>NC_133324.1:708234289-708834289 GCF_042186555.1 Aquarana catesbeiana | reverse complement strand
CCGCTTGGTGTATTGTTTTGCTCAGGTAGGAGGGGCTGTGTGGTTTTGGAGCAGACGTATCCAATTTGGGATCTATAATGAGGTTAAAGTCACCACAGACAATAAGATTTCCGTAGATATGGTTCTGCAGTTTCTTGAAAAGTCTGTTGATGAAGCGGGTTTGGTGTGTATTCGGTGCGTATAGGGAGACTAAAGTATACGGTTTTGAGTTGATGTCTCCTGTCAGGATGATGTATCGGCCGTTGGGATCAAGGATAATGTCCTTTTGTTGAAATGAGACAGTGTTCCTTAGTGCTATTAATACTCCAGCTTTTTTCTTCTCTGGTGTACATGCCAAATATACATGTGGGTAATCTTTGTGTGAGCAGTTAGGAGCTTTTGTGTCTTGGAAGTGGGTCTCCTGTACACATAAGACGTCTGCTTTGTGTGTTGTTGCCTCCTTCCACATGGAGAGTCTCTTTGCGGGGTGGTTGAGACCCCTAGCATTTATGGATAAGCAATTAATGGGCATTTGAGGGTGGTTGTGGTGTCTGTTGTATTATGAGGAGTGGGTATTCACTGTGGCTGTAGTAGATCAAGTAGGAGATGATTGTGCCGTCTTCTTCTGGATTTGGATGGATGTGCGCTGCTGGATGGCGTGCTTCAAACATATAGTAAAAAATAAAAGCATTGAGAAAAAAAAAGAATGTTATTAAACTGTATTTGAATTCAATAAGAAAGGGATCCATAAACTGATCCAAAGGCAGATGTATCTGCTTCAAATAACTGGAGGTGAACAGGGTGATCAATCATGTGACCCCTGTTATCCGGAGAGAGTTGAGTTTGCTTAACGTTTGTTCTTTAGCCACTTCCACCAGTAGCTTTCCTTGAGGAGCGTTTGCGGGATACCACTTGCCAGTCCTCTTGTAATGGGTTAGGTGTAGGGTTTTGGGAAGGCGAGTTGTCTGGGTCAGTTAAGATACCCCACTTGCGTAGTGCTGCTACACCTTCTTCCAGTGTGGATACCATAACTGATACTCCATTGTGGGTAATTGAGAGCTTGGCGGGGTATTTCCACTTATGTAGTATGTGGTGGTTCCTCAAGGCCTTAGTTATGGTCGCGAGGTTGCGACGCTGTTGGAGCGTATGTCTGGACAGGTCTGGGAGGATTTGTATTTCTGCATACTGTGGGTGCCTCTCATCAGCTTTTCTGGATGTGGTGAGAATTTGTTCTTTGATATGGTAGTAATGCACCCGGAGCAACACATCCCTAGGAGTGTTTTCAGAAAGGAATGCAGGTTTGGGTAAACGGTGTATGCGATCCACTATTAGGTCTTGTGCTTATAGGGATGGTAGCAGAGTTGAGAATAGTGCCTGTGTGTATGGCAGTAGCTGTGCGGCAGATATGGTTTCTGGGATCCCCCTGATTTTTAGGTTGTTCCTTCTGGAACGGTCTTCCAAATCTGCGACCTTATTTTTTAGCCATGCGATTTCTTCATCATGGTTACCATGGGCATCTACCATTGTGTTGAATGAGGAAGTGAATTCTCCCATTCGTTGTTCTATGTGATCCACTCTGCTGCCTAAGGCCTGGACTTCTCTCTGGCAGTGGTTAATGCCAGCAGTCATATCAGCATGCAGGGATGCTTTTAGGGAGAGCAGCATCTCTTTAAGGACTGTGTCTGACACTGGCCTGTCAGAGGTAGGGAATGCTGCTATGGGGTCCTGTGAAATATGCACCGCTGTGTCTGTGGCATTTTGAGGCCTGCTTACCTCCATCTCAGGGTCCGCCAGCGGCCGGTCTGGGGATGTTATCCGCTGCTTTTGTTTGGCTGGGCTCCTGGTGGAGGGGCTCGAGGTGCCAGAGGAAGATCCGCTGTTCAGGTGGGAGCTTTGATGTGGTTTTGCTGAAACGGAGCGGCCGTTGTTAATCACGGCCTGCGGCTCCGTTTGTCTGCCTGAGGCGTCGGCGCCATTTTGTTGGAGCTCGCGCCCTTTGAAAAAGTCCTGCATTTTCTGTAGGTTCTGCGGGTTTTTCCTGTGCCTGGGCATCTCGTCGTGCACAGCGGGTCTCAGTGAGTCCGTGGACGCTCTTTGCGGTTCGGATAGGGTCGGTGGAAGTGGATGAATGTGGATTCTCTCCGGCGGCCGAGCGGAGCTCTCTAGTTAGGCATGCATGCTGGAGCTCGGTCGCCACGCCCCCCCCCCCCACTGTCATATGCTCTTTTTTTTTAACTGTGGTGGTGAAATCACCTCCGACAGCGCTGGAGTCACGGCTTTATGTATCGTGGGAGCAAACGCTGTTGCTGTCAAGATAAATAAATCCGCGCTGCAACTGAATGGCGTACCTGCTAAGCAAATGATGGTTAACAATAAAACAAAGTAACATTACAGTATAACAGTAATGCCCCGTACACACGGTCGGATTTTCCAATGGAAAATGTGCGATGGGAGCGTGTTGTCAGAAATTCCGACCATGTGTGGGCTCCATCGGACATTTTCCATCGGATTTTCCGACACACAAAGTTTGAGAGCAGGCTATAAAATTTTCCGACAACAAAATCCGATCGCGTCAATTCCAACCGTGTGTGGCCAGATCCAACGCACAAAGTGCCACACATGCTCAGAAGAAATTCCGAGACGGAACAGCTCGGTCTGGTAAAATTAGCGTTCGCAATGGATACAGCACTTTCGTCACGCTGCAATGTAAAAAATGGTTTAATACAGCGCACTCTCTTCTTCTTTATAATGTGAGAAGAATGAAGTTTTAGTTATAGTTTAGTTTTAGTTTTGCTGCTCATATTCACACAGAATTCTCACAAACTTATTTGTTTATTATTTATCGGGATTCCCTCAATATATTAATTTTGATTTGTCACATCTGACCAATTTTTTTTTTGGTTGTTTTTAATTGTTAAAATTTTTTTTTCAAGGCTGTTTATTTTCTTTTTGGTTTTGTATTTTTTTTAAGGCTGTTTTTTTTTTCTTTTTTTGCTTTTTACTCCAGAATATTTGTGTGTGTGTTTTGTGTGTCAAGTTACCACAACACCATTATTATCTTGTATTATTTAATCTCAATGAGATTGTTTGGTGTTGGTGTCCTTTGTTAATTTCACATTGTAATTTGAAATGTACCTGCCTCCTCACCAACAAACTGTTTTTTTTTAAGGAAAACACACATAGGCGAGTGTAATTGAACCAAAAATTCCTTTATTAAGGGCTCACAACCAAACAAAGAGGGAGGCAATGCTGGAGAAACAGCAGAAATTGGTGAAGCCTTTGACCCCCAGGGCAGACATCAATTATTTTACTGCAAAATTGGTGGCCTGAGGATTCCATATCTAAGGGAGTGCAGTCTGGTCTAGAAGTCCCAGAGATCTGGAAAGCAGCAGATGACATCTGTGTCCCCAGGCTGTGGTACTACAAGAGGCTGCATCTTTTGTCAGACCAGGCTCCTACTGGTCCCAGGCTTCTCCTGGCTGCCACTTAGCCCCGCCTCCTCCTGTGTGGCACAATTCCACAGCCTCCTCCTGTGTGGCACATTCCACAGCCTCGTCCTGGCTGAGGTCTTCCTGTGTATAAAAAAGGGACATAGTTTTAGTTTTTGATTCATCAATCACACACAATTTTCAGCTCATGACAGTTGCAAATTGAATGTTAACAAATATAACAGACTATCATTCTGAGCCCAGCATTTTTCATTCTTGTCCCAATTATTTTTGCCCACTACTGTCTATTGATGAGTAAAACACTTTCTTAAATCAGCAATTAGTGATCAATAATAACATCTAGTAAACATCATTTCTTTATTGACCAGAAATATGTAGAACAATGCTATACCTGACTCAAGCTGGGCTCCTCCACTTCTTCCTGGCTGGAAGTCCCAGGTTGGACATCGGAAGTCTCAGCTGGGGTAGAAGGAAGAGTGGAAGGAAGGGTTGAGAGGGATTCCCTGACTCCAGTCTGGTCTGACAGAAATCACAGTCTCTCATAGTACCACAGTCTGGGGACATAAATGTCATCTGCTGCAGCTCCAGATCTCTGGGAATCCGTGACCTTCTTGCGCTCCCTAAGATAAGTGCTCCTCAGGCCACCAATTTTGGCTTTTAAATAGGGGATGGTTGCCGTGGGGACCACTGGCTTCACCAACTCCAGCAGTTTCTCCAGCGTTGCCTGCCTCTTTTGTTTATGATTGTAATGTGGATGTTTGACCTGCCACAGACAGGGCAGCTCCCTGTACTTGTCTATGAACACGGAGAGGAAGTTGTGGTCATTGAAGCCATCCATTTTATCTGCAAGACACAACACGAGACAAACCCTAATGTCAGGCAAAACTCTCCTAATCTTGTTACAATATAGGCCTCAATCTAGAAGCAGTATAGGCCCAAGTTTAGATCTTACCTTCGTTATCACGATTGGCACCTCTGATACTCCTTCCTCTGCTCACAGATCGTACGTACTACGCACGCGTGTTACGCTTTATACACACTGTGCATGCGTGTAACTCCGCTCGCCTCTGACGTTCTTTCTAGTCTATTCCCCACCCCTTTTCGTTGGGCGCAGTGGGGGAAGAGCACATGGCGGAGACACAGCAGGTGCGTGCTAATTATAGCAACGAGGAGGAGGGGGAGGAAAGCCCAGAGCCTGAAACGTCTGGATCCAGAAGGAGACAATTTAAGGCATCAAATATGTCCTTTGGGGAGATGTTGGAGATGGTCGACATCCTGAAGAAGGCCGACTATGATGGGAAGTATGGACCTTACCCCAACTCCAATGTCAGAAAGGCCAAGATTATGGAGAAAGTGGTCAAAAGTCTGCACCGGAATTTCAGGGTACGTCGATTGAAAGATCAGCTCAGGAAGCGGTGGTCGGACCTAAAATTAAGAGAGCATGAGCAGTACAGAAAGATCCGGAGAGTGCTGCAAAAAGTAAGTAGTTGTGCTGTGTTCCTATTCTTTTTGTGTTGATTACGTTTGTGCTGCTCCATGTGCTTTTCTTAACTGTTATCCAGTTTAAAATGTCAACTTTCATGTTCACGGGCACATTATTCGTTCGTAGCAAACATTTTTCTTTCGGCCTATAAAACACCATTGTTTTGGCCATATGCATTTGACCACATTTTTTAGGGCCTACTTGTCTGAAAATAATTTGGTTGTGTAGATGGGTTTGTTACTAGAATGAAATGCAAACTTGATTCTGTATAAGGAGAGGACACTCAGCAGTTGTTTACACATCTGGTTGCTGGAGCACTAGTGTGGGACACAAGAACACCCTTTTTATTAGGGGGCCCACACAGGTGCTCCAGTGGATACTATAGGGGTGTTTCTATCTGTGAAGCTTGGACAAAACAGGTAAAGTATTGAAGCTTGACAAAAAGGACACTAAAAATTCTACATCTTGGAACTCTGCCAAAACAGACAATTGTACTCCACTTCCAAGCAATGTTTCATATTTATAGTTATTCCTTCAAATATCTGTGTGCTAAGTATACCATTTTTTTTTGACATAGGGGAGAAAAGACTCAGAGGACACCCCTCATCCGAGGAGACCAGAGACCCCCCACCTCTGGAAGAAGGGAAAATCCAACTAAGACAAGAAGAGCAGGAGGAGGAAGACGTGGTGGAAATTGGCACCACAACAGGTGAGTGTCTGTGACCACAGGCTCAGGTAAGAGATGGATGCCGGCATATTTATAATACATGTTTTTTTTTGGTTTCTATCTTTTTAGGTGATTGTGATGTTGTGGATCCAGATCCTTTCACCTCGGAAAGTGCACAGATCCTGATTGGGGAGATCATGGGGTGTAATAGGGACTTGGAAAACATCAAGAAAAACATCAATGATGTTCTTCAAAAAAATAAGAACATCATTCATGTTTTGGGGAGAGTTTAAAACCCCTCCAAATCCCTTTGTTTTATGGTGTGCTACAATTTTAACATTTTTTGTCTAATTGGAGAAAAGCCACATTTTGAGGATGCACACAGTGTGTCAACATGTGCTATCTGTCATCACAGGAGATCAATGGACGTGTTTTGGGGGTGCAACCCCTTCCTCAATAATAAAGTAGCTGAGAGGAAGGGGTTGCTCCCCCAAAACACGTCCCTTGATCCCCAATGATGGCAGCTAGCACATGTTGACATTCGGCTATTTGTGTGCATCTTCAAAATTTGGCTTTTCCGGGGGTGATTTCACCCCATCTGAACACAATATAAAACACAGTTTCTAAGTACTAATGTCTGATATTGCCTTCAAGTTCTACCAAATGTGAACTTTGTAAGTTCAAGATTTGTGTCTTTCTTGTGGGTTTTAAACATGCCTGTTTTATCTTAAATGGACATTTCTACTTTTTCTAATGTGACCCCAAAAATTGTTATACAACAAACATGTTGGTTTGTTTTAAAAACCTTTTCTAAATGCACATGTGATTGTGCAGGTATTAAAAAGATTGTTAATCAAGAATGTGTGGATTATTGTCTCAATGCTACAACACTTTTGGGGTGCTCTAATTGCTGCTTTCTGTGACAATTGGTGTTATTTCCTAAGGGCAAATCCACTTTGCACTACAAGTTCAGTTTCAAGTGCACTTGTAGTGCAAAGTGTCTTTGCCTTTAGTAAACAACACCCAACAGTGCTTTGTAAGGTTACTCAATCACGCCATTTTCAGGACTCACCACATTTCTGTCAGGGTCAGCTAAAACAAACACAAGCAGTAAATGTCACCAAAGATTTGCTTATTTTGTTTTATTTTTTATTTGAAAAAGGTTTTAAACATTGTCGGGCATATTGATAGCCCCCCTACCCGCAGAGAGTTCAAGGTATCTTAGCCGGACATCACGGGCACTCAGGCCAGGACGGCCACTTTCAAGCACCATCAGGGTTGGTTCATTTTGAATTCCGGCCTCAGGCCCAACTGAGCCAGCATAGTTGGCATAGTTGCCGTAACAATTTGTGTAGAACACAGCACGCCAGGATAATGTGATTCAGTTTGTACTCCGCCATATGTATGGGTGTAAGAAATAGGCGGAACTGGCTGCCCATGATTCCAAATGTGTTCTCCACCACTCTTCTGGCTCTGGCCAGCCGGTAATTAAAAACCCTCTGGTCCGGGGTAAGGGTCCTCATCGGGAATGGCCGCATAAGATGGTCCCCCAGCGTAAAAGCTTCATCCGCAATGAAGACGAATGGGAGTCTTTCCACATTGTCTTCTGGAGGTGGCAAGTCCAAGCTGCCACTCTGGAGATGCCTGTAGAACTCCGTCTGGGTGATGACTCCACCATCGGACATCCGGCCATTCTTCCCCACGTCCGCATACAGAAATTCATAAGTAGCCGACACCACCGCCAACATCACAATACTATTGAACACCTTATAATTATAATAGTACGACCCCAAGTTGGGAGGTGGGATGATGTGGACGCGTTTCCCATCAATTGCCCCTCCGTAGTTAGGAAAGTCCCACCACTGGGCAAAGTGGGAGGCCACAGTCTGCCATTCCTGTGGCGTGGAAGGAAACTGTGGAGTAAAAAAATTAGTCTTTTTGCACATAAACAGGGAAAGCAGATTAGACACAAACATTCTTGGCCAACATCAAGATAACATTTATTTATGGGAATTTTTAACCACTTGACCACTGGGCACTTAAACCCCCTTCCTAACCAGACCAATTTTCAGCTTTTGGTGCTCTCACATTTTGAATGACAATTACTCAGTCATGCAACACTGTACCCATATGAAATTTTTGTCCTTTTTTTCACACAAATAGAGCTTTATTTTGGTGGTATTTAATCACCACTGTGTTCTTTATTTTTTGCGCTATAAAAGAAAAAAGACCGAAAATTCTGTAAAAAAATAAATTTTTCTTCATTTCTGTTATAAAATTTTGCAAATTAGTAATTTTTCTTCATATATTTTGGCCAAAATTTATACCGCTACATATCTTTGGTAAAAATAACCCAAATCGGTGGATATTATTTGGTCTTTGTGAAAGTTATAGCGTCCACAAGCTATGGTGCGAATATCTGAAAATTGATCACACCTGAAGTACTGACGGCCTATCTAATTTCTTGAGACCCTAACATGCCAGAAAAGTACAAATACCCCCCAAATGACCACTTTTTGGAAAGAAGACATTCCAAGGTATTTAGAAAGATGCATGGTGAGTTTTTTGAAGTTGTCATTTTTTCCCACAATTCTTTGCAAATCAAGTTTTTTTTTTTTTACTTTTTTTTTTTTCACAAAATTGTCATATTAGCAGGTTATTTCTTACACTCCACATATGCATACCACAAATTACACCCCAAAACACATTCTGCTATTACTCCCGAGTACGACGATACCACATGTGTGAGACTTTTACACAGCGTGGCCACATACAGAGGCCCAACATGCAGGGGAGCACCTTCAGGCATTCTGGAGTGCCCAGGCCAATTCTGACATTTCTCTCCTACATGTAAAAATCATCATTTATTAGCTAGAAAATTACATAGAACCCCAAAACATTATATATGTTTTTTTTAGCAAAGACCCTAGAGAATACAATGGCGGTCGTTGCAACTTTTTATCTCACACGGTATTTGCACAGCAATTTTTTTAACGCTTTTTTTTGGAAAAAAAAACTGTTTTGTGCTTTACAAAAACCAAAACAGTAAATTTAGCCCAATGTTTTTGCATAATGTGAAAGATGAAGTTACGCCGAGTAAATAGATACCCAACATGTCACCTTTCAAAATTGCACGCGCTTGTGGAATGGCGCCAAACTTTGCTACTCAAAAATCCCCATAGGCGACGCTTTAAAATTTTTTACTGGTTACATGTCTTGAGTTACAGAGGAGGTCTAGGGCCAAAATTTTTGCGCTCGCTCTACCGATCGCAGTGATACCTCACATGTGTGGTTTGAACACCGTTTTCATATGTGGGCGGGACTTATATATGCGTTCGCTTCTGCATGCAAGCACACAGGGACAGGGGTGCTTTAAAAATTTTTTTTTTTTTTCATTGTTCATTTTACTTTATTTATTTTTGTTTGATGCTTTTTTACAAAAAAAAAAATTTTGACCACTTTTATTCCTATTACAAGGAATGTAAACATCCCTTGTAATTGGAATATGGCATGACAGGTCCTCTTTACAATGAGATATGGGGTCAATAAGACCCCACATCTCACCTCTAGGCTGGGAAGCCTGAAATAAAAAAAAAAAAAAAAAACGATCCTGGCTTCGATCGTAGCGGTGAGTCGGTAGAAGCAGCGGAGTGCGGCGGGAGGGGGGACATCCCCTCTCGCCTCCCGTAAGAACGATCAAGCAGTGGAACAGCCACTATGATCATTCTTATGGTGTAGGGAATCGCCGGCTGAAAAAGCTGATATCTGAATGATGCCTGTAGCTGCAGGCTTTATTCAGATATCCCCGCACAAAGTCAAGGACGTTGTATGACAGTCGGCGGGCGGGAAGTGGTTAAAACGTATTTTTTTTTTTTTTTAACACAAAGTTGTCCATTTATACAATATTTCTAACACATAACATGTACATACCAAAAATGACACCCCAAAATAGATTCTCCTGCTCCTCCTGAGTACGGCGATACCACATGTGTGAGACTTCCACAGCCTGGCCACATACAGAGGCCGAGTACAGCCGAGCGTGGCTCAGCATGGCAGGGTATGGCTGGGTATGGCGGGGTATTGCAGAGTATGGGGGGTATTGCAGAGTATGGGGGGTATTGCAGAGTATGGGGGGTATTGCAGAGTACGACGGGGTATTGCAGAGTACTGCAGGGTATTGCAGAGTACTGCAGGGTATTGCGGAGTATTGCGGGGTATTGCAGAGTATTGTGGGGTATTGCAGAGTATTGCGTGGTATTGTAGAGTATTGCTGGGTATTGCGGAGTATTGCGGAGTATTGCGGGGTATTGCAGAGTACTGCGGGGTATTGCAGAGTATTGCGGGGTATTGCAGAGTACTGCAGGGTATTGCAGAGTACTGCGGGGTATTGCAGGGTATTGCAGAGTATTGCAGAGTACTGCGGGGTATTGCAGAGTACTGCGGGGTATTGCAGAGTACTGCGGGGTATTGCAGAGTATTGCGGGGTATTGCAGAGTATTGCGGGGTATTGCAGAGTATTGCGGGGTATTGCAGAGTACAGCGGGGTATTGCAGAGTATTGCGGGGTATTGCAGAGTATTGCGGGGTATTGCAGAGTATTGCGGGGTATTGCAGAGTACTGTGGGGTATTGCAGAGTACTGTGGGGTATTGCAGAGTATTGTGGGGTATTGCAGAGTAATGTGGGGTATTGCAGAGTAATGTGGGGGTATTGCAGAGTAATATTGGGGTATTGCAGAGTAAGGTGAGGCATAGCAGAGTATTGCAGAGTAGTGGGGATGGCTGAGCATGGATGGATGGATGGTTGGATGTCTCTGTGCAGCGCTGTGGGCACTACACAACCAGCCCACAGCGCTGCAGCCATCCATCCATCTCCCTCTCCTCCACAGTGTACCAATCGGTACACAGGAGGGGAGGAGAGGAACCGGCGTCATCAGATGCCGCCGGTCTGTTTACATGTGATCGCGCCGTCATTTGACGGCGCGATCACATGGTAAATGGCCGCGATCAGCGGCCATTTACCGGGATCCGTGATGCGCCGGGTCCTGAGGACCCGGCGGTCACGGATGTGTTCGGGTGCGCGCCCCAGGGGGCGCGCGAGAGGGGAATTCTGAGAGGACGTCATATGACGTCCTCCCAGAGTTAAGCAACCGCCCTGCAGCCGTCATTCGGCTATGGGCCGGTTGTTAAGTGGTTAAAGAACAATGTATAAGGTACACCTATCAGATTCCCCCCTTCTCATGGGCCATTTCTAACATTATAGGGGGGGACTCTTGGACAGGTAACCCTCTCCATTTCATCGAGAGATGAATGCCTAAATAATGGGTATTACTTTGAACAGCCCCTCCTTAGTTACACTATTGGCAGCCCACTGGACAGGTAAGAAGTGTCATAATACAAAGATATAAATACACACTGTACACATTTGAGCATTCTGCTATTACCTATCATGATAATAATAGGATACAAAAACTTTAAACAGTACCATTTGAAAGTATACAGGCAGGCCCTTGCACTACATGCTTTGGGGAATTCATCCATACATCTGAGCACAAAAGAGATGGGTATAGTGTGTATGGGTTTGGCAAAGTCAGCAGATAGATGATTGAGGATAGATAGAGAATTGGTATCAGCTGACTTAGCAGTTGGAGGGAGGGAGGGTTCCCAATGATTTGGGGACCCCCCAAAAAAAGCCTCTGGCACTCTGCCTTCAAAACATTTTAGGGGTGTTTGGGGTAAAGCACTGCTATGGAGCTGATAAAATACATTGTTAAGTGACTACATGAGGTGAATATAGGGCAGGAGACCATGCTGGGGAGGTAAGTGAAGGCAAATATGTATGAAGGAGAAAAAAAATAATTACCAAAAAAAAAAACAGCATGCATGAGGACAAAGGGGACATTCACAGCATATTACAATCATGGTAATTAGAGAATGAGTAAAGAAATACAATATATTATCAAACATTAAATACAATAAAATGTGATATTAAAGGATAAAAATCCTACCTTAATATAGTCCTTCTGCAGAACCTGGATGATGGCAGAACAGGTATCTGGGATAATGATCCCCAGAGCCTGGGGGGAGATGCCTGTCAAGAACTTCAAGTCCTGCAGGCTTCTCCCCATCGCCAAGTACCGCAGGGTGGCGACGAGCCTCTGCTCCGGAGTGATGGATTGCCTCATGCAGGTATCCTGCCTGCTGATATAGGGGGTCAGCAAAGCCAACAAACGGTGAAATGCGGGGTCCGTCATCCGGAGAATGTTCCTGAAATCATCAGGATTATTCTCACGGATCTCACAGAGCAAAGGCATGTGACAGAACTGGTCACGCTGAAGCAACCAATTCTTGGTCCATGAACTCCTCCCCACCCTGGTCAAGGTCAGGACCCCAACACCAAGCCCCCACACAGCACGAACATGTATATATATATATATATATATATATATATATATATATATGTAACGAGCCCCTTGCTTGCTCGGTTCCACTCTCCCGACATTCCTCTGCAGCTATTGAATCAGATATATATATATATATATATATATATATATATATATTAGCAGAAGAGACCCTAGGGGTTAAAATGGCAATTTCTGCAATATTTTATGTCACACTGTATCTGCCCAGCGGTCTTTCAAATGCAATTTTTTACACTTCACTTTACACTTCAATGAATAAAAAAAAAAACGAAACAGTAAAGTTAGCCCAATTTTTTTTGTTTTAATGTGAAAGATGGTGTTACACCACAAGAATTGTGATCTATCTTCTAAGCAAAAAAATTGTGATTCTCATTTTAGCCAGAATTATGCAGCTCTAGCGCCTGGTAAAAAAGACACTGGAGCTAAAATCAGAGCTATTTGCAGGTCTGAGCATGCTCATTTGTGTTGGCACCTAGTTGTACAGAAACGGGGAATTTATCTCTCCTCAGACTTTTAAAGATATTTCAGTGTAGAAATCACTTTTTCACACAGTTTCAAAGCAGATTATCTTTAAATAATATACCTCATATTTCAGTATTATTTAGGCAATTATATCATGCTCTAAACATTATTTTCATGTGCAATTCTCCAGCTTTTAGCATAGTAAGGGGTTTGGGCGCTATTTGGTTTCAGGGAACTATAGTAAATTCGATTTTGGGAGTATTTTATTACCAGCGCTATAGTGAATACTGTTTTAGTGCTAATTCATGCAAATTTGAGCGAATTAGCGCCGCTATAGTAAATAACCCCCTGTGTGTTTTGTGGCTTTTGGCAAACTAGATGTATGGAAATACAAACATTTTAGGCATGGAATCATGAGGGAAATACGAATGTTAAGGCACAATTTGGGAGCAACTTCAAATTTTGGGTTTCCTCTAAAAAGAAACAATACACCATTCATTAACCACTTCAGCCCCGGACGAATTGGCTGCTCAATGTCCAGACAATTTTTTTGCGATACGGCACTGCGTCGCTTTAACTGACAATTGCATGGTCATGTGACGCTGTACCCAAACAAAATTGATGTCCTTTTTTTCCCACAAATAGAGATTTATTTTGGTGGTATTTGATTACCTCTACGGTTTTTATTTTTTGAGCTATAAACAAAAATAGAGCAACAATTTTGAAAAAAACGCATTATTTTTTACTTTTTGCTATAATATATATCCCCAAAAAATATATAAAAAAACATTTTTTTCCTCAATTTAAGCCGATACGTATTCTTCTACATATTTTTGGTAAAAAAAAAAATCACAATAAGCGTTTGATTGGTTTGCTCAAAAGTTATAGCATCTACAAAATAGGGGTTAGCTTTATGGCATTTTTATTAATAATTTTTTTTTACTAGAAATGGCGGCGATCTGCGATTTTTATTGTGACTGTGACATTATGGCGGACACATCAGACAATTTTGACACAATTTTGGGACCATTGTCATTTTTACAGCGATCAGTGCTATAAAATTGCTGTAAAAATGACAATGGCAGTGAAGGGGTTAACCACTAGCTGGCTAGGAAGGGGTTAAGTGTGTCCTAGGGAGTGATACTAACTGTTAGGGGGCGTGGCTACGAGTGACACTGATCACCGCTCCCGATCACAGGGAGCTATCATCAGTGACAGTGTCACTAGGCAGAACAGGGAGATGCTTGTTTACATTAATATCTCCCCATTCTTCAGCTCTGTGAGATGATCGCGGGTATCCCCACGAACATTGAGTCCGCAGGAGCGATCCTACTCATGGAGCTTGCGGCAGGGTCACGCACGCGCCGCCGGCGGAGTGCACGTGACCACACGGCGGAAAATTCAAAGGGACATACAGGTATGCCCATTTGTGCAGCCGTGCCATTCCGCCGACGTATATGTACATGCGGCGGTCGGCAAGTGGTTAAGTTCTCGTGACTGAGGGAGTGGACTGGAGTAAGTACAGGACTTATTAATTATTATTATTAATTATTAATAATTATTAATAATTATTATTATTCTTTATTTCCTACAAAAGTACTAATCAACAAAAAGGCAATCTCACAAAAGTAACAATTACTAAATTATGAGTAGTGTACAGAATAAATGAAAACTATTTTCTAACAAAATTACGAATTTCAAATCAAAGAAAATTAGAATCATTTTGTATAAAAGAAAATATAACTGTTACGAAAATACGAACAAGTCAGAATATGAAACCTCGCGTCTTGCGAGATTACGAATTGTAATGCCCCGTACACACGGTCGGATTTTCCGATGGACAATGTCCGATCGGAGCGTGTTGTCGGAAATTCCGACCGTGTGTGGGCGCCATCGGACATTTTCCATCGGATTTTCCGACACACAAAGTTGGACAGCAGGAGATAAAATTTTCCGACAACAAAATCCGATCGCGTCAATTCCGACCGTGTGTGGCCTGTTTCGACGCAAAAAGTGCCACGCATGCTCAGAAGAAATTCCAACACGGGACAGCTCGTTCTGGTAAACTTAGCGTTAGCAATGGATACAGCACTTTCGTCACGCTGCAATGTTAAAAATGGTTTAATACAGCGCACTCTCTTCTTCTTTATAATGTGACAAGAATTAAGTCGTTTTGCTGCTCGTATTCACACACACTTCTCACAAACTTTTATTTGTGTTTTTTTAGTGGAATTCCCTGAATATATTGTTATTAGTTGTCACATCTGACAGTTTGATATTTTTTAATTTTTTTTTATTTTGGATTTTAAGCCTTTTTTTTTAATTAATGTTTGTATTTTTTCCAAGGCTGATCTTTGTTCAATGTTATTTTTATTTTTACTCCAGAATATTTTTGGGTGTGTTTTGTGTGTCAAGTTACCCCAACACCATTGATATCTTTTATTATTTAATCTCAAGGAGATTGTTTGTTGTTGGTGTCCCTTGTTCATTTCACATTGTATATTTGAAATGTACCTGAATCCTCACAAACAAACTGTCCTTTTTGAAGTAAAACACATAGGAGAGTATAATTCAAAACAAAAATCCTTTATTAAGGGATCAGAACCAAACAAAGAGGAAGGCAACACTGGATCAACAAGAGAAATTAGCGAAGCCTGGGACCCCCACGGCAGACATCAATTCTTCAACATCAAAATTGGTGGCCTCAGGAGTCCATATGTAAGGGAGGGCAGTCTGGTCCGGGATTCACAGAGACTTGGATAGCAGCAGATGACATGTGTGTCCGCAGGCTGTGGTACCACAAGAGGCTGCATTTTTTTGCCCAACAGACTGGATCCAGGGTCCTCACTGTCTGGTCTTCCTTTCACGCTTCATTCCCGGCTGTGGCTGTGCAGTTGGAGATGTGGCAGGAGGAGGAGTAGGACCTGGAGGAGGAGTAGGACCTGCAGGAGGAGGAGGAGGACCATCCCAAAGCTGTGTGTGAGGTGTAATTTGGCCCCTCATACCTTTCGCCAGAGCCTCCGATATGAGGGCCTCACACATGGCTTTTTGGCCCTCCTCCATCCTCTGCATTTTATAGGCTATGAATGCAGCAATGTTCTCCTGCCTGGTGTGTGGTGCTCCCAGGACCTCTGTAGCCCTCCAAAAGAATCTGATAGCCGCCTCCTCTAGGGCACTCGTCCTACTGCCACTTTCTGTTTTCAGGGGGGGTGGAGGGACCTTGATATCAGCCAGCCGGCTCGGCCCGGCCACCTCCTGGCTGAGACTTCCCTGTGTATGAAAAAGGGACATAGTTGTAATGTTTTGCATCATCAATCACAATCCTTAATTAGTACTCCCAACTAACATATAGTTCACATCATTGATTGGACAAGCAGAAATATTTAGAGGAATGCTATACCTGGCTCAATCTGGGCTCCTCCACATGCGGCCTGGAAGGCCCAGGTTGGGCGTCAGAAGCCTCAGCCGGGGGGGAAGGAAGCGTGGAAGGAAGACTGGAGAGGGATGGCCTGGGTTCAGTCTGGCCTGCCAGAAAGTGCAGCCTGTCGTAGTACAACATCCTGGGGACATAGATGTCACCTGCTGCTCCGGATCTCTGTGAATCCAGGACTTTATTGCGCTCCCTCAGATATGTGCTCCTCAGGCCACCAATGAAAATCTTTAAATAAGTGATGTCTGCCGTGGGGATCACCTGCTTCACAATTTCACACAATTGCTCCAGTGCTGCCTTCCTCTTTGCTTGGTTCTTGTAATGGGGGTGTTTAATCTCCCACAGACAGGGCAGCTCCCTTAGCATCTCTATGAATACTGAAATGAAGTCCCTATCTTTGAGTACCATATCCATGTTCACTGCAAGACACAACACAAGACAAAGCCTAATGTCACACAAAACTCTCCTAATCTTGTTACAATATAGGCCTCAATCTAGAAGCAGTATAGGGCCAAGTTTGTCTCTTACCTTCGTTCTTACGATCGGCGCGTCCAATGCTCCTTCCTCCGCTCACAGATCAAACGTAATACGCACGCGTGTTACGCTTTATATACACTGCGCATGCGTGTAACTCCGTCCGCCCCTGACGTTCTTTCTAGTGTATTCCCCGCCCCTTTTCGTTCGGCGCAGTGGGGGAAGAGCATGATGGCGGACATACAGCAGGTGCGGGCTAATTGTAGCAACGAGGAGGAGGAAAGGGCGGATCCAGGCAAGTCCCGATCCAGAAGGAGACGTTTTAAGGCCACAAATATGTCGTTTGGGGAGATGTTGGAGATGGTCGACATCATGAGGAAGTCCGACTATGACGGAAAATATGGGCCTTACCCCAACCCGAACATCCGAAAGGCCAAGATCATGGCGAAAGTGGTCAGGAGTCTAGAGCGGAATTTCGGGGTACGAAGGTCTAAAGATCAGCTCAGGAAGCGGTGGTCGGACCTGAAGTTGAGAGAGCCAGAGCAGTACCGAAAGATCCGGAGAGTGCTGCAAAAAAGTAAGTAGTTGTGCTGTGTTCCTAATCTTTCTGTCTTTATTACGTTCATTCTGCTCCATATGCTTTTATTAGTTGTAACGTTTAAAAAGGTCAACTTTAATGTTCATGGGCACATTATTCGTTCGTATCAAATATTTTTCTTTCGGCCTCTAGAACACCATTGTTTAGGCCATATGCATTTTCCCACATTTTTGGGGGCCTACTTGGATGCCAAATATTTGTTTGTGTAGATGGGTTTGTTACTAGAATGAAATGCAAACTATATTGTGTGTAAGGAGAGGACACTGAGCAGCTGTTTTCACATCTGGACACTGGAGCACTAGTGTGGGACACAAGAACACCATTTTTATTAGGGAGGGCACACAGGTGCTCCAGTGTATACTATAGGGGGGGGTACATCTGTGAAGCTTGTACCAAACAGGTAAAGTATTGCAGCTTGACAAAGGGCAATAAAAAATATACATCTTGGAACTCTGCTAAAATAGACAATTGTACCCCACTTCCGAGCAATGTTTCCTATTTCTAGTTCTGCCATCAAATATCTTTGTGCTAAGTATACCATTTTTGTTTTACATAGGGGAGAAAAGACTCGGACACCCCTCATCCCAGGAGACCAGAGACCCTCCCCCTCTGGAAGAAGGGGAAATACCAACACAAGAAGAAGAGCAGGAGGAAGAAGAAGACGTGGTGGAGATTGGCACCACAACAGGTGAGTGTCTGCGACCACAGGCTCAGGTAAAAGAGATGAATGGTGGCAGATTTTTGAGACCTTTTTTTTTGTTCTTTATCTCTTTTTAGGTGATCGTGATCCAGAACGCTTTACATCTGAAAGTGCCCAGATACTGATCGGGGAGATCATGGGGTGTAATCTCCAATTGCAAAACATCCAGCAACAAATCAGTGATGTTATTAAAAAAAATAATAACATCATTGATGTTTTGGGGCGAATTTAAACCAAACAAAATCACCTGTTTTATCGTACCGAAATTTTTTAAATGTTTAGAAAAGCCAAATTTGGAGGATGCACACAGTGTGCCAACATGTGCTATCTGCCATCACGGGAGATCAATGGACGCGTTTTGGGGGTGCAACCCCTTCCTCAATTATAAAGTAGCGTTGAGGAAGGGCTTGCTCCCCCAAAACACGTCCCTTGATCCCCCCTGATGGCAGATAGCACATGTTGACATTTGTAAATTGGTGTGCATCTTCCAAATTTGGCTTTTCCAGGGGTGATTTCCCCCCATCTGAACGCTATATCAAACACAGTTCATAAATACTCATGTCTGATATAGCCTTCAGGTTTTACCATATGTGAACTTTGTAAGTTCAAGTTTTTTGGCTTTCTTGTTGGTTTTACACAGGCCTGTTTTATCTGAAATGGATATTTCGATTTTTGATAATGCTACTGCAAACATTGTTATACAACAAACATGTTGGTTTGTTTTAAAAACCTTTGGGAAATGCACATGTGATTGTGCAGGTATAAAAAAGTGCCTTACTCAAGAATGTGTGGATTATTGTCTCAACACTACAACACTTTTGGGGTGATGTAATTGCTGTTTTATGCAAAAATGGGGGTTATTTCCTAAGGGCAAATCCTCTTTGCACTACAAGTGCAGGTTCAGTGCAGTTGCAAGTGCACTTGTAGTGAAATGTGTTTTTGCATTTAGGAAGTACCAGCCAACATTGTTTTTTATAAGGTTACCCAATCACGACATTTTCTGCACTCAACACATTTCTGTCAGGGTCAGCTAAAACAAACACAAGCAGTGAATGTCCACAAAGAATTTCTTTTGGTTGTTTTTTATTTGAAAAAGGTGTCACAGATTGTCTGGCATATTGATAGCCCCCCTACCCACAAAGAACTCCAGGTAGCGTAACCGGACATCACGGGCATTCAGGGAGGGCAAGCCAGGACGGCCACTTTCAAGCGCCGTCAGTGTTGATGGATTAGGGATTCCGGCCTCAGGCCCAACTGAGCCAGCATAGTTGGCTGAATGTTTTCTTAAAAAATTATGGAGAACACAGCAGGCAAGTATTATATGGTTCAGTTTATACTCCGCCATATGGATGGGTGTCAGAAATAATTGGAACCGGCTGGCCAGGATTCCAAATGTGTTCTCCACCACTCTTCGGGCTCTGGCCAGCCGGTAATTAAAAACCCTCTGTTCCGGGGTGAGGGTCCTCATCGGGAATGGCCGCATCAGGTGGTCCCCCAGCGCAAATGCTTCATCAGCAACAAACACAAATGGGAGACCTTCAACATTGTCCTCTGGAGGTGGCAAGTCCAAGCTGCCATTCTGGAGACGCCTGTAGAACTCCGTCTGGGCGATCACTCCACCATCGGACATCCGGCCATTCTTCCCCACGTCCACATACAAGAACTCGTAATTAGCCGACACCACCGCCAACATCACTATACTATTAAACCCCTTGTAATTATAATAGTACGACCCCGAGTTGGGTGGTGGGACGATGTGGACGTGTTTCCCATCAATTGCCCCTCTGCAGTTAGGAAATTCCCACCGCTGGGCAAAGTGGGAGGCCACAGTCTGCCATTCCTGTGGCGTTGAAGGAAACTGTTGAGGAAAAAAAAATAAACATTACTATTTTTTCACAGAAACATGGCAAGCAGATTAGACACAAACATTATGGGGCAACCTCCAGATAGCATTTACTAAGGGGAATTTAACAACAACAAAGTATAAGGTACACCTATCATATTCCCCCTCCCCCCCTCTCATGGGCCATTTCTAACATTATAGGGGGGGGAACTCTTGGACAGGTATCCCTCTTCACTTCATTGAGAGATGAATGCCTAAATACAGGGTATTACTTGGAACAGCCCCTCCTTAGTTACACTATTGGCAGACCACTGGACAGGTAAGAAGTGTCATAATACAAAGATATAAATACACACTGTACACATTTGAGGACATTTGAACATTCTGCTATTACCTATCAAGATAATAATAGGATACAAAAACTTTAAACAGTACCATTGGAAAGTATACAGGCAGGCCCTTGCACTACATGCTTTGGGGAATTCATCCATAAATCTGACCAGTAAAGAGATGGGTATAGTGTATATGGGTTTGGCAAAGTCAGCAGATAGATGATTGAGGATAGAGAATTGGGATCAGCTGACTTAGCAGTTGGGGGGGAGGGTTAAAAAAAAATTTGGGGACACCACAAAAAAAAGCCTCTGGCACTCTGCCTGAATTTAAATCAAAAATAACATTTCCAAACATTTTAGGGGGTGTTTGGGGTAAAGCACTACTATGGAGCTGATAAAATACATTGTTAAGTGACTACATGAGGTGAATATAGGGCAGGAGACACCATGCTGGGAAGGTTAGTGAAGGGCAAATATGTATGAAGGACATAAAATAATAATTACCTAAAAATCCAGCATGCATGAGAACAAATGGGACATTCACAGCATATTACAATTATGGTAATTAGGGAATGAGGGAAGAAATACAATATATTATCAAACATTCAATACAATAAAATGTGATCTAAAAGGATAAAAATCTTACCTTCATATACTCCTTCTGCAGGACCTGGATGATGGCAGAACAGGCCTCTAGGATAATGATCCCCAGAGCCTGGGGGGAGATGCCTGTCGAGAACTTGAGGTCCTGCAGGCTTCTCCCTGTGGCCAAATACCGCAAGGTAGCGACCAACCTCTGCTCCGGAGTGATGGCTTGCCTCATGCAGGTATCCTGCCTGCTAATATAGGGGGTCAGCGAAGCCAACAAACGGTGAAACACGGGGTCCGTCATCCTGAGAAAGTTCCTGAAATCATCAGGATTATTCTCACGGATCTCACGGAGCAAAGGCATATGAGAGAACTGGTCACGCTGAAGCAACCAATTCTTGGTCCATGAACTCCTCCCCACCCTGTTCAGGGACTGAACTTGTGTCAAGGTCAGGACCCCAACACCAAGCCCCCTCACAGCACGAACCCTACGAGGAGTACACATACGAAACATGGCTAGAAAACGGTCGGCTGCTCAGAACGAAGTAACAGAACGCACTGAAGAACAGCAAGGCCTGTGAAGAGTGACCTGAAAAACAGCAACGAGCGGGCAAGATCGCACAGAAAACTCAGATACAAACTGACTGCATGCACTGAAGAGCAGATACAAGCCCACAAGCACAAACTGAACGGCAGAAAACGATCTGAAAGCCACGAGTCTGAAAAAGCGTGAATCGTCTCTCACCAAACTTTTACTAACACGAGATTAGCAAAAGGAGCCCAAAGGGTGCCGCGCTTGGTTCTGAACCGGCCTTTTCTAGTCTCGTCGTACGTGGTGTACGTCACCGCGTTGTTGGCAATCGGAAATTCCGACAACTTTGTGCGACCGTGTGTACGCAAAACAAGTTTGAACCAACATCCGTCGGAAAAAATCCTAGGATTTTGTTGTCGGAATGTCCGAACAAAGTCCGACCGTGTGTACGGGGCATTAGACTAATGGAATTATGAATCATTTCATATCAACGAAAATATATCTGTTACGAAAATATGAACGAGTCCGAATATAAAAACTTGCATCTTACGAAATTACGAATCATTACGAATCAACGATAATGTAAAGAAACGAAACAAAACAAAACTAAATTTTTTGTTGTGCACATGTCTACTGCACATTACTTCCTCTTTAATCATCAGGTCTTTCTCCTCCTGCACATCACTTCCTCTTTAATCCTCAGGTACAGCTAGCATGAAGTGGTTAGGCCTGACACTGACTCAGCCAGGCCTTAGCAATTGCCTTTTGCAGGCAGGGACCACGGGCCCCTATAGTGTAGAAAAAGTTCATATGTTAGCTGTCCCACATGCAGCTACTGATCCCAGTAAGCCCTCTTTCAGCCCTGCCAGTCCTCCTGGCTGCAGCTGCCCAACTCCACTGCCCCTTCCACTACAGTCCACTCTTCTGGTTCTGCACCCATCCATGACTGCAATCTCCCATCATGTGATGTCAGAAGGGGCCGAGTCACTTGGTCGCTTCTCCGGGTGGCCCCACCCTTGCTTATATAACAGCTATCAAAGGAAAGAGACAGTAGTCGGCGGGAGCCCTCCCATCAAGCTTTTTCATTTTTTCAATTTTTCAAGTCCATCGGGCATCATGATTGACAATGGATGTACATCATGGGGCACTTTTTTCAATAAAGGAATTGTCAAAAACTGTCTCTTGTGACGGGATATGGGGGCCCCCTTATTCCCATAAGTCCCCCGCTCGCAGACCCCGACAACCACCGGTCAGGGTTGTCAGGAGGAGTCCCTTGTCCCTATCAACATGGGGACAAGATGCTTGAGGGAGACCCCCAAGCACCCTCTCCATGTTGAGGGCATGTGGTCTGGTGTGGAGCTCGCTCGTCCCCCAACATCCTGACCTCCAGGCTGCATGCTTGGATAAGGGTCTGGTAAGGATTTTGGGGGGGACCCCGCACCAATCTTTTTTTACATTTTGGGGTGGAGGTCCCCTTAAAATCCATACCAGTCCCGAAGAGCCTGGTATGGATTGGGGAGGACCCTACACTGTTTTTTTCATTTTTTTTTATCTATATTGCCGGGAGCTGGCTAAACATTACAGCCACCAGCATGTTTAAAGGACATTATTTCCTTTAGAAATGTAATTATTGCTGTGACATGTTCTAGACATCACACAAATGCACCACTTTACAAGCAGACTAAGAGGACCCCCCCCCCCCCAGGTACGATATTTAAAGGAATATTTCATTTTTATTGTTTCACTTTAAGCATCATTAAAATCACTGCTCCTGAAAAAACAATTGTTTTAAAAACTTTTTTTTGCATTGATACATGTCCCCTAGGGCAGTACCCGGGTCCCCATGCACTTTTTATGGTAATAACTTGCATATAAGCCTTCAAAGTTAGCACTTTTGTTTTTTCATGTTCATGTCCCATAGACTTTAATAGGGTTAGCATGTTTGCTAGAACTTTTTGTCTGTTCGTGAGATGACATTCCAATTCCTTGTTATGGAGAGTCTAGCTGCAATTAGGATGTGGGTGAGGATGATATGATGAGAAGCATCCCATGTTTCCATCCCCAAGTCTAGCAATGCTAGTTGGGGGGTGATTTTTGTAGAGTTGCCTGTGATGTTGGTTTTGAGAGATTGAACAGACTGCCAGTCATACCAGACGTCCATACAGTCACTGATGGGTGTGAGTATAAGGCTAGTATAGCTGTGTTGATGTTGCCTGCAAATCCAAATTTTGGAGAACTGAGTTAAGGTAGGACTTATGGACTCTGTTAAATTCCTTCTCTGCATCCAAAGAGAGGAGCAGAGAAGGCATTTTGTTGAATTCAGCCCATTGTATGAGGTTCAAGATTCTTCTAGTGCCTGTCAGATGTTTTGTGCCTTGGGATAAAGTTGATCTGGTCTGCATGTATTAGTAAGGGGATATGTAATGAAATACGGGAGGCTAGTATCTTTGCATAAATTTTAAGGTCAGTGCTTTGGAGTGAGATAGGTTTGTAATTAGCTGGGTTGTCAAGGGGTTTACCGGGTTTTGGAATTGTGACAATGAGGGCCTCTAATGATTCCTTTGGGATATTGCCTGTCTGCATAATATTATTAAAGGAATTGCAGAGGTGTGGTTTCAGAATATCTGTGTATGTTTTAATGCATTAATTATAAAATCCATCAGGCCCGGGGCCTTATGTAAGGGTAGTGAATGGATGGCTTTTAGAATTTCTGCCACAGAGAATGGAGCATTAAAATCTGCTAGTTGGTCGGGCGTAAGGGTAGGCAGTTGCAATGGATCCAGGAACTGGGAAATATGGGTGGCAGTTAGCAATGTCTACGGGATTACTGAATCTGTGACCCTGGGTTGCTTGCATGAATGGGATTTTGGAGGCAGCAGCTTTACGCTTAACTTGCTTGAATAAGAGATGGTGATCAAAGGAGGCATGTAGGAAGGAGTGAAATTCCTCTCTGAGTGTACATAAGCAGGTGGTGTCTGCATCGTTAGGGGAGTTTTGTTTGGCTTTTCAAGTTTGCATATCTGATTAAGGAAGTGGTTGTATTTCTCGTTTTGTACACGTTTCTCATGGGCCCCAAGCTGAATGAAAGCACCTCTCACAAAGGCTCTATGTGAGTTCCAAAGCAGTACGTTATTTGATACAGAGTTCATATTGCAAGCAAAGTAAGTCTCCAACTCCTGCTTGATCTTTTCCTAACACTTAGGTTGGGATAAAAGGGAGGTGTTCATATGCCAAATGGTGAACTGTTTATAACTGCGTTATCAATCGCGTCGTTAAAGTCTCCGCATAAAATGATGTGCTCTTTTGGGTAATGAGATTATTCATAATCATTTTGAAGAATTGTTTTTGGTGAGAATTGTGTGCATATATGTTAGCTATAACATATGGTATATTGTCAGAAGGAGCGTCTAGGATTAGGTATCTGCCACAGGGATCAGCTTCCAAGTGACAGAGCTAGAAAGATAGGGATTTACGTAAAGCAATCATGACACCCGTCTTTTTTGTTATCATGTGCAAATTAAGTATGGGCGTAGAGGTGGTGCTGACATGAGGGGGCTTTGTCTTGCATAAAGTGCATTTCCTGAATGCATAATATGTCTGATTTATTTTTTATTGATGGCTTCTCGCCATAGTCAAGACCCTTTGTAAGGGCTATTAAGGCCATTTGCATTGATAGTGGTAATACAGATGGACATAGTTAGTAGTGACAGTATCGCTAGAAGGATGTAAAATAAGGAGGTAAGTATACCACCGAGTTGTAGGTGCATGGGAGGGTAAGGAACGATACCTGGACTCAGTCTAATACTATCATAAGCAGTAGGTTATGATAAACAGTCATAATTAACACAAAAAATAATAGAAACAGTTGCAATGAATGTAGGCTGTGTGCATAGCACACTTTGTGCCAGGGGTGTGTAGTAACCAGAAATTGATCAAACAGATGAACAAGTTATAACATTTTGGTCCACCTTGTGGTCAGGAAAAGCTCAGGTAGGTTTTGTGGTTGCAATGCAGCATACCTCTCAGGATTTATGGGTTGTTACTTGGATGCCTTGTAGATGATTAGGGTGTTAAGCCCCAGTTGTGGAGCATCTTGTAACCATCTTTAGATGTGATGGTGATTTGTTGGCTCTGATATGTGAAAGCAATTTGGTGAGGTTGCTGCGGACAGGTCTTGATATAGGGCTATACCCCCGTGTATGGAGGGGAGAGTGCGTGTAAGGATCTGGCTCCTCTCAGCTGGCGTTCTTTGATATGATAAAAATGGACCAGCGTTAGCACGTCTCTAGGGACTGTGTCAGGCAGATGTGCTGGTTTGGGGATCCTGTGTGCTCTATCCAACAGTAAATCTCTAGGTGTGAGGTCTGGGATACGCTTTAGGAATAGCTTCTGCAAATAAGGTATGAGATCTTGTGGCTTAACAGCTTCAGGAATTCCTCTTATGTTTACATGATTGCGGCGGGAGCGATCCTCTAAGTCTGTATCTTTCGATTGTAGTTTATGGATCGTGTCCATCTGTTCCTCATGAGCATCCACCATTTCATCATGTGCTTTTATGATCACTCCTAGCTGAGATTCTAGGTGATCTGTGCGGTCTTTAATGCCATCTATTCTGTGAGTAAGGTGGGACACTGAGGAGCGTAGCTCAGAATGCAGACCAGCTTGGGGGAACAGTAACATAGCCTTAATGGTATTTTCTGAGGCAGGGGCATCTAATGCAGGAAAAGCAGCTAGGGGTGCTCTGTGCTCTGCTGGTCTGTCTGCTGATGACTCAGGCATGTCTGCCCACTGGTGTTTCTTTGTGTGCAAGGGATTCTCCAGCTCTCTTACCTCTGTCAGAAGCTGGAGAGTTGTCTTGCTGCTGTGAGGAGTCCTCCATATCAGAGAGATCATCTTGGGTTGGAGCAGGTAATGGCTGTGTGTGTAAGGTGAAGGAGGAGAGTGGTCACTCTCCAAGGCACCATCTTGTGCATGCTTGCTCGCTGACTGCATAAATTAATCCGTCCAAAAGTGCGCATGCGTGGGATTCCCGGAAGATGCTGTGACCAGGAGCTCCAACCCACTCCAGCAAACGAAAGTGGGACCTTAGTAACTGACCTGCCCAGACACCGGACATCCTAGAGCACCTGTCCACATGTCAGGAGATCAACCCAAAAAGGAGGTGAGTCACCAGCTCGCCCCTGAGCCTTCCAAGATGGCGGCTGCAGCTTCTCCACACAGTAGACACGGATATGATTGCAAATTCAATTGTGGATCCTCCTCCAACACACCAGGTAGCAAGCAACCTCCTGGCAACACCTGTGAGTACTCAGCACAACCACACTGTATCCCCAGCCTCCACCGAGTCACTCCTGGGCAGAACAATGGAGGACCTTCCGTACACTCCCTTGTTTAACACCCCCTTGGCCAGACAAGCTCACAACATGCTTCTCCTATGCCCCAAAGCCATCTCCCTGACATGACCCAGTTACTTAACAGATTCTCTGAAATGCTAGCTGCAGGACTGGCGCAGAATGCTAAGCAAATCACCTCCTCAATTAAAGAGACCTGCATAGCCTGGGTGTTGGGATAGACGCCATTGAAAAGAGTATACCACACTACTGCACAAGCTATCCAGAAACGACCTGCATACAAATGCTTTGAGACCAACTTGACATCGCTTTTAGAAAAATTGATGATTTAGTAAATAGGAGCAGATGTTACAATTTCCACATCAGAGGATTACCCGAATCAGTTCTGGATGTCCAGGGCTCGGTCAAATCTTTTATAAAGAACATCATACCTGACATCCCCAATCACAGGCTTGAACTAGACAGAGCCCACAGAGCGCTACAACCACCCCACCAAGACTGGCTGCCAAGAGACATTGTGGTAAACCCTACTTTTATGCAGTGAAGGAAGAAATAATGAAGATTTACAGGGAATCTGATAATCTCACTATACAAGGACATAAAGTTTAAATTTTTGCAGACCTGTCAAACAAAAAACGAAGAGACACCAAGACTCCATACCCCTGTGATGGGACCCTCTGCTGATTGACCCAATAGGGATCCTTGTTGGTACTTCCCCAGACAGTCGAACCTTCCGACGGTGTAATGGACCCACCTACACTTCCTCTGTACTCTGTCTAGCCCACGGGGCAATTCCCTTTTTCCTTACCCTGTCCCAGTAATCCCCAGTTTCCATTCCTGAATTAAGTTTCTTCCATGAGTAACATTTCATCTTTGTCTTTTTGCCCTTCGGACACGCAGGGGCGACCGGGCTGACTGGTGATGTTGGCTGCACTGAATAGCAATGCCCGGGGGTAACCCTCTGATGCAGAGTCCTCGTCTTCAGGCGTGGGCTTTTACACCACCCCTTCCCCTTTTTTTTTAATGTATTATTACAGGATCTATTATAGATGCATTTGTTTTACATGGTCAATTTATGTGCATTGTGTTAACATGTTTTATCTTTGGTTTACTTCTGTTCCCCCTATCCATAGGTCCCCAATTCTCACTGAATTACCTGGGGGCCCTGTGGCCGGGGCGATTTAGTTTGCCACTCCTCCTGTTGTGTCTCAAATGCATAAACCACCTCTGGTGACATTGGGCAGCAACCTACATTTAGGTTGCACCTACACCGAACCCCACACATTTTAGGGATTTGGAGCAGGATTTGGCTGGTCCAATCCTGCGCATAGGAAGTTTAGGAGCACCTTTTGTTCTGGATTCCCTATCTCTCTCTCTCTCTCTCCTCTCTCCTATCCTTCCTTTTCTTCCTATCTTTACTCACTCCTTATTATTTTGTTCCCCTCCCAGATACCTACACGAAGAGCTTACTTAATCTTGAATGCTTTGACCCTAGGGCTGGGCTGGACCTTCAACACTGAGATCCCCCAGCTGCAAAAAGGGTATGTAATCTGCACACGGGTTCTCACTCCATCTCTCATGCCCAAGGCTAATTCTGCACCCATAAAGGCAACCATCAGCATTGCTTCTCATAGCACACAAGGCCTTAACTCCCCAACTAAGAGAAGCAAGGCTTTTCAAAGTTACCATTCCAAGGATATTGACATCCTTCTACTACAGGAAGCCCACTTTTCTACACCACCTTCTACAACCCTCATTTCTACACCACAAATACCCCACCTTTTTCTTTGCCAATGCAGATGTCAAGAAAAGGGGGGTGGCTGTTCTCATTTTTAAAAGTACCTCCTTCATTCACTCTCTAACTGTTAGAGATCGAGAGGGTCGATACACCCTGGTCAAGGGCCATATTAATGGTGCGCTATATACCCTTATTTCTTATTATGCTCCGAACCAAGGCCAAGCTACGTTCTTTTCTAAAATGCTCATCTCACTCTCTCCCTACTTTGAGGGCTGAGTGATAATGGGAGGAGATTTCAACATAACCTTTGACCATCCTTTGGATAAATCAGCACAGGGAATTCCCCATCTAAAAAGATCTTCCAAACAGGGCCTCCGTATTACTCGGCTCTTACATTCTCTAGGTCTGATAGACAGGTTAAGGGAATTAAACCCATTAGCTAGAGACTACACACATTTCTCTGCCCCACACAGGATGTACTCCAGAATAGATCATGTCCTCAAAGATCCGTATAGCAATTCAAGCCTCTATTCACAAATTGCCCTGTTCAGACTACTCCTCAAGCTCACAGGGACCCCATCCATGGCACTTCAATGAACCCCTCTTGAACAACCCAGTACACTGCACAATGCTAGAGAAGGAACTCAGTGAGTATTTCCTCCTTAATGACATAACATTTCTCCAAGCTCACTTTGGGGGGCACATAAAGCAGTAATGAGGAGGAAAATGATCCAATTAGCCTCACGTTTGAAACGCAAAAGGTAGGTGGACATAACAAACCTAGAAATATACTTTAAATTGCTTAGCAAGACACTCAAACACAATGCTACCCCTTACTCCCTATCTAAAATGTAAGCCTCCAGAATAGCCTTAAACTTGGCACTAACTTCCAGTGCAGCTAAACATTTAGGATGGGTGAGTGGACAGTTTTACCTACACAATGATAAAATTGGTCCACAACTCCCAGCCAAATTATTCCCTAAACATCGGACTTATTCTCTACCCAAAATTAAATCCTTGTCCTTTATCTTAAAACCCTAAACGAATTTTGGAGGCTTTACACTCATTCTATTTCAATCTTTACTCCAAAGATAGCTTTACCTCACTCCATAAATTGGAAACCTTCCTGGAGGACATTCCCTTCCCTAAACTTAAAGACTCCCATCGCTCAGACTTAGAATCCCCCATCCTGGAGAATTATGTGAGAAATGTCATTAAACATCATCGTAATGGCTCAGCCCCAGGCCCAGATGGCTTTTTGAACCTATATTACAAAAGGTTTGTAGATGTTCTCTCTCCCTATCCGGTTCTTCAATTCCCTTAGCAAAGGCGCACCCTTGGATTCAGCATCAAATCTTGCATTTATTTCTGTGATCCCAAAACCTGAAAAGGATCCTAGCGAAGTGAGCAACTATAGACGGATTTCTCTAATCAATAATGATTTGCAATCATGACAAAAATCAAATCGTTTAGCATCTTTTATAGGGTCGTACATCCATAAAGACCAGGTAGGTTTCATAACTGGCAGGCAGGGACTGGATTAAATAAGGAGGGCAGTGGACATTATTTCCCTTATGAAGTCGGGCTGGGATGGGGGGTCTCCACAGGAAGGGTTCCTCCTATCCATAGACCTTCAGAAGGCGTTTGACACTGTCTCCTGGCCATACTTATTCACCACACTGGAACAATGGGGCTTCGGTCCTAACTTCCTCAAAATCCTGGAGGCCCTCTATTCTTACCCCAAGGCACAACACAGACTTTAAAGGTACTATTCAGATCCCTTACCTATAGAAAAAGGAACAAGGCAGGGATGCCCCCTTTCTTCACTCTTCTTCGCAATAGCCATCGAAACTTTGGCTATTGCCATAAGGCTTCACCCAGATTTCCACGGAGTTCAATGCAGACAGTCTTCCTATAAATGTGCACTATTTGCGGATGATGTCCTACTCTTTGTGACGTCTCCTTTTATCTTGACCCCTAACATTCTCCAGCTGCTACACAAATTTGGGCAATTCTCTGGCCTCTATGTCAACATGGCAAAATCTATGACCCTTAATATATCGACCCCTCCGAACCTCGTAGACAGACTTAAAAGCCACTTTCCCTTCCCCTGGAGTTACCTCTTTATACCATACTTGGGCATTCACCTTACGGCTTCTATTGATCTTCTCTACAAAAATAACTACCCGCCTATGTTCAAGAAACTATCAGCTGACCTATCCCAATGGTCTTTATATGGGATGTCCTGGCTGGGCAGAGTAAATGCGATCAAGATTAACCTTTTACCACAAATTCTTTATTTATTCTACTCCCTCTCTATTCCCGTAACTAAGCTACATATAAATAAATTACTATTAGCTATCATTCATTTTATCTGGGGTAAAAAGAGATACCGCCTCTCTAAACCCATATTACATAGATCCAGACTGAAAGGGGGGGTTAGGCCTACCTAACCTCTAGTGGTATGATCAGGAAGGCACAGCTGGCCCAAATTTCTAAAGTCTACTCTAGAGGCCCTAAATCAGACTGGATAGAAAGGCAGGCGGTCTCAAATTATACGATAGACTTTTTGATATGGAGCCCTCCCAAGTCACGCCCCCCGATTCTATCCCCAACCTTGTCTCACTCACTAGCACTGTGTGACTCACTATATAAACTGAAGAATATAGCATCTGCTTGGCAGCCACTTGCCCATATCTTCCATAATTCTTAATTCACCCCAGGGATGGATATCAAGGCCTTTCAGTGGTGGCCGAACAAACGGTTGTTCCAAATACGGCACTTCTTCAACTCAAATTAACCTATTGCATTAATAAAGTAGAAATGCCCCCTTCCGAAAAATTCCACTTGTCCCAAATCTCCCATTTCTTAAACTCAATCTAGACTCATAAACCAAACCCTCTAACGGTCACCTCATATGAGCTCTGGTACTCAAAAGTCATGGACTCTCGCTGATATACTCAGCCCTGGCTGAACCTATAGAGAAAGCATCCTACATACTGAGTTGAGAACGGGATCTTGAGATTGAATGGGACTTGAACACATGGCACTCCTGCTTCTCTAGATTGTTTAAGGGGATTCATAATATCTCCCTGATCGAAGCTAATCTTAAAGTCATGTCTCTCTGGTACCTTGTCCCTATCTGCCTCGCCAAATGTTACCCGCAGTCTTCCCCCCTCTGCTTCAGAGGATGTGGATACCTGGGCACTCTATTCCATACCCTTTGGCAGTGCCTTAGAATAAGGAGCTACTGGAACAAAATCTTTAAACTAATCCCCAAAACCACTGGTGTGGCTGTAAACCAAGATCCATCTATTGCTCTTCTTAATCAACGCGTTCCCAGAATCTCCAAATATTCCCAAGGTCTAAACTTATATACTCTTGGGGGCCAAACTAACAATCACACGAGCCTGGAAATCTCCCTTGGTTTCTGTCATGAACAGGTGTGACCAGAACCGTGTGATCTGCGACAGAGGACACCCAAACGTATGTAAGTGAAAATATAATAATTTATTAAAGAAAGTGAGTAATATAAAACAACCAACTCCAATATGACACAGTGCAATAACCAACCACAGACAGAGACCCACAAATAACAACAGACAGATAAGTGCAATAAATGGGAAATACCAGGTTCATAAACAATAGCCAGGCCAGGGTCATACACAGCAGATCAGCAGATGGACAAGGGATGTTCCAGAGACATAAACGTAAGCCAGGCCAAGGTCATACACAGGGAGGTCAGCCGATGGGGTATGGAACACAGGACAGGGAGAGGATGGATGGGTCAGACTGCAGGCAGGGATGCAAGGTAACAGGTGGGACAGGATAGGGTCCGAGACAGGATCAGGTTCAGGGCACAGGATCAGATTGCAAGCAGGTCAGGAGGCAATGAAGAAATCAAGGCAAACATGTGAATGTTTGCCGGGTATTTATAGGCCTATGATTGGCCTCAAGTGACACCTGATTGTAGGAGGTACTGTCTGCTCCACACTTCCAGGATCCATCCGCTGGTGGATGCCAGTACTGCGGCCCAAAGATGATATATTATTAACAGGGAAAAGCTCTCCTGACAGTTCCAAACTGCCAGGAGACACCTGCTGGTGGACCTCAGTACTGCATGCCAAATAACAGGTCTTACCAGCGGATGGAACATTTCCTGACAGTACCCCCCCTCAAAGGAGCGACCTCCGGACGCTCCAACTAGCCGTTGCTGGGGAAAGTCCATGGTGTCCAGCTGGGCAGTGGGCACATCAGGCTGGGCAGCGGACAGGAACACTCCAGGCTGGGCAGCGGACAGGAACACTCCAGGCTGGGCAGCGGACAGGAACACTCCAGGCTGGGCAGCGGACAGGAACACTCCAGGCTGGGCAGCGGACAGGAACACTCCAGGCTGGGCAGCGGACAGGAACACTCCAGGCTGGGCAGCGGACAGGAACAACTTGAGCTGGGCAGCAGGCAGGAACAACTTGAGCTGGGCAGCAGACAGGAACAACTTGAGCTGGGCAGCAGACAGGAACAACTTGAGCTGGGCAGCAGACAGGAACAACTTGAGCTGGGCAGCAGACAGGAACAACTTGAGCTGGGCAGCAGACAGGAACAACTTGAGCTGGGCAGCAGACAGGAACAACTTGAGATGGGCAGCAGACAGGAACAACTTGAGCTGGCCAGCAGACAGGAACAACTTGAGCTGGCCAGCAGACAGGAACAACTTGAGCTGGCCAGCAGACAGGAACAACTTGAGCTGGCCAGCAGACAGGAACAACTTGAGCTGGCCAGCAGACAGGAACAACTTGAGCTGGCCAGCAGACAGGAACAACTTGAGCTGGCCAGCAGACAGGAACAACTTGAGCTGGCCAGCAGACAGGAACAACTTGAGCTGGCCAGCAGACAGGAACAACTTGAGCTGGCCAGCAGACAGGAACAACTTGAGCTGGGCAGCAGACAGGAACAACTTGAGCGGGGCAGCTGGCATGGGCACTTCAAGCTGGGCAGCTGGCATGGGCACTTCAAGCTGGGCAGCTGGCATGGGCACTTCAAGCTGGGCAGCTGGCATGGGCACTTCAAGCTAGGCAGCTGGCATGGGCACTTCAAGCTAGGCAGCTGGCATGGGCACTTCAAGCTGGGCAGCTGGCATGGGCACTTCAAGCTGGGCAGCCGGCACCGAGACATCAGGCTGGAGGGCAGACACCCGGACATCAGGCTGGAGGGCAGACACCCGGACATCAGGCTGGAGGGCAAACACCCGGACATCAGGCTGGAAGGCAAACACCCGGACATCAGGCTGGAAGGCAGACACCCGGACATCAGGCTGGAGGGCAGACACCCGGACATCAGGCTGGAGGGCAGACACCCGGACATCAGGCTGGAGGGCAGACACCCGGACATCAGGCTGAAGGGCAGACACCCGGACATCAGGCTGAAGGGCAGACACCCGGACATCAGGCTGGAGGGCAGACACCGGGACATCAGGCTGGAGGGCAGACAGCGGGACATAAGGCTGGAGGGCAGACACCGGGACATCAGGCTGGAAGGCTGGCACATCCGACTGGGAAGCTGGCACATCCGACTGGGAAGCTTGCACATCCGACTGGGAAGCTGGCACATCCGACTGGGAAGCTGGCACATCCGACTGGGAAGCTGGCACATCCGACTGGGAAGCTGGCACATCTGACTGGGAAGTGGGAGCAGGTTGGGTTACTGGCAGGATTGTATGAGTGGGGAAGAACTTCCGTTTCTTCTTTGGCTTAACTGCTGGAGATCTGTAGGTGGCTGTAGGACTGTAGACAGGAGGTGAGGCATACTGAAAGGAAGGGCTGGGATATGGCAAGGAAGGGGGAACAGCAGCCAGAGGGAGTTCTTGTGGGGAAGTTGCAGATATTAGAGAAGAGGCAGGTGGGTTAAAGGCAGGATAGGTACAGGAAGTAGAAACAGGGCATTGATACTTGGTGGGGAGCAGGGTATATTGGGCTGTAGCTGAGGTTGCCATGAGCGATGGGGGAATAGATTCTTGGGAAGGCAGGTGATTAATGGCAGGGCTGGGTTGTTGTGGCTTGGCTAAATTAAGGAGATCTGACCATGCCTGTAGCACAGGATGAACAAACATTGATTCACACACAGCCTGACTAACCAGCGATTGCACTGAATGGATGCAATCAGACAACACCTGCTGTGAACAAGAGGCATAACGTTCCATGAAAAAGGCTGGGTCATCCTCTAATAACCACACCAGAGACTCAACCTGATCAAAACTGAAGGGGGGAGAAAAATCATCCCTGCCCTCTGGAGTACTGGACAAGGCTAGCTCTGCACACAGCTGGATCAGAGGCTGAACATTTTCAAATAGCAATCTACCCTGATCAACCAGAGAATGGGCCAGACGGATACACTCCAGGAGCTGATCCCTGGCCCACTCTTTCAATACCAGACGACAGTAATTGTTATCCTCCAACACCAGTGAGGCAAGGAGAACAACTGTTTCTGATTGCATTTTAATAGCACTACAATGGTTCCTCTGCGCAGTCACTTCTGGTCAGAGATGGCCTTGATTTACTGTCATGAACAGGTGTGACCAGAACCGTGTGATCTGCGACAGAGGACACCCAAACGTATGTAAGTGAAAATATAATAATTTATTAAAGAAAGTGAATAATATAAAACAACCAACTCCAATATGACACAATGCAATAACCAACCACAGACAGAGACCCACAAATAACAACAGACAGATAAGTGCAATAAATGGGAAATACCAGGTTCATAAACAATAGCCAGGCCAGGGTCATACACAGCAGATCAGCAGATGGACAAGGGATGTTCCAGAGACATAAACGTAAGCCAGGCCAAGGTCATACACAGGGAGGTCAGCCGATGGGGTATGGAACACAGGACAGGGAGAGGATGGATGGGTCAGACTGCAGGCAGGGATGCAAGGTAACAGGTGGGACAGGATAGGGTCCGAGACAGGATCAGGTTCAGGGCACAGGATCAGATTGCAAGCAGGTCAGGAGGCAATGAAGAAATCAAGGCAAACATGTGAATGTTTGCCGGGTATTTATAGGCCTATGATTGGCCTCAAGTGACACCTGATTGTAGGAGGTACTGTCTGCTCCACACTGCCAGGATCCATCCGCTGGTGGATGCCAGTACTGCGGCCCAAAGATGATATATTATTAACAGGGAAAAGCTCTCCTGACAGTCTCAAACTGCCAGGAGACACCTGCTGGTGGACCTCAGTACTGCATGCCAAATAACAGGTCTTACCAGCGGATGGAACATTTCCTGACAGTTTCTTTCCATTTGGCCAAACAAAAAATATCCTGATTCATGTGCCAGGAAAAGATCTCCAGTATCATCTTTGACATTTCAAAGAAATTTGAACTGATATGGGAAACCTGGGCTCAATATGTCAGAATAACTCTATAACCCCAGCAGGGAGTAGCCTAAACTTGGGACCTCCCCCCCCAGTCACCAGCACCATTAGCTCTCCGTGTGGGTTCTTCTCTACCCCTCTACCCTTTCTAATGCTCTTCACCTCTATCTGAACCTCTTTCCTTTTTTCCACCTGACCTCACTTCTTCTCTTGTACTAGCCAGACCAAATAACATTTAAAGGCTAATGATCCAACTTCATAACTATAGCTTTTGGTTCCTGGTCATGGACCATGATCCTTGGGGCTTGTGGGCTTGGTCCTCAGGGTCTAGAGGTTATGGACCCTCGGGACTGGGTCAACAAGATCGACTACCAACAACATGTCTTGCTGGAAAAATCCTACCTAATCCTATGGACCTCCTAGGAATGATCCCTGCAGGTACTCAATGTAGGGAAATCTGAACAACCTAACTTAACGCTGGTGGGGGCCGTGCCCATCGCCTACCAAGATATTTCCAGCGCAGCTCCTACCTATGCTACATCGGTGGGCGAGTGCAAGGGCCACCTAGGGGAGATTCTTTGTTTCTGCTGTTTTTGTTCGGACGCGAATGTTACAGTTTACTCATTATTCTTGAGCACCAGGCGGCATGTATCTAGTTTCGTTATCCAGTTTCCCTTGATGTTAATAAGCAAGGACCCTTCAAGCTGTACAACCTTATTATAGAGTAACACTTGATCTGATCGATATCTCATTATGAGTCTACTTTTTAGAGGCTATTCATTCTAATTCCTGTTAATGTTGGTCACCATCATATTTCTGTACCAGATAAAATCCGGCAAATTCTGGACTATGATAAATAATGCAGCCTGAGTTTTGACTGAGGCGAGCACTATTGCTTCCTACCCCAATGCACAGTTTGCTCCCATTTGGGGTGTTTGGGAGGGGAGCAATATCCTCACCACATTTTCGGGCGTCAGGCCCAAACCAATGTTTGAGACATGTCTTGACTATGCATGCCTACCACCATAATATCCAGGTATGACTGTATGACAGGAACTATTGCAGATTATGTTTGTCTTTATACTTTTACTTTGTATGTTCAAAAACCTCAATAAAAATCATGAAAACCTAAGAAATCTGTCAGGCAGCGCGGTACCAGTTCCTGATTTTTTCTGCGGGACATAGCCTGAGTGAACCCCTGATGTTTGTATCCCCGTTTGGGGCTGAAAATGGCTGTCTAGTGTGCTGTGAGCCGCGTTGGAGACCTGGTGTGGCAGGGAGATCCGAGCGGCCATCTTGGTCTGCAGCTTGGATACGCCCCCTCAGTTTGGCTTTTTATGTATAAACCTAACCTTCCTTTTCTGAGTATCCCCATATGTGTAACATACACTCACTTCACCAATGCCATGTTGGAGGTCAAAGGACATTAGTTTAATAGCTCCATCTTCTGTTAATCCCTCCTACTATTTCTTAGAGCCCCTTAAAATTTCTTCAAAAACACATTTCTGGACCTTCAGTCCAGGTGGTTTTCCTCTAAGCCTGGTTGCTGTGTAATGCCATTAGTATGCTCTGTTAAACAGACCACATGTGCACTTCCTAGGAGACCAATCTTTCCTCTGAGCCTCTAGTCTCTTAAATGTACATTTACCTTTAAATATGAGCTTACATTGAAGTATCCAATGCATTGCCATCCATCCTGATGGTTGCAGATGGGAACTTTTTAAAACTGTATAAGCTTATGTCTGGTCCTAAAACTGAGTGGCTTTCTATTGTTATGCTTTTTCAAATAAGATAACAGTGAGCACTATATACATTCTCATTGGCTTTTAATATGTAAATGCACACTGACTTGTCCATCCATATACCTACCTGAGCTGCAGAGGTTCTTCACGAGTCAGAGTCCTTGCTGATTAGGAAGGATAGAGACAGTTTAGTGTTGAAGCTCATATTGACCTTTGTTGTGGGGGTCAATACAGTGAGGTGAGAGTTTGCCCAAAAGGGATTCACTACTGTATTTTCTACTTGCATGTTTTTGCAGCACTTACCTAGGTGTGATATATATCACAAGTTGTATGGGACTACCACATTCATAATTATTTGGACTTTTACAGTTTTTTTTTGTGTATGATTCAAGCTTGTGCGCAGATAATCACATACACATTACAGTAGATCCATAGTGCTTTCCATCATAGCTATGCTAGTATCTTAGGCAGGATTACAGAGGCATATCTTCATAGTGTATGAGACATAGTGCACTGTGAATTTTGCTTAGTGTTTTGTCCTGCTGGCCCTGTCCGATTTGACAAAAGTAATTTGGTCAATTGAACAAGTTGACTTTTGTCAATTAAATCCTGACAAGAAAAAAATATGTAAAATGTTATTCAGCGTCGTAGTTAAAGCACCATAAAGTTGTTCAAGTCCCCTAATGGAGCATTTACTGTACTCATTTGTACACATTAATATCACAGTATTCCTCTTCTCATTGATTTGTGGAAAGCTAACATTTAATTTATTTTAGAACATTGTAACATTGTAAAGATTATATGTTTGCTAAGGAAAAAGCTATTTTGATTTTTAGAGCTACAAATTGTGTTTTTTAATCAGTTCATTGATGATGTATGTGTAGCCTGTATTGAAACAAAATATAATAATAATAATAATAATAATAAGGTAAAAATTAAGCCCACATAGACCAAAATCGCACATCACAAATGGTTTTGTGGCTGCCTTTCAGTTTAATGTAAGCAATATATCATGTTGAGGTCTAGACCTGCATATATTTTTACCATAACATTCTACCCTAAAGTATGTTTCCCAACTGAATGTTGGGTTGAAACTTTAGCAGTTAAAGCTGTATGATGTCAGACAACCACCAGAACTTATATCAGAGTGTAAAAAAAAGCAAGTGAAAGTAAGTGTGAAAATATACATACATGTAGATAAAAAAAACGTTGTCTTATGCAATATCTATGTAAAAGTGTGATAATCCATACCAACCATATGATGTAATTAATTGGTAAGCAAAACATTAAATGTACTGTAATTGGTTTGTGCTATATTTTTAAATATTATAATAAAGCATATTTGGTTGTGCACTTTTATCAAAGTGTATGTAGTGTGGATTAGGACTACTGTTTTTACTGGTATTCAGGGTTCCTTTAGATAGATTTGACCTCATGTCCTGTTGTAGTGACAAAGGTTTCTTCAGAAAGGAAGTGAGGGAAAATCTGCAACAGGGAAACAGACAGACATAAAACTCTAATGCCCCGTACACACGGTCGGACATTGATCGGACATTCCGACAACAAAATCCTAGGATTTTTTCCAACGGATGTTGGCTCAAACTTGTCTTGCATACACACGGTCACACAAAGTTGTCGGAAAATCCGATCTTTCTGAATGCGGTGACGTAAAACACGTATGTCGGGACTCTAAATGGGGCAGTAGCCAAGAGCTTTCATCTCTTTATTTATTCTGAGCATGCGTGGCACTTTTTGCGTCGGATTTGTGTACACACGATCGGAAATTCCGACAACGGATTTTGTTGTCGGAAAATTTTATAGCCTGCTCTCAAACTTTGTGTGTTGGAAAATCCAATGGAAAATGTGTGATGGAGCCTACACAAGGTCCTATCACACATTTTCCATCGGAAAATCTGACCGTGTGTACGGGGCATTACAGGAGTTTTAACCTTACCCTAATCAACTAAAGAAAATATTTTTATTTCTATATCTGTTGCTGTTACATAGTTACTTCTTTTTTATCTGGTAAAATGTTGTCAGCAGAACTGAATTGGGGGGGGGGGGGGATTCTCTAACATAGCTCCAAATAGCAGAAACACCTTAATTCTTTCCCACTTTAAAAAGTTTTGGCTGTGCATAAACTTAAATGTCAGTTGTTGGGATTGTGATACTTATTGGATATACCGTATATACTTGAGTATAAGACAACTTTTTCAGCACATTTTTTATGCTGAAAAATCCCCCCTCGGCTTGTAATCGAGTGAGGGTGCAGTCCCACTGTGCCCATCTGCAGCCGTACCTTTGATAACTAAAACAGCGGGTGTCTCCCGCTGTGTCATGCAGTCTGTTCAGCAGCTGTCCACTGTAACAAAGCCCCACCTCCTCCTTGTCAGTAATAGACGGAACCCTGATACAATGCTGGTAAACTGAATCAGTGTTCCGTCTATCACGGACGAGGATGAGGCGGGGCTTTGTTACAGTGGACAACCACCGAACAGACTGCATGACACAGTGGGAGACACCCGCTGTTTTGGTTATCAAAGGTACGGCTGTAGATGGGCACAATGAGGCTGAAGATGGGCACAGTGAGGTGCCTCGGCTTATAATTGGGTCAGCTTATACTCGAGTATATACGGTACAACTATTCAGTATGATAAAGTGAGTTAATGCCACCCTGGATGATGTTATCTGGCACTGCAGTAATGTAAACCAGTAACAAGGGTCTGTCATTTTGCAATGGGAGTGCATCATGGAAACATTGTTGGTTGGCAAATCATCACAATTGATGAAGATTTACATTGCTGGATATAGGACAATGTTATTGACAATGGATTTACACCAGGGGACATTATTTCCTTTTTTTTAATTAAAGGGGGCTTCCATATTCCCTTATGAGCTCCCAAATATCTTCACATCTTTTTTGGGGGGACCATATGTGAGGAAGAGGCCCCTTACCCTCAACACTGGGACAAGGTACATTGTAAGGAGGAAAGGCTTTTTAGCCCTCCCTTGCAGGGTACCCCCAAATATTGAAAGGCATGGGGCCTGGTCTGGTTAAGGAAGGGGGCACAGGCTCATTCCATGCCCTTCTTGTCCACAAACATTGAATTCCTGAATAGAGACCTTGTTGGAATTTTAAAGGGATCCTCGTGCATGGGGTTCCAATTAGAATTCCATCCAGGGTCTTATTCAGGCATAGTTACATGGTTTACAGCTGTGAGTATTGGATAGTGTATATGGAAGTTTTCTTTTTGTGTGTGTGTGTGTTTGTTCTCTGTTGTGTGAACTGTGTGTACTTGTGTCTTTTTTCAAACGGATTAACTATGTAACTATGTAACATAGTCCTTCCACTTCAACCTATGTGTGTGTGAGTTTGTATCTCTAAACTTTCATAAAGCTGTATAGTATGCTCATTGAGGAAGACATCTAAACTTATTCTAATGTATTAATACTCACAGCTAATACTACCTATAGAAGGGAGTTACACATTTTTACTACTCTAACAGTAGAGAAACGTTTACACAATTAAAAAATAAACCTTCTTTCTATTAATCTTAATTTGGGGCCCCATGTCTTCTTAAGGGAGTAAACAGTTTATCATCGTTACTATAATCACCTTTGATATATTTGTACATTGTGATCATATCCTCTCATAAGCACCTCTTCTCCAGAGTGAATGCGGCTAATTTTTGTAATTTGGTCCTCCTAGCTGAAATACAAGGGCATACATATAGTTATATTGATGACCAAAACTGAAATGCATATTAAACATAATCAGTGTATTGTAAAGGGGTAGCATTATTGATTTCTATCTTAAATATATGTCCTTTTGAATTCATGAGAGTATTCTGCTTTCTGTTAACTGCAGCTTGGTATTGAATACTCTTGCTAAGTCTTTGATCTACAAGAACCCCCAAATCTTTTTCCATCGCTGATTTTTCCAGAGGTGTCTGTCAGGACGCCAGTCAGAATAAACGTAAGCATGTACTGAGAGAAATACCTGGCATAATTCCCAGTACTATACATGGCCATGCTCATTTGCACAGAAATGTGCGCATGTGCATGAACATGCGTGTTAGCACACTGGCGCATGTTCACGTACATCTACTGCTGAGACTGGCACCAAACGCCCTATATAAGGACAGTAGCTGCACAATTTGCTGTATGATCTTTGGCTAACAGTACTCCTTGCTCCTGTTACTGAGCAGGTTTGCCTCATGGACCTCCCTGCTGCTTGATTCCTGGTTTGACCCCAGTTTGCTCTAAGGACTCTGCCTCTCCTGCCCAATCATGCATGACTCTGGCCTGTCACCTGACTACTCTTCTGCCTGCTCCCTTGTATTCCTGTGTATGACCATGGCTATTGTTCCTGCCCATGCTCCTGCCCACTCTCTGTCTTGCCTCTTCGTGTATGACCTTGGCTTCAATCCTGACTATGCTTCTTCAGTCCGATCCTGCCAGTCTGACCATGCCACCACCTCAGGTGCCATCTTGCTTGTGGCTGCTGCCTTGGTCCTGCTGCATCTCCAAGTCTTCAAAAGACTTGTCATGCTTCCTAAAATACCTTGGGGTGTTTGTTTTCCAAAATGTTGCCAATTTATGGGTGTTTTCACTGTCCTTGTGCTCCAGGGCCTCTAAAAATGTGTTAGGTAGTCTGGAAATCAGATGCATAATTTATGCACCTGAAGGTGCTCCTTGGATTTTGGACCTCTCTATGTGGCTAGGCTTGGAAAAAGTCTCACACATGTGGTATTCCCACATTCAGAAGGAGTATCAGAATGTATTTTGGGGTTTTCCTGTGTTTTCCAAAAAATTACATTTTCAAAAGACTTATTATGCCTCTTAGAAAATACCTTGGAGTGTTTGCCTTCCAAAATGGTGTCTTTTTGTTGGTTTTTCTGTTGTTCTGGTATTCCAGGGCCTTCAAACAATTTTTACTACCATCTCATACACGGATTCCTGTTCTGTACATTCTACCTAAAGTACACAAGGACAGTCAATCCCCCCCGGGACATCCTATAGTCTTGGGGAGGGACTATATCTTTGTTCCAATAGCACAATTTCTTGACAGGTTTCTGTCCCCCCTTGTAAGAAATACCAAATCGTACATTAAGGATACTAATGACTTTTTATCCAAAATCAGGGAAAAATCTGTATGCCATAGAGATGAAATCTTAGTGACCTGGGACGTTACAAGTCTATATACATCTATCCTGCATCAGGCGGGAATTGATGCAACAATTGGACTCATTAAAAGCAGTAACGAATACTCTGATGCTCAGATAATGCTTTTTGAAAATATGTTTCATATGGTGTTGTGTAACAACTATTTTCCGTTCAAAGATGAATTCTATATGCAGCTCAGTGGAGTTACAATGGGCTCCAATGTTGCCCCGCCATACGCTTGCTCATTCATGAATGAATTTGAACACAGATTCGTTTTTATCAATGAGTTATTTCAGAAGTATTGCGCCACCTGGTGGCGCTATATAGATGACATCTGTGCAGTGTGGCGGGGCAGCATTGAATCCTTGATGCTGTTTGATGAGATGCTGAATGGATTTTGTTCTGATATACAATTTAAGATCAACGTTGGTGGCAATTCTATTCCTTTTCTTGACACTAGAATTTATATAGACCGGGGGTCAGATTGACTCCGACCTATATGTTAAAGCCACGGATAGGAATCAACTTCTACTTTTTAACAGCTATCATCCCCTCATGTATTTAAATCTATTATTAGGAGTCAGTTACTAAGGGTAAAACGTATTGTAAGCAATGGAGTAATAAGAGAAATGAGATTATAAGAAATGTGTCAAAGATTTAGAGAACAAGGTTACCCAGAGAGAATGATTGTACAGGAATATACTCAAATTCAATAAGAGGATACCACTCGTAACTCGAGGAGATTTAAACAGGAGAGACCAAGATTACCGTTTATTTTCCAGTATCACAGCTACAGTGAGAAAACATTTATTATCATCAAAAAACATTGGTCTCTTCTTAAATGGTCCTACCCGCAGACAGATATTCTTCAACAAATTCCCATCAGAGCCTATTGGTGTATTAAGACCTTGAGAGATTCCCTTGTGAGATCAGAATTTAAGGCCAATACACAAAAAACTAAAATGACATTCCTGGGGAGTAGAAGAAAGGGATGTTTTCCCTGTTTAAATTGCATTCAATGCAATCTACTACTTAGGGGTGATCATTTCATTCATCCGACTAGTGGAGAAAAAATAGTAATTCACAATTTTTACACATGCTTGTCCTCGTATGTGGTATACATTTTTATATGCCCGTGTAACTTGATATATGTTGGGGAAACCACCCAAAAAATCAAGGAGAGAATAGCCCAGCACCGCAGTACAATAAGATTGAAACAACCCACATTAAAGGTTTTAAGACATTTCATGGAGAAGGGACATAAGGATTCTGATTTACATTTTATGGTGTTAGAGGAAGTATCTAAGGATACAAGAGGGGGTGACCGTATTCTGAAGCTCAAGAAAAGGGAGGTTTGGTGGATCAATAGGTTACAATCTCTTCATCCCCATGGAATTAATAGGGACTATGATCTGTATCTGTTCCTATGAAGAATGGTTGAGATTATACTATGATTATTTCTCTCCCTTAGGTTCTCTGGTAAAGATTTGGAAATTGAAACAGGGGATTTTTTCCGAAGATGTTTATGTGGATATAAAATCTTTGGATGTAACGTCATTGAGGATTATTTATGGTTAGATACCGATAATGGACAATTTGTAGAGAGAGGAGTGAGACGGCTTGATTTTTCTCAGACTTCCCTCTACACTTTGTCATCTTCCATTTTTTATTGTATATATATATATATATATATATATATATATAAATATATAGTGTATTTTGTTATATCCACCTATTGACATTCAATGTGGATTTAATTATGCTTGTGTGTGGGATCATGGGGTTAATGTGAACTTTGGATTCTGGTTGATTGGATGATAGGGTTATACCTGTGGGGCACACCCTTGATTTTGTATATAGACACAATGTTTGTAAGGATACATCACACACAGCCAGTAAGCCTGATGAAGAGCAGTATCGCTCGCAACTGTATGGTAGCTTGCATGTTTTGTATATATTTCTGAAAAACAAGATAAAAGAATTGCATTGGAGTTCGTGGCCCGTCTTTTTTTCCTTATTTATTTTGGTGTAGAATTGGGAGTCTGCCTTTGACAGTACTCTGATAATCAAAAGAAGAAGAAAAGAAAGTAGCCCACCCATTGAATTACTTTATGTATATATATATATATATATATATATATATATATATATATATATATATATATATATATATATATATATACATACACACATATACCTATACACACGCCACAGTTTGCAGACATTATAACTTTCACACAGACTATATAATATACACTGATTTTGGGTTTGCCTGATTTGACTGATTTAACAAAGAAATGTAGCAGAATACATTTTGGTCTAAATTTATGAAGAAAGGTTATTTATTTGTAAACTTTATAAGAAAAAAATGTATTTGAAAAATGATTGATATTTCTTTCTTACATAGTAAAAAATAAAAAAAGTGGTGATTGAAAACCAGCAAAGGAAAGCTATACCTGTCTGAAAAAATGATAAAAATGTAATTTGGGTACAGTGTTTCATCACTGAGCAATTGTCATTCAAAGTGACAGTGCTGAAATCTCAAAAATAGCCTGGACAGGAAGGGTGTGAAAAAGTCTAGTATTGAGGTTGTTAAAAGTCTGACTAGTAGTTTTAGCCTAGGTTTACACACATGCGATCTCAGACACCTCAGGTGATTCACACCCACACCAATCACATGCAATGAGGTGCCGATCACATGCGATTTCTGTGCAATGCGCGTTCACAGTTCTAACTCATATTAGATTTGCAGAGAAAAAGTGCAGGGACTTTTTTTCCCCCGCACTGAAATCAGAACGCATGGGTGTTCTCACCTATGTGATCCAATTCCTGTGCGAGTTTACAGTTTCGCACTGCAATCTGTGAACTGATCTGGGGGTGTCATTAACAATGTATTGACACTTGCAGCGGATTGCAGAGGGCAGTGTAAACTGCCTGTGGGAGATATGTGGGAACCAGTGCTGTTATCACGCTGGTTCCCACATTGCACAAGTGTGAACCTAGGCTGAAAAGGTTGCAAAAGCTTTGTGGTGATTATAGCCATATTAGTGCACTTGCAACAGAAACAATTGAGTACTGTTAACCCTGCATGGATTTTCCTTGTTGGACAATTTAATATTCACATGTACCCACATTTATTTATAAAGTGGACTTTTTATTGCAATCTTAAAAATAATATGATTGATTAGCGCTACTAATGTTATAGACATATTTGGTCAGTGATGTCAGCCACCCATTTGTTTACATTCAGCTTAATGGTCATAGTAAGGATGTGTCAATGGTTTCTAGGAAACTAGCAGCTGCTAGCTTCCTAATAACCATCATGAGTGGGAGTCTGTAACATTTAGCAGTGGTAGTAGGACTGCTTCTAAATGTATCACTTATGTAACACATATTTTGTTCAAAATTAATAAAAACTATTTTGTTGTACTCTCACTTCAGTGCAACCAAAGCCTTGTTGTTTAAAGCATTTGTAATAAGACACTTTTATATAAATTTGCTTGGGAATGTTCACTTTGCAAAATGACTTTTCACAAGCTGAGTAAATAAGGTGTAGACGTGCTCACTTTTAAAATCCAAACACTTGCAAGGGAAATAGAAAAAAAAAAAGTTTGTGTATACATAATTGGATGATTAAAGTGAGCAAAATGTCAAATTATACATCAAGCTAATATAACATTCACTTTATAAAGTAAACCGTCTTTATTATTTTAGTAAATTGATAAGTATGAGTCTCCTGACCTGGCTTTCCATGAAAGCCATTCATTTACTGTGTGGCTGATATCTTACCATAAGAGTCATTAATCAGTTAGATAGAGGCAGGGTAGTGGCCAATCTACTTTGAATGGCACTACTTGTAGTGTCACTACTAGTTGATTTACTAAAGACGTAAGCAAGCATTAGAAGTTTTGAAGCTTTGCTTGTCTGAACTGCCAAAAAATCAACCAAGATAGTAAGGTTTGAGAGGTTTCCCCTCTAGGGTGGTGACGTCCCAGCCGATGGGGCCATTTAGGGGGAGCACAGTGGCCAGGATGCGTGCCACTTGCTGACTCTGTTACTTTGAATGGAGATTGTGTTATCACTTCATATACTGTAGGTAAGCATATTTTGTTCTCAACAAATAGGACTGTGTTGGCACTTGTTATTAGCCCTCCTTTTGGGGAGTAATGGTTATTGATGCTATTGGGGGTCGAAATGTGATGCTAGGCTCCTACTTTTATTTATGGAGTGATGGGTCCATGGTATATGGTCCTCTATAAAGTAATTTATAATCAATATTATAGAGCCCCTTGTTTAGCAATCCATATCCATAGATTACCCTATTTTCAGTTTAGAGCAGCCTAGTTTAATCACTCGAACTTGGACATGTTTTAGTGATCCATTTTTGATTGTTTTACTAATTGTCACTATATATGCTCCACAATGTCCCAACATAGTTTAGGAGGGACTTTGGACAGTGACTCTTGCCCCTTATTTTCCTCTTTCTCATTATTTATCCGTGGATTGGCATCTTCATGTGATTTATATGATGATCCTTCTTTACATTCCAGCTGGGATTGTGTGGGCAGTCGCTGCCTTCATCTCTCCCTCTATTGGCTCAATGCCTGGCTGCTGCCCTCCCCCTCTGTTCTCAGGGGGGCTGGGTCCTTAAGACCATTTGTGATGCTCATGAGTCAGTGGCTGTGTAAAATTGGTTGTGGTAAGCAGTGAGTTATGTTTGCAAAATATGTTTTTGTAAAATGTATTTTTTTACATTTATATATTTTTTCTATGCTATCATAAATCTTCTTTAACTTTCCAGAGCAATCCCACACTGGCCCTGATGAAGCAACTGTGTACTGAGAAATGCAGCAGGACACAAAATTCCTCTGTATTCATTTGTTTTGATGGTATTTGCTATGAAATCATATGCATGAATCTTACTCTGTGGTGATGTTGTTATCCACCAAAATATTTGCAATGTGATAATACAATTATAAATATATATATATATATATATATATATATATATATATATATATATATATATATATATATATATATATATATATATATATATATATATATATATATATATATATATATATATATATGTGTGTCACTTACTACTGACCCCTCAGCTCTGCATCATCTACTTCTACCAATCTCTACATCACCTACTCCCAACCTCTAAACTTTGTGTCACTTACTACTGAACCCCTGCACTTTGTGTCCCTTTAAGTCACAGCCAGTATTCAGTGCAATGAAAATCACACCCAATTTTGCTGCGGCTCTCAGCACCACACTTTTTCTCAGCTGCAGGGGTTCAATCTTGCATGCAGGCCCACTGCTTGCAGAAAATGACCCTGACCTGAGCTCATCATTGCGCGACAGATGTGAGACAGATGTGCAGGAGGTACAGTGGTGGGGCAGATGAGAAGGGGGTTCAGCAGTGGGACAGAAGAATGGGGTACAGCAGTGGGGCAGATGTTAAGGGGGGTACAGCAGTTTGGCAGAAGCACAGGACAGACAGAAGTGCACAGTACAGTGATAGGGCAGATGACCAGGGGGTTACAGTGGAGAAGGGGGGGGTTTGTGTAGTGCCAGATGAGACAGGGTTACAGTGTTGGGGCAGGTGTGAAAGGAGGTACAGAGGTGGGGCAGAAGAGCAGGGGGTACAGAGGTGGGGCAGATGTGCAGGGGGTACCGAGGTGGGGCAGATGTGCCGGGGGGTACAGTGGTGGGAAAGAGGAGACAGGAGGTACATAGGTGGGGCAGAAGAGCAGGGGGTACAGAGGTGGGGCAGATGTGCAGGGGGTTACAGTGGTGGGACAGATGAGTAGATGGGTTCAGTGTTAGGATAAGTGAGAAGGTGGTACAGCAGTGAGACAGAAGAGCATGGGGATACAGCGGTGGAGCAGATGTGCAAGGAGATACAGTGATGGGGCAGATGAGAAAGGGAGTTACAATGGTAGGACAGAAAAGCAGGGTGGTACAGTAGTGGGGCAGATGTGCAGGGGTTACAGTGGTGGGACAGATGCGCAGGGGGTACATAGGTGGGACAGATGAGCAGGGGGTACAGAGGTGGGGTAGATGTGCAGGGTAGTACAGTGAGGGGACAGATGAGCAGTGGGGTACAGTGGGGGACAGATTTGCATTGGGTACAGTGATCTGAGGTGTGAAGGTACAGGAATTGGGGCTGATCTGAGGACTAGAGGTACAGGAATTGGGGCTGATCTAAGGCATGAGAGTGCAGGATGTTAATTAGTCACTATTGCTCAAGTAGTTTACACTGGCATTTACTTTATAAAAAATTATTTTTGTGATTGAGAGTGTGAAGTTAACATTTTTTGTTATAAAATCGTCACGCTCAGTTTATTTGAAAACATTTTTCGGCACACTGTGCTCAAAAGGTTGCCTCCCCCTACTGTACACCAGCCCTTATACCCACAAAATACTCCAACTTACTATGTCACAAGTGACAATCTCACAGATACACATAACCATAAACATTTTTTTCACATATGCTTCTCTGCACATCGAAAGTGATCACTTTGTCTGTCTGAGCCTACCTTAAAGAAGAACTTAATCAAACCCAGCATCTGTTGGGACAATAAACACTTCGGTCAGAACTGTGTTTTTTTTTAAATGGTGCCTCTAAATACCTTTTTTCTGTTATCTTCAGACTGGTCACATGACTCCCAGTTGCTCTGCTACTCTGATCCAGGGCTATAGCAGGAGGGGCTGAGCAGCTATCACAGCAGTCACATGACCTCCCAGGTGACGTCAGAGGGAGATCTCGGCCCCTCCCGCTGTAGCCCGGGATCAGAGTAGCAGAGCAGCCAGGAGTCACATGACCGGCCTGAAGATAATAGAAAAGAATGTATTTAGGAGCACCGTTTTAAAAAAAAAAAACACTTACAGGGTATGTTATTGCTGTATACAGAAGAGGGGCTGTCATTGAATCTCCAACTTTGGGTTACAACCACTTTAACTGGAGTTCAGGTTACTGTTCAAGTGTACATGGTGTACGGACATCTCTAAGTTGCATGTCCACCTTAAGGTCGCGGTATCCTTTAAAGCAGCTTTTGCCTTGCTCCGGGCATTGATGGATACAGCACAAGTAAAGGCACCCCATGTGCAGGACAGTAACCCCAGACTAGGTGCCCAGCATAGAAGAAGAAGAATCCTCAGGGGGTAGCCCTCCCGGCATCAGCCCAATAATATAGTGCCATAATTCCAGCTATGGAAAGGTCCCTCTACTCCTGGCTCACATGTTAATCTGCTACAGCAAGTTTAACGTGGCATGCTGAGTTGACAGGTGTGATTGCCTGTCAACCTCATCCATTCAAGTGGCAGTTGGTGCTCAAAAATTTTTTTGGGGGGGGCGCAAACAAACTGAAAAATTCTGAAAAATACTTAAAAAAACATCAATTGCAACATCACTGTGCCTATCAAATTCAGCCACTTTGCCCATCAAATGCAGCCACTGTGCCATCAGTTGCAGCCACTGTGCCCATCATATGCAGCCACTGTGCCCATCAAATACAGCCACTGTGCCCATCAAATGCAGCCACTGTGCCCATCAAATGCAGCCACTGTGCCCATCAAATACAGCCACTGTGCCCATCAAATAAAGCCACTTTGCCATCAAATGCATCCCCTGTGCCCATCATATGCAGCCACTGTGCCCATAAAATACAGCCACTGTGCCCTTCATATGCAGCCACTGTACCCATCAAATACAGCCACTGTGCCCATCATATGCAGCCAGGCGCGTCCCCTGGCTATCACTTTAACCCACCCACCCCACGGCCGGTCTGGTGGCACTTACCACTCATGTGGCAGGGCTCTGCTCCTCTCCTGGAGTGACAGGGCTCTCCTCCTCTTCTTCTGCAATGGCAGGAAGTGGCGACTAGTGCTCTGCGCCCCAAGCCCACCCTATTTTGAAGCCTATTAGAGCATCTGGCTCTAATCAAGTGCTTCAAAATACACTACCCCTGCCTATCCCCGCCATAGTACTTAATGTGCATCCTGAAAGGGGCCAGACACATGAATAGGGAGGGCAGCAGAGGTGTCGGGAGTGGTGCCACTGCTCCCACAATGCACAGGTCACCGCTGTCAATAGGACTGTGCTGTAACCATGAGCAAAAACTCTTGGCTTGTGGTTGCAAAGCATTATCCCCATTATAAACCGTTTGGCAATAAAACAGAAAAAAAATACATATAAGCACACAGGTATTCAGGATGTGGCTGAATTGCAGGATTGCCTCCTGAATGCTTGACCTTGGCTGCTTAGCTGCACTCTAAAAAGCAATCTTCATCATATTGCTTTCAGAACATTGCTAGTGTGAACCTGAGGGCATGTATTAAACAAGACCATCTTGTATTAAAGGAGGATAAAAGAAGACTTATGTACAGTATCCCTGAGGCCTCACCCCCATTGCAGACATTATGGGAGTCAGGACCTGGGCTCAGGTGGGGGGCTCATGGCTTTGGGGGCACAACTGAAATCTGGGGGATGCAGCCCATGCCAGGACCCCCCTAGATCCAATTGTGTTTAAAAATGCCTGTCCTAAGAGCAGGAGGCTGATTTAAAATTCCCTCCTACCCCCTTTGCACCGCTTGTGCACACCCTTTAGTGCATACTGCAGCGTGCTTCATGATTCCTTAGTCCATCAGACACAAAAAAATCACAGAGGAGGGTACAGGAAGAGGCTCTGTTTTTGCACTGATTATCTGTGAGAGGGAACAGAAAGAAGGTTTCTACAGTAATTTATGGCAGGTGTTATATACAGTATACAGGCACAGTACAAAGTCAACAGTGCAGTCAGCCAGTTTCCTAGATCACTAGCCACACCAGTACAGTGTCACCATACTGTGCAACCAACCAGTGTGTCTGATCACTAGTCACACAAGCACAGCATCACCTAACCAGTGCAGCCAGTCAATGTCCCTGGCCACTAGCAACACCAGTATAGTATCATCATACCAGTGCAGCAACCTTCTTGATAGCCCCCCTAGTACAGTGTCACTATACCAGTGCAGCCAACCAATGTCCCGGATCACCTCTACACTAGTAAAGTGTCAAGAGATCAGTGGCACAGTGCAGGCTGCAACAGTGAACCCGAATGCTGTCACACCAGAACAGTGTCTCCAGGCCAGTGCAGCCAGAAACAAAGTCCCTGATTGCCATCACACCATTCCCAGTGTCACTAGATCAGAATAAGCCAGCAACAGCATTCCCAATTGCCACCACACAAATCCCAGTATCGCCAGACCAGTGTTAAGCCAGCAAAATGTTTCCTGATAACAGTGAAGCTCTGCTGATTTCCATCATCCAATCAGGTACATGCACCCCCTTCAAACACCATTGCTTAAAGTGGTTGTAAACCCTTTACAAACACTTGTTACTGCAGGCAAACCTATAATTAGGCTTACCTGTAGCTACACTGGATATCTCCTAAACCTGCACAGTTTAGGAGATATGTGACCGAATTTAAACCTCTAACAGCAAAAAGAGATGAGGGGGGGCTTCGATCTCAGGTAAGTAATTCATAATGAGCTAGTATGCTACGCATACTAGCTCATTATGCCTTTGTCTTACAGGGTTTTCTTGGGGGGGATTTTTTTTTTAGTGTTTACAACCACTTTAATAAATAGCAAAAGATTCTAAACCTTCACATCCCTGACCAAAGCCATTGGGTGTCCGATTTAAAATTACTTCATCACTGGTACTTAACATCAATGAGACTTTCCAAATTCTACCCGGCCCACTCCTCTCAATATTGGCGACAATGTGGAGACTTTGGCTCACTGTTTCTTATTATGTGGAGTTGCAAATCACTTAAATCTTATTGGAACAAGGTTTTCTCCCTGATCTCTGAGACCACAGATAGACCAATTAACCCTAACCCAAAAATTGCCCTACTTCTTGTGGGTTTGAAATCTTCCCTACTAGGTCCAGAAATGCTATTATCCATCTGCTTCAAATTATCAATGTGATATGGAAAAGAGGTTTGCTCTTCTGAGCCTTGGCTTTGCTACATTTTTGTACTCTTGGTCCTCATAGTTACATAATCCCAAATGTACAGTTACATTCTGATAGCTCAAAACAAACATGGAGTAGATTGTTAAAAAATTTGTCTGGACTGGTATCCTACTTACCGCTAGTTGGCAATCTCTAGTTGTTTTCACAAATCTACCCTATCCTTCCCTACCATGTCCACTCTTCACCCCCCCTTCCTCTCGCCCCTTCCCTAATTCCCCCTTTTCTTTTTCCCTACCTCCTTAGAAGTTCACACTTTTTATAGAAGTATGGTATTGTATATGTTATCTTCACCTTACCATGGCAATTTACGCATTTAGTGTATCATTCTTGTACATACGTATCATGTATCATATGTATCATGTACAAGCAAAAATGCTGTTTTATATATATATATATATATATATATATATATATATATATATATATATATATATATATATATATATATATATATATAGCGCTGGTAGATTTGCGATCTACCATCTGATAGGTAAATTTAGTAATTTGTTCGTTAGGAAGGTTAGATTTTCCATACTGAGCCATGGGTGTCGCTGTTGCCGCTGCCTGGTGTTGGAAGGGCAGCGTGTCTAAGCGTATGGATGCTCTTCTGTCCCGGAGACAACTCGGTGGAAGTGGTCCTCCGAGTTGCATTCTGGGCGAGGGTATTTATGGGACAGACACCATATTTTGGGGTTCGTTTTACAGCCACCTGCTGGCCCTCCTGGCCAACAGGTATGCATTAGAGAGCTACCTCGTGGTCCTCCGTTCCAGAGGTCCACATCGCTGCGGTGCAGGGGTGGGCCCAGAAGCTTGTCTGGGGCCTAACACCGCGGCCGAGGAATGGTCCTGAGCTGTCTATCCAGAGTGAAGAAGCTGGACAACCGAGGAGATCACAGGGGAGGACCCGTCATGGAAGGATCATGCAGTGTGCTGGTCTGGAGAGGGGCCTGGTGACTCGGTTGGAGGACGTATCCTAAAGTAATTATACAGCATAATGTTGCCAGGTTTGGCTTAGAGGTTCAAGCACTGTGACTGACATTCATTGCAGAAAAAAAACAATACATCCTGTGGCAGAGGATCGTACGGGTTAATTCCAAACAAGTCTGTGGCAGAGACTTTTGTTCGTGCTACGTACTGGTTGCCAGGCAAGTGAGAGAGGCCTATCCAGGCGTGCAAGGAGTGTGTCCCACCAAGGGAGTGCATTCTACTGAAAGATCTAACCCCAAAGGACATTTGTCAAGAATCTTACTAAAAAGGTATTTGAGTTTTCCTCTGCGGTTTTCCTTCTACCTCTTTCCTGCTACTTTCTTCGTTGATGGTTTAATAAAGCATTGAAAACGTACTCAAGTGTTGGTGCGTGTGTCGTCCAGAGGTAAACTCAACGGAATATATATATATTCCTGCCACCTGCCACAGAAAATACAATGTCTGGTACATAATCAGTCTGAACATTGAAAAGGTCTCACACATGTTATGGGGTGTAATTAAAAGTGTGTCCATGTTTATTGTGAGAAATATTTTAAAAAATAAAAAGTTACAATTATTTTTCATTTTCCTTCTTATTTTCTAAATACTTGTGACAAAAAAAATGAAATCTTAAATTATTCACTATGCTTCTTATAATATACCCTGAGGTGTTTACTCTGCAAAATGTGGTCATTTTGTTGGTGTTTGTACTGTCCTATCCTGGTTTCCCAGGTGCTCCAAAGATGCAATAGGTAGTCAAGAAATGAGATCTGCATTTTTCAAAATCTTGTGGCAAAAAATTTAATCTTCCAAAGATTCACCATGAGTCCTTAAAAACACATTAGGGTGTCTGATTTTTAAAATGTGGTAATTTTATGGACATTTCTACTGTCCTGACACTCCAGGGCCTCCACACATGTGATAGGTAGTCAGGATATTATATGCCTAATGTATGACCCTTGAAAATTTGAATGATTTTGGACCTTCTGTGCAGCTAGTATATGGCATCCCCATACTCAGGAGGAATAGCAAAGTGTGTGCGGTGTAAAAAATTGGTTATTTTGAGTATGTTTGTACTCCTATATATTCTATATCATATTTATCCTACTATAACTTTCTCATAGATCAAATTATATACATGTATTTATTTATTTATTTATTTATTTTACCAAAGAAATATATCTAAATACATTTTGGCCTTAATTTAGGAAGAAAGATTATTTATTTGTAAAGTTTTATAGCTGAAACTAAGGGAAATAGTATCCTTTATATAGTAAAAAAAATATATATAAAAATAAAAACAAGTGGTGATTAAATACCATCAAAAGAAAGCTCTATCTGTCTCACAAAATAATATAAAATTTATTAGAGGACAGTGTTGCATGCCCAAGTAATTGTCAGTCACAGTATCACAGTGCTGGAAACCAAAAAATGTCTGAATAGGAAGCAGGTTTTACATGTTGGTCTTAAAGGGGTTAAAGAAAGCTAAATAAAATATTTCAGTGAGGTTATTTTAACCACTTGCCTACTGAGCACTTTTACCCCCTTGCTGCCCAGGCCAATTTTCAGCTTTCAGCGCTGTCACACTTTGAATGACAAAGTGCATGGTCATGGAACACTGTACCATATGAAATTTTTGAAATAAAAAACATTTTTCATAGTTTGTTATAAAATGTTGCAAACACATAATTTTTCTCCTTCACTAATGTGCGCTGAAGAGACTGCACTGATGGGTACTATTAGGCTGCACTGATGGGCACTGACAAGTGGCACTACTAGGTGGCACTGATGGGCACTGATGAGGCGGCACTGATGGGTACTGATGAGGCAGCACTGATGGGCACTGATGAGGTGGCACTGGTGGGCACTGATGAGCTGGTACTGATGAGGCTGCACTGATAAGTGGCACTGATGGGCACTGATAAGTGGCACTGATGGGCTCTGATAGGTGGCACTAATGGGCTCTGATAGGTGGCACTGAAAGGCACTGAGAGGTGGAACTGATAGGCAGCACTGATAGGTGGCACTGATGGGTTCTGATAGGTGACACTGATGGGGTTCTGATAGGTGACACTGATGGGCACTGATAGGTGACACTGATAAGGAGGCACTGGTTGTCAGCACTGATGGGCACTGATAGGTGGCACTGGTAGGCACTGTTTGGCAGCACTGGTGGGCACTGTTGGGACTGCACTGATAATCAGAACACTGATAATCAGTGCCCTGATTATCAGTGCACATGTCCCTAACACAAGCCAGTTATTGGTTGTCTTCTTTTCTCCTCATGCTGTCGGCGTGAGGAGAGAAAAGCCGATAACCGGCTTGTGTTTATATCCTGTAATCAACTGTCAATGACTGACAGCTGATCACTTGGTAAAAGGGTCCTGTGTTTGTCCCTTTAACCGGATCTGTGATCAACTGAGTCCAAAGGACTCGCCATCACAGAGCACACCGCCTTTGCACTGCAGGGGGCAGCGTGATCATGGGAGGATGTCCTTGGATGCCCTCCTGGCATTGGAAGCTTGCGCTGTAGCTATCTTTCGGCTTTAGTGTGGGAAACAAGCAGTTAAATATTAGGTGGTATGTTCAGTTCTCATAGTGAATAATGGTTAGTTTTAAAGAACCCCAAATCCCATTATATGCTGCCATCCTTAGTGATATAAAAAAAATTCTAAAATATTTAAACAGAACATGGTCTTGTGTAGCCCAAAAATGCTAAGCAGCTTTTCTCCATTAAAAAAAAAAAATTGCTTATTTTAAAAGTTTTATTGAAATCTATAAGTATTTTAGCACTTTTTTGTTAATAAGTTCACTTATCCTCCAAATACCATTTTGTATATGCAAAAAAAAGTATTACTGTTGTTATGCTCATTAGGGTTTAAAATTACTGTAGATACAGGATGCTGCAATGAATTGTACTAGGAGGACACGTCAGACCACGACGTACTAATAAAAGCTGTTGACCCATGAATTCTCAACAATCTGCTGATCTTAATTGAGCAGAAAGATTGTTGGATTTACAATGCACCTGCCAGATGATTGCTGCTTTTATTTCCAGCAAGTATCTTTTGTAAAAGCAACTGTGTGTTCAAATTCCCATCTTGTTTGAATTACATTATGTTTTTCTACAAAAAAGAGAGCAAGAATTACATAAACATCTCAATCACGATACAATATAATTGTAGAATGAGAACATTGCCAATATATGTCATGCTTTAAGCAAGAAAACAATAATTAAAACAAATATTTTTAAGGTTATTTTTTTTATTATTATTATTATTTAATACTGGTTAATTGGCTATGAAGGTAAGAGTTTGGACAGACGTTGTTATGGATGGACAACTGTCTATCAATTGTGTTACTGCAAGTTCATCCTTTCACATGAGTCTGTATTGAAGATTACAAGCTGCCATGCCTAAACACAAGCATGGTCCACCATTGGCAATTAGTTACAATAAGCAGAAATTTAAATGTCATCTAGTTATGGTCTAAATCTACTTCAGTTGAATTTTGCTTCTAGCAAAAACGTACACACGTACACAGTAATTAAACTATCATCATTTTTTAGTGTATTCAAAGAAATAAAATCATGTTTAGTACATGCATGTAATAAAAGCATTTCATCTCATATGCACAAGCCAGTAAGTGATACCATCAATCTATCTCAACAACATCTCACTTGGAATGTCAATATGGTTGGTTGGGATAGGGTTGACACATTTCCCGGGACACTCCGATCACTCAGAACCTCTCAGACCTCTTTTGTATTCACATTTTACAAAAGTGTGTGATTTAAAGCTGAGGATAGACAAAATATTGAATTATTATCAAATTATCATGAACAATGACAATAACAATATAAAATCACAAGGGGTATCAGTTCAACAGGATACAAGGATGGACAATGGGGAAAAAGCCAAAACTTAGAATCTTAATACAAAAATTATTACCTTAAAAAATCCCATCAAATACATCCCTGTGGGGGGAGGGGGCCACAGAAAAAACATGCATATGAGATATCACAGATGGAAGGAGCTGAGAGCAATAAAGAAGGTAGAAGTTAATTATGTCACTATGATAAAAGGGCATGTAAGAATGGAAAAGAGGAGAGTATAGGTATAATGGCAATAGTTCGCCCCTTCTACTTCACTAAGTTTATTTTACTTTTTACCTACTTTTTTAACTGTCTGTTGCATTTTTGGCAGCTTTGTGAACCCCTGCTAACAAGAGATTTTTTTTTATATACAATCTTTTGTAGAGATATATGGCTGCCTTTACAGCAGTGCACTTTCTTTCCTTTTTCCTTTTAGGTTACAAGCAGCCTACATTTCCATCTGGTGGTAATTATCAATTTTATGGGGACCAATACTCTCCCCTTTTCCCTTCTTACACGCCCCTTATGTCATAATGACATCATTAACTTTTACCTTCTTTGCGCCTCCCATCTGTGATATCTCATATGCATGTTTTTTCTGTGCCCCCCCCCCCCCCCCCCCAACGGGCCACACAGGACTTGTTTGTGGAATACAGTAAATTTTCACCCAATGTGGATGTTTTTGATGGGAGTATTTGAGGTAATACTTTTTTTATTAAAATGATAAGTTTTGGCTGTTTCCTCATTGAATGTTTTCTATTCTTGTATCCTGTTGAACTGATACCCCTTGTAATTGTCATTGTTCATGATAATAATTCAACATTTTGTTTATCCACAGCTTAAAATCACACACTTTTGTCATATGTGAATATGGAGCAGGTCTGGCAGGTCCTGAGGAAGCAAAGTGTCCCGCAAAACATGTCAAACCTATTCCAGCCAACCATGTCGACATTCCAAGTGGGATGTTTTTAAGATAGGTTGATAGTATCGCTTATTGACCTTGTACACATGAGATGAAATGCTTTTATGATATATATGTAACAAACATAATTTTATTTCTTTGTTTTCAATAAAAAATGGTATTTTAAATAATGTGTATTTACTATTGGAGGTATATACAAAGTCCCATTTTTCTGGTTCTTGCTTTGATTTACAAGTTTTAGGGATGATACCTCCCCTGGTATACTGATGGTTAAAAGGGCAACCACATACATGTTTAATCAGTATGATAAAGAGTCTACTGAGGAGAATAAGATTAAGGAGCCATTTTAAGTGGTGATGAAATTTGTGAGAACAAATGTATGGGAAAACAAGAATTTCAAGCGGAAATTGTAATAAAGCATGACATAAAATATGAAGTGGAGTTAAAGCAACTCATCTTTCTAAAGTGAATTAAGTCTCATGGCTTAAAGAGTAGAAGAAAAGTACACATGATCCAAAAAAGGACTTTCAGATAAGGAGTTTTTTTTTTTCATAAGGCCCATTCACATGAACACAAAATATACTACTAAGAAGGTAAATACATTTAGTACGTAGACCCTTATATAAGATATGTGTTTATAAAACAAGTTTCTCTGGAGATTTTAATCTATTCTGGCATAATATGAAATACAGTGGTACTACAATTTAAATGGAACTTTAATTAAAAAATTGGGAACTGCATATTTTAACTAAAAATATATATTTGATGTGCTATACCCAAGTGTAAGCAGTTAAATTAAAATTAAACACTTAAACTAATTGAATGGTTAATTCTGTAAATGATTCAGAATGAAATGAAATATTGCTAGATTTATAGATTTCTTTTTCAAGGTTCAATGGCTAACAAAAATTACAAGGTAGTAATTTGAAATTGTAACACTTTCTGTAAAGTACATTTGTTTTATTCACTGTCATAAGAAGTATGATTTAGAGATAAGAACTATTGCCCAGTAATGAAATCTGCACAGTTCTAAAACATCAGCAGCAAATTCATCCAGAATAGTGGATTTGAGCTATTTGTTCCTGTCAAGACCTGGAATCAGTTTTCTCTAATTGGCATGGTAAAAAGAGCAATTTAAAGATGGTACAAAATGTTTTTTTTTTTTTTTTTTTTTTTTACAGAAACCTCTCATTATTTGCTCTGCTGAATATATCATACATGTACTGTCTCAAGTTCCCCATATTCTGTCTTGATTCAAGCTGTAAAACATTTCAGACTATAGGGTTATAATTTGGACTGTTCACAATGTATTGCATCCACTACTTGTCTTTGAACTAAAGTTTGTCCATCTATAAAACTATTTTAGTAATGTCACTGCAGAGAGATGCAAGTAGCTCATTTAAAGAAATGAGATGCTGCAGAAGGCTCACCTATTTGGAGACTGTGTCAACTATCATATGATGTTACAAATACCATTACACTTACACAATAACCTGTCTAACAACAATACTATGAATCTAAATGTATAAACAGAAATTATATTTAAAAAAATAACAACATACCGTTAAAAAATACATGAAGGAGCTGTGTCCATTATCCATTAAAAACATGTATTTGATACACGATAACCCATTGGTCATTAGCTCAGATGTTTTCCTATACAAAGACAAACACTCTCCCACACTGGAATGGTCATAATCATCTTAATATAGCCTAATACCCATATATCACATACGTAATGGAAGGCAACACACAACTGACAGACTTATAAAATGTTCTCTTATTTGTGCTTTTTTTTTAAAGTGTTGGTTTTATTTAACCTGGGAGATAAAGTTTTAAGGAATAAGGCAAAAACACAACAGACATTGAGACTCGCATAATTACTCTTATTTCACAGTTACCTCACAGTACTACAGCAATAACCAATAAAATGCTTGAAGAATGCTACAAACATATTTAATGTTTAAAAATAATATTTAATGATTTTGACTGTTTTCTGTACAGCTAATACAGGATTGTTACTAAATCTTTTCCTGTATGACTGCATTTCTGTGCCTGTGTACTAAATATTTTCTCAATAAAAATTATTTGAACAAAAAACACAACAGACATGATGCATTGGAGATTTTCACATTTTCCATAATTATGCTAGTCCTAGCCCTAAATTTCCAATAGGAGACAAAGGGAGAAGGATATTGATAATAAAGAGCCTCCAGGCTCTCCCAACCAAGGCTGATATATAGCAAATGATCCGTCATTTTACAGGATTTCTACGGTAGGGGATTGAGGCTGTTAAAGGAATAGTAGTGATAGCTGATCAGAGAATACAAACCATCAAATCTCAACATACAGATTCATTGGCACATCTGGTGACAATAGAAAGTAGACTGCTGGGTCATCATAAGTGCCTTATTTCTCTACAACTGCAGGTGAAGGTGTCAGGGACATGGCCATCACGGAACTGGCAATGTTGCCCAGAACCTTCATGGATGCTCACGGAGGGTTCCGAGACATGCACGAGCAGGCGCCGTGCATCATTGTGCATTGGCGCATGTCAGCACACATCGGCGCTAGGGATGAGCTTCGTGACCCATGTGTTCGACTCGAACATCGTCTGTTCGCCCGTTCGCCGAATTGCGAACGATATGGGCCGTTCGCGCCAAATTCGTGTGGCGCGTCACGGCCCATAATTCACTGTGGCATCGTAGTGCATTGCTGGCTGATGATTGGCCAAGCATGCACTGTGACCCGTATGCTTGGCCAATCACAGCGCCGTCTGAACAGAGAGCCGTAATTGGCCAAAGCCAAGGAGGCTTTGGCCAATTATGGCTCAGGGGATTTAGCACACACCCCACACTATATAAGGCCGCCTGCACGGCGGCCCTGTGTAGTGTGTGTTCCGGCGTTCATAGATAGAGAGAGAGAGAGACAGACAGTGTCATTTGATTTGAGTTAGATAGATTAGGCAGAACAGTCAGTCAGTTAGCTGCACTTACAGTGTATTGTGTATATATACATCCTAGGTGTTGCATATATATATATACACTGTATTCAGTTTAGCTAGATCCGTTCCTGTTATCGTCTTACTGACAGGCAGGCTTGTCTTGTTACAGTATTTACAGCTACTTGAAGAAAATTGCTGGTGTTCTTTTGATCCTATTAGTACCACAGTCAGGCAGCTAGACTATTTACAGTTAGTGCAGTGCGTCCTGCTCACAGTGTTCAGCTAAAACTACAAGTTAGTGTGGTGCGTCCACCTCACAGTGTTCAGCTAAACCTACAAGTTAGTGCGTTGCGTCCTGCTCACAGTGTTCAGCTAGATCCATTCCTGTTATCTTCTTACTGACAGGCAGGCTTGTCTTGTTACAGTATTTACAGCTACCTGAAGAAAATTGCTGGTGTTCTTTTGATCCTATTAGTACCACAGTCAAGCAGCTAGACTATTTACAGTTAGTGCAGTGCGTCCTACTCACAGTGTTCAGCTAAAACTACAAGTTAGTGGGGTACGTCCACCTCACAGTGTTCAGCTTAACCTAGAAGTTAGTGCGGTGCGTCCTGCTCACAATGTTCAGCTAAAACTACAAGTTAGTGCTGTGCGTCCTGCTCATAGTGTTCAGCTAAACCTACAAGTTAGTGTAGTGAGACCTCTGCACAGTGTTCATCTAAAGCTACAAGTTAGTGCAGTGCATCCTGCTCACAGTGTTCAGCTAGATCCGTTCCTGTTATCTTCTTACTGACAGGCAGGCTTGTCTTGTTACAGTATTTACAGCTACCTGAAGAAAATTGCTGGTGTTCTTTTGATCCTATTAGTACCATAGTCAGGCAGCTAGACTATTTACAGTTAGTGCAGTGCGTCCTGCTCACAGTGTTCAGCTAAACCTACAAGTTAGTGTGGTGCGTCCACCTCACAGTGTTCAGCTAAACCTACAAGTTAGTGCGGTGCGTCCTGCTCACAGTGTACAGCTAAAACTACAAGTTAGTGCTGTGCGTCCTGCTCACAGTGTTCAGCTAAACCTACAAGTTAGTGCGGTGCATCCTGCTCACAGTGTTCAGCTAAAACTACAAGTTAGTGTGGTGCATCCTCCTCACAGTGTCCAGCTAAACCTACAAGTTCTTTTTTTGCGAGCTCTGCACAGTGTTCAGCTAAAGCTACCTGTAGAAGGTTGGTGGTGTTCTCATACTACAGGCAGGCAGTTGATTTTGCTAGCTGCAGTATCAGTATATATATATATCCCAGCTTAGTGCAGCTATAGGCCATTAGTATGTCTGGAAGGCCAAGAAGGAGAGGCAGACAGTCACAAGCCAATAAGAGAGGGCAAGCAGGTTCTGTGTCTAGTGCTGGTCGTAGAGACAGTGCATCCTCATCAGCACGTGGCCGTGGGACACGCTTGGCCTTTTTTTCGGCAGCTGGCCGCGTTGAGCCGCAACATGCGGAAAACTTGGTCGAGTGGATGACAAAGCCGTCCTCATCCTCCTCATCCTCTCTCACCCATGCCCAGGGTACTTTGTCTGGCAAAGCAGCGGCCTCTTCCCTTGGCTCAATGTCATCAGTGACTCCTTCCCTAGCCCCACCATGTCCTCCTGAGGAGTCCCTCGAACTGTTTGACCACAGTGTTGGGTACATGCTCCAGGAGGTGGCCCAGCGCTTGGAAGGCTCTGATGATGATACTGAGCTTGATGAAGGCAGTAACGTGAGCACGGACAGAGGGGGTGCCCAAGAAGGACAACAATCTGGCAGTCATGCTCCCCCTGCTGCAGCATACTGCCACGTTTGCTCCAGTGATGAGGAGGGAGGGGATGATGAGGTCACTGACTCAAATTGGGTGCCTGATAGGAGAGAGGAGGAGGAGGAGGCGGCACATCACCAACGAGGCAGGATGCCCTCCAGGGGCCAGCCTAAGGGCAGCACCTTGACTGCATCACACCCCAAAGCTCCATATGTGCAGGGCGCTGCAGTCTCTGCGCGTTATTCAAAAAGTTCTTTGGTGTGAGCCTTTTTTGAGACAAGTGCATCAGATCGCACCACTGCTATTTGCAACATATGTCTCAAGCGTATCTCACGTGACCAAAACATCTCCCGTTTGGTACCACATGCTTGACCAGACATATGTTGACCTACCATGCAGTTCGTTGGCAAGCGTATCTAAAAGACCCACACCAAAGAACAAAGAGGACCTCTCCTTGCTCCTCATCAGCTGACATCTCCAACCCCACTATACCTTCAGTCCTCTCTGAGACCTGCACTGAGAGGAATGAAGGTGTAGAATTAGGTGTGTCACAGCCAAGTACTTGTGGGCAATCTGCTTTTGGTACACCGACGTCAGATTGTACCAGGCAAATTTCCCTGCCCCAGCTGCTGCACCGCCGAAAGAAGTTTGCTCCCAGCCATCCACATGCCCAGCGGTTGAATGCTAGCTTGGCAAAATTGCTAGCACTTCAACTGCTGCCTTTTCAGTTGTTAGACTCTGCCCCCTTCTGTGAGTTTGTGGAATGCGCGGTTCCTCAGTGGCAGGTACCCAAACGCCACTTTTTCTCACGGAAGGCGATTCCGGCTCTCTACCGGCATGTGGAAGGCAATGTCCATGCCTCGCTGGACAGGGCGGTCAGCGGTAAGGTGCATATTACCGCTGACTCATGGTCCAGCAGGCATGGACAGGGACGTTACCTAAGTTTCACGGCGCATTGGGTGACTCTGCTGGCAGCTGGGAAGGATGCAGGACAAGGTGCAGTAGTGTTGGAGGTTGTTCCACCACCACGCCTCCAAAATGCTAATGATTGTGACACATCTCTCTCCTCCACCCCCTCCTCTTCTTCTTCCTCCATGGCCTCTTCCTGTGCTTTGTCCTCGGAACCAGCGGTGCTCCATAGCCGTTCAAGGGGCTACGCAAGTACGCAGGCCAAAAGATGCCATGCTGTGCTTGAGCTGGTGTGCTTGGGGGACAGGAGCCACACTGGGGCAGAGGTTCTGTCAGCTCCGCAGGGGCAGGTTCAGAGGTGGTTGACGCCACGCCAACTTAAGGCAGGAATGGTGGTTTGTGACAATGGCACTAACCTCCTCTCTGCCCTCCGACAGGGACAAATGACCCATGTGCCCTGTTTGGCTCACGTCCTTAACTTGGTGGTGCAGCAGTTCTTGGGCAGGTACCCAGGCTTACAGGATGTCCTGAGGCAGGCCAGGAAAGTCTGTGTGCATTTCCGCCGGTCATATAATGCCAGTGCTCGGCTGATGGACCTCCAAAAGGAGTTTAACCTGCCCAAGAACCGCCTAATCTGTGACATGCCCACCAGGTGGAACTCAACTTTGGCCATGCTGCAGCGGCTGCACATGCAGCAGAGGGCCATCAATGAGTACCTGTGTGACTATGGCACCAGGACAGGGTCAGGGGAGCTTGTTTTTTTTTCCCCACGCCAGTGGGCCATGATCAGGGATGCATGCACTGTCTTGTCACCATTTGAGGAGGCCACGAGGATGGTGAGCAGTGACAGTGCATGCATCAGTGACACTGTCCCCCTTGTCCACCTGTTGGAGCACACGCTGCATGGAATAATGGACAGGGCACTTGAGGCAGAACAGAGGCAGAAAGAGGAGGACTTCCTTAGCTCTCAAGGCCCCCTTTATCCAGACAGTGTTCCTGCGTGCCCACCGATCACACAGGAAGAGGAGGAGGAGGAGGAGGAGGAAGATTGTGTCAGTATGGAGGTGGAGCCTGGCACTCAGCATCAGCAGCAGTCTTTAAGGGATCAGTCCCAAGAAACACATAGACTTGTACGTGGCTGGGAGGAGGTGGCTGCGGACCATGTCGTCCTTAGTGACCCAGAGGACTCCGGACCGAATGCTTCAGCAAACCTACGCTGCAGGGCCTCCCTGATCCTGCAAAGCCTGCGTAAGGATCCTCGTATTCGTGGTATAAAGGAGAAGGACCAATACTGGCTGGCAACCCTCCTTGATCCACGTTACAAGGGTAAGGTTGCGGACCTTATCTTGCCATCGCAGAGGGAGCAGAGGATGAAACATCTTCGGGAGGCCTTGCAGAAAGGTCTGTGCAACGCGTTCCCAGAGACTGGGAGGTTACAAACTCCTGTTTCTGGACAACGTGTTGCTGAGGCTTCGGTCAGTCAAAGAAGGAGCGGTGGAGAAGGTGCCCATCTGACCGATGCGTTCAGACAATTTTTTGGTCCACAGCCCCGAGGTATGATCGGTTCCAGCAACCATCGCCAGCGTCTGTTTTACATGGTGCAGGAATACCTAGAGGCAAGATCTGACTTGGACACCTTTCCCACCGAAAATCCTCTGGGTTACTGAAGATGGATCACTGGCCAGAGCTTGCACAGTATGCAATTGAGCTACTGGCCTGTCCAGCATCCAGCGTTCTTTCGGAACGCACATTCAGTGCTGCTGGAGGCTTTGTAACCGATCACAGGGTGCGTCTGTCCACCGACTCGGTCGATCGACTGACCTTCATAAAAATGAATCAGTCTTGGATCACCACCAGCTACCAAGCACCTGATGCTGATGTTACCTGTCACGGAACGCCCCACACTCCGCTTGAGTGCTTCCGTCATATACCACTTCCTCCCAGTCTGTATACAGATATCAGATATTCCAACCTCTTTCTGAGCAGAAAACAAGGCGACACTTGCTTCACTGCTAACATGGACTCACTTTATTCAGAACCAGAATACAGTCTTATATACACAGGAGAAGATTACTCTAACAATACAAACGTAACCTAATTAACATGAGCTAAGTATCTCATCCTTTATACAGCCTAAGTGGCTGAGACATGACCTTTTGCCCAGACTTTTTGTCACTGAGCTTCACACAGGAATATAAACACAATAGCTGGAGCTAATTACAATTAACAATACAAACATAACCTAATTAACCTAATTAACATGAGCTCCAATAGGAGTCGTCCCGTCTCCTACATTGTATAGAGGACAATGTGATCAGCTCATTCAATTAACACACATTACCATAAACATCAACACAGGGTTAATTAGAACAAACAACAATGAGTTGAATACCTTTAGAACCTAGACTAAACTTATTTACATTAAACCCATTATAGCTGACATCAGACAGGTGAGTGGAGATGATGACATTAGCATCTCCTCACAGGATGTGTCCCAACAGTATAACTCAGTCTTATCATTCTAATATGGCATACAACGGGTTCCAGAGTCTGTGTGTTTTGGGGGAACATGGAGCTGAATCCAAAGTAACACCAACCCCAGGGTCCCCAGGCATACAGCTCACAGAGAGCACCATTGCCCCAAATGCTAGGGCCCATAATCGGTGGGCAACAGGCTTGCACACAGTCCTCTCCAACAGCCTCCGCTCTGGCCTTGCCCGTGACATTTCTCCCCTTTCGGCAGGAGACTAACACAGGAGGAGACCCCAGACGGGTTGACTCCGAAGTTAGTCCACAGCTCCAGTCCTCTACTGCCTGTACCCACACAGTACCCCAAACAAATCATCCCAAACAGTGCATTACTCACCCAGCCATCCTCTGCCTCTCTCAGAGAACATATCTGCCGCTGGGGAGAGGCCCGGACTGGCTCTTCTCCCTGGAATCCTTTCTGCCGCTGGAGAGAAGACAGGGGGACTGGGCTCACTCCATCCTGCTGTTGGGGATCTGGGCCGACTGCCCAGCATCCCTGGGGTATACAGGTGGGGACTGAAGCCCCATCAACTGACACCAGATCAAGCTGCAGTTGTGAGGTGATGACTGCATTCTCTCCTTGGACCTCCACAATTGCTGCAGGTGTGGGGCAGAGGTCTTGGACCCTCTGTCCGGTTGCCAGCACTTCTGCTGGGGGTTTGCCAGGTGGTTCCTCCTCTACAGAAACGTCTATTAAATCCCCAGTCTCTGGAATTGGTAAAAGTGTGGGACAGAGGTCTTGGACCCTCTGTTCAGTTACCAGATCTTCAGCTGGAGAAGTTTGTTTTAACTCCGTAGATGCTGCTGGCAGAAAATCACATGTCCCTGTCAGTGTTGTGGGAGAAAGGCTGACTACCTCTTCTCTCAGGAAGGCTGAAGCCACTGTTGGTGCTGGGCAGAACACAGTGAACTTTGGCCCTGATAGCAGCTCTTCTGCTGGAGGCTCATCAGGTTGTTCTTCCTCAGCAGAAAAGTCTATTAAATCCTCTACTTCTATAACTGGTGTCTGTGGATAGAGGTTCACCATCTCCTGTCCATGGAACCCAGAAGATGTTATCATTTCTGGACAGAGGTTAGCAGAGCTCTGCCCTGTTGTCAGCACTTCAGGTTTGGGGACGGCAATCTCCAGATTTTCCACTGCAGATTCTCTGGCATGCTGCTGGACAGGCACATTCCTCCATCCAAGATCATCCCATGCAGAAACAGGATCATCAAGGTCAGTCAGCACTTGCTGCATCCGCCATAAGACCTCCGCCTCCATAGCTGTGGGGGCAGGTTGGCAAAGCACACTATCGCTCTGCCACATTGCCGACTCTTCAGCCAGGATTTCAGGGTTGTCAGCTGGTATTTCCTGATAGTCCCAGGCAAAGGGAGCCCAGCCCTGGCACTGAGCAATGTCTAGCAGCCGTCTGTAGGCGATCTCTAGCTCCCATTCCTGAACGGCCAGAAACTCCAAATCTTCCTGTGCCCAGTGCACTTCCGAAATGTTCAGTAGCCCTTCTCTGAAATCCATGATTTCGTCCACCCGCCGCTCCAAATCACTCCCAAAGTTAGGGTCCCCTGTCAGCTTCACAAACAACAGTCCCAAGCCGCCGTAGCTTAAGCCTTCCATTGGGCTGTCATCCGCTATCCAGGGACATGCTTGGGATACATGCCACCGGAGGGCTCTGTAGCTCTCATCCAACTTCATCTCTGCCCAGACCAGCCTGCTTAATTCAGCTGTCTGCTTCTTGTGTGGTTTTTCTCCCAAAAACCGCACCCGCAGTCCGTACTGCGACCAGTACCTTTCCTCGATGGAGGGGAGAACTTTTCCCTGGTGTCGCTGCTCACGGGCTAGCGCTTCCTTCCAGAGTTTGCAGCGAATAGAATCACACCATCCCAGCAGAACCTGCTCCGATACTGGTCCTCTGTGCTGTATCTGCATCTCTCGCAACCTCCTTCTGAATTCCTCATCCATGGCGGCTGGTATCTGTACCTCTCCTCTCCTGCTATCTGGACCTTGGATCCAGATGGAAGTTTGGATGTCCCAGACTTCAGGAAGCTTTCCCGCTGCTTGCCACCAATGTCACGGAACGCCCCACACTCCGCTTGAGTGCTTCCGTCATATACCACTTCCTCCCAGTCTGTATACAGATATCAGATATTCCAACCTCTTTCTGAGCAGAAAACAAGGCGACACTTGCTTCACTGCTAACATGGACTCACTTTATTCAGAACCAGAATACAGTCTTATATACACAGGAGAAGATTACTCTAACAATACAAACGTAACCTAATTAACATGAGCTAAGTATCTCATCCTTTATACAGCCTAAGTGGCTGAGACATGACCTTTTGCCCAGACTTTTTGTCACTGAGCTTCACACAGGAATATAAACACAATAGCTGGAGCTAATTACAATTAACAATACAAACATAACCTAATTAACCTAATTAACATGAGCTCCAATAGGAGTCGTCCCGTCTCCTACATTGTATAGAGGACAATGTGATCAGCTCATTCAATTAACACACATTACCATAAACATCAACACAGGGTTAATTAGAACAAACAACAATGAGTTGAATACCTTTAGAACCTAGACTAAACTTATTTACATTAAACCCATTATAGCTGACATCAGACAGGTGAGTGGAGATGATGACATTAGCATCTCCTCACAGGATGTGTCCCAACAGTATAACTCAGTCTTATCATTCTAATATGGCATACAACGGGTTCCAGAGTCTGTGTGTTTTGGGGGAACATGGAGCTGAATCCAAAGTAACACCAACCCCAGGGTCCCCAGGCATACAGCTCACAGAGAGCACCATTGCCCCAAATGCTAGGGCCCATAATCGGTGGGCAACAGGCTTGCACACAGTCCTCTCCAACAGCCTCCGCTCTGGCCTTGCCCGTGACATTACCGAATAATTTTTTTTGAAATCTCAGATCCCTTCAAAGACTGCCTATGCTGATGCTGAGTGACTATCCCTGAGTAATTATCCTCTTCCTCCTCAATGATCACGCTGATAGCTTGTAAGAACATTTTTGGTTCTGGGCGCCACCACCAGTGCCTAAGGCCCAATTTTTCAGCCCCTGTTAAACAGGGGCGTGTAATTACAATTTTTGATGCAATACTTTGCAGCAGGGCTCATTTCTGCGTTCCAGCTAGAGTATCTGTGAGAGGTTGCAGTGTTGTGGCACCAGCACCAGTGCCTAAGGCCCAATTTTTCAGCCCCTGTTTAACAGGGGCCTGTAATTACAATTTTTGATGCAATACTTTGCAGCAGGGCTCATTTCTGCATTCCAACTAGAGTATCTGTGAGGGGTTGCAGTGTTGTGGCACCAGCACCAGTGCCTAAGGCCTAATTTTTCAGCCCCTGTTCAACAGGGGCATGTAATTACAATTCTTGATCTAATATTTCACAGCAGGGCCCATTTCTGCACCCACCAAGAGCGAGTGAGGACTTACAGTGTTGTGGCACCACCACCACCAAAGGCCCAATTTTTCTGCCCTTGTTCAACAGGGGCATGTAATTACAATTCTTGATCTAATATTTCACAGCAGGGCCCTGTGAGGGCTTACAGTGTTGTGGCCACAACAACACCTAAGGCCCAAATTTCTGCTGAGTATATAGGGCAGGCCCCTACTTTCAAACATCTAACTTACAAACGACTCCTACTTGCAAACGGAAGGAGACAACAGGACGTGAGATGAAATCTACCCCTAGGAAGGGAAATTTTCTCCTGTAAGAGTTAATATGGGAAAAACATTTCTCCTTTCCACTGATGCTTTCCAATCCTTGTTCCACAAAAAACCCCAAATTTTCAAAAAACATTTGTCATTGGGACAAAAAGTGAGGTGAAATCTTCTGAAGAGGAGGAAAGACAGCAAAAAAAAATGTCACAGGGGTGATAACCCTTCCCTATGTTTTCCAAAAAGCTTAAAAAAGATTTTTTGGCTGGAGCTAAACACGTTAAAAATGTACCCGTTAAAAATTACAAACAGATTCTACTTAACAACAAACCTACAGTCCCTGTCTTGTTTGCACCGCCTGTATACTGCTGTTCAGAGTATATAGGACCTGGTTGCCCCACACCTTTCCTTATTTTAATTTGGGTGCGGGCTTCCCCTTAATATCCATACAAGACCCAAAGGGCCTGGTAATGGTCTGGGGGGTACCCATGCCGTTTGTCTCACTGATTTTCATCCATATTGCCAGGACCCGACATTACATTAAACCCGCAAGCAGTTTTAAATGAGATTTTTTCCTTTAAAAATGACATTTTGTGCAGGGACTGTTCTAAACACGGGAAACACGCGCCACTTTACAGGCATACTATAGACACACCCCAGGTACGATATTTAAAGGAATATTTCACTTTTTTTTTTTTTACTTTAAGCATCATTAAAATCACTGCTCCCGAAAAAATGGCCGTTTTTAAAAGTTTTTTTTGCATCGATACAAGTCCACTGGGGTAGGACCCGGGTCCCCAAACCCTTTTTAAGACAATACCATGCAAATTAGCCTTTAAAATGAGCACTTCTGATTTCGAACGTTCGAGTCCCATAGACGTCAATGGGGTTCTAACGTTCGTGCAAATTTTCGGTCTGTTCGCAGGTTCTGGTGCGAACCGAACCAGGGGGTGTTCGGCTCATCCCTAATCGGCGCACACACACACATGCAATACTGCGCGTGCGCGACATCGCACAAGTGGCGTGTCAGACGCTGGCACCAGTGGCCCCAATCTCTCACAGCGGCATGTCGCCAAACAGAAAAGAAGACATGCACCCACGCAAACTAACTGCCTTCACGTTCCAGCCAGCAAAGTGGTGATGCCAAGATGGCACCACTGCTTCAACTGCTGCAGCCATGCCCGCTCCTCTGCCTCTCATACAGCCTGCCTTAACAACGGCTCCCCAGGGCGAACAACCAGTGGTCATGGATGCCGCTGCTGACTCTCCTACCTATCCCGCATGCACTCCAGTTTCAAGCAGCTGGTGAAGGCTCAAATGAGGCTTAATTCCCCCTTAGGAGCGCCCTCCAGACAGATATGCTCTCCCTTATGCAGAGGTTCAGCCATGAAATTACAACCCTAGGTGATAGAGTAACACACAAAGAAGCTAATATGGGGGACATTACAACCACTGTAAACAACGTCATCAGTGCTCATGATGACTGCGTAAAGGAACACGGTTGAATCAAAGACAAACTGATGGACCTAGAGGATATGTCCCACCATAACAATGTGAAAATATGTGGCATTGGTACAGGCTCCTGAACTATATATCCATGGTATGATCAAAGTTCTGTTACCTGATCTAAAGACTATTGAATTCGTCATTGACCGCATCCACAGGCTTCCCAAACCCCCATTTCTGCCTGACTGGGTACCTAGAGATGTAATCTTGTGCATCCACTTTTTTCATGTCAAAGAACAACTCATGCAAAAGCGAGATCCTCGGAGAACCTACCAGAAAACCTATGCACACCTTCAACTATTTGCTGATTTATCTCAACACACCCTCCATCGCCACAGGCAAGGTAACACCATATTGGAAGCCATGCAAAACCATCATATTCAATATCAATGGGCTGCACCCAAATTGGCGATCATATACAATAGCACCAAGAATATAGTGTCCTCTCTATAAGATGGCATGTGTCTACTATGTGGCTGGGGCATTATCTCGGACCCCTCTGACTCCTTGTAAACAGACCAGGAGATGAGAGGAGCAACAGCTACCACAATGCACCCAACAAATTAGACCTCGCTAATCCAGAGCTTTGGATCCTCTCGAACATGTTTACATGTCCGGTGTGTGAACGACATTGTTCTTCTACTTTGGAACTTTTACCCTTGTTTTTCTTCCTCGGCACTGACAGTGCCTATTGCGCAGGAAGTATTTAAGGGCTATAGGCCCTCTTTTTGTTTTATCCTGCTTCTTATCAGTGTTGTTAAATTTGGTTGCCTGTAGGTTTTTGCTTTCTTTACTATCTACTGTATGCTGACTGTACCATATTAAGCAGTATTCCATATATCCCTGTAACTAGAACCTAAAACACCAAGGGTTCATAACTTGTGCATCTGACTCTCCCGTGCAACTTTCCTACACCCTCTCCCAGTTTTCACCAACACTGTGTAGGTGGTTATCAACATGACAATAAAGATCCTATCAATGCCAAGGGTCTTAACCACCCAGTGAAGAGATCCTTATTATGGAAATTGGCTACGGACTCTCAGTGCAACATTCTATACGTGCAAGAAACACATTTCTATGCCACTAATCCACCCTCCTGGATGCACAAGAACTTTTCTTGCATATACACAGCCAACGCTTCAGCAAAAAAGAAAGGTGTTCTCATAGCCTTTAAACACACCATCAACTTACAGCTCAAAGATTGCATCAAGGATGCGGAAGAATGGTATCTTATCCTCCTATGTTCCATTAATGACTCTTATTACACCTTTGTCACAGTATATGCCCCAAATACGCACCAACTGCGCTTCCTGCAGAAACTCCACAAAAAAGTCAGCGCAGTACAACACGGCTCAGTACTATGGTGTGGTACCTCAACAATATTCCAGACCCGCAATTGAACACCTCAGCTACCACCAAGAAATGTTAACCTGCTATGGGCCCTCTACTGCCTATATTTCAGCTCCATGATGTGTGGAGATGTCAACACGCGGAAGAACAGGACTACACCTTCTTTTTGTCATGCCATAACGCTTACTCACGAATCAAACTCACCGACCAGTGGATCCTTCAAAAAGTATCATACTCTACTATCCTACCTATCACTTGGTCAAACCACTGTCTAGTATGTATCATTATCAAAGATAGTCCAAGTTCTCCTCCTACCTACTTGTGGGGAATGAACACCCAGTTTCTGCAATCTTCCCCCTATGCAGCTACCCCCTGGCAACAGCTAGAAGACTTTTTCCAGCTGAACAAAGACTCAGTATATGAACCACACACTTTATGGGCTACACATAAGGCTTTTTTGAATGGCCTTTTTATACAGCTAGGGGCTAGGGCTAAGAAACAGAAGATGAAGCACATTAACAATCTGTTGGTGGAAATTCAGACCACTGATTTCCTCAACAAACAACAATCTCACCCTGAACTCAAATCTAAATTGGGTAGACTACACTCATGCTGCATACACACGAGTGGAATGTCCATCAGAAAAAGTCTGATGGGAGCTTTTCATCGTATTTTCCGACCGTGTGTATGCCCCATCAAACTTTTTCAGTCGAAAATTCTGCCGGACTTAGTTAGTGAACATGTTCAAAATTTTTCCGATGGAACTAATTACTATCGGGAAACCCGCTCGTCTGTATGCTGTTCCGACGTACCAAAAACGACGCATGCTCAGAAGCAAGTAAATGGAAGTGCTCGGTCTAGTAAAACTAGCGTTCGTAATTAGATTAGGGATGAGCTGAACACCCCCCGGTTCGGTTCGCACCAGAACCTGCGAACGGACCGAAACTTTGCGCGAACTTTAGAACCCCATTAAAGTCTATGGGACTCGAACGTTCGAAATCAAAAGTGCGAATTTTAAAGGCTAATATGCAAGTTATTGTCCTAACAAGGGTTTGGGGACCCGGGTCCTGCCCCAGGGGACATGTGTCAATGCAAAAAAAAGTTTTAAAAATGGCCGTTTTTTCGGGAGCAGTGATTTTAATGATGCTTAAAGTGGAAAAAAAGTGAAATATTCCTTTAAATATCGTACCTGGGGGGTCTCTATAGTATGCCTGTAAAGTGGCACATGTTTCCCATGTTTAGAACAGTCCCTGCACAAAATGACATTTTTAAAGGAATAAAAGTCATTTAAAACTGCTTACGGCTTTAATGTAATGTCAGGTCCCGGCAATATGGATGAAAATCAGTGAGACAAACGGCATGGGTACCCCCCAGTCCATTACCAGGTCCTTGGGGTCTTGTATGGATATTAAGGGGAACCTTGCACCCAAATTGCAAAAAGGAAAGGCTTGGGGCCCCCAGGCCCTATATACTCTGCACAGCAGTATGCAAGAGTATGCAGAGTATGCAAACAAGACAGGGACTGTAGGTTTGTTGTAAGTAGAATCTGTTTGTAATTTTGAACTGGTACATTTTTAAAGTGTAGCTCCAGCCAAAAAATCTATTTTTAAGCTTTTTGGAAAACATAGGGAAGGGTTATCACCCCTGTAACATTTGTTTTGCTGTCTGTGCACCTCTTTAGAAGATTTCACCTCACTTTCTGTCCCAATAACAAATATTTTTTGAAAATTTGGGGGTTTTAGTGAAACAAGGATTGGTGATAAAGCATCAGTGAAGAGGAGACATGTTTTTCCCATATTAACTCCTACAGGAGAGAATTTCCCTCCCTAGGGGTAGATTTAATCTCATTTCCTGTTGTCTCCTTCTGTTTGTAAGTAGGAAAGTAGGAGTCATTTGTAAGTTGGATGTTTGAAAGTAGGGGCCTGCCCTATATACTCTGCAGAAATTGGGGCCTGGTTTTGCCACAACATGGTAAGCCCTCACGGTTACTCTTGGTGGGCACAGGAACGGGCCCTGCTGTGAAATATTAGATCAAGAATTGTAATAACATGCCATTGTTGAACAGGGGCAGAAAAATTGGGCCTTAGGCACTGGTGCCACACCACTGCAACCCCTTACAGATGCTATAGTTGGAGCTCAGGAATGAGCCCTGCTGCAGAGTATTGCATCAAAAATTGTAATTATAGGGGCTGAAAATTTGGGCCTTGGGCACTGGTGCTGGTGCCGCAACACTGCAACCCCTCACAGATACTCTAGTTGAATGAGCCCCGCTGCAAAGTATTGCATCAAAAATTGTAATTACATGCCCCTGTTAAATAGGGGCAGAAAAATTGCCACAACACTGCTGCCCCTCACAGATGCTATAGTTGGAGTGCAGGAATGAGCCCTGCTGCAAAGTATTGCATCAGAAATTGTAATTATACGCCCCTGTTAAACAGGGGCTGAAAAAATGGGCCTTGGCCACTGGTGGCTGTGCCCAGAACCAAAAATGTTCTTACAATGTATCAGCATGAAAATTGAGGAGGAAGAAGATTGTAACTCAACATAACAGGATAGTCACTCAGCATTAGCATAGGCAGTCTTGAAGGGATCTCACATTAAAAAAAAAATCAATCGGTTACATCAGCATCAGGTGCTTGGTAGCTGGTGATCCAAGTCTGATTCATTTTTTTTATTTCAATAGTTTTTATTAATATTTTAGTTCAATTTAACAGGAATAATAAGAAAAACGAAATATTATGTATGATGAACATTGAAAATACATGAGCACAGTGAAATGAGCCCTTTACGCTTTAGGTAGTGCAGCAAATAATACAAGGTAACAATGTATTAAGTATATATGCAAAATTAAAGGGTCGGGTCTTCGAGTATGAGTCCATGTTCCATCTTGTGGATGGATAGTAGATCAGAGACCAAGCTCTCCCTGGATACCACTATGGGAACAATCTGTATCCAAGAGAGAGCCCCGTCCCACCTTCATAGATTCAGGGATGTTAATACATACTCAAGGTGGAGGAAAGAGTTTGGTTTTTGAGTACCATGAGAGCCAAGGCAACCAGTGGTCGATAGAAATGTGGAGATGTCCATTCGAGGACGCTATCATGCGTTCGTACGTACAATGAAGGATAGTGAGGTCTATTATGTTAGTGATTGTAGGAGGAGTGAGATTTTTCCACTTTCTGGCAATGGTTAATATGGCTACTAATAGTATATGAGTCAATGTGCTTTGGAGATTGATAGGGAGTTGGTCTATCCCCAGAGACAGAAGTCCTAGTGCAGGGTTCATTGGGATGTGAAATTGGGCTATGTCAGATAAGACGTGAAATACTTTTGTCCAGTATGTTAGAAGCTTAGGGCAGCTCCATAATGTGTGTAGAAGGTCTCCCCAGATGCCACATTGTCTCCAGCAAGTATCAGAGATTTGGGGGTTAAATTTAGATATTGTGGCAGGAGTGTAGTACCAGCGTAGAGTTATTTTAGCTGATAGTTCCCACAATGTGGAGCAATTGGAGGTTTTCTGGTTGATATTACATGCTTTTTGCCATTGGAGAGGTGGAAATGACTGGTGTAGATCTGTTTCCCATTTTATGTGGGAGTGAGATTTAACAAAGGATTGCTTTCCTTAGAAGATGTTATAGAATAATGTGATAGCCTTTCTCTATAGGATGGGGGATGTTAGAATGGACCATGCAGATGGGTGAATAGTTTGGAGAGGGTCAGGTAGATTGTGTAGGCAATGTCGGATTTGTAGGTATTAATAGAAGCCTGTTTGTGGAATGTTACATTTTTCTTGGAGGGACGAAAAGGATTTTAAAGAGCCATTATCGTAAAGGTTGTGAATATATTGTATGCCTCTTGCATTCCATTGTTTGAGGAATATTTGTGCTATTGTGTGATTCAGGGCAGTTATGGGGATGTGACCTTAGTGACCTTTGGGTCGTTCATGTTGGTGCAGGTCAGAAAGTTGAGCCATGTTTTTATGGATATTACCATTGTGGGTGGGAGGTAAGAAGGAGGTTTTGCGCCCATTTGGATACTGAATAACCATAAGTTCGTTGGGCCATAGGTCTTGTAGGTGTATTCTATATCTTCCCATGTCGTTGACGGTGTAGGGAGGAACCATTCTTTTAAATGAGTCAATACTGAGGCTGAGAAATAATCTTGGAAGTCTATGTAACCCATTCCACAATACATTCTGTGTTTTATTAATTGTGCACATCTTGATTTTTTCCTGTTCCATACATATCTCGATAATAAGGTTTGGAGGGATTTGAAGTAGCTGGTGGTATAGGAATAGGTAAATTCCTAAAATAATATAGGATTTGGGGAAGCTGGATCATTTTGAACGCAGCTAATCTGCCCCACCAAGAAAGTTTGTGTGTACCCATTTTGAGAAGGTCAGTTTAGATTTTGGATTTCAGGGGTAGGTAGTTGTATGCGAAGAGGGATTTTGTGGATCTAGTGAGGTGGATACCTAGATATGGTATGCTGGATTCTGCCCATGCATACGGAAATGACTGTTGTAGTAGGTTGCGCGTTACCGCATCTATACCTTTATCAAGGTATCAAGGATATAGGATTTAGTTGCAATTGCTTTATAATAGGAGACTTTTCCGAACCATGTCAATATTTTTTGTACTTCAGACAGGGAAATTGTCGGGTTGGTTAGAATTACGTCGTCCGCAAATAGACTTATTTTGGTATGGTTTCCTATGGTTATGCCTGTAATTTTAGTGTTGATACGAATGTGCTCAGCTAAGGGTTCCATGATAAAGTTAAAGATTAGGGGCGATAGAGGGCATCCCTGCCGAGTGCCGTTTGCTATGCGGAAAGGGGCGGATAAAAGGTGGATGTATATATCTGGGCTGAAGGAGTTGTGTACAGAGCCATTACAGCTTGGAAAATACAGCCTTCAAAGCCACGTTTTTGGAGTACAATGGATAAGTAGGTCCAGTTCACTCTGTCGAATGCCTTCTCTGCATCCAAGGATAAAAGCAGAGAAGGCGTTCCAGTCAAGTTTGTGTGGTGTATAATTGTCATGTACCAGGTAAGACCAGAACTGTGCGGACTGCAACAGAGGAAACCCAGACATGTATAAGTGAAAATATAAATGATTTATTAAAGATAAATGAATAAATATAACACAACCACCTCCAATATCAGTTAGCAAATACAAAACAGAACCCCACAAATAATAATAATAACAGAACAAATATATACAAGTAAGGGAAATACCGAGATCATAAACAGAGCCAGGCCAGGGTCATCAACGGGAGGTCAGCAGCTGGGGAAGGGAAACAAACAGGACAGGAGAGGATGGATGGATCACAGGAAGGACGAGTCAGATACAAGGCTCAGGGTCCAGGGCAAGGAAACAGACAGGGAACAGAAACAACAGGAATCAGGTCTCAGGAATAGGAATCAGGTAAACAGGATGCAGGCTGCAGGTCAGGGCAAGATGAGTGTGTACTTGCCGGGTATTTATACTGCAGATCCTAATTAAGGTCAAGTGACACCTGTCTGCAGAGGGGAATACCTGCTCCATACTGCCAGGATTCCTCTGCTGGTGGACGCCAGTACTGCGGCCGAAAAGTGACAGAATACCAGCAGGAAAAAGCTCTTCTGACAGCTCCAAACTGCCAGGAGACACCTGCTGGTGGACCTCAGTACTGCACGCCAAATGATAGCTATTACCAGCAGAGGGGACCTTTCCTGACAGTACCCCCCCTCGAAGGAGCTACCTCCGGATGCTCCAACTAGCCATTGCTTGGGAAAGTCCATGATGTCCAGCCGGGCAGCACCTCAAGCTTGGCAGCAGGCAGTGGCACATCAGGCTGGGTAGCAGACAGGAATACATCGGGTTGGGCAACGGACAGGAACACATCAGGCTGGGCAGTGGACAGGAACATACCAAGCTGGGCAGCGGACAGGAACACACCAAGCTGGGCAGCGGACAGGAACACACCAAGCTGGGCAGCGGACAGGAATACACCAAGCTGAGCAGCGGACAGGAACACATCAGGCTGGGCAGCGAACAGGAACACATCAGGCTGTGCAGCAGGCACGGGCACTTCAAGCTGGGCAGCAGGCACATCAAGTGGGGCAGCAGGCACATCAGGCTGGGCAGCAGGCACTTCAAGCTGGGCAGCAGGCATGGGCACTTCAAGCTGGGCAGCAGGCACGGGCACTTCAAGCTGGGCAGCAGGCACAGGCACTTCAAGCTGGGTAGCAGGCACATCAGGCTGGGCAGCAGGCACTTCAAGCTGGGCAGCAGGCATGGGCACTTCAAGCTGGGCAGCAGGCACGGGCACTTCAAGCTGGGCAGCAGGCACAGGCACTTCAAGCTGGGTAGCAGGCACATCAGGCTGGGCAGCAGGCACGGGCCCCTCAAGTTGGGCAGCAGGTACATCAGGCTGGGCAGCAGGCACAGGCACTTCAAGCTGGGCAGCAGGCACGGGCACTTCAAGCTGGGCAGCAGGCACATCAGGCTGGGCAGCAGGCACATCAAGCGGGGCAGCAGGCACATCAGGCTGGGCAGCAGGCACGGGCACTTCAGACTGGAAAGCTGGCTCATCAGACTGGAAAGCGGGTACAACAGGCTGGAGAGCGGGCACAACAGGCTGGAGAGCGGGCACATCGGGCTGGAAGGTGGGCACATCAGGCTGGAGAGCGGGCTCATCAGGCTGGAGAGTGGGCTCATCAGGCTGGAGAGCGGGCTCATCAGGCTGGAGAGCGGGCTCATCAGGCTGGAGAGCGGGCACTGGCACCTCAGGCTGGAACACTGGCACCTCAGGCTGGAACACTAGCCCCTCCGGCTGGAACACTGGCCCATGATGACCCCCCCAAAGTCCATGATGTCCAGCCGGGCAGCACCTCAAGCTTGGCAGCAGGCAGTGGCACATCAGGCTGGGTAGCAGACAGGAATACATCGGGTTGGGCAACGGACAGGAACACATCAGGCTGGGCAGTGGACAGGAACATACCAAGCTGGGCAGCGGACAGGAACACACCAAGCTGGGCAGCGGACAGGAACACACCAAGCTGGGCAGCGGACAGGAACACACCAAGCTGGGCAGCGGACAGGAATACACCAAGCTGAGCAGCGGACAGGAACACATCAGGCTGGGCAGCGAACAGGAACACATCAGGCTGTGCAGCAGGCACGGGCACTTCAAGCTGGGCAGCAGGCACATCAAGTGGGGCAGCAGGCACATCAGGCTGGGCAGCAGGCACTTCAAGCTGGGCAGCAGGCATGGGCACTTCAAGCTGGGCAGCAGGCACAGGCACTTCAAGCTGGGCAGCAGGCACAGGCACTTCAAGCTGGGTAGCAGGCACATCAGGCTGGGCAGCAGGCACTTCAAGCTGGGTAGCAGGCATGGGCACTTCAAGCTGGGCAGCAGGCACGGGCACTTCAAGCTGGGCAGCAGGCACAGGCACTTCAAGCTGGGTAGCAGGCACATCAGGCTGGGCAGCAGGCACGGGCACTTCAAGTTGGGCAGCAGGTACATCAGGCTGGGCAGCAGGCACAGGCACTTCAAGCTGGGCAGCAGGCATGGGCACTTCAAGCTGGGCAGCAGGCACATCAGGCTGGGCAGCAGGCACATCAAGCGGGGCAGCAGGCACATCAGGCTGGGCAGCAGGCACAGGCACTTCAGACTGGAAAGCTGGCTCATCAGACTGGAAAGCGGGTACAACAGGCTGGAGAGCGGGCACAACAGGCTGGAGAGCGGGCACATCGGGCTGGAAGGTGGGCACATCAGGCTGGAGAGCGGGCTCATCAGGCTGGAGAGTGGGCTCATCAGGCTGGAGAGCGGGCTCATCAGGCTGGAGAGCGGGCTCATCAGGCTGGAGAGCGGGCACTGGCACCTCAGGCTGGAACACTGGCACCTCAGGCTGGAACACTAGCCCCTCCGGCTGGAACACTGGCCCCTCCGGCTGGAACACCTCTGGCTGGAACACTGGCCCCTCAGGCTGGAACACCTCTGGCTGGAATGCTGCTAGAGGTAGTAGTACAAAGGCAAATGAACACGTAAAATGATATAAACATATAAACAAGAAACAATATAAGAATAAGTACAATCAATATAGAGCACTTCTATACGCAATAGGTGCAGTGTGATATTCCACAATAATCGGTGGTAATAGCAAAGTGCAAAGTGCAAGAAAATCATTCAATAAAGACTTAAGGCCAGATGTGATAGGTATCTTACTGGAAACACTAAAATCAATATACAAATCACTAAAAACCACAATGGACCATGCAAGTAGGCAAAAAACATTGTGCAAAAAACAGCAATTAATAAATTAAATGTGCAACATGTGATCAATATGTGCAAAAATCGCAAATGCAGTGTGTAATAAAACATATAACCAAAAAATCAATATACAATCACTAAACACCTCAATGGATCATGCAAGTAGGCAAAAAACATTGTGCAAAAAACAGCAATTAATAAATTAAATGTGCAACATGCGATCAATATGTGCAAAAATCGCAAATGCAGTGTATAATAAACATATAACCAAAATAAGTCCACTGTAGAACTTGTGAAAATTCAAACAAAGGCAAACATGTGCAAAATATATAATGGGACTGGGATGGTAGTCCAATGCAATTTAAATCCTCTTAATGTGGCTAATCAGAAAATGTGCAAAAAAGTGCTGATAGCATGGGGGTGATCTCCTCTTCGTGCACAGGACACACAGTGGTGTGAAGTGGCCTCTTACCTTGCGGTAAAGAGGTAACCGCATAAAGTTGCTGGTAATGGCTGCTTCTCCCTTGTACTCCTAACTGCCTCTCACTTGGATTCCTGGGCTGGATGGAGCTGTTAGTGGGTCTTTGTCTTTCAGTGGAGCAGGAGGGGGATTAAAGGAAAGGGGAGGCCAGATAGTGTAGTATTTCAATCAGAGGTTGGTTTTTATTAAAACAATGGTGAGGGTACTCACTTCACTTACAAGAAAAAAACACACAGAAAATGTATCTACTATGAGCAGCGAGCTTGTTTGCATATAGCAGTCTTGGATGCCTATCCCGTCCCTACACGTGACGTTACGTGACTTCATCAGGGGATAAAGGGAGGCATCATAGGTGTCCTTAAATAGTATCTCCTATTAAGTTCAATAGGCGGCCATTTTCCCATAGCTCTATATAGTAATAGTATTGGCGGCCATTTTCCGAGAGTTCATGGGCGCCGCCATTTTCTATGTGGTCTATCACTACATATTCCAGCCGCCAATCACAGCCTATTTAATACCAGAAGGGGCATGGCCAATACCCAGATCCTACATGGGATGGGTGTGGCATTAATCTAAGAGAGAACTGTCAGCAGAGTATCAAAAGCTGAGATACATACTAAGGGTGCTGACATGACGGACTGACATCACAAAAACGCAATAAAACCATCTCGCAAATATGATATATTTTCGGAAATGACCAAAAAATATCAGTATTGAAAAATAAAAATAAAAAATAAAAACTATGTTAAAATGATTTTATTAATTAAAAAAAATATATAAAAAAGTGTATCTATGGCGAACGGGTCCAGATAGGCTGCAACACTGACATGTGCAAAATACAAGTAAAATCACACAGGCAAAAGATACAAACTTAACCTGCTACAATAAATGAGGATCAAATAAGTTTCACAAAAATTAAAATTAACCGCTTCCCTACGCGGCCATAGACAAATGACGTCCACAGATGGGATCTCCCATCCTGGATGGACGTCATATGACGGCCTCGGGTTCCCGGCCGCCTAGGGGGCGCGCGCGCCCCCGCCACGTTGCTTGGGACCCGGTGCGTGTGCCCGGCGGCCGCCATGTCCGCCGGGCACCCGCGATTGCCCATTAACTGGGCCGGACTGTGGATCTCTGTGTGTAAACACAGAGATCCACGTCCTGTCAGCTCAGAGGAGAGCGATCTGTGTTCCCAGAAAGGAGGAACACTGATCAGTCTCCTCCCCTTGTGCGTCCCCTCCCCCTACAGTTAGAAGCATTCCCTAGGAAATACATTTAACCCCTCCCCGCCCCCTAGTGGTTAACCCCTTCACTGCCTGTCACATTTACACAGTAATCAATGCAATTTTATAGCATTGATTGCTGTATAAATGTGAATGGTCCCAAAAATGTGTCAAAAGTGTCCGATGTGTCCGCCATAATGTCTCAGTCATGAAAAAAAATTGCGATCGCCGCTATTACTAGTAAAATAAATAAATAAATATTTAAAAAAAAAAATGCCATAAATCTATCCCGTATTTTATAGACGCTATAACTTTTGCGCAAACCAATCAATATACGCTTATTGCGATTTTTTTTACCAAAAATATGTAGAAGAATGCGTATCAGCTGAAACTGAGGAAAAAATCTGTTTTTTTTTTTTTAAATTGGGATATTTATTATAGCAAAAAGTAAAAAATACTGTCTTTTTTTCAAAATTGTTGCTCTTCTTTTGTTTATAGCGCAAAACATAAAAACCGCAGAGGTGATCAAATATCACCAAAAGAAAGCTCTATTTGTGGGGGAAAAAAGGACATCAATTTTGTTTAGGTACAATGTCACATGACCGCGCAATTGTCATTTAAAGTGTGACAGCGCTGAAAACTAAAAATTGGTCTGGGAAGGAAGGGGGTGAAAATGCCCGGTATTGAACCGGTTAAATGAGCAGGATAGGTTGTTCAAAATATTCTGAGTGGATACGATAAACATAGTGTATCCAAACACTTTTATGCCACAATAAAGATCCCTCCCATCTGAAATTTTGGGGAATTTTTTTTATTTTTTATTTTTCATTACTGCTATTTTTTGGTCATTTCCGAAAATATATCATATTTACGAGATGGTTTTATTGCGTTTTTGTGATGTCAGTCCATCATGTCAGCACCCTTAGTATGTATCTCAGCTTTTGATACTCTGCTGACAGTTCTCCCTTCTCTTAGATTAATGCCGCACCCATCCCATGTAGGATCGGGGTATTGGCCATGCCCCTTCTGGTATCAAATAGGCTGTGATTGGCGGCTGGATTATGTAGTGATAGACCACCATGAACTCTCGGAAAATGGCCTCCAATACTATTACTATATAGAGCTACGGGAAAATGGCCGCCCATTGAACTTAATAGGAGATACTATTTAAGGACACCTATGATGCCTCCCTTTATGCCCTGATGAAGTCACGTGACATCACACGTAGGGCCGGGATAGGCATCCAAGACTGATATATGCAAACAAGCTTGCTGCTCATAGGAGATAAGTTTTCTGTGTGTTTTTTTCTTGTAAGTGAAGTGAGTAACCTCACCATTGTTTTAATAAAAACCAACCTCTGATTGAAATACTACACTATCTGGCCCCCTCTTTCCTTTAATCCCCCTCCTGCTCCACTGAGAGACAAAGACCCACTAACAGCTCCATCCAGCCCAGGAATCCAAGTGAGAGGCAGTTAGGAGTACAAGGGAGAAGCAGCCATTACCAGCAACTTTATGCGGTTACCTCTTTACCGCAAGGTAAGAAGCCACTTCACACCAATGTGTGTCCTGTGCACGAAGAGGAGATCACCCCCATGCTATCAGCACCTTATTGCACTTTTTTGCACATTTTCTGATTAGCCACATTAAGAGGATTTAAATCACATTGGACTACATTCCCAGTCCCATTATATATTTTGCACATGTTTGCCTTTGTTTGAATTTTCACAAGTTCTACAGTGGACTTATTTTGGTTATATGTTTATTATACACTGCATTTGCGATTTTTGCACATATTGATCGCATGTTGCACATTTAATTTATTAATTGCTGTTTTTTGCACAATGTTTTTTGCCTACTTGCACGGTCCATTGAGGTTTTTAGTGATTGTATATTGATTTTAGTGTTTCCAGTAAGATACTTATCACATCTGGCCTTACGTCTTTATTGAATGATTTTCTTGCACTTTGCTCTTACCACCGATTATTGTGGAATATCACACTGTACCTATTGGGTATAGAAGTGCTCTATATTGATTGTACTTATTCTTATATTGTTTCTGTTTTTTTTATATGTTTATATAATTTTACATGTTCATTTACCTTTGTACTACTACCTCTAGCAGCGTAGGTTTTTTTTTGTAAGAACAACGCAGCACCAATTTTTACATACCTTATTTCTATTGCTGTATGGGCTGAGCTTGACCTATATTTGGTGCTTGCAGCAGTTCAACGTCCATTGCCCTTTGTTTACATGGTAGCGCAGGAATAAATATACATTTCAGTATCACCTTAGGCTGGAACACCTCCGGCTGGAACACTGGCCCCTCAGGCTGGAACACCTCTGGCTGGAACACTGGCCCCTCAGGCTGGAACACCGGCCCCTCAGGCTGGAACACAGGCCCCTCAGGCTGGAACACCGACCCCTCAGGCTGGAACACCGGCACCTCAGGCTGGAAGGCGGGTACCAGGACATCAAGCTGGAAAGCGGACATCAGGACATCAGACTGGATAACAGACACTGGAACGTCAGACTGGATTGCATTAGCTGGTGCGGAGGCAGGTTGGGTTACTGGCAGGATCGTCTTGGTTGGAAAAAACTTTCGTTTTTTCTTGGGTTTAGTCACTGGGTCTCTGTAGGTGGGTGGTGCAGCAGACTGGAAAGGAGGATATGGTGGAGAAGAGATAACCATAGCTGGGGGAAGTTCTTGTGGATTAGTAGGCAGCTGAGAAGAGGCAGGTGGATTGAATGCAGGATAGGTACAGGGAGCAGAGACTGGATATAAGTATCTGGTTGGGAGCAATGTATACTGAGCTGCAACTGAGTTTGGTGTGGGTGATGGGGAGACAGACTTGTGGGCAGGTAGCTGTCTGATTGCAGAGGTGGTTTGTTGTGGATTGGTTGGGGCTGGTTGTAACATATCAGACCATGCTGAGAGTATGGGTTGGACAAAGGACCAACCCATATTCTCAGCATGGTCTCAAAATGCTATCTTCTGCTCTTTTGCCGCTCTTTTGCTAGCAGAGGAGCCCGGACATCTGGATCATCTTCTTCCCTCTTCTCTTCCAGAGATGTTGACACAACGCTCTCTCCGGCTGTAATGCTGTCTGTGCGCTCTGCTATGGCTTATATAGGCGGTGACTCTGCCCCCCCATGACATCACAGATCACATGCTGCCTGTCTAAAGCCCCATACCCACAATAGGACTTTGTACAAACTTTCCCTTGGATTTTTGTACAAAGGGCGTTGGCTAGAAGTTTGTCTTGCATACAGACGACAGGACTTTTCCAGCCAACTTTCACCAAATCACGTGGTTTTTCAGCTCTTTATCACCACCCTTTGGTCAATTTCTGTATTGTCATCTGATATTGTGTCAATCTCGCCACTTTTATTGGCGAGATTGACACCTTGTGAGCTGGGTTCACACTGGTGCGGGGATCCGACTTGGATCCCCGCCAAAACCAGGCACTATGTTTGGTATGAATCCTGAGCGGGAACTCCACACCAAGTTTTAAATAAAAAACCGGCATGGGTTCCCCTCCAGGGGCATACCAGGCATTTAGGTCTGGTATGGATTGTAAGGGGAACCCCCCACCGCCAAAAAAAACGGCATGGGGGTCCCACCCAAATCCATACCAGACCCCTATCTGAGCACGCAGCCTGACCAGTCAGGAAAGGGGGTGGGGATGAGCGAGCACCCCCCCTCTGAGCCGTACCAGGCCTCATGCCCTCAACATGGGGAGTGGATGCCTTGGGGGAGGGGGGCGCCCTGCGGCCCCCCACCCCAAAGCACCTTGTCCCCATGTTGATGAGGACAAGGGCCTCTTCCTGACAACCCTGGCTGTTGGTTGTCGGGGTCTGCGGGCTGGGGGCTTATCGGAATCTGGGAGCAGCCTTTAATAAGGGGGCCCCCAGATCCTGGCCCCCCCACCCTATGTGAATTAGTATGGGGTACAGCATACCCCTACCCATTCACCGGGGTATGCTGTATCAACATGGGGACAAGGTGCTTTGGGGTGGGGGGGCCGAAGGGCGCCCACTCCCCTAAGGCACCCACCCCCCCATGTTGAGGGCATGCAGCCTGGTACAGCTCAGGAGGGGGGCCGCTTGCTCGTCTCCACCCCCTTTCCTGACAGGCCAGGCTGCGAGCTCGGATAGGGGTCTGGCATGGATTTGGGGGACCCCTACGCTGTTTTTTTGGCATAGGGGGTTCCCCTTAAAATCCATACCAGACCTAAGGGCCTGGTATGCCCCCCAGAGGGGAATTCCCTCTCGCGCTCGCCGCAGTAGGAAAATGTGTTTTTCCTATTGCAGCCAGCGCGAGATGTACAGTACCCTGTCACCGAGAACCAGCGCGATGGGTTCATGATGGAAACATTCTTGCGGCCACGTACTGTAGTTTGTACAAAAGTCCGATGCCTTTGTGTACACACGATCGGACTTTGCTCCATCAGACTTTTGTTGCCAGAAAGTTTGTCCGTTCGCACAGCCAACAAAAGTCCGATGGAAACAGAAAAAGTTTGTCCGATGGAGCGTACACACGATCGGATGTTGCTCTAAAACAGCTCATTTGCATGTTTGTTGTCAAAAAGTCTGATCGTGTGTACGGGCCTTAACAAGGGTCTGTATTGAGTGAATACACTCCAAAAGCTTCTGCTGAGAACAGATGGAATAGTGCTCAAAAAAGCATGCAGAATCATCCTCTAACAGCCACACCAGAGACTCCACCTGATCAGCACTGAAAGGGGGAGAAAAATCATCACTGGTCTTAAGAACACAGGACAGGGCTAGCTCAGCACATAGTTGGATCAAAGGCTGCACATCTCCAAACAACATACAGCCCTGGTCAACCAGGGAGTGAGCCAAATGGATGAGCTCAAGTAGCTGGTCATTGGTCCACTCTTTTAGTGACTGGCGGAGATACTCGCCACTTTCTGACGCCAGCAGAGCATAATATGGGATCACATTGGGATTCATTCCAGCAAAGCCAGCAGAACCAAGATGGTTCCTCTGTGCAGCCACTTCTGGTCAGGGATGGCCCTGGTATTCTGTCATGTACCAGGTAAGACCAGAACTGTGTGGACTGCAACAGAGGAAACCCAGATGTGTATAAGTGAAAATATAAATGATTTATTAAAGATAAAGGAATAAATATAACACAACCACCTCCAATATCACTTAGTGCACCACAACCAATACAAAACAGAACCCCACAAATAATAATAATAACAGAACAAATATATACAAGTAAGGGAAATACCGAGATCATAAACAGAGCCAGGCCAGGGTCGTCAACGGGAGGTCAGCAGCTGGGGAAGGGAAACAAACAGGACAGGAGAGGATGGATGGATCACAGGAGGGACGGGTCAGATACAAGGCTCAGAGTCCAGAGCAAGGAAACAGACAGGGAACAGGAACAACAGGAATCAGGTCTCAGGAACAGGAATCAGGTTTCAGGAATCAGGTAAACAGGGTGCAGGCTGCAGGTCAGGGCTCAAGGAAAATACCAGGGCAAGATGAGTGTGTACTTGCCGGGTATTTATACTGCAGCTGCTAATTAAGGTCAGGTGACACCTGTCTGCAGAGGGGAATACCTGCTCCATACTGCCAGGATTCCTCCACTGGTGGACGCCAGTACTGTGGCCCAAAGGTGACATAATACCAGCAGGAAAAGCTCTTCTGACAGCTCCAAACTGCAGAGACGCCTGCTGGTGGACCTCAGTACTACAAGCCAAATGATCGATATTACCAGCGGAGGGGACCTTTCCTGACAATGTTTATTAATTGTCTGGTGGCATCCGATGTCTGGCACCCTTTCGTAAATCCAGTTTGGTCGTTGTGTATTAGGGACGGGAGAATGTAGATGAGTCTATTTGCTATTAGTTTAGCGTAAACTTTTAGGTCGATATTCAATAGAGAAATGGGATGGAAATTTTGAGGGATGGTGGGTTCTTTGCCAAGTTTGGGTAGTGTAATCACTAAAGCAGATAGCATTTCATTAGGGAAGGAGGAGGAGGATGCAGCTTGGTTGAATAGGTTGCACAGGTGAGGGGCTAAAGCTGTGTTGAATAGTTTGAAATATTCTCCCGTGAAGCCATCTGGGCCAGAGGATTTGGAGTTGGGAAGTTTTTCAATGGTTGCTTCTGCTGTCATGAAAGGGGCATTGAGGCACGATAACTGGTCTGACGTTAGCGATGGGAGATTAAGGTGGCTGAGGAAGGATTGGATTTCTGCTGGTGTAGGTTGTTGGGTATGGCTATCCGACTCTAGATTGTACAATTCACTGTAACAGGAGCTAAAGGTGTCAGCTATGGCTTGGGGTTAATATGCTTGTTTAGGGTAGTTGGGTGACATAAATACGCTATTCTGGTTTTTAGTCTTTGCCCTTTGATGCGCTGGGACATAATTTTCCCTGCTTTATTATTGGTGACATATGATTTAGCTTTTAGTTTCCTGAGATTTAATTCATAGCTAGTAAGTAGTAATGAGCGGAGCTCATGTCGCAATTTAAATATTTGGGATTGTAATATTGGTGATGGATTTGATTTATTTTGTAGGTCTACTGTCGCTATTTTTGCAGTCAATTCTTCCAACTGCTGCATCCTCCTCTTTTTCATTTTAGCTCCTATTTGTATGAAGAAGTCTCTCATGAAGGATTTGTGAGCATTCCATAAGATCGCCAGGTCAGCCACTGAACCTGTGTTGTCGAGAAAGTATTCTATCAATTTTTGGAATAGGAACTTAGCATGTTCTGGGTGTTGCAAGGTAGAGTTGTTAACTCTCCACATGAAAGAGTTAGGTTTGGAATTGTTATTTATCAGTTTGAGGCTGACAGGTTTGTGGTCTGACCAGGTGACAGTGTAATTACGGACTTTGTGTACATTTTGTAGCAATGATTTATCGGATAGAAAGAGATCTATGCGTGAATATGTGTTGTGACATGGGGAGAGATACGTATAGTCTCTCTCAGTCGCGTGACAACACCGCCATACATCATATAAATCATTATCTGCAAGAAAAGAGGTTAGTGGAGAGGTATATCGTTTGGGTCCAGAAGACGAGTCCATCTCATTATCAGGTATGAGGTTGAAATCTCCGCAGATAAGTACTTGTCCTTTTCTTGACCTTATTTTCTTATCTTCTTGAGAGTGGTTTTGAGAAACTGCATTTGCCTGTGGTTCGGAGCGTACAAGATAACTATTGTGTAGGCAACATTGTCTATGGTGCATACAAGAATGATAAATCTTCCTTCTGGGTCTAGTGTGCAGGTTTGTAGCTGGAAAGACACAGTGTCTCTTATAGCAGTAAAGACTCCCCTTTGTTTCCGAGAGTAACATGCTTTGTAGATATGTGGGAATGATTTGTGTTGGCAGATAGGGGTAGCATCCTGAGCGAAGTGCATTTCTTGAATGCAGAGAACGTCGCTGCCATGCGACAATGCCGTTTTCCATAAGGAATCTCCCTTGGCCGGGTGGTTCAGGCCTTTTGCATTTATGGTCAGTATGTTGATGGGCATTGTGATATGCGCCAGGTGCAATGTGGTGTGAAGTAAAACTCACTGTTGATGGAAGAAGATGATGCTCCTCGGTTGGATGGCTATGGGTTTTGGTCTTCTAGGCTCTCCAGTACCTATGGGAATATGTAGCTTACAGTGGGCATACCTTGTGTTAGCTGTATCAGCAGAAAGGGAAAAATCAAACAAAATGCAAACACTGTACTTTGGGGTCTTGTGGAGCCCTTTACCAATCCTGCCAGTGAGTATAACTCTCTGTTGTCGATCAAGAGGCATTGTGTCCCACGGTTGTGGGAAGCAAGATTTCAGATGGTAAAACAACTGTGAACTATAATTCAGAAAATGTCAGTAAGTGTAACTGGTATTACTGACTGATTATGGGGGTAGTGTTCAGAAGAGATGTGTGTCAGCAGGACATAAGACCAGGGATGTAAGTTGCTGCATCAGTAGGTTAGTGCGTGGGTTGTAGTTTTCCTCTGGAACCTCGAAATTCCGTGCGTTGGGCTCCTTGATGCCAAGGACCGGCTGGTTCCCTCTTTTCGTCATTGGAGGGCTCAGGAACTATTCCCAATAAGTGAAGTAACCGAAGGCCATCTTGGGGGTTAGTGATGACAGTTGTTGTCCCCTTGTTAGTGATTATGATAGTAGCCGAGTGGCGCCATTTATAAGGAATCTTGTGGTTGTTAAGTGCTTTAGTGATTGTCTTCATCTGTCGCCTCATGTTGAGAGTATACTTGGAGAGGTCTGCATACAGGTGGATTTCTTTGAATGGAGCAGGGAGATCAGGGTGTGCCCTGGCTTTCGCTAGTAGTTTTTCTTTGGTCAGGAAGAAATGTATTTTTATTAGGACATCTCTGGGCACCAAAGCCTCTAAATGTTTAGGTTTTGGGATGCGGTGGATGCGGTTGATAATGCGTTCGATCGGGGACACGTCAGTTAACAGTTTGGCAATCATGTCGCCTGCGCAGCCTTGCAGGTCGACGGGGAGTACTGACTCGGGGACGCCCCTTAGTTTGACATTATTTCTCCTCGAGCGGTCCTTGAGGTCTGCGAGCTTCGGCTTATCCAATCTGTGTCATCAGTCTGGTCCTTGTATGCATCTATAAGCTCGTTGACAGTTGTGGTGCATTTGTCCATTTTGAGCTCTATGTGCTGCACTCTCTCCCCCATCCCCTGCATCTGAGCTGAGAAGGTATTAATCATGGCTGATATGTTCATCATGAGGGATGTCTGAAGTGACAGGAGCATGTCCTTCATAGTTGCGTCAAGGACTGGTTGGCCAGAGGTGGGGTAGTTAGCAATGGAGGGTGCTAGATTGAGGCCTACCTAGTTCGGGTTTGTGACAGCCATCGCAGCGCCTGAGGCCTGCGTCGCAGGATCCATCCTCATGCACGCTTTCACTGGGCTGTTGGATGTCGGGCTTTGCGGAGTGGATTCTCGGGGGGATGTTGGAGATATCCCCGTCTCCCATGTTCCCAGATCGTTGTTGAGGAGGTCAGTGTAGGAGGATGAAGCCTGAGGGGTATCTCTCCTGGCGCCATCTTCCTGCTGTCCATCCTCCGTATCTGGCATTATGAAGAAGTCGGTGAGTTTTTTGGGATACCGGTCCTCCTTTCATTTGCAGGACTGCATCGGGCGGGTTCCCCCTGCGCTGTGGAGGTCCTTGGTAGCTCTGGTGTGTTCTGTCTCACTGGATATTCGCTTTGTCCCCGGTCTTTCAGTCAGAGTTCCCAGCTCACGTTCGCGCACAAACCACGCCCCCGACTGATTCATTTTTATGAAGGTCAGCCGATTGACCGATTCGGTGGACAGGAGCACCCTGTGATCGGTTACAAAGCCTCCAGCAGCACTGAATGTGCATTCTGAAAGAACGCTGAATGCAGGACAGGCCAGTAGCTCAATTGCATACTGTGCAAGCTCTGGCCAGTGATCCATCCTCAAGACCCAGTAACCCAAAGGATTTTCGGTGGGAAAGGTGTCCAAGTCTGATCTTGCCCCTAGGTAATCCTGCACCATGTCAATCAGACGCTGGCGATTGTTGCTGGAACCAATCAGATCTTGGGGCTGCTGCCACCTTCTCCACCGCTCCTTCTGTGACTGACCGAAGCCTCAGCTACACGTTGTCCAGGAGGACCAGGAAATTGTAACCTCCCAGGCTCTGGAAACGCGTTGCACAAACCTTTCTGCAAGGCCTCCTGAAGATGTTTCATCCTCTTCTCCCTCTGCGACGGCAAGATAAGGTCCACAACCTTACCCTTGTAATGTGGATCAAGGAGGGTTGCCAGCCAGTAATCATCCCTCCCCTTGATACCACGAATACAAGGATCCTTCCGCAGGCTTTGCAGGATCAGGGAGGCCATGCAGCGTAGGTTTACTGAGGCATTGGGTCCAGAGTCCTCTGGGTCTCTAAGGATGACATGATCCACAGCCACCTCCTCCCAGCCACGTACAAGTCCATGGGTTTCTTCGGACTGTAAATGATCCCTTGAAGTCTGCTGCTGATGCTGAGTGCCAGGCTCCACCTCCATGCTGACACAAACCTCCTCCTCCTCGTCCTCTTCCTGTGTGATCGGCGGGCATGCAGGAACACTGTCTGGATAAAGTGGGCCTTGAGAGGTAAGGAAGTCCTCCTCTTCCTCCCTCTGTTCTGCTTCAAGTGCCCTGTCAATTATTCCATACAGCGTGCGTTCCAACAGGTGGACAAGAGGGACATTGTCACTGATGCATGCACTGTCACTGCTCACTATCCTCGTGGCTTCCTCAAATGGTGACAGGACAGTGCATGCATCCCTGATCATAGCCCACTGGTGTGGGGAAAAAAAACAAGGTCCCCTGACCCTGTCCTGGTGTCATAGTTGCATAGGTACTCATTGATGGCCCTCTGCTGCGTGTGCAGCCACTGCAGCATGGCAAACCTTGAGTTCAACCTGGTGGGCATGTCGCAGGTTAGGCAGTTCTTGGGCAAGTTAAATTCCTTTTGGAGGTCAGCCAGCTGAGCACTGGCATTATATGACCTATGGAAATGCACACAGACTTTCCTGGCCTGCCTCAGGACATCCTGTAAGCCCTGGTACCTGCCCAAGAACCGCTGCACCTCCAAGTTAAGGACGTGAGCCAAACAGGGCACATGGGTCAGTTGTCCCTGTCGGAGGGCAGAGAGGAGGTTGGTGCCATTGTCGCAAACCACCATACCTGCCTTAAGCTGGCATGGCGTCAACCACCTCTGAACCTGCCCCTACAGAGCTGACAGAATCTCTGCCCCAGTGTGGCTCCTGTACCCCAAGCACACCAGCTCAAGCACCGCATGGCATCTTTTTGCCTGCGTGCTTGCGTAGCTGTCAGGGACATGACCGTCCTAGTACTAGCAATGTTGCCCAGACCCTCCACAGATGTCTTCGGTTGATCCTGAGATGTGCACGAACGTGTGCCACGCATCAGCATGCATTGGCGCTTTCCGGCACGCATCGGCGCACGCGCAATACGGCACGCATTGGCACGCACGCGCAATATGGCGCGCAAGTGGCGTGACTGATGCTGGCATCAGTGGCCCTATTTAAACCAGCCTGTGACCACAGGATGTTGCTGGATTATCTTCTCAGCTTCCCTGTGTACTTGACCTTGCTTCCTGATCTGTGGATACCCGTTGTGACCTGGCTTGCCTTGACTTTGCTTCCTGATCTCCTGGTTTGACCATTGGCCTGTTTCTGGACTCCGCTTCTGCATCCTGATTTCCCGACTTGACCTTCGGCTTGTACCTGGACCCTGCTTGTACCTGGACCCTGCCTGTGCATGACCTCTGCTCGCCCCTGTACTCTCTCTGGACCTGATTTACCCATGTATGATAAGAAAGAGAGAGAGAGCGCACCAGCCTAGTGCATTATCCTTGATAAATTTATTATTAAAAACAAAGATTAAAATCTACTCACAAAGGAGCCCTCTTGAAGGCTCTGATGAAGAAGGGACACCTTCGAAACGCGTTAGCCAGCAGTAGTCCGTACGTCCTCTTCCTAGGACCTGGAAAAACTGCCACCATTGGACCAATCGCTTCTGTGCCTGTATACAATGTGATTTTTTTCTCCTACTTTTGTGAGTAGATTTTAATCTTTGTTTTTAATAATAAATTTATCAAGGATAATGCACCAGGCTGATGCGCTCTCTCTCTCTTTCTTATCATTACCATTAGGATAATCCCATCCTGAAGAGCAGCAAGGCCGAAACCCATAGTCCTTTTCGAACCTTTGGGATCATTTAGCCAATACACCTGTGCGCAAGAGTATTTTGCATCTATATTGTACATTACCCGTGTATGACCCCTGGCCTGTCTCCTGGTTTCTCCCTTTACCTGAACACTGCAAGTTATGCTTTGCCAGCATTAACCATCCCTCCGTGGCTGAGCTCCTTGGACTGCAGACAAGCACATGGCCAACTGTGCTTCTTTGGGCACCGCGCTTCCTGTTCCCAAATCCAGGAATGTGCTGCACTTAGCCGCAAGGGGAGCCCTCTTAGCATCTCGATCTTCATACCCGCATCTGACAGTATAATCCAGCCATGTCAGAGATCGACAGAGGCGCTTCTCCTATAGAGGCTATGTGCCTTCAGTTCTCCGCACTTACCCAAGCAGTGCAGAAGCTGCAAGGCGCCTACATTCAATTAGAGGGTCGTCTGCAACACTTACCTTCGGATCCTGTGTCTCCTGATCCAAGCTCCATCCCCACCTGTACCTCGTCTGATGTGCTGCCTCAGGAATCTCCTCTCACAGTGTTGGGTCCACCTCCTGAACCACGTGTGCCGATTCCCGAACGCTTCTCGGGGAACCGAAGAAAGTTTAGGGCCTTTAAAAATGCCTGCCTGCTATACCTGGCCCTGCAACCAAGGACTTTTTCTCTTGAGAATATTAAAGTTGGTTTCATTATATCCTTACTGTCGGCCGACCCTCAGTCTTGGGCCCATGGACTATTAGAGCAGAAAAGCCCCATTACTAATTCCATTGATCCTTTCTTCAGGGCTATGGCCCAGTTATACGACGACCCTCAACGTACAGCTACGGCTGAAAATGATCTGCACACCCTACAGCAGGGACAGCGTCCCACAGAGGATTACACAGTGGACTTCCGTACCTGGGCTACAAACACTTGCTGGAACCAAGCTGCTCTCCGATACCAATACCATTTGGGTTTGTCTGAATCCCTCAAGGATGAGCTGGCCAGGGTTGCAAATCCCAGATACCCTAGAGGGCCTTATCTAGCTAACCATACAACTGGATAGGCGCCTACGTGAACGTCGCACTGAAAGATCCCAGAATCTTCATGCAACCCGGGAACAGCCTGAAACTCCCTTTTTTCTGGCTTCCGGTCCTCCCAGTTTCCCTGGATCCAAAGCCAGGCCCAAACGGATTAGTATGTTCCGTCCTGCTCTGTCACCTGAAGAAAGACTCTACCGCCGACAGGCAAACTGCTGTTTTTACTGTGGAGACAGAGGCCATTTCTTGCAAGATTGCCACCTCAGGCCAAAGAGACCATCCTACCTGCCTCCTGCCCACTCTCAAGTATCAGGACTTACCTCATCTTACCCTGTTCTCCCTATCTCCTTATCAGTGGCTAAAGAAGAGATCCGGCTTTCAGCCATCATCGTCTCCGGGGCCTGTAGCTGCTTCTTAGACCTAACCCTGGCCAGCAGACTTGGAATTCCCCTTGTTACTAAGAAGCAACAGTTAACAGTTCATCTGGCTGATGGATCTCTACCCAGTTCTAGACTGATTACCCATGAAACCCTACCAATTTTCATGACAACCAAGTCCGATCATAAGGAACTGATACGCTTTGATGTGTTGTGCTCTCCCCTGTTTCCAGTCATTTTGGGTTTCCCATGGCTTCGAGCACACAACCCCCACATTGACTGGCTCAAGAATGAAGTTCAGTTTTCATCTGCCTATTGTCAGCAACACTGCTTTGTCCCTAGTCCCATGGACTTCCCCAGCTGCCTATCCATACAACCAGTTTCTTGTGCCAATCCTCATGTACCCCTTGCCTATCAAGAATTCCTGGACGTGTTCAATAAGAAGGCGGCGGACTCCCTTCCACCACACCGTCCCTACGACTGCCCTATTGAGTTGCTTCCATGCTCCGAAATTCCCTTTGGCTGTATCTTTCCTTTATCAGAGACTGAACTTGAAACGTTACGATCCTATATCGATGAGAACCTGGAAAAAGGATTTATTCGTCCCTCTTCATCCCCTGCCGGTGCCGGCATCTTTTTCATCGAGAAAAAGGATAAGACGCTAAGACCTTGCATAGATTACTAAGAGTTGAATAAGATTACCATCAAAAATAGCTACTCTCTCCCCCTCATCCCCAAACTCTTCCAATGTTTCCGTTCTGCCCGAGTCTTTTCCAAACTGGATTTATGAGGTGCTTACAATCTGGTGTGCATCCGTGAGGGGGATGAGTGGAAAACGGCATTCCGAACTTGTTTCGGAAATTTCGAGTACCTGGTAATGCCGTTCGGACTCTGCAATGCTCCAGCCACGTTCCAGCACTTCATGAATGATATTTTTTGAGGCCATCTTGACAACTTCCTCATAGTATATCTGGATGACATCCTTGTTTTCTCAGCCACCCTGGAGATCCATCAAGTGCACATGAAAAAGGTACTAACTATTCTAAGAACACATGGACTGTACGTGAAAACTGAAAAATGCTACTTTGAAAAAGAAACTATCCACTTCTTGGGTCTGGTCATTTCTACTAAAGGATTGGCCATGGATCCCCAGAAAGTAAAAGCGATCTTGGACCTCAGACAAAAGGGCATCCAAAGATTTATCGTTTTTTAACTTCTATAGAAGGTTTATTAAGAACTTTTCAGCCATAATATCTCCTATGACCCAACTAACCCGTTTGTGTTCCAGGTTCCAGTGTACCCCAGAGGCTCAAGCAGCCTTTGACAGACTTAAGACAGTATTTGTCTCAGCACCAGTCCTGCAGCATCCTGATCCCACATTACCCTACGTACTAGAAGTCGATGTATCTGAAGTGGCCACGGAAAATATCCTTCCTCAATGGCAAGGCCCTAAATCATTATTACATCCCATGGCTTTTTCCTCTCGGAAAATGACGCAACCGGAGAGGAATTATGATGTTGGAGACTGGGAACTTTTGGCCATTAAAACGGCCTTGGAGGAATGGAGGTATTTACTAGAAGGCGCAGCACATCCCATCATTATTTTCACAGATCACAAAAACCCAGAAGACCTTAGGACTGCCAGACGTTTAAGACCGCACCAAGCGCGGTGGGTGTTATTCTTTTCAAGGTTTAATTTTCATATCTCTTATCATCCTGGATCTAAGAATGGAAAAGCGGATGCTCTGTCTCGGATGTTTCCAGATACCCCTGAAGAAACCACTTCCGGTACAATTCTGTCTTCTCAGAACTTTCTTCTGATTCAGCCTGACCTAAGAGCATCTATTGTTCAAGCCTCTCTTCAGTGTACGGAACCAGGAAGCACAACTTTAAGGAGACACGAAGGATTCCTGTGGCATCAGGACAAAATCTTTGTTCCCCAGGAAGTCAGACTACAGGTCTTTAAAAAGATTTCATGACCATCAGCTGGCTGGGCATTTCGGGGTCTGGAAGACTATTGATCTCACCCAACATTACCTATGGTGGCCTTCGCTAAGTTCTGATTGCAAAAAATATGTTAATTCCTGTCTGGTATGCCAAAGTAACAAGGGTCCCAAAACCCAGTCTTGGGGCCTGTTAAGACCCTTACCAGTCCCAGAAGCCTTGGAAGAATATCTCTATGGATTTCATAGTTGATCTCCCTCCATCAGAGAATTTCACTACAATCTTGGTAGTAGTGGACAGACTTTCAAAAATGGCCCACTTCTTACCCATGCTTGGTACACCTTCTGCCACGGATACTGCAAAAATCTTTATCAAGGAGATTGTTAGACTACATGGACTTCCTGACAATATAGTATCCGATAGATGGGTACAATTCACCTCCGGCTTCTGGAAAAATCTCTGCAAAATTTTGTCAATTGAGTCATGCCTCTCCTCTGCTTGTCATCCCCAGAGTAATGGCCAGATGGAGAGGACAAACCAAACCCTGGAACAGTATCTACAATGCTTTTGCTCCTTCTCCCAAGATGATTGGGCCTCTTTATTACCTTGTGCCGAGTTTGCCTATAACAACACCATTCACACAGCCACCAATCAGTAACCCTTTTGGGCAAACTACGGCTTCAACCCGTCCTTTCTACCCAACACCATTCCTGAATCTCAGGTACCAGCTGTCCAGGATAGAATAATTTTTCTCCAAGCTAACTACCAAGTTCTCCAAAGAACCATGAGAAAAGCTCAGGAAGACTTCAAAAGACACTATGATAGAAGGAAGAAGGAGAATCCCATCTACAAGGTGGGTGACAAGGTATGGCTGTCATCTGTTCAAACTTTCTTGTCCTTTCAGGAAGCTTGTTCCAAGGTTTGTGGGTGCATTCGAAATCAAGAGGGAAGTGAACCCTGTGGCCTTTGAACTCTCTTTGCTGGCATCCTACGAGATCCATCTGGTATTTCATGTCTCCCTACTAAAACCAGCGGTGCCAAGTCCTTTTTCAGGAAGAGAAGAGTCGCCACCTCCACCAGTCACCATAGGTAATGACACTGAATATGAAGTCGAAGCCATCCTGGACTGCCGGAAAAGAGGTAGGCAGACTCAATTTCTTGTTGAATGGAAGGGGTATCCTTCAGAAGAAAATTCTTAGGAACCTTTGGCTAATATTCATGCTCCGAGACTTTTACAGAATTTCCGTAACAGGTACCCTGAAAAATGGTCTAGGTTGGGCATCCGGAGGCTGCCCCTTGGGGGGGCACTGATAGGGACATTGCTGTCCTAGTACTGTCAATGTTGCCCAGACCCTCCATGGACGCGCACGGATGATCCTGAGACATGCACGCACATCGGCGCACAACCACGCACAATACGGCATGCATTGGCGCGCATTGGCGCACACGTGCAATACGGCGCATGCACATGGGCGCGCAAGTGGCGTGACTGACGCTGGCACCAGTGGTCCTATTTAAACCAGCCGGTGACCACAGGACGTTGCTGGATTATCTTCTCAGCTTCCTTGTGTACTTGACCTTGCTTCCTGATCTGTGGATACCCGTTGTGACCCGGCTTGCCTTGACCTTGCTTCCTGATCTGATGGTTTGACCCTTGGCCTGATTCTGGACTCCGCTTCTGCATCCTGATCTCCTGGCTTGACCTTTGGCTTGTACCTGGACCCTGCCTCTGCATGACCTCTGCTCGCCCCTGTACTCTCTCTGGACTCCTGGTTTCTTCTTTTACCTGGACACTGCAAGTTCTGCTTTGCCAGCATTAACTATCCCTCCGTGGCTGAGCTCCTTGGACTGCAGACAAGCACCTGGCCAACTGTGCTTCTTTGGGCACCACGCTTCCTGTTCCCAAATCCAGGAACGCGCTGCACTTAGCTGCAAGGGGAGCCCTCTTAGCATCTCGATCTCCATACCTGCATCTGACAGTAGCCCCTTGAACGCCTATGGAGCACTGCTGGTTCCGAGGACAAATCAACACAGGAATAGGCCATGGACGAAGAAAAAGAGGAGGGGGTGGAGGAGAGAGGTGTGGCAGAATCACCACTAGTAGAATTTTGGAGGCGTGGCGGTGAAACAACCTCCAACACTACTGCACCCTGTCCTGCATCCTTCCCAGCTGCCAGAAGAGTCACCCAGTGCGCGGTGAAAGATAGGTAACATCCCACCAATTTTCTTCAGGTAGCTTTAGGTGCACATTGTGCAGAGGACACACTACACTAAATTGTAAATACTGCAGCTGCCTGCGGTACTAATAGGATCAGAATAACACCACCAATTTTCTTCAGGTAGCTTTAACTGCACAATGTGCAAAGGACGCACAACACTAACTTGTAAATACTGCAGCTGCCTGCGGTACTAATAGGATCAGAAGAACACCACCAATTTTCTTCAAGTAGCTTTAGGTGCACACTGTGCAGAGGATGCACTACACTAACTGTAAATACTGTAGCTAATAGGACTAATAGGATCAGAAGAACACCAGCAATTTTCTTCAGGTAGCTGTAAATACTGTAAAAACACCTGCCTGCCTGTCAGTAGGAAGAAAATAACAGGAACGGATCTAGCTAAACTGAATACAGTGTGTGTATATATATATATATATATATATATATATATATATATATATATATATATATTGTAATAGTGAGAGTCCCTGTTACCGTGAAAAGGGATGGAAAATGGACACAGAGTCTGCATGTCGGCAGACTGCAGTGCTACAGAGCATAGCTTTGAAAGGGAGAAAACTGTGTTGGCAGCTTTCTCCAGGTTTTGCTATGTTCCAATGGGGCTCTGTAGTTTGGAGATCCTGCAGAGACTTGGGTGGGATGGGATCTCTAACCCTGTGTCCAGGCCTTATGGAGAGCCAGCAGGTTGTGTGCCCAGGTGCACACGGCCCATATAATGAGGGGCTAGAGAGAGCAGAGAGAGGAGGAAGGTGGAGTGTGTGCAGCTTGTTGCTACTGCTGTGTGAAGACAGACCTGTGTCTGGAGAGTGGTCTGCCCTGTGGGAGTCTGCAGCCTATGTAAAGGGGATTCTTTGCCCAGGGACTGGGAAAGGCTGGCCAGCCTTGAGAGTCGGGGAGACTGAGGAAGCCAGTGAGTCCAGGGGGCTGTAAAGAATTGCCAAATCTGTTGAGAGCAAGCAGAGGAACTGCTGACAAGAGAGCCAGGTGGCTCGGTATGTTTCCTTATTTTTGGAGTGCTTAATGAAGTTAAACCCCTGTGTGGGAAATCCTATGTATAAACTTTTATTTTGTTCCTGTGAATAAAAATGGGCTGCCATGCCCTCAAACCTGATAACTGACTGCTGTGGACTCACTACGTGAAGATGCATCTACCACTGAGCTAAATACCCCAATATTACAATATATATATATATATATATATATATATATATACATATATATATATATATATATATATATATATATATATATATATATATATATATATATATATATATATATATATACATACAACACCTAGGATGCATATATATATATATAGATAGATAGATAGATAGATAGATAGATAGATAGATAGATAGATAGATAGATAGATAGATAGATAGATAGATAGAGATATAGATATATATATATATATATACAATACACTGTAAGTGGAGCTAACTGACTCGCCCGCCTACTCTATCTAACTTAAATCAAATGACACTGTCTCTCTGTCTATCTCTCCACCGCCGCCGCAACACACTGAACAAGGCCGCCATGCAGGCGGCCTTATATAGTGTGGGGTGTGTACTAAACCCCTGAGCTATAATTGGCCAAAGCCACCCAGGCTTTGGCCAATTATGGCTCTCCGTTCTTACCGAGCTGTGATTGGCCAAAGCATGCGGGTCATAGTGCATGCTTGGCCAATCATCAGCCAGCAATGCACTGCATGAATTATGGGCCATGACCCACCACTCGAATTTGGCGCGAATGGCCCATAACATTTGAAATTCGACGAACGGTCGAACATGCGATGTTCGAGTCAAACGTGGGTTTGACTCGAACTCGAAGCTCATCCCTAATAGAGCACATTCCTCATGCTGCAAATTCTGTGATCTTTTAATGCAGTGCATTCTTTTGTGCTTTATAATGCTAGAAGAATTAACTTGTTTTGCTGCTGATATTCACATAGAGTTCTCACAAACGTATCGCTTTATTATTTCTCGTGATCTCATGAATAATCCTATTATTATTTTAAAGCCAGATCTCCAGAATAATGTTTTGAAATATTGTTTATAGTCATGTTTTTTTAGAATCTTTTATTTCATTGAGATCTCCTTTTTTTTTGGATTATTGCAAAATTATTTTCTACTGATCTCCATAATATCTTTTTTTTTTTTTTGGTGTGTCATGTTACCACAATAACATTATCATCTTGTATTTTGTAACCTCAAGGAGGTTGTTTGGTGTCCCTTGTTAATTTGACATATTGTATTTTTGAAATGTACCTGCATACTCACAAACAATCTGTCCTATTTTTATAAAAACACATAGGCAAGTATTTTCAGAAAAACTATCCATTTAATCTGGGTAACAAAATAAAGAGGAAGGCAACTCTGGAGAAACTTTTGGAATTTGCGAAGCCCCAGGGCACACATCAAGTCTGTTGAAACAAAAATTGTTATCTTGAGGAGTCCATATAATATGGAGCCCAATCTGGTCCAGGACTCCCAGAGATCAGGACCAGCAGCAGATGACATATATGTCACCAGGCTGTGGTACTACACCAGCCTGCATCTTCTGTCAGACCAGACTGAACCCAGGTTATCACTTTCTTCTCTTCCCTGCAGCCTTCCCTCCACGTTTCCCTGCAGCCTTCCCTGCAGCCTCCCTTGGAGGCTGTGGCTCTGGTGGTGGACTTGTGGCAGGAGGAGGATGGGTGAGAACTTATATGTGGCTGTTCTCTGTCAGCTGGCCCCTCAACCCCTTCTGAAGGGCCTCAAAAATAATTGCCTCACAAAGGAAGCGTTGGCCCTCCTCCAATTTCAACAATCTTGTGGCTAGATAGCAGCCATAGGCCTCTTCAGCATCGGGTTGGCTTCTGAGGACATCACTCGCTTCCCTAATGAGGCCCAGTGCGGCCTCCTCCATCCTCGTCCCCTTCCTGGGCCTTTTTGTTTGAAGGCAGAGTGGAGGCACCTGGGATTGGGTGAGGCTCCTACTGTGGCCAGCCACCTCCTGGCTGTCACTGGGCATGGCCACCTCCTGGCTGACACTGGGCACGGCCTCTTCCTGGCTGACACTTTCCAGACCCTCCTCCTGGCTGAGCTCATCCTGTGTATAAAAAAGGGACATAGTTTGAGTTTTTGCTTCATAAGTCACACACAATTTGTAGGTCATGACTTGCAAATTGAATGTTAATAAATAGAAAAGACTATCATTCTGACCCCAGCATTTTTCACTCTTGTCTCAATCATTTTTGGCCACTACTGTCTATTGATATGTAAATCACTTGCTTTTAAATCATTAATTAGTTATCAATTATAACATCTAGTTAACATCATTAATATTAGGACAATAAATATGTAGTAAAATAATATACCTGGCTCCAGCTGAGCGCATCCACTTCTTCCAGGATGGAAGGCCCAGGTTGTTCCTGGTCAGCCTCTGCTGGGGTTGAGGGAAGGGTGGAGGAAAGGCTGCAGGGACGGGTAGAAAGTGATTCCCTGGCTTCAGTCTGGTCATCCAGAATTTGCAGTTTGTTGAAGTACCACAGCCTGGGTACACACACTTGCGCTGCTGATGCTCCTGATCTGAGTAATTTCTGGATCTTATTATGCTCCTTCTTATACATGTTCCTCAAGATCGCAATTTTACTTTCCAAAAACTGGATGGTTGCATCGGGGACCCGAGTCTTCACAAATTCCAGAAGTTTCTCCAGCGTTGTCCTCCTAGCTTGTTTATTATAATATAAGGTGTTTTTCACCTCCCACAAATTCCTCATCTCCCTGTATCTGTCTATGAAACTGGCCATGAATTCTGGGTCCTTAAAGTGATTCATCTTTGCTGTAAGATAATACACAAGACAAAAACACTAATGTCAGCCTAAACTCTCAATCTTGAAGCAGTATAGGCCACTATGATGGGCCAAGTTCAAATTTTACCTTCGTTTAGGACGCTCGCCACTTCCGTTTGTCCTCCCTCCACACACAGATCGTACGTACGGCACATGCGTGTTGGCTTGATATAGACTGCGCATGCATGAATCTCCACCCGTGTTGCCTGCCCCTGATATTCTTTCTCGAAGATTCCCCACCCCTTCTCTCTTCGGCACAGTAGGAGCAACATGGTGGTTAAAGAGCAGGTGTGTGGAAATTATTCCATTAACAAGGAGGAGAAGGAAAGCCCGGAGCCCAAAATGACATGATCCCGGAGGAGGAGATTTAAGGCCTCCAATATGGCCTTTGAAGAGATGGTGGAGCTGGTGTACATCTTGCAGAGGAATGACTATGATGGGAAGCATGGACCATACACCAACCCTAATTTGCGAAAGACCAAGATCATGTTGAAAGTTGTGAAGAGTCTGCGGCAGAATTTTGAGGTACGATGCTCCAAGGAACAAATAAGGAAACGCTGGTCTGACCTGAAACTGAGGGAGCCGGATCAGTATAGAAGAATAAAGAGAGTGCTTCTAAATAGTAAGTACTTGTCGTGTGTTCCTATCATTATTATTACTTGCATGCAACGCCGTGTGCTTTTCTTTACTGTTGTGCAGTTTAAAATGGCGAATTTCATGTTCGTGGGCACAGTAATTGGTCTTAGGAAACATTGTTTACTCATTAAATACGATGTTTTGGGCAGATACAGGTTAAATACATTTGGTCATGCCTATTTGTATAAAGTTAAGTTTTGTACATTGCTGTCTAGATGTGTTTGTAACTAGAATGAAATGCAAACTTGATTCAGTGTATTTTAAGGAGAGGACACTCAGCAGCTGTTTACACATATGCACTAGTGTGGGACACAAGAACAAACTTTTTAAGGTGTCCCACACAGGTGCTCCAGTGGACACTTGGGGTGTCTCCATGTGTAAAAATTGTCACAAAAAGGTAAGTATTCCAGCTTTGGTAAGGTAAAAAATCATGTCTTCAGCTTGGAACTCTGCCCAAAACAGACAATTGTACCCCACTTCCCAGCAATGTTTCATATTCCTATTTCTGGACTCAAATATTTGTGTGCTAAGTATACCTTTTGTTTCATTCTCATAGGGGAGAAAAGACTCGGAGCACATCACTCATAGGACACCAGGGACCCCCACATCACCAAGAAGGGGAAATCAGCCCAAGACCCCCTGAGGATCTAGAGGAAGGAGAGGTGGAGGAAGTGGGTGAGATTGTCACCCAAACAGGTCTGACACCCCAGCTTCAGGTAATCTATGTATGCCTGCATATTTATAATACATGCTTTTAACCAATTTTTAGGTGATGTGCTGGTTGTTGAAGAGCAAGCTGAACTTTTCACAAGTGACAGTGCCCAAAGGCTCATCCACGACATCATGATGTGGAATGGTGAAATAGACATTATAAGGAAGAAAATGAATGTTATGTAACAACAAATGAAGAACATGATAGATGTGTTGGGGATAATATAAATTGCTTTCAAATCCCATCCATTTTCCCATTTGTTGGACTAAACCAAATTTTGTTTTGTACATTTTAAAAGCCAAATTTTGAAGATGCACACTGTGTGTCAACATGTGCCATCTGCCATCAGGGGATCTTAATGTACGCGTTTTGTGGGTGCAACCCCTTTCTCGTAACTCGTAACACATCCATTGATCCCCCATGATGGGAGATAGCACATGTTGACATTTGGCATGGGATCAGGAGGGAAATACCCATTTGGACTCCCAATTTGTGTGCATCTTCAAAATTTGGCTTTTACAGGGGTGACATCACCCCATCTGATAAAGGCAATATCAAGACATTTTTCACGCTATAATGTCTGATATTGCCTTCAGTTTTTATACGTTGAACTTTCAGAGTTGTGTATGTTATGTTTTAAAACATGCCTGTTTCTAAAAGAAAACAAAAATTGAGAAAAAAAAATTTTTTCTAAAAAATTTTATAAAGCACATGTGAATGTGCACATAGTAAAAATTTTGATAATCAACAATGTGTGTCTAATTCTTTCAATGCTGAATACTAGTTTTGTAAGTAATTTTGTGTTTACAGTGACAATGGGGCTTTTTTACTGAAGGAAAATCCACTTGGCACTACAAGTGCACTAGGAGAACCTAGGAGACAACCAAAAAGAAACACAAGCAATAAAGAAAATGTAAGATTTTATCAGATATAATTTTTTTATTTGTAAAAAAAATATTTAGACATTGTCTGGCATTGCAATGGCGTCCCTAGCCATAAAATAATTAACATATTTCTCCCAAACTTCACAGGCACTTTGGATTGCCAAACCAGGATGGCCAGTATCCAGGTCCATCAGGGGATTAGCAGGAAGTCCTGCCTCAGGCCCAAATGAGACTATATAATTGCGTGCATTTTTGTGTAAAAAGTTGTGCAAGATGCAGCATCATAAGATTATGTGGTTCAGTTTGTAGTCTGCCATGTGTATGGCTGTCAGAAACAGGTGGAACCCGCTGGCCATTATCCCGAAAGCATTCCCAACGACTCTTTCTGCTCTGGCCAGCCGGTAGTTAAAAACCCTCCTCTCCTGGGTGAGGGTCCTCTGGGGGAATGGCCTCATCAGGTGCTCGCCCAAACCGAATGCTTCATCAGCAATAAAGACAAATGGGAGTCCTTCAACATTGTCCGCATCAGGTGGAAATCCCAGGCCACCACTCTGGAGATGTTGGTAAAACTCCGTCTGGGCAAAGACTCCTCCATCTAACATCCAGCCATTCTTCCTCACGTACACATAGAGGAACCCATATTGTGCCGACACCACCGTCATTAACACTATACTATTAAACCCCTTATAGCTATAATAGCAAGACCCCGAATGGGCTGGTAGCATGATGTGGACTTGCTTCCCATCTTCCAATTTTGACAGTCTGCCATTCCTGTGGCGTTGAAAGAAACTGTGGAGTCAAAACAGACAAAAAAAAATTAGTACTTTTGCACATAACATTGCAAGCAGATTATACACAAACATTTTTGGCCAACATCAGTATAGCATTAATTTAAGGAGTATTTAAAGCCAAAAATATAAGGCCCACTTATCAGATTCCTCCCCCCTCTGATGACCCATTGTAAAAATTTTAGGGGGGGTTCGAGCTGAGTTTGGGACCCCCAAAAAAGCCTCTCGCACTCTGCATGAATTTAAGGACAACAATAACATTTGGACACATTTTAGGGGTTGTTTGGGGTAAAGCACTACAATGGAGCTGACAAAATACATTGTTAAGTGACTAGGCTAGGTGTGTATGGGCCCAGGATAGCATGTTGGGGAGGTTAGTGAGGGGAAATATGCATGAAGGACAAAAAAGGAGCATTCTAAATGATTACAGCATGCATGAGAGCAAAGGGGACATTCACAGCATATTACAATTATGGTAATTATGGAATAAGGAAAGAAACAGAAAACATTAAATACAATAGAATGTGATGTTAAAGGAGAAAACTTATCTTAATATAGTCCTTCTGCAGGACCCGAATGGTAGCAGAACAGGTCTCTGGGATAATGATCCCCAGAGCCTGGGGGGAGAGGCCTGTCGAGAACTTGAGGTCCTGTAGACTTCTCCCAGTCGCCAAGTACTGCAACGTGGTGACTAGCCTCTGCTCCGGAGTGATGGCTTGCCTCATGCAGGTATCCTGCCTGCTAATATAAGGGGTCAGAAAAGCCAACAGATGGTGAAAAATGGGGTCCGTCATCCTGAGAAAGTTCCTGAAATCATCAGGATTATTCTCCTGGATCTCACGAGGCAAAGGCATATGAGAGAATTGGTCACGCTGGAGTAACCAATTCTTGGTCTATGAACTCCTCCCCACCCTGTTCATGGACTGGGCTTGGGTCAAAGAATGAACCCCAACACCAAGCACCCGCATAGCACAAACGCTATGATGAGTACGTACCCGCAACCTGGCTTCAAAAGGGTCGGCTGTTCAGAAGGAATTAACAGAACGCACTGAAGAACAGCAAGGCCTGTGAAGAGCGAGCTGAAAAACGAGCGGAAAAGAACACACAGAAAAAACAGATACAAACTGTCTACACGCTCTGAAAAGATACAAACCCACAAGCACAAACTGAAGAGCAGTAACGGACTGAAGAGCACGAAAGCTGAAAAGTGCGAATCGTCCCCCACCAAACTTCTACTAACACAAGATAAACAGAAGATTAGCAAAAGTAGCCCAAATGGTGGCGCACTCACTATTGCACTTTCTTTTTCTAGTCCCGTTGTACGTGCTGTATGTCACCGGACATACAGCACGTACAGCCGGACGGTCGGACTTTGATCGGACTTTGGTTTGACCGTGTGTAGGCAAGACCGCTTGGGCAGAATTCCTTCGGAGTTCCATCAGAGAAACCTTCGCAGTTTATTCCGACGGCAAAACCGGTCGTGTGTACACGGCATTAGGATTGAGATCCCTTCTCCTAGACAATTTTGACAAATTGCAAAAACGCTTGAAAATTATTTATTTATGCCTCAGGGAACAAAGCAGGGAAACTCCTAGTATGTTACGCCAAGGGCCAGCAAGTTAAATTGATGCATTCAGTGACTACTACAGCACACTCTATAACTTGAAGGACGAGGTCCTGTCAGCTCACCTTGACCCTTCCATTATTCAAGCCTTCCTAAATTCAGTGCAACTACCACCCTTAACTGAAGCTCAACTAGAAACTCTCAATGCTCCCTTTACCAACTCAGAAGTTGATGCAGCTAAAGATTCCCTCCCAAATAATAAGTCTCCTGGCCCCGATGGCTTTGCAGGGGAATATTACAAACAATTAAAAATCATCCAAGTGGATCATTTGATGCTTCTCTTCAATGCTGCTGCTTCCTCTGCTTCCTGATTGTTATTGCAAATAGACTTGTTATTGCAAATAGACTAGTACAAAAGATTTTCTCCCCAACCTCATCCATCGTAACCAGTCTGGTTTTACCAAAGGGTGCCAAACCTCAGATGCTATTTGTAGGATTGTAATGGATGTGACTATGAGTGTTATGGTGAAATGCCTATTTCCAATATAACCATATAGATATAAGTGCTTACTTCAGCCTCTGCTATCAGCCCTAACCATATTCAATTAGATGTCTGCCAGCTTACCCTCCCCCTTCATGTGGAACAGAACTGCAAGAGTTAAGAACAAGTTAAAGAAGATTGCGCCTGTTTTCAAGAACTGGAAACAAGACACCCTATTTAGCTATGATAGTTTGCTATTCCCTTATATAGATATAACCCAGCTAAAAGCTTATACTTTGTCACAATAATGAATATGTATATCTTGCTGTCCGCATACGCTTGTCTTATTTGATATTTGATTTGATGACAAAATATCCGGCACACAGTATATTAGACGGAGTCCAGGAAGTAATAAAGCAGAAGTATTAATCTACTGAACTTGTGTCTGTCTCAGTAATTTACTTCAAGTGTGCACACTTTTACATTGAAAGTTAATTTGGCCAGGGGGACAGAAACAAAGTACTCGACAGTTCTGGTTCGGTCCAAAACATTTGGCACCCAACGTGGGCTCGAGATTGGCCCAAAAGGACAGCCGAACTAGAGGACACTGAAAGAGAACCAATACGGGCGGACCAGAGCCTGATCAACTCTGGAGAAAACGGTAAGACATTTTCCTTAATCATTTGTCTGCTGTTTGATCCGCATCCGTATTTGGTTCATTTCTGTCTCCGCATTGGCTTCCTGCGGTCCACAAAGACAGGTATATATCTTGTCTCGAGCCTATTTATATAGTACGAACCTGCAATTTTTTCTGACCCGCCTGTATTTGGAGTGTTTTGTTTTCTTGGAGTCTATCTTGCGACGGCTGTTGGGAAAAAGGGATTGATTATATAATTACAGGCGGAGATTAGTGACGTGGTCAAACTCCTCCTGGGGGAAAATAAATAATTGTACTGTGAAGTACGGGAAGACCAGGAGGGGGCGTCATATACGCCCGAGGGCGTGGGGATCCCATGAGAATCTAAACAGTCCCGTATTTCATGCTGGCTGTCATATTCATTGTTGTTGGTAATGTCATGTCCTAGGTGTATTTGTGGACTGTTGTTTGCCATTAATGAAGAAGGTTGGGGTCTGGTCAAATCAGTAGAACCAGGTTATAGGAGATCCATTCTTGGTTACAAACCTCTGATACCAGAGGCCCCACAAGTAATGGTATTCAGATTGAATGTACATTACCCGGTGAAATTCTCTCTTGGCAAGTCATTGGAAGTTATTGAGGCTGAGGTTAGAATAAGTAACCAAGGAACCAACAGGTGTCCCTTACAACCTCAGCAGCCAGAAGAGTACAAAGAGACAGAGAAAGCTAGAGTGATGAATTTGGGTTTCGTGTTGGGACGTGTAGATGATGTTTAAAGTGGTTTGTTAAATATCAACTGCTGATGTTTCATGTCTGCTCATTAAGTGTTTTATTGGAGATCTTCTCAGTTCCTCATCTCCACATCACTACTGCGTATTTCTATTCAGTTCTCTTTCTCTCTCTCTCTCTCTCTCCCCCTCTCTCTCTCTCCTTTCTCCTGTGTCTCATCTTCTGTTCATATACAAGAACTGTGACATGGGAAACAAGTTGGCTAAGCCCGCAGAGGGCAGTTTGGCCTGTGATTTGGTATTAGAACGGGAGGGAGAGGATGCTTTGAAAAAGGGAAAGTAATTGGCAAAAGTGTGTGGGATTGATATGCATTAGGGTGGGAGATTACAAGTAGACGAATGGTGCACTCTCTTGAAGAGAAAAAGGGGTTTTCTATCAGACCACAGCCTACTGCGTACAGCAGACTCCTGGTTTAAGGTTGCAAACGCTATTCATGAAGAAGGGGGTGGACAGAACATGAAATTAATCAAAATAATCGAAATGGTCGTATTGTATATGTGTATAGAAAACTAGAAAAGAGGAAGCTAAGTAGTCAGCCACCGCCCTATAATGGCATCTGGTCCACAGGAGGTAGACACTGCCCTTCGTCTACCGCCCCTCTGTTCTAAGTGACACCTCCCCCTGTGGCAACACGCCCTATGCCACTGCCCCCTAAACCGCCCACACCAAAACCCACCCAAATGTTTCCAGTGATGAAACATAGTAGCAATCAATGCAGCATTTTAATTAAATAAATAATTTATGTATAGGGTGTCTTGATTATTTCAGTCTGACTTTAAGGAGTTTCGCTAATAACAGTAAATGTAGCAAATGTGCTATAATTATGCAAATGGTTTTAATTGTGTTTAAGCTGTATTAGCAATAATTGGGGAGTTTAAAATGTTCAATTTCAATATTTAAGAGTATTATAAATAAAGAGGTTAAAAGAAAATAAAGAGGAAGTGTATGTATTCTGGGCGTTATGCCAGAAGAACGAAAAAGGAAGTGCTTTCCTTGCTTAAATCTATATCTAGATTTAGGACCCATTCACATCTGAGCATTTTGTAGTCTAAAAAAAAAAAAAAAAAAAACAATTATTCTGTATGTATTCATATCTCCACTCTAAAACGCCTGAAGTCAATATGTGTACAAGAGTTCATACAAGAAAAGGCGAATCTGTTGAGAAATAGCACAAGAAGTTTACTGATTTGGGTTTTAGCGTGCTGAACAGAGTGCATAGACACATGTTAGCTGCCGCATTTATTTCAGGTCTTAAAGAGTCAATCCGAAAGGGTCTGAGTATAGAGTAATGGAGCTTGAGACGTTGTTATTAGTAGTTATTAGGTCCAGAATCCTCACAGAACAGTAGAGAGTAGTAGAGAGTAGCTCCTCTCATGATGGCCTCTGACACACCCTATCTGCACCCACTAGTACCAACTCCACGTGCCTGCTACAACTGCGGAAGACCCACAGTCAACCAAGCCCCAACCATGGTCCACATAAAGTGTCCAGTACCAGGAACATGACACCCCACCTTGCCTACCACCTCGCCCACCTCTCCGGATCACATGGACCTTCACTACAAGGATTCAGGCAAGCCTGTGTCACCTGCCAGCTACACCTGGACTGTTATGCCACAAGGTGCCCAGAACTCCCCCTCCCAATTCGCCAAGGCAATGGCCCTCATTCTGGACACCTGGATGAAGTTACACCCAGACATTGTACTCCTTCAGTATGTAGATGACCTCATGCTTGTGATTGCCTAAATCTTCACTGAAAGCCTCCTCCACTACCTTGTTAAGCAAGGTTGCAAGGCCTTAAGCAAAAAGTCCAGAGAGAAGGTGATTTTCCTAGGCCGCTGCATCTCCCAAGGCACCTGACATCTCACTGAAGAAAGAGTTGCTGCAATCAAGGGCATCCTTTTGCCTCAAGGTCAAAAGCCCCTTCACGCCTTTCTAGGATTAATCTCCTACTGCCGTTCTTGGATCCCAGTTCCATAAGCCTCTCTTTCAATGCAATCCTTTTATGATGCCTTGAAATCTGACCCTTTCCTGCTTTCACCAGAAGGACAATTTTGAAACTCTGAAGGAGATCCTCTCAACAGCCCTTTGGGCCTCCCGGACTAAAAGACTTTCAAACTGTTTGTCTCATAGAGTACCAAGTACAGCCCTGTCCCCAGCAAGACACCTCCTCAGACTCCAGTGTGCCTTGCTTCTCCCCGATAACATCACCGTCCTCCCATGTGATACCCTTAACCCATCCACTCTGCTTCTGCTTCTCGAGGGGGGAACCTCTTTGAAGAATAATCCATGGTCTGTCATCCTATAGGATATTGTTTGGTTCAGCCCTCAGTCTAGGTTGTTATTTCCCACAACAGTTGCAGCTCCAGTCTGATGTATTAGCTGATTATGTGACTGTTTTATCTTGAGAATTAACCCGTATCCATTTGGAAGTGTTTTCTTCCATTCCAGATCCTGAGCTAGATACAGGAATGCACAAGCTGGTTCCTGGTGACTGGGTCCTGGTAAAGAAGTTCATGAGGAAACACACCCTTGAACCCAGATATGATGGTCCTTTCCAAGTCCTTCTGACAACTACCACATCAGTAAAAGTGGCCGGAAGGAACTCGTGGATACACGCCTCTCACTGCAAGAAAGTCCCTGTGCCCAAAGAAGAGGCTGAGGAGACCAAGCCATGATCCTGTTTATCCTTTTTGTTGTCCCAGGAGGTAGGCATCAAACAGAAAAATGGTATAACTCAATTCTGGTATAACTCATCCAATACACATTTTGCCACTTTCATATCCCCTTATAATAAGATACTTCCAGGTACTGATTACAGTGTCCGGTCCAATGAGAGAGCAATAGGTCCCATGACTGTGTATGTATGTGTCACTGACACCTACTTGGAACACTGGGGATGAAAAATGGGGGTACAAGCCCGAAACCGCCCAGAATAGAAAGGACAAAAATGGGAAGTCACTCTTAGATAGGATGACAATCAACAAACACACAGATCAATATTTCACCAAAGAGTTCAGACTGACCATTGAGAATCCCAGCCCAGGGGACAGTGGGACCTATGTATTGGGCCTATGGTGGGGAAATGGGTATTACGGTTTTAGGAAACCTTTCCAACTGAAAGACATGTTCAATAACCCAGAGTAGACAGTTCCCCAATCTATATCCAACTCTAACTCCATAAAGCCTCACATGCAAACACTAGGGGACATGGTGGCCATTGCAGACCCTACCTTTGAGGACACCATGGCTGCAGAAACCGGTTTCTCAGATGTCAACTTGTGGCTCGAATGGATGAGTTACAATGCAGGGAAGCACAATAAGACCAACTGTTATGTGTGTGGGGGGGCACAGTGCAATGCAGGGCGTTCGGCAGGGCGAATGCACACCAAACACCTATAAATTTGGGTGTTCCCCCGAAAGGGGCAAACAGCCAATGTTAGGCCTGAACTGATTCTCGGGTCAAACCTTTTACCCAACTCTAGTAATGAAGATACACATTTTAATTCACCTCAAAAGTCTTAACAAAATACATTTCTCCCTTATGATATGTTCATATGGACACCTTTCTATATTTTTTTAAGTGGTTGTAAACCAGTGAAGTGACTAGTTCAGCTGATAAATAGAGATGAAACAGAGATGAAATGAAATGTTTATCTACAGCCCTCTTTTATCTACAGCCTTCAAAAACACACTGATCATAGACTTTTTCTCAGCTCTAGGATGCAAGGGTGGGCATCTGATATCAGGTATTGCACGGGATAGAGAGGAGAGCTCAGTGTAATCTGAAACCTGAGTGGAGGAAATGGACACACCCCCTACACACTGTCATAGAAAAATTTACAGTTGAGGCTGTCAATCCCCTTCTTGGTGCTGGAGGGGGATTATCAAAAGTGACTGGCAGGTATGGTGCTGAAGCACCCGCCAATGCACAGTTAACCCTTTGATCGTCCCTGATGTTAACCCCTTCCCTGCCAGTGTCATTAATCCAGTGACAGTGCATATTTTTTAGCAATGATCAATGTATTCGTTTCACTGATCCCCAAAAAGTGTCAAAAGTGTTTGTTAGTGTCGGTTTTGTCAGCCGCAATATTGAAGTCACGCTATAAGTCGCTGATCACTGCCATTACTAGTAAAAAAAAAAAAAAATCACAGTTTGTAGACACTGTAACTTGGCCCAAATTGATGAAGAAATTCATTTTTTTACATTTTTTATTGGATATTTATAGCAGAAAGTAAAAAATATTGTTTTTTTTTTTCAAAATTGTCTGAGTTTTTTGTTTATTGTTCAAAAAATAAAAACACAGAGGTGATCGAATACCACCAAAAGAAATCTCTATTTGTGAGAAAAAAAAGGCATACATATTATATTGGTACAGTGTTGCATGACCGCGTAATTGTCAGTTAAAATAATGCAGTGCCATATAGCAAAAATGGTCTGGTCATGAAGGGGGGTAAATGTTCTGGAAGTCAAGTGGCTAAAATAAAAAAAAGTGTGACATGTGTGGAAATGAAAGCAAAACATAACTTGTGATAAAAAAAAGAAAAGAAAAAAAAATATATAATGCATGAATTGGATTTTATTCACAAACCAAATGATGGGAATGCGTTGTCGTTGGAGAAGATTGTATGCCGTTTGTTCATCTCTAATAAAGATTATTTTTAAATGTATTATTTAAAATTTTTACTGGTGGTGTAAATCTTTATATAGAAAGTTACAGTATATGTGTCTACATCAATAATGTCACATCTACCCAATTATGAGGTATATAAAAATATATGTGTGCTATATTTTAAAGTATGCATGCTTCATAACTACACTGCCACACACTTACTAAAACATGCACTCCTAAAATAGAAAGGCAGTCATATCATAATATTGCAAGTAATTGAAAAATCTTGTTAGCCAGTTTTATCATATAACTTTAACCTGAGCATTTTATTAATATAACGTGTTTTATAGTTTGCACAGGGTTGTGAAAGCTAAGCATTTACATGAAATTGTACAGCATATGAAATGTTGCAGTTCATTTCCCAGCAGTGTTAGTCAATAGCAATGTTTATGGAGAAGGACATGCAAGGTAAGGAGGATCTTATTTGAACCTTCCCAGGGGAAAGCTTGAAAACTGGAGGGAGGCAATTATAGCTGACCTTGTACTGGCCAGTTGTTGTAGGCTGCTGAATCAATAGTTAAAATAGCAGAAATATGCTGTGAAAATATTTGCCTTCACTAACTGCTGTCTATAAATTATATTGTACAGGGTAAATGAACAGTTGCTATGCAGAAATATCAAACATATATATTTACACTCATATACACATGCTAAGATTTACTATTATTTACCCTAATGAACCCTTAAGGGCATGCACTAGTTTAAGCTTTTTCTCAAGGTCAGGGTACTTTAGTCAGCACAAATAAAATAGGTACTTATAAACATTAATGAGAACATGGGGATTTTATGTGTTAGGAAAAAAGTTCAATATGTCAAGAGGAATAATATTCAAAGTAAATCACTTAGCGCACAATTTAATATATTGAGTCAATAAACACTTCTTTACTTAATGACTCAGTGTTTCAGTTATCGATGTAAAATATTTTAGATTTAGTTGCTTTTATTTTAAAAATTAATTATGAAATTAAAGAAACAATCATGTAAAAAGTTTATTTTCATAGTCTGCCAGCACTATAAGAAGATTATGCCATCTAAAAGTACAATACAGAAATGACCTCATATTATTATAATCTTATAACAATATGATCCTGTTCGCAGTCCTCTGGAACATTTTGCAAATTAAAAAAGGGTAAAATGGTTATTTTGCTGTACTGAAATGAAAAGTGCTTCACAAACTACAGCTTCTGTTTACAGTCTGTGACAGATTGATCTCAACTGCTAACCCCCCACCCCTCCCTTAGCTAACCTAACTATAAAAATGTTTGTTATCACATTAAATCTTGCGGTCATTATATACTTTTAAATGCAGCACGTGGCCTGAAAGAAAACAAAAAAACAAACAAAAACAAAAAAAACTTAAGCATATAAATATATGCACATACCCGGAATGTTCAACTGACCAACAAAAGCACGGATTACTGCTTATATGCATTTGCCAAAAAAAAAAAAAAAAAAAAACAGTTTTTCAGGCAAATGCCCCAGCAGCCATCAATGCATGTTGTGCTACAATGCATGTTGTGCTACACTGCAAGAAAGTTGCAAATATCACTGCACTATTTACACACTTACCTCTGGTGGGATTCAGAACCAGGTCTCCTCTCCTGCTTGTAGCAGCAGGAAATTCTGGGTTTGACCTAGAGCAATGGTGCGACGATCATTCAGGAGATTACCCTTCTGACTGGCACCAATGCTGCTCAGGGGACAGCTCTTCTAATTGGTACCTCCCGAAATCGTGAACTGGCGTGGGGCTCGGCATTCAAACAACACATATGAGATGAGCCACACTGTAGTAGTTACATAGTTATTCAGGTTGAAAAAAAAAACATCAATCTAGTGCAACCACTAGAAAAGCAAACAAGTGGAAAACCCCCATATACACAATCCTATACCCACAGTTGATCCACAGGAAGACAAAAATAATAATAAGCCTGATCCAATATGCGGCAAGCAACAATTAACTGATCTAGCCAGAACTAGTTTTTGAGGATGTCTATTCCACATTTTCACAGCTCTTCCTTTGAAGAAGCTTTTCCTCATGTGGAGGTTAAATCTCTTTTCCTCCAGATATATAGAGTGCACCCTTGTCCTTTTTAATAATCTTAAAGTAAATAACTCTACACCAAATTCACTAAATAGACCACCTACTATATGTCTTTATAAATAGAGAATATATCCCTGCTTAATTAACTTACCTCAAGAGAGAAAACAATTCAGCTCAGCTATTTTTTTTTCATAGCTGAATTCCTTCATGCACTTTATCAGTTTGGTTGCCCTTCTCTGCACTTTTTTCTCCAATTCTCTAATATTCTTTCTGAACTGGTGCCCAAAACTGAACTGCATAGTCCAGATGAGGTCTTACAAATTATTTGTACAGGGAAACTATGTCTCTCTTCCGCTAGCTCTTTCTCTCTCTCTCTCTCTCTCTCTCTCTCTCTCTTTCTCTCTCTCTTTCTCTCTCCCGCTTGCTCTATCTCTCTCTCTAGTGTTTTACTAGCTATAGAAACTACAGCTTGACATTGCATGCTATTATTTAGTCTTTACAAGAACACCTTGACCACTAACTTCCTTAGCAGTTCGATTCTGATGCATGCATGTTTTTAGCGCACAAGTTCATAACTTTACATTTATCAACATTACACTTGCTGCCCGCCCCCAGAGCACATTTACTGAAAGCGAACGGCAGGTTAGGTAACCTACCGTTACTTTGCCGCTTACTTCCTGGTTTTTGGGCATGCATGCATGTTCCCCCTGCTGACCTGTGCTGTGATTGGCCGCAGCATACATTTGTCAGGAGGTTACAGGCAATCATTTTGGCAGTATACCTGCTGATTGGCTGTGGCCAATAACTGCACCGATCTCTGTGTTTGTAAACACAGACTCTGGCTGGATTTTGTAGCCATGCTCGCCTGCCAAATCCAGTTGAGATGTCACATCCCGCGACTGTGCATTTAATGCCAACCAGGAAGCCTCATCGACTCCCAGTGCAGCCGTCTAGCATACCACAGCCTTGTCTATCCGGTGGACTGGGACTTACAGCAGCAGACTTTACATGCCTTTCTTTAGATTTCACCATGTGAGTGCAATCTTTTTAGCCCAATAAAATTGCTTTTAATCTGCTACACCTAGGTGGCACTTGTCCCCCTCTTGTACCTTTCTTCTAGAGTTGCTTATTGCTTTTTGGATATAGCAGCCACTGAGTGGGCATTCTCCATTGACTGGGTTGGTCAGCATGGATTCTTCATCCATTTCCCTGTTTTTGGTCTACTTCCCAGGACTGTGTTTCAGACAGTGGACTTTAATACTCACTTCTCTCCCATTGCACCAAATATTCCCTTTGTTGAAAGTACAATGGGAGAAGAAAAGCAAAGATTTTTTAACTACCATCAGCACAGGAATGAAAATAAACAGATTCTAAGGATCCAAATAAAGGAATATATCATAAACCATAGACATTTATATATACCTCTAAATAGTAATTGTACATCCATCTGTTTAATTAGATGTACCCACCTATGATCAGAGTCTGGATCCTTCTGTGTGGCATTTAGAATCTTGCCTTTAGGTGAGTCCTGTCTTGTTTCACTCACAATAGATAACCCTGGAGATGCACTGTAATAAACCTTTTCCATTTCCACCCCCTTATATAAATACATAAAAATTATATTTGTTTACCTGTTCATGTTCTTTCTATTGCAATGTTACAACTCGGTGCACTAACAACATCTTTATATAAACTAGGAATTATCTGTAAAACTGAAAATTTAAGATAATTGAATCCTTCAAAAAATATGCAAATGAACCTGTCTTTAGTGTCTACATGTCTATATGAGTATTCAACTGTGTCTATAGCTGCTAATGTGCTAATTTCACACTGCTAAAATAAATCCACAAATCTATACAAAATATTGCATCTGACCCTAGACATCTCTGAGGATTATGTAAACAATAGGCATGTACTGTGGGATTATCCCAATACTGATTTGACTATCTCATCCCACTATTTGTATATGTTCTTAGCTCACCAAGTTAATATCTCCTTCTGCACCAAGTGGGGGAGCTCATCCCCAATCTAGCCACCCAAAAAAAAGAGAGAATATGGAAGTGTCTCCGTTCCTCAATTTGCTGGAAACTTTGGAGCTTTTGTGGGCTAAAGTGCATGAAAAACATACATTTGTGGAAAGAAGTTAGAAAATAGACTTACCTTATTCTGCCTTTTGGCTATGACACCTATTCAGCATCACAATCTGTCACAATCCTGTGATCAGTGAGGATTGAGCACCATGTAGCAGTTGGTGGACAGCTATGAATTAGATAAAGAGTGAGAAAAGACATTGGCCTATATTTGGTGCTACCTCTCAGAGAAAGACACATATACTTTCTTATAAAAAAAGCAAATATTTATTGACACACAGTATATAATTGAATGCACACAAACACAGGTTAAAATTGGGTAAAATATGGATTTACCACAATTGTTTTAGAGCATCATAATGTGGGACCTTGTATCTTACCAACTAGTACATAGATATACATTAATGACTGCCATACCAATTGCTATTTGTTATGATAATAACCAGAAAGTCTGTTGCTTCTGTTATTTTTACTGTAGGAATCCTTTGTTAAAGATCAAATGTATCTTTGCATATATTTATATACATCTTACATCTATGGCACATTACCTTTTTTCAGGTATTGTTACCTTATACATGTGATGGGGTTTTACTTATGTATTCTAAGCTATATTATTATTTATTTTTTTATTAGCTCTAGTTTGGTTGGTGCCTTGGCTGCTCGGTGCCCCTTTTTCCTCTCCTATGCGAGCATTATACCTTCTCAGGGCCTTTTTGGACCCACTGGTGGATACAGGTTAGAGTCTTATGTAAGTAATTGCAATGGCTCCCAACTTTATAAACAAAAATTAATAAAAATTATTTGATCTTATGCAACTGTACAACTATGAAAACTATACATGTATATGTCTTAAGGTTGTTTATATTTCTTTAACAGCAATAGCTTAAATGTATTTAAGTAGATCCAATGGCTCATACCTATCTAAAATGATTTGATCTGATGCAGCTGTATATCTATGAATGAGTCTTAAAGCTGTTTACATCTTCTTAACAGCATCTCTGTATCTCCTGAGAAAGTTACAAGGCAAAACATGTTGAGATCTGATCTTGTCCACACATAGGACAATAAAGGCCCGTACACACGATCAGACTTTTTGACAACAAACATGCAAATGAGCTGTTTTGGAGCAACATAAGACCGTGTTTATGCTCCATCGGACAAACTTTTTCTGTTTCCATCGGACTTTTGTTGGCTGTGCGAACGGACAAACTTTCCAGCAACAAAAGTCCGATGGAGCAAAGTCCGATCGTGTGTACACAAAAGCATCAGACTTTTGTACAAACTACAGTACGCAGCTGCGAGAATGTTTCCAGCGCGAACCCATCGTGCTGGTTCTCAGTGACAGGGTACTGTACATCTCGCGCTGGCTGCAACACATTTTCCTACTGCGGCGAGCGCGAGAGGGAATTCCCCTCTGGGGGCATACCAGGCCCTTAGGTCTGGTATGGATTTTAAGGGGAACCCCCTACACCGAAAAACAGTCCCAGCATGCCCCGGGACTGTGATGTCATAGGGGGGCGGAGTCACCGCCTATATAAGTCATAGCAGAGCGCACAGACAGCATTACAGCCGGAGAGAGCGTCGTGTCAACATCTCTGGAAGACAAGAGGGAAGAAGACGATCCAGATGTCCATGCTCCTCTGCTAGCAAAAGAGCGGCAAAAGAGCAGAAGATAGTAGAGAAGCCCAGCAGAAGGAAGAAGGCACTGGAGAAGAACCAGAGAGCGTGGAGACGACACCGGAGAGAGGGAGAAGATGCCGGAGAGACCCCCGAAGTCGGAAGAAGACCTCTGAAAACGGAAGAAGACCCCGGAGCTGCCTAATAAATTAATTTTAAAACCTGTGTAGTGTGTTTTTTAATTGACACTTTTTTTCTAGGTGAATGGGTAGGGGTACACTGTACCCCATACTCATTCACATAGGGTGGGGGACCAGGATCTGGGGGCCCCCTTATTAAAGGGGGCTCCTGGATTCCGATAAGCCCCCCACCCGCAGACCCCGACAACCAACGGTCAGGGTTGTCGGGAAAAGGCCCTTGTCCTCAACAACATGGGGACAAGGTGCTTTGGGGTGGGGGGGCAGCAGGGCACCCCCCTCCCCCAAAGCACCCACCCCCCATGTTGAGGGCATGCGGCCTGGTACAGCTCAGGAGGGGGCCGCTCGCTCGTCCCCACCCCCTCGGATAGGGGTCTGGTATGGATTTGGGGGGACCCCCACGTCGCTTTTTTTGGCATAGGGGGTTCCCCTTAAAATCCATACCAGATCTAAGGGCCTGGTATGCCCCTGGAGGGGAGCCCATGCCGTTTTTTTATTTAAAATTTGGCGTGGAGTTCCCCCTCAAGATTCATACCAAACACAGAGCCTGGCATTGGCGGGGATCCAAGTGGGATCCCCGCACCAGTGTGAACCCGGTTCACAAGGTGTCAATCTCGCCAGTAAAAGTGGCGAGATTGACACAATATCAGACGACAATACAGAAGTTGACCAAAGGGTGGTGGGAAAGAGCTGAAAAACCACGTGATTTGGTGAAAGTTGGCTGGAAAAGTCCTGTCATCTGTATGCAAGACAAACTTCCAGCCAACGCTGTTCATACAAAAATCCAAGGGAAAGTTTGTACAAAGTCCTTTCGTGTGTATGGGGCTTTATTGTAACTTATAGCGATATGTGGGGCAGTCATTATTGTATTTTTTTTCTTGTTTTATAAAGTTTAATTGAATAAGCATAATATCAAAGTGCAAATAAGTTGTTAGAAAAAGAACATGGCATAGATACATTTAACAACATTGATCATATCCAATGCAAACCATGGCATAAGATTAACTTGGTTATCAAGTAAAAGAAAAATTAAACCTAATAATCCTAGTAAACTAGGTCATAAAGAAATACGAAGCACCCAAGTATAAAGTAAGGTGTTTTCGATCTGGTATTCTGTGTTTACCCAAAATAATGTAAGATACCTGTTCATGATGTATTAGAGGTGATTGTATGAGGGATGTACTTGAAGGGACAGCTGCAAGGGACATTGCTATAGGTGTAGTTTTGTTCTGTCTGTATCTTTTTATGGAAGGCATCATTGGAAGGGGGGGCAGGGAAAGAAAAAAATAGGAGAAAAGACAAAAAACAAAACAAAAAAAAACTTTGGGTGGGAGAAGTTGAAGATTTCCCCATCACGTCTCTCTTCTCAGCTATTCTCTCACTCTCCCTCACTCCCCCCCCCACTCTCTCTAACTTTTTTGGGGGGAGGAGGAGAAGGAGTACAAACAGGGAGGCAAATGAAAGGAAGGATGTGGTGATAAGAGAGAATGGATGGGATGGTATAAATCTAGGTAGAGGAAATGATGCAAGATTGAATATGGATGTTTACATTACATCTCTTTCCTTCTCCCATAATTGGGAGAAGGATTGGAAGAAGAACTGTAAAGAATGCTTTTTCTTAAACTGGGATATAAGTCTCCAAATTTAGCTTGGGAATAATTAAGGATTGAAGTGGATTATTTTCCACATGTGTCAGTGTAGGCATTGGTTGTTTTGTAGTTTTGCCAACAGTACCTTGTTTTAGTAAATTTGGTGAGTTTTTTCCTGAGAGATGCTAACTAGTTCTTCGATCTCTTCCATTTTAATAAGTCTGTGGAACCATTCCACTGTTGTAAGTGTATGGGTTGATCGCCAATGGGATAGAATGCATTTCCTTGCTGCATTGATAATTTTAGATAATGCTCCTTGGGTATAGAGGTATTTCTATGTATTAGTAGGTGAGATTTGAGGTAGCACAATATGATGCCTTAAACCTTCTGTGGAATATCATTCAAGTTTTTTGATTACTGTTTTTTACCCAATTTGAACTTGTGCCTGTGTGCATGTAAGTATATATGGCAACAGATATGGGGTTTTTATAAGAAGGTTTGTGTATGTCTTTCTCTGAGAGGTAAACCAATTAAAGTCTCAGGTCTTTTCTCATTCTTTACAAATTTTGTTAAATAGGAATGTGGAGCACACTTTATCCATCACCATGTTCACATGAATTGAACAGCTATGGATTGTCAGAGATACAGATCCAGTTGGCCAGTTGGTGAATTTTCCCATAGGAGCTCTGAAACAGTGTTATTTTCAAATGCGAACACAGAAAAGTAGGCCCCACCTCCTAGAACTAACTAGCCAGGTATACAGCACTAGTCATACAGGATGGAATCCTTATAGCAAGAGGGCAGCAACTGCACATCCCTTCTGCCAATCACCATTGTTGGGGGGGTCATTTAAGAGGAGCTTCCACCAAAAATGAGGGTTCCTCATAGAGTAGAGTAAAGTTATTCATTTTCTCATGGACTGATTAAGAATCTGGTGCAGCTGTACATGGTAGCCAATCAGCTTTCAACTTCAGCTTGTTCAATTAAGCTTTGACTAAAAACATGGATGTTGATTGGTAGGGATGAGCTGAACACCCCCCTGTTCGGTTCGCAGCAGAACATGCGAACAGGCAAAAAATTTGTTCGAACATGCAAACACCGTTAAAGTCTATGGGACACGAACATGAATAATCAAAGTGCTAATTTTAAAGGCTTATATGCATGGTATTGTCATAAAAAGTGTTTGGGGACCTGGGTCCTGACCCAAGGGACATGTATCAATGCAAAAAAAAGTTTTAAAAGATGGCCGTTTTTTCAGGAGCAGTGATTTTAATAATGCTTAAAGTGAAACAATCAAAGTGAAATATTCCTTTAAATTTTGTACCTGGGGGTGTCTATAGTATGCCTGTAAAGTGGCGCATGTTTCTCGTGTTTAGAACAGTCCGAGAGCAAAATGACATTTCTAAAGGAAAAAAAGTAATTTAAAAGTACTCGTGGCTATAATGAATTGTGGGTCCCAGCAATACACATAAGTCATTGAAAAAAACGGCATGGGATTCCCCCACAGTCCAGACCCTTTGGGTCTGGTATGAATATAAAGGGGAACCCCGAACCAAAATTTTTAAAAGAAATTGCGTGGGGGTCCCCCTAAATTCCATACCAGGCCCTTCAGATCTGGTATGGATATTAAGGGGAACCCCACAGCAAAATTAAAAAAAATGGCGTGGGGGTCCCCCTCAAAATCCATATCAGACCCTTCAGGGGAACCCCGCACCAAAATTTAAAAAAAAATGTAAAAAAGAAATGGCGTGGGGGTCCCCCAAAAATCCATACCAGACCCTTATCAGAGCAAGCAACCTGGCAGGCCGCAGGAAAAGAGGGGGGGATGAGAAAGCACCCCCCCTCCTGAACCGTACCAGGCCACATGCCTTCAACATGGGGAGGGTGCTTTGGGGTAGCGGCCCTCCAAAGCACCTTGTCCCCATGTTGATGGGGACAAGGGCCTCATGCCCACAACCCTTGCCCAGTGGCTGTGGGGGTCTGCGGGTGGAGGCTTATCGGAATCTGGAAGCCCCCTTTAACAAGGGGACCCCCAGATCCTGGCCTCCCCCCTGTGTGAAATTTTAACGGGGTACAAATGTACCCCTACCATTTCACAAAAAAGTGTGAAAATGGTAAAAACGACAATACACACCTTGGGACAAGTCCTTTATTAAAAAATTAAAAAATAAAAGTGTCCCACAAAGTCAGTTCATCTTCTTCTTCTCTCGTTCCGATGGACCGAAAAAGAAGAAAAAAAATTGCCGGACTGACAATTCATTATAGCCGTGAGTAGTTTTAAATAACTTTTTTCCTTTACAAATGTCATTTTGCGCTCGGATTGTTGTAAACACGGGAAACATGCGCCACTTTACAGGCATACTATAGACACCCCCTGCTATTTCACTTTTATTGTTTCACTTTAAGGATTATTAAAATCACTGCTCCTGAAAAAACTGCCATTTTTAAAACTTTTTTTGCATTGATACATGTCCCCTGGGGCAGGACTCAGGTCCTCAAACACTTTTTATGACAATACCATGCATATAAGCGTTTAAAATGAGCACTTTTGATATCTCCTATAGACTTTTAAAAGGTGTTCCGCGGCTTTTGAATTTGCCACGAACACCCCAAATTGTTCGCTATTCGGCAAGCAGGCGAACACCCAATGTTCGAGTCAAACTTACGTTCGACTTGAACATCGGGCTCATCCTTATTGATTGGTTTCTATGCAGAGCTGCACCATATTTAGCACTTTCTAGTATTAGTAAATCAACCCCTATGTGTCCATGTACACATAAGCTTTTAGGATCATTTAGGAGCTCCTGCAGTTAGGGGAGGTTTAGCCTTCCTCAACCTCCCTCTCCTGAACACGGAAGAATTGTGTTTAGGATAGGAACGTTTTGACTGCTGGCCATGGGAAACCGAAAAACATGGCAAAACTGTGTCAAAGTTGTGATTTTGCTGCAATTTTTTTACACGTTTTGTGGTTTCCCATGGCCATGCTACATCACGGCCAAGTGCACATAAAGCCTTAAAGAGTCCCGCAAACCCCTAACCATTTCGCCAATTCACACAGGTACTAAATATAAGACAATTTTTGTGGTATTTACCCTTTACGTTCAAATAGCACCCACATGTGTCCATATGCAGGTTTCCTCCAGCAGTAAGATCACAGGGGAAAAAGTCCCCAGCTTCTCACTGTTCTCTAAGAAGACAGCAACCTTTTCATGCTCTAATAAAAACTGCCATGGACTTCCAGTTCCGGCGCCATATGTGAAAGGGCTTGGAACGGCGGCTCCGGGAAGAACACTATAAATCTGGTACTGCACCGCCCCCTCCCACCATCCGACCCCATGGCCACCGTTGCCTCTCTCCAAAGGTCACGGAGCATGGACCTATACCTCCTACACGGTCCCGCAGCCACAGGGATGGATACACGGCAGGCAATATGGCAGCCGCAACACAGCCTCCCAGCACGCCAGACCTCATTGGACAGGTACCCATACCCTCCACTGGCACAGGCAGTGGCTGCATTACTCTCTCCAACAATCACTGCAGCAGTGGACAGGGCGATTGCAGCAGGCATAACCCAGCACAGAAAAGAGCTGGGAGACCAGGCTAAACGCCTCTCTGAGCTTTTCAGACATTGAGGAGGAAATGCTAGACTCGCATACCTCTGAACAGCAAGCAAAAAAACACTCAACAATACATCCTAGAAAAGCTGGATGATCTTGAAAATAGGGTGAGAAGGAATAATCTGAGGACCATAAGACTCCCAGAATCATTTAATGCTGAGTCTCTTCATGACATCTGTACCAAGCACATTCCGAACGCTCTGGGAATCAACTCATTGTGCACAGTTGAAAGAGCCCATCGCTTGGGAACCCCATCGAACGACAGGCATACTCCACACGTAATAGTTCGCTACCTGAACTATATGGACAGAGTAAATATTCTTAAATCTTTCCGGAACTCAAAATCACTCCAACTGGATGGCCATAAATTACTTATTTTAGCAGATTACTCTCAGGAAGTTTCATGCAGAAGGAAGGCCTTCCAGCCGATCTGCCAAGCTCTATACCAAAAGGGGTGAAATTCATTCTAGCTTACCCTGCTAATCTTTGTTTCATGGACTCCTCGGGAAACCCAAAATTATTCACACACCCAGATGAAGCTTCCCACTACTTGAAATCCTACCTTCATATCCCTATGGATACTTCAATCGCTGAAACTCTTCACGCAATGGACCATAGAGACCAACGTAGCCCAAGGAAAGATCCTCCCAAGAGAATCCGATGCTTCAATTCCTCAGGAAGTAACAAACCTCATTGACTTTAACCCAATGCTCCAGAAAAACAGCTACCCCAGTTCCAAGAGAGTTTTAAACCATGCTTTGTTCTCTTAACTTGTTATGTTTTATTGCTTTCAGATACCAACACCTACACAACCTTACTGTGAGGAGGACACCTGGTCCCGCAAGGTGGCACTCTGGGTCTTCATTATATTATTTCCTGTTGGGTCGTTTTCCCTCCTAACCCCTCTCACTCAAGAAGTAAGCACCCATCGATTTACAGGACCTTACATCCCTCCTTGCCCCTCATATACATTTCCCCCTCCTAGTAGCCGAAGACTTTAACCAAACTCTAAACCCCTTTGAAGATAAATCAAGCCACCGCCCCTGGTATGGCTGACTCCCCCCAATTCTCTACTATCACACTTCTCGTAAAGCCTTAATTTAACTGACTTATGGAGACTGACCCACCCAGACGGAAAATAATTTACCTTTTTCTCCCACCCACACAACACCCTGTCCAGAATCGATTACCCCTTTGCCAATGTCACACTTCTAGACTATGCTATGAACCCCCAAATACATGACATAGCTATCTCTGACCATGCCCCAATATCGGTAGAGCTGGCAGGCTTCACCATCTGGAACTCGGCCAAGATCTGGTACTTTCCATTATATCTAGCTCAGGATCAGACACTCCAAAAGGTTATCACAGAAACGTGGACTGAAAATTTGTCCACCAATTATGAACACAATGTCGATCCCAATCTACTTTGGGAAGCAGGGTAGCCTGTGCTTCGAGGCAAAATTATTTCCTATTCCTCTGCCCACAAAAAAACTGTAACTCAGGAATACAATGAAGCGAGTACCACTTTACGCATAGCCCAAACCTTACTGAAACTCCCCCAAAAAAAGGGAGACCTGGCGAGCCGCCAAAAGCCGGTTCGACATGTGGGCAGAGACACAGGAGAAATTGCACCAAATCTACCCATGACCTGCAATACCACAAATACGGCAACAAGGCAGGCAAATTGCTTGCACAACTGTGCAAAGACCCACAAACTCCCGCCCACATTACCTCCCTAAAAGGCAGTAAAGGCAATCTAGCCACCTCACCCAAAGACATCAAGGCAATATTTGAAAGGTTTTACACTTCCCTCTAAGACCCTGACCCATCGACGAATCCGTAGCACGCGACTTTCTAGAGCAAACCCCTCTCCTCACTATAGATGCAACACACCTAGCCCACCTAAATGCCAATATCTTGGTAGAAGAAATTACTTCAGCGATCAAAACCTTATCAACAGGTAAACTCTCAGACACTATTTCACCTACCCTAGCATTAGTTTTCCAAAACATACTCAACAGGGCCCCTTATCTCCCTACAGGCTTCCAAGCCCACATCAAACTGATACCCAAAAAATACAAGGACCCCACAGCTCCAGGGTCATATCGTCCAATCTCCCTACTAAACCTGCACAGAAAACTACTTTCCAAAATAATGGCAAATAGACTGGCCTTAATTATGCCCACACTCATTCACCCCTCATGATCCGGTTTCACCCAAGGGCACTCCACCACCTCCAACATCAGAAAAGTCCTCACAGTTCTTGAATTTGCAAGAACCAAGAAGCAACCCAACCACTGAGACCTCCATAATCACCCTAGAAACCGAAAAAGCCTTCGGCAATGTCAGCTTTTAGTGGCTGAAAATGGTCATTCAAAAACTGGGATTTGCAGGCGCCTTCCTTCACCTTATTACCACAATGTACTCAGCCCCCTCAGCTAATATTATTGCAGTAGGCATTATCTCCAACAACATTCAACTCCACAAAAGAATGCTTTAGGGTGCCCCCTCTCACCCCTGCTTTTTAACCTCGCACTCAAACCTCTCTCCTGCCACCTACTATCTCATTTAAAATTGCACGGAGTTAAGATAGGCTCCCAGGAACTCAGGACCGCCATTTTTGTGGACGACATACTGATTTTTACAACAAACCCAAGGTAGGACATGATACACATCCAAGAAGTTTTCACACATTTTAGAGCATACTCGGGACTGAGAATTAATTTCTCCAAAAGCAAAATTTTACCCCTATTCCAGGCCCAGGATCCCTCCTGGGCAACAAACTCTATTTTCACAGTAGCTACAAACTACATCACCTACCTGGGAATCAAAATTGGCAAGGTCCTTTCCTCCCTATATCATCTTAACTACTCCCCTATCTTATCCAAATTCATAGCCCAACTGGAAAATTGGTCCAGCCTACCACTCTCTCTATTTGGACGTTGCCATCTATTTAAGATGGCGAGTTTCCTAAAACTTCTTTACCCCCTACAGACCATTCCCCTTCTGTTGAAACACATAGACATCCAAAAACTTCAAAAAGCTATAAGTACATTTATTTTGCAAGGCCGCAGACCCCTGATCTCCTTTCAAAAACTCTACCTCCCGAAACGCGAAGGAGGTGTCAACATGCCAAACATACGCCTCTACAACTTGTCTTGCCTCTTGAGTTAGGATAACACATTCATCCAGGTATTCTAACTATGAATTGGAAACTCAAATGGTATTCCCCCGATGAACTGTCTGCCTTGTTGCACTGTGGGATCAGATCTCTCCCATAATCATTAAAACACAATATCCGAATAAGGGACACAGTCCTAGCCTCCCAAAAAAGTTGGGAGTCTCCCCTCAACTCTCCCTATATCTTACCATCCTTAGGCACCCCCTGTTCCCGCAGGCATAGCAATATGCATCCTATACGTAATGGACTTTGCAAGGCTTATCCAAATTTTCTCAACTATTTGACGTTTCTACAGGCAGACCCCTCTCTTTCCCCCAGATAGCCCAAAGGTAGGACTTACCCCCTCATCCCCTTGTATACACCCAGCAAGCAATTAGTTTTGTCTTTAAAATATGCCCACCCAGAGTACTGTGATTCAAGAACTCTTTTATAGACTCTTTTGTTGACCTCCAATGCCAAAAAATCTCCAACCTGTATAAACCACTGAATTACCTATTTGCAAAACCACTACAACATACCTCAACAACATCGGGGAACAAGGACTTGCAATCTTTGGAAGCACTACACCATATTATCAATATGATTATAAAAGATATGTGGCGCTCACTAAAGTGCATGAAAAGATCATAAATAATGTGATTAAACATAAAAATAATGGCAATTCTTCGGTGTGACATCAATACACTAACAAAATCAAAGTGATAAAAGAATCCAATAAGAGTGCATAGGTCCAATAATACTCTAAAAGTGCATAAAAATGAAAAAAATCACAAAAAACAAGAAAATGTAAAAAATTGCATAAAGTGAAAAAAGTCGCATATAATGAATAAAATTGCATAAAGTGCAAAAAAAGATCCAATATGAATGCATAAGTCCAATACTACTCTAAAAGTGCATAAGAGTGAAAGAAATCATAAAAAAAAAAAATTGGAAAAAAATCGCATAAAGTGAAAAAAGTTGCATATGATGAAAACATTGCATAAAGTGCAAAATATTGAAAAAACGCTATAAAAATAGACAAAAGTGCATAATCCAACAAATGCAATAAGATTCCAACGTGGGTGAAGTAAATCTTCATATAACAGTTCGTGCAAAGAACAAAAAGTGCATGTGCAGAAAATGATCGGTTTCAGATTCCTCCAATTATCAGCAATCCATGGTGTGCCACACGTTGCCCCCAGCCTCTCACCTCTAGTAAAGACCCCTATGGGTCAAGTTGAGCCTGCAGTCTGGAAGCAGATGAGAACCAGCGGTCAATTGATCCCCTCCAATCATTACAGCACTTGGTGGGTCTCTGGTGGAAGGCTTCAAGCTCGGCAGGTAGGGTGGAGGCATGCAATAAAAAGGAGTATCCCCATTGTGTAGTATTCAACACAGTTTTATTACCCACAATGTAGTAACTTACATTTAAAATCAGGATAAACAGCACAGAGCACAGTACTTCTGGTCTCGGCCGCGACTGGAAGTGACAACACCTGACACTTCACTGACGCATTGCGTCAATGCTCATGTGACTTCATCAAAGGGTGATGGAGTCAGGTGTCAGGTGTCTATTTATATGGTCTGTTCCATTAGCAGAGCAGATGAATAGGCAATTAGGTAATTAGTCTATCCTCACTAAAGTGAATAGTAGGAATATCTCAACAAAATCTGGATAATTGTAATGGATAAACTTTCTAGTAAAAAGTCTAATTAAAAAATAGATGCAATAAAGAAGATAAAAATGATAAAAAGGCTTATGTAAAATCCCCATAGGACAGCGCCATCTGGTGGTAATCGGTCAAAAAGACCTAAATGAACTAGCACACAGATGACATCTAGTGGTAAAAAGGTATAAACTCATTCCTAAAACACAATACATAAAATGAACTCCTTAAAGGATCACTAAAGATAGTTTTTTTAAAATAACAAACATGTCATACTTACCTCCACTGTGCAGCTCGTTTTGCACAGAATGGCCCCGAACCTGGTCTTCTGGGGTCCCTCGGCGGCTGTCTCGCCTCCCCCCCGCAAGGACTCAACACTTTCATGCGAGCTCCCTCACATGGTGTTGAGTGCTTGCGGGCGCGCTCCCGTGATACAGCCAGCGGCCATAGCTGCTTAATGTATCACTCGGTCCCACCCCGGTGCGCCGCGTCATTGGATGTGATTGACAGCAGCGCGAGCCAATGGCTGCGCTGCTTTCAATCCATCCACTGTAACCAATCAACGGCCAGGCTGAGCGGCGAAGAGGATGTCGGAGGCAAGCGTGGGACTTTCGAGGGGTCAGGTAAGTAAAACAGGAGGGCTGGTGGGCCGGTATTGTCAGATGTTTTTTCACCTTAATGCATAGAATGCATTAAGGTGAGAAAACTTTTACCTTTACGACTCCTTTAATCTACTTCACATATACTACCATCTTGTGGATAACTAACAATAGGCATAAATGAATTTCGAAATGTAAGCTGGTTACTCCGATATGTGAGGCAAAGAAGGAATTAAAACATACATAGAGGATGGTAGATGTGAATATATGAATCTTTTGAGCCCTAGCAATAGTCACAAAAAAAATAATAGGGGAAAAAAGACAGCAAGAGGGAGAGAGAAATAAAGTGTAGATGGCGTACTAATAGTTAGAAATAAAACAGTTGAGATCGAATTCAACGTTATGTCCCAAAGGAGTTAAAGTCTGTAATTCGTGTATCCATCTCGATTCTAACTGACTAATTTTGATCACCTTATTGTCTCCTCTCCAGTGGGGTTTGTATTTTTCAATGCCACATACCAATAGGGATGAGGGATCTTTATTATGGAATTCTGCGTAATGTCTTGACAGACTATGTTTTACAAAGCCCTCTTTAATATTTTGGACATGCTCCCTCAGTCTTTTCCAGAGTTCCCTTTTTGTTCTACCAATATATTGAATCTGGCACGGGCATTTTAATAAATAAACCGCCCCCTCAGTCCGACATGATATGAAGTCCTCTATTGGATAATCTTTTGTCGTCACTGTAGAAAAAACATATCTTTTAAAATCATATTGTTTTTTCTGTGTGGGAACATGTTTGGTGGCTTCTTTGATCTCTTTATTTATAATTGCTTCAGCTCACTTTGGTTTTGTGCATTAGTTTCCTCCTTCTCACCATATTATCAATGGCAACAACACCACCTGTGCATTCATTAACAAATGAATTCTGGTGCGAACAGCAAGACAAGATAATGCACCATGCATATGCATATAAACCCCATGTAAAGCAAACACAATCTCCAGACCAGGAATACTGCCCCCTGTGCAACGAGTACAGACCTTCTCTACTACACAGACTTTGGTAATGTCCCCCAATCTCACAATTCTGGGATCAAGTAGAATCTTTGGCCACCACAGTCACTGGAACAAACCTTGCAAGGATATATATTCCTTACTCTTTGGCTCTTTAAATACTCCTCCCTCTAACCAGCTAAAATCACAAACCAGCATCATCCAATGCAACAAACCTTGCTAACCACATGCTGTATGACTGCCAGAAGGGCCATTCTCAAATTATGGACCTCATCCTCCACCCCCACCATCAATGACATCAAATCTGATATATTGAATCTAATGCATAAAGAAAAGATGGACTTGATACTAAGCAACCAGCAGACAACAGCCTGCTTTTACCACAAATGAGACCTCTACATTTCGAAAATATTAGCGAACTCAGAGGGTCACCTCCTTGGGGGTATCTCACCCAGTCACCCATGTGCCCCCCTCCCAAAACCACCTAGTTTCCACATAAGACCACAACCCGGCTCTGATATCTTCAAGCAACACAGCCGCCTCATCATTCTCTACTTTTCATCTCTCTTTCAATATTTTTGCCCTAATTGTTCACCTACATGCCTGGGAGTACCAAAGAGAAGCATTACTTCCCTTCATGATCACCTCCTATCCACCAATTTAGTATATAAATATACTAGAATAGCTATATATGTACGATTTGAACATTTATCAAGCTCAGCCCACCCTGGCCAAGTCATTGGTCGACTCTAATATTAGATCATCTTGCTTGACTTCCTTTCCTTTCCACCCCCCCACCCCGTTTACTTATACTCAACATATCTTCATTGGCTTATGCTCTGTATACAACCTCCTTATTATTTTCTTTGTTTGCATTAGATATCTGTACTGATTTCTTTCATATTTGTATGCAAAAATGTACCAAAAAAATTTCATAAAAAAAAACAAAAAACTGCCATTGTACTGCTATTGTCTATAATTATTATAATTATTTTTTTTTTAGCTGATTTGCCCATGGTCAAAATAAGCAATGACTATTTTATGAAAGCAAGCCACATTTACTCTACTTTACCTACTCTTATGTTCTACTTTCTACATTCAGCCTCCCCGTTTATATTATTTAAATATTTGTGTCCAATAAAACATGTATGACAGATGGAACCACAACTGACTGTAGCTGTTTGTTTTCTTCAGAGCTGACACTGATATGAATCCAAGGCATCTTTTTTCTACTATTAAACTGCATTGTATTCTACTCAGCTCAGCATGTAGCTCCATCCTTAAAATACAGTATGGGGAAGGGGAAAAATAGAAGTGATAGAAGGAAACAATTACTCCTGAAAAAAACGGTTAACATGGTCAGGGGCCAAAAGAAAACACTAAATACTAAGTGATAGCAAAAAAAGGCAAAAAAAGGTGGCTTCTGGGCAATCATCCAAGTGGCCCCCTCACTGACAGTGGGATCCACAATGCATTACTATGGACCTTAAAAAATATTGCTCGTTCCCTTGGACACATCAGCAACCCAACTATCGGGCTGCATATCATGTCCCGACATGATACACAGAGATTAGCAGTTTTATCACATGCCTGACGAAGGGGTCCAGTGCGGCTCTGAAACATTGCACTGTTTCTTTTGTGGTGTGATCTCTCTGCAATAAAAACTTTGGGCTGCCTGGTAGATCTTTCTGATCTGTGCTCCCTTAGCCATCAAAAGTCGGGGACTCCAACCAGAGCCAACTCATGACCCCACCCCCACCCATGAATGAAAAAGAAATTAAATAAATAGATGAACAGTGAAAAATACTTTATGTGTGTGTATATATATATATATATATATATATATATATATATATATATATATATTATATTACCAAAAGTATTGGGGTGCCTGCCTTTACAAGCACATGAACTTTAAAGGCATCCCAGTCTTAGTCCGTAGGGTTCAATATTAGGTTGTCCTAAGCTGGGATACAGAAGTGGTGTGATCGGAAGCGCCTTGACGTACGTTTCGTAATCAATACGTCATCAGGAAGCTTCGCTATCCAAATCAATTGGTGGAGGGGGATTATGGTGTGGGGTTGTTTTTCAGGGGTTGGGCTTGGCCCCTTAGTTTCAGTGAAGGGAATTCTTAAGGCGTCAGCATATCAAGACATTTTGGACAATTTCATGCTCCCAATTTTGTGGGAACAGTGTGGGGATAGCCCCTTCTTGTTCCATCATGACTGTGCACCAGTGCACAATGCAAGGTCCATAGAGACATGGATGAGGGAGTTTGGGGTAGAAGAACTTGACTGGCTTGCACAGAGTCCTGACCTCAACCTGATAAAACACATTTGGGATGAATTAGAGTGGAGATTGCGAGCCAGGCCTTCTCATCCACATCGGTGCCTGACCTCACAAATGCTCTTCTGGAAGAATGATCAAACATTCCCATAGACACACTCCTAAACCTTGTGAACAGCCTTCCAAGAAGATTTGAAGCTGTAATAGCTCCATGGGGTGGGCCAACTCAATATTGCGCCCTACTGACTAAGACTGAGATGTCATTAAAATTCATGTGTGTGTAAAGGCAGGCGTCCCAATATTTTTGACAATATAGCATATATATATATATATATATATATATATATATATATATATATATATATATATATATATATATATACTGTAATGTTTTTTGGGCTTAAAATCTGCATGATGTGTATCATCTTTAAAATGTGGCCTACTTAAAAGTGTTAAAGTACTATTTTCCTACAAATTTCTTCCTTTTTCTGTGAAATAGATTCACTTTAATGTGAATTTCTAGGCTGAACAGTTACATTCTGATTGCCCTTTTGAAAATGTGCTTGATTCCAAGTGTTTAAAGTGGAGCTCTACCCAAAAGGGAAAGTTTCCTTTAACCACTACTCCCCCCCACCACCACCACATTTGCCATGTAAATTTTTTTGGGGGGGGAAACGGGTACCTAGATTTAACACTTCTGTTTGGATCATCTAGTTGATCTGAGAAGTTCTCCTCTCCCCCTTCCTCCCTGCAGTCTTCTAGGACACGTCACAGGTCCCAGAAGATTGCTGTACCATTCTGCAGGTGCATCGTGACTTGTGCATGTGCAGTGCACACCCGGCTGTGAATTTGCAAGCTGTCACAGCTAGGTGCCCACAGTTAAAATGCCGGCAATGTGGAGAGGGAGACAAATGACAGATCGGGTGACCACATCGCTGGATCCTGGGACAGATGAGTGTGTATTTATCAAGTCTTTTATATATATATATATATATATATATATATATTCAAACTTTGGGTGGGTTACTGCCTTTTCTTTGTCCTTGCTGTTAGACTGGAATGGTGTCAAGGTGGACTCCCTGTTCTCCACCAATATCCATCAACATAAACAAAGGGACACGTTCTCCAATGCAAATATATTTACTGAATCTTCAAATCATCAAAGTCATCATGTACATCAATTGCAGCTACTCTATACAGTTGCGAGCATCCCTGCTCTTCCTCAGACTGTGTGGGAAAATCTCACAAAAGTGAGTACACCACTCACATTTTTGTAAATATTTTATTATATCTTTTCATGTGACAACACTGAACAAATGACACTTTGCTATAATGTAAAGTAATGAGTGTACAGCTTGTACAACAGTGTAAATTTGCAGTCCCCTCAAAATAACTCAACACACAGCCATAGCCACAGCCAAATCTGTCTGATTTCATGGTTTCTGACAGTAGGCGAAGGCCATGAATTCAGAAGATACAGTCAATCCACTTGCTGGTAATATTTTTTCCAGATTGGATAGCAAAATCGCATGACTCACCTGGAATCTCCCACTGTGGCTGCTCTGGTACAACCTGAGTTGCAGGCCATCCCTGCTGCTGCGCCAGTCTCTATGCAAGCACCCGCCTCAAGTATTACCTCTATAAGAGGTATGTCTGGTTCCGCTCTGCTTCCCCAACGATTTGGGGGCGATCCAGTTCAATACAGAGGGTTTCTCAACCAGGTTGAGATATACTTTGAGATGCTGCCCCAGGCATTTCCCATGGACAGAAGCAAAGTAGATTTTGTGATATCTTTGCTTTCTGAGAGAGCCTTGGCCTGGGCAAACCTCTATGGGAGACGCAAAAACCTGTTGTCTTGAGTTACCCTGAGTTTGTGGCCTCCTTTAAAAGGGTATTTGACATTGCCTCATGTCCATCAAACACAGTACGAGAACTGTTGCCGATTACACCATTGGATTCCGTACACTGGCAGCAGAGGGCTGATTTTTCTCATGGTCTCTTGGATTCCATCAAGGTGCCTCGGAGCTTTGCAGTCCCACCCGTGCCTCCCTCACCTCCCATGCCTCCTGGTACCGAGTTGGTCAGTGAAGATGAACCCATGCACTTGGGCTTCAAGCATCTCTCTGCGGATGAGAGAACCTTTAGGAGGAGGGAGAGATTGTGCCTTTATTGTGGCCAGGCAGGTCACTTTTTGAAGTCTTATCCTACCCATCCAGGAAACGCCCGAACCTTGAGGTCCTGTCACGAACAGACCTTAGGTGGCATTGTTTTGTCCTCAGTTATCCAGAAGGATCAGCCCCGGGTTTCAGTCACCCTTTTTTGGGCTTGGTCGTCCTTCAAGATACAGGCTCTAATCGACTCTGGGGCTGCAGGTCTGTTCATTGATGCTGCCTTTGTATCGAAGCACTCGATTCCACTGCAGCTGTGTGACACTCCACTTGCCATTCAGGCTCTTGATGGGAGACCCCTACAGCCTGCCCATGTGACTCATGAGACAGTTCCATTGTCCATGGCTGTAGGGGCTCTTTACCAGGAGATAATCCAATTACAAGTTATTTCCGTTAGTTATTGGTTATCCTTGGTTACAGAGGCACAACCCCTCTTTTGATTGGCTCCATGCTGAGGTTCTCTCCTGGTCGCCACAATGCAGTAAAACATGTTTCCAGAAGGTAGCCAAGGTCCTGTGCACCTTTTCACTTTCCTCCCTGTCGGAGGAGTACCGCAATTTTAGCGATATCTTTGACAAAGGTCAAGCCGATAGTTTGCCTCCACACTGGCCATAGGATTGTGCAATTGACCTTCAACCTGGTGCCATACCCCCTTATGGCTGGGTTTACCCTTTGTCGGTCTTGGAGGATAAAGCCATGGAGAAGTATGTTGCAGATGCACTTTCTCGAGGTTTCATCCACAAATCCTCATCTCCTGCTGGTGCTGGTTTCTTCTTAGTGAAGAAGATGAGTGGTGAACTGAGACCCTGTATTGACTATAGGGGTCTCAATCGTTTCACGATTAGGAATGCCTATCTGATTCCATTGATTATGGAGTTATTTGACTACCTCAAGGGAGCAACGGTTTTCATGAAGCTTGATTTGAGAGGGGCATACAATCTTGTGAGGATTAAGGAGGGCGACGAGTGGAAAACTGCATTTAATTCAAGAACAGGCCAATATGAGTACCTTGTAATGCCTTTTGGCCTTTGTAACACCCCGGCAGTTTTCCAGGAATTCATCAACGATGTCCTCCGAGATTTGTTGCAGTTATGTGTGGTGGTTTATTTTGATGATATCCTCATATTTTCCAAGTCCCTGGAGAGCCACCACACAGATGTCTGTTGTGTGCTTCAGAAACTAAGAGAGAACAATCTCTATTGTAAATTGGAGAAGTGTGAATTCCATCGTGAACAGGTTAAATTCCTGAGTTATGTCATTTCCACTGCTGGTTTTTTGATGGACCCAGAGAAACTTTCTGCAGTCCTACAGTGGCCCTGACCCATAGGTTTACGTCCTCTGCAGCATTTTCTGGGCTTTGCCAACTATTATTGGTGGTTTATTTGTAACTTCTCATCTCTGGTCAAGTCCCTCAAGGCTGAGTCTCAAGGCTGCCTTTGTTTCTGCTCATGTGTTGGCACATCCTGATCCTACGTTACCTTTTATCCTTGAGGTTGATGCTTCTGAGACTGGTGTTGGTGCCCTTCTGTCTCAACGTCCTACCTCTAAGAGCGCTTTGCATCCTTGTGGCTTCTTTTCCAAGAAATTGTCACCTGCGGAGTGCAATTACAAGATTGGTGACAGAGAGCTGTTGGCGATCATTTTAGCCCTGAAAGAATGGAGACATCTCCTCGAAGGTACCACTGTGCCGGTTCTCATTCTTACCGACTATAAGAATCTCACATTCTTGTCTGAGTTTAAACGCCTCTCTCGCAGAAGGGCACAATGGGCTCTTTTCTAGTTTCAATTACATTGTCTCATTCTTACCCAGTACTAAGAATGTAAGGGCTGGTGCCTTGTCACGACAATTTTCCTCCACTTCCAAGTTGGAGTCTGTTCCGGTTCCTGTGATTCCTCCTGATCGTATTCTGGCTACGGTTCGCACCAGTCTCACTTCTCCTTTGCGTGACAAAATTCTTGCTGCTCAGGTCCATGCTCCTCCTGAGAAACCTTGTGACCGCTGCCTTGTCCCAGACTGCCCAGTCTCCATACTGCCATGCTCCAGACTTACCATTCTCCCAAGGCTGCTGGCCACCCTGGGAAGAATCAACACTTTTGGGCTATTTCCCAACAATTCTGGTGGCCTAGTCTACGTGCTGATGTAACCGCGTTTGTAGCTGCCTGTTCCGTATGTGCTCAGAGTAAGACTCCACAACATCTTCCAGTGGGCCTCCTACAACCCATACCCAATGGAGAAAGGCCCTGGACCCACCTGTCCATGGATTTCATTGTGGAGTTACCCAACTCCCAGGTCAACACAGTTATCCTTATGGTGGTTGACTCAAAAATGTCTCATTGTATTCCACTTAAGAAGTTGCCCACTTCTAAGGAACTGGCTTCCATTTTTGCTCTGGAGATCTTTCGATTACATGGGCTACCCAAGGTGATTGTCTCGGACAGGGGTAGTCAGTTTGTGTCCCAGTTCTGGTGAGCCTTTTGAGCACATTTGGGAATTCAGCTTGCTTTTTCCTCTGCATATCACCCGCAGTCTAATGGGGCCACAGAACGAGCCAATCGGTCCTTGGAGCAATTCTTATGTTGCCTCTATTTCTGACCATCATAACAACTGGTCACTTTTACCGTGGGAAGAGTTTGCTCACAATAGTGCCTTGAATTCTGCTTTCCGATTGTCCCCATTTATAACGAACTATGGTTTCCAAACTACCATGTTGCTTGAATCATTTGTTCTGCAGAGTAGTCCTGCCTTAGAAGAGCATCTCCGTGGTCTTCTTTCCACTTGGGCACAGGTCCAGGAGGCTTTGCGACATGCTAATGATAGGTACAGACTCCAAGTTGACTGCAGATGCCTGCCCGCGCCTTCCTACCAGGTTGGGGACAGGGTCTGGCTGTCATCTCGCAACCTCCGACTTCGCGTTCCCTCACTGAAGTTTGCACCTCAGTTTATTAGACAAAGGGATCTGACCGGGAGTACTATCTGTGGGTGTGCCACATCCCAATTAAATCAAAAAGAGAAGAGGAGGAATTCCCCCCCAAAAAAACAGGATTTTTAAGGCACTACCACAATGTATAAAAAAGTATAAATTTTATTGACAAAGAAATTAATCATGAAAAAAACACACAAATAGAAATTATACTATTACATATAAACATAAATATGGATACATAGAAACCGTCAATGAAGGTAAGTAGATCTTTCTGAACTGACGCGTTTCAGAAAATGTGTTCTCTCTACAGCTCCATCCCCCACTCTAGGGGATGCTGACTGGGCATACAACAAATTCATCCTCTTGTTATTAAATAATATATATCCTGTACCATAACATTTTTACTTTCGATGGTTCCCACTTCCTCCAGGTACAGGGAGTAGCGATGGGGACTTATTGTGCCCCATCCTACGCTAACCTGTACCTGGGGGAGTGGGAAAATATGTTTCTCAATGATGAGAACTTATCGATGCACACGGACCATTTCCTCGTATGGTTCAGGTATATCAATGACATTTACACCATTTGGGATGGGCCTTTAGACCTTTTACATCTATGTCTTGCTAATATGAACAAAAACCAATTCAATCTCACCTTCACAATGTCATTTAGTTGTAGTAAAATTCCTTTTTTGGACGTAATGGTCTCAAGAAGTGCGGATGGCACACTCTGCGGGCAATACTATATTACATGCCTCCAGTTTCCATCCACAGAGTTTAATAAAATCCATACCATACAGTCAATATCTCAGGGTCAGAAGAAATTGCACCAACGTTGCTACTTTTAAAGCTGAGGCATAATTTACGTGAAAGACTCCTTTTGAGAGGCTATTCACGTGCATCTCTAAAAAAAGCCTACAGACGAGCAACAACTTATTTATTCCCAAAAATCGAAAAATCAAGACAATCATCTTCGTATTATTACGAAATATTGTAACCAACATATGGAAGTAAGAAAAATTGTGTTGAAATTTTGGCATGTTCTGATTATGCATCCCAGTAGATTCCTTCCTGAGAATCCTCTTGTCACTTTCAGGAAAGCAACATCTGTGGCATCCAGATCGGTGAGAACTAAGTTCAAGGGGGACAATGACATGGAGCATTGCAAGTACAGGGGCACTTTTATGTGCGGGGCGTGTGGATACTGCAAATTCATGTATACCAACAAGCATCCTATTTTACCCGATGGCAGTGTCTTTAGGCCTAAGCATTTGGCCAACTGTAAGACCAAAGGTGTCATATACATGCTCTGGTGTGATTGTGGGTGCTTCTATGTTGGAAAGACGAAACTCGAGTTCTGGCATAGGGCATACCGACAGATCCGGAGCATGCAAACCTGTGACCCTGACCTGCCATTGGGGAGACACACCACCTTGGTCCATCAGGGCGTCTTTCCAAAAATTAAGTTTCTCACCTTGGATCGGGTACATCCTAATCCGAGGGGGGAATTGGAATAAAAGTCTCCTCCTACTCGAATTACAATGGATTTACAATCTACGAGCTACCAAGCCCCCTGGGCTTAACAATGCGGTCTGTTTTAAGCCATTTTTGGAAAGCTTTGACTATGGGGTCATGGAGAAATAGGATCACTGATTGTTATCTATTCAGCAGGCATGAGAATTTTAATGCTTTTTGGCTCACATTTCCATTCATATATATTGGCTAGATTACCAATATTCGATTCTCATACTTGGACTTACCTTTGACTTTGCTGATTATATATGTGAGTTCTGTATTAGACTGTATCTATGATTTATTGTTATTCAATTGTTGGAACATCTTTTACAGTGTTCTCTGGTAGCTTCATGGATTGCTTTGTTTGCATACTATCTACCCATTCCAAATGTTATACACTAGATGCTTTCTAAACATCAAAGGTATAGTTTCCTGGGATTATGTGACACTATCCACCTGCCAGGTGGAGGGATCATGTCCCGGGCTCTCATGTCCACTTTCCCAACACTGTCTAGCTTTTACTATCATACCTTTGGCTTACAATTTCTTTTTCCTTACCCATTCTCTTTCTTTGCATATGTTGGACTTTCTCTTTTCCTTTCTGTCTGTGTAAATTTATGAGTGTTGCATCTCATATGCCTCTGCCACATTTATATATTAGTATATGTAGTGCCCACCATTCATGCCCATTTTTGATTCGGTCAGGGCTCTCATGGCAGTCTTATGGGCTTTTGTGTTAGTTTTTCCACTCACTTTTAGTATCCACTACACCAGCAGCTTTTTTTAGTCATGGGTCCACCTTTCCACCTTTTTTTTGTATAAATTCCAATTTTTACTTATCTATATATTGTTATTATACATCTACCAATCTCCTTTGATTGGTGTCCCCATTATCTATATATTTTCTGCCATGCTGGCCTATCTCCATGGCGCGGTTTCCTGTATGTGCACCCGGCATGGCCAACATGTTCTCTCATGAGGACATCTTGCAGTGGTTGCGGTAATGTCTTTTTCTGTCTTGACATTTTTTCTCCCCTCCAGCCCTGGGCTAGTCACCACTGACTGTCTCTAGGGTTGGTTAGCTGTGCTGGTGGGAGTTGACGGCAGCGCGTCACTACGCGGCGCGGCCGTGCGACATGGTGCCGCGCTTGCATACCAGCTTGGTTGGCGCGCAAGCGCGGGACGTCATTGGTGTGAAGGCGGAGCGCGGCCGACACTCAGGGGGCCCATTGGTGGGACAGGGTCTAGGCACACCTCCATCTAGCTGATTCTAATTTTGAATCAGCTGATGGTTGAACTCATTTGTGCTATAATTAGCCAGCTGATTCAGTGTGAGCACAGGCTGGGATGGTGATGGTCGAGTTTGTAAGATCACAGGATGAGTTTTAAAGTAAGTGACATTTGAAATTTGACACTGTGTTTTTCGAATTTTGCTCAACCTATATGCTTGTTAGCAATCTTGGGCTTCAGTGCCCTCTCTTCCTCTTTCTTGTCTCTCCCGTTTTTTTACCTTTTTGACTCACATCCATACTCATTCTGGCCATCTTAATTTTACAGCCGTCCTGCCTATATAAATACTGACCAGGATTCATACCTACCAGACCATCCACCTTTATACTCTTGTATCTTTTCGTCTAGGTAGGTTATGGCTAGTTTTTATCTTTGGATCTACCCTCAAGCTCTTTCAATTAGTTTATCTTATGGTGTGTCTTTGATTCCAGGTTCCTTTCATTCTGGACCCCAGTACACACACAGGTGCTGTACCTGAACCCAGGCTGCAGCGTTTTTTAGCGCCTCTCCTGGCCAGCCTCCTTTCCCTCTGGGATATACATTTTTCTACACAGCCCAGGGGGTCCAAATTTAATCTCTGAGTGGATACTTGCATGAAGCCAGACGTTAAGCTGCATTATTCTTGTTTTTAATGATATGGATACTGATGCAATGTCAATGAATTTTAAGTAAGTGTATTTTTTTTCTATGTTGAAGGCCTACTCTGGGGGTAGTGTTGTATATACCCTTACTAATTATTTTGTGTACTGTAATCCCTCAGATGTAATTTCCTCTGTATGAACCCTGATGAAGGAAAACATTTTCTGAAACGCGTCGGTCCGAAGAGAGATCCACTTACCTTCATTGACCGTTTCTATGTATCCATGCTTATGTTTATATGTAATAGTATCATTTCTATTTGTGTGGTTTTTTCATGATTAATTTCTATATCAATAAAATTTATACTTTTTTATACATTGTGGTATCCGGTTTATTGGGCCTTTCCGTATTCTTTGCAGGATTAACCCAGTGGCTTACGCATTAAACCTTCCTTCTAACATGCGTATTTTTAATGTATTTCATGTCTCCTTATTAAAACCTTTGGTTTGCAACTGCTTTACCACCTCGATGCCACGTCCTCATCCTGTACAGGTTGAGAACCATGAGGAGAATGAAGTACAGTTCATTGTTGACTCCCATAGTTTCCATGGGTGCATAAGTACCTGTTGCATTGGAAGGGGTACAGTTCTGAGGAAAGCTCTTGGGTCTCATCCTTGGACGTACGTGCCCCTGTCCTCCTCTGTGATTTCCATAGATGTTTTTCCCTCAAGCCTAGTGGTCCTCTGAGGGGGAAGGGTCATTGAGGATTTGGTACTGTCTGGGCTGGGCTCAGCCCTTTCTGCTCTGAGCTGGCCGCTCATCTGTCATCTAATTGCCAGCTCCTATCTCTCCACAGGTACTCAGCTGTTGGTGATATCCTGCTCGTCAGTCCTGCTTACTTAAGTCGTCTCTGCCTTCACCTTAGTCAGCATCACAGAGATGCTCTCCTGCATTCCTGTTTAAAGACTTGCTTGGCTGACATCCCTTCTGGCTCCAGATCCTGCTTGCTGTTCTACTACTCTCATCTCTGGCTCTCTGACATTTGGCTTGTCTGACTATCCGTTCAGGTTCCTTACCTCTGTGTCATGGTTATGCAATAGAGTTTGTCTGTCAGCTTACCTCTCACCATGTGTTCATCTCTAGAGACCAGCCACTCTCACCTGACTGCTTTTATAATCTCTCCTCTAAGCATGGCTCCACCCCAGCTCCGATCAGAGAACTCTATATTAACCTGTGCACTGCAGGCCAGCCCTGCTGATCAACCATTGTGTGTTTGGCTTCCTGTTTCCTGCTTGCTGTGTGCTCTACGTTTGTCTCTGTTACCGACCTTGGCGTGTTCTCGACTATTCCTATCTGCTTGTGACCCTGACCTTTTGGCGTGTCCCTGACTATCCCTGTTTGCCTGTGACCCTGAACCTTTGGCGTGTACTCTATTGTCCTTGTCTGCTAGTTGCCCTGACCTTGGCTTATTCCCTTACTATCCCTATCCTCCTGTTGCCTACTGTGGGCATGAGCTAGGGGACCCTGGGGCTCGCGACCTGGAGCCAGTTGCAGCTTAGTCCATCCTTACCACTAGAGGCTCTGGTGAACACCTCTTGGCTCTTAGACTCCGCGCCCTAGGTAATCTTATGCTCTAACCCCGGTGGGATCCATGTTGGTGTTCCAGCGGCCCTGCCTTCCTTTACTACCCTGACTCCCATCTGGAGCCGTCAGTCGTAGGGTCCACTATCTTGCAGTGCACTCCTGATCCCAATGGTGTGCATCTGTCACCTGGCCTCAGGTGGCCTGACACTCTGGCTATGTTTTGACTATGTTTGTTCTATTTATGTTTATTATTAAACAAGTGTGATTTAACTGAACTTCTGTCTTGGTCTGATTTCATGGTTTCTGACACACGGGCCTTAGTCATAGATAAGGCCCCTATGGGCTATGACTAAGGCTCCTAGGGGTCGAAACACATTAGCACTTTTGTATGTTGGTTTGCACACTGGTTTATTGAAGACAATAAAGATTTCTGTTTTCTGGGGAGTCACTGAGTTGCTGGCTGGGCTCTCCCATTTACCTGTTTATGTTTACTGTGGAGGCTGAAAGCACAGGTGCCAGATAAATCCTCCAGATAAGAGCGGGGAGGTAGGAGTGCTGACTTTGCATTTCTCTTGACAACACTGATGTTTTGACAGCATTTTACAAAAAAAAAAAAAGAATGCAACAGTGGTGAAACAGTACTTGTTATGCACAAATGCAAAAAAAGATTATATTATGTATATTCCTGTGATTTTCAAGCAGTATAGATAATTTTTACTTGAAAGCATTCTTTATTTTTATTTTCTCTACACTAGCACAATTTGTATGTCAGTTATTTAAAATATTGTAGTCACAATCACAAATAAGGTTTAATTGAAAATAAAAGCTAAAGCAAACAAGCAGAGGCAAATAAATGCTTTAAAAATTGTGGCACTGGATAAAAACACTTTAGAAAAAAAAAAGCTTTTAAAGCATGTCCATGACCAACATTAGTTGACCAATGTTTTAGAGAGAAAAATCAAACATCTACATTAAGCTATCAATCCATCCATACATAAAGCATATTATTCTATAGACCTAAAAAAATACAAGCATGGTTTATCCAATAATTCACGTTGCAATTTTTTATAGTGTTCATAAGTCTAGTAGAAAAAAAAAGAAGATTAAAGGATTTTGTTTCCACTAGCATTTAAAATAGTTTTTTTAAAGAGATGATTGGATCACCCTAAAGGGCAACCCATTAGCCAAATTCTGCAAAAAGCATACAGTCATTTTACTAATACACTGTAGTAATTTCTGTACTTTTTGCCTAAACGTACCTACTGTATAGGCACTATTTGTATTTTAAACTGAGTGATTTTAATGGTTAATATACAGAATATTTAGTGCTGTGCAGTGTATTTGAAGTATACATATTAAAACTGGTGGCATACATTAATAATATTTATGTTTTCACTAGATATAATTTATTAATATTAAGAAAAAACTATTACATATTGAATACTAAATGTATAAATTGATATAAGTTGAGATTTACATTCTGTTGTGTTTAAAAATAATTGTTAGGAGTCATTTTGTTCCTGATTGTATTTTCTAAGTTATCATTCACATAATTCACAGAGCCAAAACAAAAACAGCCATGAAAAAAAGAACACGCTTCAGTACTAAGGTCAGTCAGCAACTAATAGAACCATGATGGCTTCTGCCTTAAGGGTAGTCACTGCTCTAGAGGCAGATGTACTTTACTACACAGCAATTATGAGTCTACTACTGTATACAGAACATGCTGTGAGTGGTAAAAGAAAAACTGTGCCCTTGAGGCATGAGTATATCACCTTATTTCTGATCATTCTTTTGGACACAGTGTGGCTAAAATACACTATACAGTACAATGTACATGGCTTGAAAAACAAATGCAAAACCTGGAATATGCTTCTTTACAGTTTTAAAACTACAATGCAGGAAGAGTTATATAAAGTCAATTGCGAACTGTTTCTTTTTCAAATATATTTACTGAAATGGTAATTTACTGCATTTGCAGATACTAAAAACTTTTAATAACATATATTATTTCAGTTATTCCAAATATGTCAATGGTATTTGCTTTTGAAAAATATGAAAGAATCTATAATAATATTTAAAGCATATCATAACGTGAAGAAATCAGATCTCAACTACTAGTTCTGTTAGCATCACTGGTTTCTCCAGTTGTGCTCCCTTTTCCACTTTTTGATTATGTTGATCAGGCTAGTAAAAAGGATTTCTCTAACTTCAAGTCCTAGGGTCTGAATGGATCCCTGAGCAAGACCAGCACTGTCACCCTATTTTAGTAGTATAGTCAGTGTTTATCTGGCACTCCAGATGGAGTAATCCTTAGGGGTATAGTCTGTGACTGTAATAACTGAATGGCGATGTATCCATAGAAAGGGGTATTAAGGGTTAAAAAGGAAGACAGCCATCCTTCAGAGTGTATCCAGAACTCTGCAAGACATGTAAGGAAAAAACAGGGAGGGGGAGGCGCCGACCTGAATGTAGTATTAAAATGATGACTTTAATAGGATAAAATTAAAAACACTTACAAGATGATAGAAGATGCATGCTCATCAAAGTAAAGTGCAGTCCTGACATTCCACATGGCTCTGTAGGTCCCACCGCTATTCCGGATAGCTGGAAAGAATTTAGCAGCTGGCTGGAATAAATCGCAGTGTTTCTCCAGAAGCAAAGGAACCAAGAAGCTCCACACTGACCAGCATGGACCATGGAACAGGAAGTGATGTCACCGGCGTCTGATTGGACCTAGGCAGGGCTGGAATCTTGTCAATCAGGGCTGCAGTGGTGAAAGGCTATGCGCTCGGAGCTGGCTGCTCCTTCTATTGGCCTGCTGCCCTCTAGAGGAGGACAGCTATATATACACAATATATATACACAAATGCACAATAGAGAGCATGTGGGTGTGGCTGTGGAACTAGAACTTCCTGCAGACCAATCAGTAAACATTTAGTAAAACAATTTAGGAAAAAATAAATTATAGCAAGTGGCAATGTAAAGCAGGGGCTAACAGTCTCGGATTGACAAATAAATAAATTAATTAATATATTTTTAAAAACTGACACACATGGAAATATTTGAAGCATAATTCTCTTCTATATGTATAGAAGCCCATTGAAGAGGTTAACAATGTATAAAGGGCCAGGCAAGTAAAATAGAAAAAAAAGGGAGTTAGTATGATGTAAACATGAAGTAGTGATAAAGGGGGAACAGGCTGTAGTTTAAAGAATTAATAATGGTAATGAACGGTAATGTTAAAGTTGGTGCTGCGTTCCCCCTAATTAGTATACAAGGGATGTATATGTGTGTGTGTGAAAAAGTAGATATACTGAATGGCACGTGGCAGGGCTGCTCACCTGTCCCCACTGCTGTCATTCTCTCGCTGGAACCATTTATTCGAACAATCAATAAGGATGACTCTGTAAAAGGTATCACCATACAAGACAAGAAATACAGTGGGGCAAGAAGTATTTAGTCAGCCACCAATTGTGCAAGTTCTCCCACTTAAAAAGATGAGTGAGGCCTGTAATTGTCATCATAGGAATACCTCAACTATGAGAGACAAAATGTGGAAACAAATCCAGACAATCACATTGTCTGATTTTTGAAAGAATTTATTTGCAAATTATGGTGGAAAATAAGTATTTGGTCACCTACAAACAAACAAGATTTCTGACTCTCACAGACCTTTATCTGCTTCTTTAAGAGACTCCTCTGTCCTCCACTCATTACCTATATTAATGGCACCTGTTTGAACTTGTTATCAGTATAAAAGGCACCTGTCCACAACCTCAAACAGTCACACTCCAAACTCCACTATGGTGAAGACCAAAGAGCCATCGAAGAACACCAGAAACAAAATTGTAGACCTGCACCAGGCTGGGAAGACTGAATCTGCAATAGGCAAGATGCTTGGTGTGAAGAAATCAACTGTGGGAGCAATAATTAGAAAATGGAAGACATACAAGATAATCTCCCTCGATCTGGGGCTCCACGCAAGATCTCACCCTGTGGGGTCAGAATGATCACAAGAACGGTGAGCAAAAATCCCAGAACCACACGTGGGGACCTAGTGAATGACCTGCAGAGAGCTGGGATCAATGTAACAAAGGCTACCATCAGTAACACACTATGCCGCCAGGGACTCAGATCCTGCAGTGCCAGTCGTGTTCCCCTGCTTAAGCCAGTACATGTCCGGGCCCGTCTGAGGTTTGCTAGAGAGCGTTTGGATGATCCAGAAGAGGATTGGGTGAATGTCATATGGTCAGATGAAACCAAAGTAGAACTGTTTGGTAGAAACACAACTGTTTGGTGGAGAGTGAATGCTGAGTTGCAACCAAAGAACACCATACCTACTGTGAAGCATGGGGGTGGCAACATCATGCTTTGGAACTGTTTCTCTGCAAAGGGAACAGGACAACTGATCCGTGTACATGAAAGAATGAGATTTTGAGTGCAAACCTCCTCCCATCAGCAAGGGCATTGAAGATGAAACGTGGCTGGGTCTTTCAGCATGACAATGATCCCAAACACACCACCCGGGCAACGAAGGAGTGGCTTCGTAAGAAGCATTTCAGGGTCCTGGAGTGGCCTAGCCAGTCTCCAGATCTCAACCCCATAGAAAACCATTGGAGGGAGTTGAAAGTCTGTGTTGCCCAGCGTCAACCCCAAAACATCACTGCTCTAGAGGAGATCTGCATAGAGGAATGGGCCAACATACCAGCAACCTGTGTGACAACTAGGGATGAGCCGAACACCCCCCTGTTTGGTTCGCACCAGAACATGCGAACAGGAAAAAAGTTTGTTCGAACAGGCGAACACCATTAAAGTCTATGGGACACGAACATGAATAATCAAAAGTGCTAATTTTAAAGGCTTATGTGCAAGTTATTGTCATAAAAAGTGTTTGGGGACCTGGGTCCTGCCCCAGGGAACATGGATCAATGCAAAAAAAGTTTTAAAAATGGCCGTTTTTTCAGGAGCAGTGATTTTAATAATGCTTAAAGTCAAACAATAAAAGTGTAATATCCCTTTAAATTTCATAGCTGGGGGGTGTCTATAGTATGCCTGTAAAGGGGCGCATGTTTCCCGTGTTTAGAACAGTCTGACAGCAAAATGACATTTCAAAGTAAAAAAGCCCTTCAGGTCTGGTATGGATATTAAGGGGAACCCCAGCCAAATTTTTTTAAAAAATGACGTGGGGGTCCCCCTAAATTCCATACCAGACCCTTCAGGTCTGGTATGGATTTTAAGGGGAACCCAGCGCCAAAATAAAAAAAAATGGCGTGGGGTCCCCCCAAAAATCCATACCAAACCCTTATCCGAGCACGAAACCTGGCAGGCTGCAGGAAAAGAGGGGGGGATGAGAGAGCGCCTCCCCTGAAGCGTACCAGGCCACATGCCCTCAACATTGGGAGGGTGCTTTGGGGTAGCCCCCCCAAAACACCTTGTCCCCATGTTGATGAGGACAAGGGCCTCATCCCCACAACCCTGTGGGGGGCTTATCGGAATCTGGAAGCCCCCTTTAACAAGGGGACCCCCAGATCCCGGCCCCCCCGTGTGAAATGGTAAGGGGTACAAAAGTACCCCTACCATTTCACTAAAAAAACTGTCAAAAATGTTAAAAATGACAAGAGACAGTTTTTGACAATTCCTTTATTTAAATGCTTCTTCTTTCTTCTATCTTCCTTCATCTTCTTCTTCTTCTTCTGGTTCTTCTGGCTCTTCTGGTTCTTCCTCCGGTGTTCTCATCCAGCATCTCCTCTGCGGCATCTTCTATCTTCTTCTCCTCGGGCTGCTCCGCACCCATGGCATGGAGGGAGGCTCCCGCTCTTCTCTTCATCTTCTTCATCTTCTTCTCTTCTTCTCTTCTTCTCTTCTTCATCTTCTTCTCTGGGCCGCTCTGCATCCATGCTGGCATGGTGGGAGGCTCCCGCTGTGTAACGTGTCTCCTCTTCTGACGGTTCTTAAATAATGGGGGACGGGGCCACCCGGTGACCCAGCCCCCCTCTGACGCACGGTGACTTGACGGGACTTCCCTGTGACATCACGGGGAATGCCACAGGGAAGTCCCATCATGTCCCGTGCATCAGAGGGGGGCGCGGTCACTGGGTGGCCCCGCCCCCAGTTATTTAAGAACCGTCAGAAGAGGAGACGCGTCACACAGCGGGAGCCTCCCACCATGCCAGCATGGCTGCAGAGCGGCCCAGAGAAGAAGATGAAGAAGAGAAGAAGAGAAGAAGATGAAGAAGAGAAGAAGATGAAGAGCGGGAGCCTCCCCCCATGCCATGGGTGCGGAGCGGCCCAAGGAGAAGAAGATAGAAGACGCCGCAGAGGAGATGCTGGACGAGAACACTGGAGGAAGAACCAGAAGAGCCAGAAGAACCAGAAGAAGAAGAAGATGAAGGAAGATAGAAGAAAGAAGAAAGAAGAAGCATTTAAATAAAGGAATTGTCAAAAACTGTCTGTTGTCATTTTTAACATTTTTGACAGTTTTTTAGTGAAATGGTAGGCCCTTTCCATTTCACACGGGGAGGCCGGGATCTGGGGGTCCCCTTGTTAAAGGGGGCTTCCAGATTCCGATAAGCCCCCGCCTGCAGACCCCCACAGCACCGACCAGGGTTGTGGGGATGAGGCCCTTGTCCTCATCAACATGGGGATGAGGCCCTTGTCCTCATCAACATGGGGACAAGGTGTTTTGGGGGGCTACCACAAAGCACCCTCCCAATGTTGAGGGCATATGGCCTGGCACGGTTCGGGGGGGGCGCTCTCTCGTCCCCCCTCTTTTCCTGCTGCCTGCCAGGTTGCATGCTCGGATCAGGGTCTGGTATTGATTTTTGGGGGGACCCACGCCGTTTTTTTTTAAATTTTGGCACGGGTTCCCCTTAAAATCCATACCAGACCTGAAGGGTCTGGTATGGAATTTAGGGGGACCCCCACGTCATTTTTTTTTTAAATTTTGGCCGGGATTCCCCTTAATATCCATACCAGACCTGAAGGGCCTGGTATGGAATTTAGGGGGACCCCCACGTCATTTTTTTTTTAAATTTTGGTTCGGGGTTCCCCTGTGGGGAATTCCCATTCCGTTTTTATCAATGAACTTTTATGTGTATTGTCGGACCGGCAATGCAATAGCCGCGAGTAGTTTTAAATTACTTTTTTTCCTTTGAAATGTCATCTTGCTATCAGACTGTTTTAAACATGGGAAACATGCGCCCCTTTACAGGCATACTATAGACACCCCCCAGCTATGAAATTTAAACGGATATTACACTTTTATTGTTTGACTTTAAGCATTATTAAAATCACTGCTCCTGAGAAAACGTCAGTTTTTAAAACTTTTTTTGCATTGATCCATGTCCTCTGGGGCAGGACCCATGTCCCCAAAAACTTTTTATGACAATAACTTGCATATAAGCCTTTAAAATTAGCACCTTTGATTTCTCCGATAGACTTTTAAAGGGTGTTCCGCGGCATTCGAATTTGCCGCAAACACCCCAAATTGTTTGCTGTTCGGCGAACTTGCGAACAGCCGATGTTCGAGTCGAACATGAGTTCGACTCGAACTCGAAGCTCATCCCAAGTGACAACCTTGTGAAGACTTACAGAAAACGTTTGACCTCTGTCATTGCCAACAAAGGATATATAACAAAGTATTGAGTTGAACTTTTGATATTGACCAAATACTTATTTTCCACCATAATTTGCAAATAAATTCTTTCAAAAATCAGACAATGTGATTGTCTGGATTTGTTTCCACATTTTGTCTCTCATAGTTGAGGTATACCTATGATGACAATTACAGGCCTCTCTCATTTTTTTAAGTGGGAGAACTTGCACAATTGGTGGCTGACTAAATACTTTTTTGCCCCACTGTATGCATATTACATGATCCATCATTAGGTGCACCCCACTTGATATCCACACCATGAGGACACACACACACATATACATCCCTTGTATACTAATTAGGGGGAACACAGCACCAACTTTAACATTACCGTTCATTATCATTATTAATTCTTTACACTACAGCCTGTTCCCCCTCCATCAACTCTTCATGTTCACATGCATACTACCCCCCCCCCCTTTTTTTCTATTTTACTTGCCTGGCCCTTTATACATTGTTAACCTATTCAATAGCCTATTCTTCTACACTCAGGTCGGCGCCTCCCCCTCCCTGTTTTTCGTCACCTTATATTAGGATGCGCTGCCACTGTAGATGGGGAGCTTTACCTGAGGACCCAAAGCTCCAGCATGTACAGCTCATAGTTCAGTTTCAGCTTCAGCACTACCCACTTCTCCTGTGATTGATAGTGGCTCATAAAGGGTCTATTGTCTGCAAACGTGCATATTCAGTGAAAATGCCCCTGTGTTTATGGCATGGAAGCACAAAGCAATAGTAAATATAGGGATTAAGGATAGGCATAGTATATGGAGTTTGCATAATGAAGTACATTGTGGATGGCACCTGAATGCACCTTCACCACACATTCATATTCAACTTTACTAATGCACACTAGCAACAATGCAGTAGATCTAGTTTTTAGTCCATTGTTAAGCTTTAGGCAGCCCACTTAAATGAATGATCTATCTTTACACAACCACTTTTTAATTTCACATCAATTGACCTTTATAGAGTGAATACACCCTTTATTTTGGGGCCTTTATCAGGAAGCAACTCATGTGTCAAATAATGTCACACTTTAAAACACACGCACGCAATCAATTTTTAATCTGAGCTTCAGGACTGGAGAGGGAAGGGCGTGAAATTTATTGCACAAATGTATTTGGGAGGCTGAAATCATTTGCAGAGCTTCAATCAGAGTTGGCACTTTATCAGTGCCAGTGATCTCTTTCTCAGCCTCCCACAAACTTTCTCAATTATTTATTCTCCACCAAGTTTACAGTACTGCTGTTAAACTATCCCAGTGGGGAAAAAGAGACTCCTCTAACTGCCCAGGGTGTAATGTGCACAGAGGAGATTTATTCATATGATCTGGCATTGCCAGAAATAAACCAGATATTGGTCCTACAAACTATTTCAGTAGTGACACAACAGTCTATTCCTTAAGATCCATTAGTCTGACTGCTAGGTGAATTAGTTCAGGAATTTTTTCAACCTGGGGTTTATATTATGATCTCCAGACTGTTGTATCTTCCCAGAAAACTAATTGCTAGACAGTGGATGTCACCCACTCCCCCAACTAAAAAACAATGGGTGGAATGTGTAACCTCTTTAATGCCGGGGAACAACTCACATACCAGCATTGTAATGCCCACCATAAATTTCAGACGATCTGGCAGGGTTGGCTGGATGTTTCTGCACTAGCACCCCCTCAAATTAAGGTTTATGTTTGGGCCCCTTTTTCGGTGGAGTGATTGGGCCTACTGGCCTAATATCTATGTGACTCGTTTACTGTTTTGTTTATATTGCTATTGTCTCAGGTAACATGTAGACTATTGTAACACGTGCAGAAAAAAGAGGGGAGGACACCTTAATTCATCCAAGAATAGGTTCAGGGGAAGACGGATAGGGGAAAGGGGGATTTACCACCCAATGAAACAATTAATCAAATTAATTATACCCCTAAGGTTACCCAAATCATTTGTCAATTAACTCAATGGTGTGTAGCTAACAAGCTATCAGATAGTTGTTCAATGGACCATAAAGATATATATGAGAAAAAAGAAAAGGGGGCAAGAGGGGGCCTCCTAAAAAAGATGGTCCGCTCAAGAACAAACTGTTGTGAACCTGAAAAAACTTTATTGTGTCAATTTACTAAATAGAAACATAATCCACTAACCATGTATATTTAAAAAATAGGGCAAAGGAAATCCTATTGTGTGCTGGTGGCCACCACAGACATTACACATACATCAAAATTTCATGCACTCCCACTCATCAAATTAATGTCACTGAAGACCCGGGTCTGTACAATTTTCATGGGATTCCAGAGCAAGGAGATGGCTTCATGAATAATAGACATTCGGTCCTTCTAGGATAAAGTGCAAGTGCTGGTGAAAAACAAGGGTCCCATACAGATGTGAGCCAATAGCTGATTGGGCATATATGTGTGTCAACCGACATATTGTAACACGTGGATGACACTTTTCATTAGACGTGTGCAATTAGTTTTGTTCCAAATTAGTTTTTCGATGAAATTCGACAAATTCGTTATTTTGAAAATATTCGAATGAACAAAAAACATTTAATGGATTTTTCTGAAAATTTGTAAATTCAAAAATTCGAATACCTGAAAATAAGAATGAAAATCTGAAAATAAGAACGAAAATCAGAAAGTAATAACTAACTAACTAATAATTAGGGATGAGCTTCGAGTTCGAGTCGAACTCATGTTCGACTCAAACATTGGCTGTTCGCAAGTTCGCCGAACAGTGAACAATTTGGGGTGTTCGCGGCAAATTCGAATGCCGCGGAACACCCTTTAAAAGTCTATGGGAGAAATCAAAAGTGCTAATTTTAAAGGCTTATATGCAAGTTATTGTCATAAAAAGTGTTTGAGGACCTGGGTCCTGCCCCAGGGGACATGGATCAATGCAAAAAAAAGTTTTAAAAATGGACGTTTCAGGAGCAGTGATTTTAATAATGCTTAAAGTCAAACAATAAAATTGTAATATCCCTTTAAATTTCATAGCTGGGGGGTGTCTATAGTATGGCTGTAAAGGGGCACATGTTTCCCGTGTTTAGAACAGTCTGACAGCAAAATGACATTTCGAAGGAAAAAACCCATTTAAAACTACTTGCGGCTATTGCATTGCCGACAATACACATAGAAGTTCATTGATAAAAATGGCATGGGAATTCCCCACAGGGAACCCTGAACCAAAATTTAAAAAAAAAAATGACGTGGGAGTCCCCATAAATTCCATATCAGACCCTTCAGGTCTGGTATGGATATCAAGGGGAACCCCGGCCAAAATTAAAAAAAAAAAATGACGTGGGGTTCCCCCTAAATTCCATACCAGACCCTTCAGGTCTGGTATGGATTTTAAGGGGAACCCCGTGCCAAAAAAAAAAACGGCGTGGGGTCCCCCCAAAAATTCATACCAGACCCTTATCCGAGCACGCAACCTGGCAGGCCGCAGCAAAAGAGGGGGGGCGAGAGTGCGGCCCCCCTCCTGAACCGTACCAGGCCACATGCCCTCAACATTGGGAGGGTGCTTTGGGGTAGCCCCCCAAAACACCTTGTCCCCATGTTGATGAGGACAAGGGCCTCATCGCCACAACCCTGGCCGGTGGTTGTGGGGTCTGTGGGCGGGGGGCTTATCGGAATCTGGAAGCCCCCTTTAACAAGGGGACCCCCAGATCCCGGCCCCCCCTGTGTGAAATGGTAAGGGGGTACTTACCCCTACCATTTCACAAAAAAACTGTCAAAAATGTTAAAAATGACAAGAGACAGTTTTTGACAATTCCTTTATTTAAATGCTTCTTCTTTCTTCCTTCATCTTCTTCTTCTGGTTCTTCTGGTTCTTCCTCCGACGTTCTCGTCCAGCATCTCCTCCGCGGCGTCTTCTATCTTCTTCTCCTCGGGCCGCTCCGCACCCATGCCATGGGGGGAGGCTCCCGCTCTTCTCTTCATCTTCTTCTTCATCTTCTTCTCTTCTTCCTTCTTCTCTTCTTCTGTTCTTCATTTTCTTCTCCGGGCCGCTCCGCATCCATGCTGGCATGGAGGGAGGCTCCCGCTGTGTGACGGCGTCTCCTCGTCTGACGGTTCTTAAATAACGAGGGGCGGGGCCACCCGGTGACCCCGCCCCCCTCTGACGCACGGGACTTGACGGGACTTCCCTGTGGCATTCCCCGTGACGTCACAGGGAAGTCCCGTCAAGTCACCATGCGTCAGAGGGGGCGGGGTCACCGGGTGGCCCTGCCCCCGTTATTTAAGAACCGTCAGATGAGGAGACGCCATCACACAGCGGGAGCCTCCCTCCATGCCAGCATGGATGCGGAGCGGCCCGGAGAAGAAAATGAAGAAGAGAAGAAAAGAAGAAGAGAAAAAAAGAAGAAGATGAAGAAAAAGAGAAGAGCGGGAGCCTCCCCCCATGCCATGGGTGCGGAGCGGCCCGAGGAGAAGAAGATAGAAGACGCCGCGGAGGAGATGCTGGACGAGAACGCTGGAGGAAGAACCAGAAGAACCAGAAGAAGAAGATGAAGGAAGAAAGAAGAAGCATTTAAATAAAGGAATTGTCAAAAACTGTCTCTTGTCATTTTTAACATTTTTGACAGTTTTTTTGTGAAATGGTAGGGGTAAGTACCCCCTTACCATTTCACACAGGGGGGGCTGGGATCTGGGGGTCCCCTTGTTAAAGGGGGCTTCCAGATTCCGATAAGCCCCATACTATTCAAGTGCTCTAAATAAATTTATCTCCTGCATTACCAAAAAAAATGAAAATCATAATAATGACAAATCATAATTAGATGACACATTGAAGTGCCCACAATAGTGAAAAAAATATATATAGTGATTGATTGTCCACATAAAAAAGTGATAGAAGTAGTTGAAGTGATATCTTTCAATATTATCCCAATCTTGTTGCTGAAAACAAAAGGTTTTCCATCACCAAAGAAAAAATAAGAAAGGAAAAACACCTCGAAGTAGTAGATATCTGCTTACCAGATACCAATGACTCCTTTAGTTAAAAAGAGAGTCACTAGCGCTTGTGCAGGGTTGTACCTGCTCACATGGATGGCCGGACTGTGGTTGGTATTATAGGCATGGATCGTTCCCGTCAAGCTCATTCAAGATAGGATAAGGATACATAGGAAACAAAAACAGTCTCCATAGCGTAAAACCATTTATTAAAAAAGTAAACAAATTAAAAAGCCAAATGGCCGCTTACATTGGTGGGTGCCTACCCGGCACTGGGGCTGCTTGCATGTCAGGGTGACTTCGCAGTCAGAAATAGCCTTTCATGTCTCCTCCACGCTGGCGTGCGTTCCAGCTTACACAGGGGGGCAGCCAAAGGATCCGGATGTTGTTGGGTGATAGGACATGTGACCACGTACCGCTCCGACGTACGTTTCGTAGTAAAACGTCTTCAGGGAAGCGTACGTTGGTCACTGGAATGGTGGTTTTTATTAGGAACAGGAAGGGGGCGGGTAATTGGCATATGGGCCACAGGAACTGTGCTCATAGCAATAAAGTTGGAAAGTTCAACTATGGTCTGGAGCTTAGCTCCATCTTGTGGATATTTACTATATTGTTCACAAAAGACTCCTTATTTAAAAACGAATGTGACTTTTATTAGGAACAGGAAGGGGGCGGGTAATTGGCAAATGGGCCACAGGAACTGTGCTCATAGCAATAAAGTTGAAAGGTTCAACTATGGTCTGGAGCTTAGCTCCATCTTGTGGATATTTACTATATTGTTCACAAAAAACTCCTTATTTAAAAACAAATGTGACTTCATATCAACCATTTCCTAGGGGGGAGACGACATGTTGTTATAGTCCCCCTACTGGTTAAAAACAGGTAGGTAAATCCACCCATATAGGTGGTGGGGAAGTGAGAAAAATATATAAGTGAATAAAATTAATGGTGGTGTTTTTGTAGAGAAAAAAGGGGGGGACTCATGTAACCCTGAATTCTATAACAGCCCCAGTCTCGGTTTACATACAAAAATGATTACAAAACTGAATAGCATTTCATAAACCTTAAAAGGCTGCAATATAACCTATCCCTGTCTGACTCAAATAATAAAGAGGACAAAGAAGAGGGAGGGAAGAGTATTCCATCTTGCACCCTAGACAGCTATCTCTGACCACAACCATAATACAAGTGGTACCTAACTCACTCGCATGATCTGAAGTGGGCAGATAATAATATTCCTAGACACTCCTGGACTCAATCATTTGTAAGAAAACAATTAAGGTCCAGATCTATATTCATCCCATGTGGTTGCATAGTCCGTAATTTATAAAGCCAGTACGTTTCATTCCTAGATATTGCCCTTTTCATATGGGTACCTCTCCAATCCCTAGAGATTTTGTCAATCCCATAGAATGTACATAGTGATGGGTCACTATCATGGTAAAGTTTGAAGTGTCTTGAGACACTATGATTAGGGTATCCCTTTTTAATATTTGTTAAATGTTCATTTATTCTTACTTTCAGTTGGCGTGTGGTTCTGCCCACGTATTGAAGGGAACATGGGCATTCCAGAACATATGTTACGTGATCAGAATCACATGTGATGAGAGGTTTGATATCAAATTGTTGTTGTGTTACTATAGATTGGAATTGGGTCTTCTTTTTCTTGGTACCTGGTTTTCTGGTTATTTTACAAGCATTGCATCTAGTGCAATAGTGAAACCCGGAACCATCCAGGAAAGTGGGAGGTTTCCCGGGGGGATCTGGTACATTTGGAGCCAAGCGATTCCTCAGAGTAGGGGCCCTTCGGTAGATAAACTTAGGTTTATTGGGCAGGGAAGATTGGAGATCTTTATCTTTGAGTAGGATAGGCCAGTATTTTTTGAAGATACCTTCTACTGTTTTGTATTGGCGATGAAAGCCTGATATGAACGCACAGTCACCCTTATATTCTTGTTTTGGTTTGGGGACCAATAGGGACTGCCTGTCCATATTTGCCACCTGTGAGACCAATTTTTTCAAGATATGGGCAGGGTTATCCCTTTTCTCTAAATCTAGTGGTGAGAATTGCTGCTTGTGTGAAATAATCCAAGATGTTATCACAATTTCGCCGTATACGCATGTATTGCCCTTTCGGTACAGCTCCTATCCATTGCGGATGGTGACAGCTGTGTGTAGAGACATATGCGTTACGGTCAGTTTCTTTAAAAAAAGTCTTTGTACTAATATGATCACCTTGTTTGAAGAGTGTTAGATCCAAATAATTCACTGTGGCCAGACTGTACTCCGCTGTGAACTTTAGATTGTACTTATTCATATTCATACACTCCAAAAACTTGTTAAAACTTTCTTTGGTTCCCTCCCACAGAATCATCACGTCATCTATGTATCTTTTATACAGAATAAGTGAGTGAGGTCTGTTTTTGAAAATGGTCTCTGATTTCCATTTATTTAACGTAATATTCGCCACGCTAGGTGCATAGCGGGCTCCCATGGCTACACCGCCAATTTGGTTGTAGTAATCGTTTAATGCCCAGAAATAATTATTCCCCATGGCCATAGATAATCCTTTAATCAAAAATTTGTTTTGTGATTTTTTCAGGGTGGATTGGTTGGTGAGAGCCCACCTCACTGATTCTAACACATCTGTTTGGCGAAGGTTTGTATACAAAGACTCGATGTCTATTGTTACTAGTAAAGTTTGATCCGTGATGATGGTAGATTGTAACAGTGTAATTAGTTCTCGACTATCTTTGAGATAGGATTGGCTCTGTGGGACTAGAGGCTGGAGGAAGGTGTCGAGGTATTCCCCCACCCTAGAGTACAGAGAGCCAATCCCACTCACTATTGGACGGCCTGGTGGGTTTACCTTATCTTTATGTATTTTTGGTACTATATAGAGTACTGGAATTCTGGGTGTAGTTAGGTTCAAATAATCTGCTTCTTTCTGAGTTAATATTTGTTTACTGGTACCTTGGTTGATCCAATCTAATAGTTGTTGTTTCAGTTGTGGGGTAGGGTTACTTTTAAGCTTTTTATATGTTGAGGTGTCATTCAACTGTCTCCTTAGTTCTGTATTATAGTTTTCTTTGGTTAGTACTACCAAACCTCCCCCCTTGTCAGCAGGTCTCACCACTATCTGTTTGTTCTCTTCCAGTTTTTTTATTCCCTCCCATATTCTTTGGTTGTTTTTGTGTTGTGATATTTCAATCTGTCGTACTTCATCTTGGACCATACTCTTGAATGCTTCTATGTGGTGGTGAGAACCCTTTTGGGGATTGAACACTGAATTATTTTTCAAATTACTGTGTACAAAAGGGTCTGTTATTTCCTGAATCCTAGTGTTGCTGGTTTGCCCTGCAAAATGTTTCCTGATATTTAGTTTCCTTATATATTTCTCAATATCTACGAACAGATTGAACTTATCTAGGTTCTTATTTGGCGCAAATTTTAATCCCTGTGCCAAGACTTCCAATTCTGCATCCGAAAATTCTATGGTGGTTAGATTAAATAATCCTGCTTTTAGTTGTTTCTCTTCCTTTTTCTTTCTCCCTCTGCCTCTTCTTCCTCTCTTTCTACTCTTTCTATATGATTTTGTTGTGAGTTGGAAGGGATTCTGTATGGTTCTTTCCAGTCTCTCCATTCCCCCCCCTCCCTGGTGTGGGTAAGGGTTGTGTACTAAAATTACCTCTAAAGTTTCCCCTTGGGGGCCTTGATGGGTACTGATTGCGGTTGTTGGCATAGTAGCCATAGTCTGGGGGTCTATAGTCAGTAGGGGGGGGGTCTGTTGTAGTTAGGTCCCCTGTATGGTGAATGGTATGTGGTAGGGTATGGGTGAGAATTCCCCTTAGGGTAATTAATAGGACCATGTGCTGTCCTATTGTTTTTGTGGGGTGTATTGGGGTCCCCTTTACTTTGGGCTGCCATAGACGCTACAGTGTTGTGTACTTCAACTTCCCTCTCCACTGTTGGATCTTGGGACGGGTTCAGCTGTAAATTTTGTTGCCATTTGTATACCCTATTGTCTTCATAGTCCTTAGTATCTCTAAAATATTTTTTGAGCTTTTTATCTTTGATTTCCCCATCGTATTTAACTAGATGGGTGTTTAAATACGATGGTATAGAATGTTATAGAATTCAGGGTTACATGAGTCCCCCCTTTTTTCTCTACAAAAACACCACCATTAATTTTATTCACTTATATATTTTTCTCACTTCCCCACCACCTATATGGGTGGATTTACCTACCTGTTTTTAACCAGTAGGGGGACTATAACAACATGTCGTCTCCCCCCTAGGAGATGGTTGATATGAAGTCACATTTGTTTTTAAATAAGGAGTTTTTTGTGAACAATATAGTAAATATCCACAAGATGGAGCTAAGCTCCAGACCATAGTTGAACCTTTCAACTTTATTGCTATGAGCACAGTTCCTGTGGCCCATTTGCCAATTACCCGCCCCCTTCCTGTTCCTAATAAAAGTCACATTCGTTTTTAAATAAGGAGTCTTTTGTGAACAATATAGTAAATATCCACAAGATGGAGCTAAGCTCCAGACCATGGTTGAACTTTCCAACTTTATTGCTATGAGCACAGTTCCTGTGGCCCATATGCCAATTACCCGCCCCCTTCCTGTTCCTAATAAAAACCACCATTCCAGTGACCAACGTACGCTTCCCTGAAGACGTTTTACTACGAAACGTACGTCGGAGCGGTACGTGGTCACATGTCCTATCACCCAACAACATCCGGATCCTTTGGCTGCCCCCCTGTGTAAGCTGGAACGCACGCCAGCATGGAGGAGACATGAAAGGCTATTTCTGACTGCGAAGTCACCCTGACATGCAAGCAGCCCCAGTGCCGGGTAGGCACCCACCAATGTAAGCGGCCATTTGGCTTTTTAATTTGTTTACTTTTTTAATAAATGGTTTTACGCTATGGAGACTGTTTTTGTTTCCTATGTATCCTTATCCTATCTTGAATGAGCTTGACGGGAATGATCCATGCCTATAATACCAACCACAGTCCGGCCATCCATGTGAGCAGGTACAACCCTGCATAAGCGCTAGTGACTCTCTTTTTAACTAAAGGAGTCATTGGTATCTGGTAAGCAGATATCTACTACTTCGAGGTGTTTTTCCTTTCTTATTTTTTCTTTGGTGATGGAAAACCTTTTGTTTTCAGCAACAAGATTGGGATAATATTGAAAGATATCACTTTAACTACTTCTATCACTTTTTTATGTGGACAATCAATCACTATATATATTTTTTTCACTATTGTGGGCACTTCAATGTGTCATCTAATTATGATTTGTCATTATTATGATTTTCATTTTTTTTGGTAATGCAGGAGATATATTTATTTAGAGCACTTGAATAGTATGGTATCTAGCGCCCCCTAGCTTTCTTACATTTCCATTTTCTTGGTAATGCAGGAGATATATTTATTTAGAGCACTTGATTATTATGGTATCTAGCGCCCCCTATCTTTCTTACATCTTTTTTTGATTATCTATTTTTTTGATTATTCAAAAATTGGGGAGCAGCTTACACTGATTGTTTACATATTTCCACAAATTTTTTTTTATTGTTGGGAATGTTTTCTTACTAGATGTACCACCAGTATATGTAATTCATATATAGTATCTGCTATCGACACCACTGGCGCGAAGGTTTCTATTATTTTCTACTGACTTTAAGCATTATTAAAATCACTGCTCCTGAAAAAACGTCCGTTTTTAAAACTTTTTTTTGCATTGATCCATGTCACCTGGGGCAGGACCCAGGTCCCCAAACACTTTTTATGACAATAACTTGCATATAAGCCTTTAAAATTAGCACTTTTGATTATTCATGTTCGTGTCCCATAGACTTTAACGGTGTTCGCGTGTTCGAACAAACTTGTTTCCTGTTCTCATGTTCTGGTGCGAACCAAACAGGGGGGGTGTTCAGCTCATCCCTACTAATAATAATAACTATTACTAACTAATAAATTATAGGTATTGGAATTTCCTTACAAATGCTGTTAGTGAACATAATAAATACAAATTTATTTGAAGTTCCGAATTATCCGAAATAATAAATGCTGCATCTAAACTAATATAACATAACAAATTAATAATAATAAATATTAATACAAACTTTGTATTATTATTATTATTTTTGTTTATTATTAATTTGTTACATTCCGTTCATTTAAATGCAGCTTTCGTTATTTTGGATAATTCGTAACTTTGGATTAATTCATATTCGTTACATTCATAAACAGCAACATTTGAAAGGGAATTCCAATACTTATAAGTTAATAGTTAGTTATTACTAGTTAGTTAGTTATTATTTTGGATTTTCGAATTTCTGAATTTCTGAATTTCCGAATCTTCGAATTTCCTAATTTACAAATACCGCATCTAAACGAATGGAACATAATTAATTAAAATTTTTCCGACGTTACAAATGTATTCAAAATAACAAATATCGACCATTACGATTGACCCGAAAAACAAACAAAAAAAACGAATGAAACGAAAACTAACACATTTTTCTGCAGTGTACATGTCTACTTTTCATTCTTCTGTGTTGCTGTGTAACTACCATATATACTCTGGTATAATGCACACTAGCAACAATGCAGTAGATCTAGTTTTAGTCCATTGTAATGCTTTAGACAGCCCACTTAAATGAATGATCTATCTTTACACAACCATTTGTGTTTTAATTTCACATCAATTGACCTTTATAGAGTGAATACACCCTTTATTTTGGGGCCTTTACCAGGAAGCAACTCATGTGTCAAATAATGTCACACTTTAAAACACACGCACACACACAATTTTTAATCTGAGCTTCAGGACTGGAGAGGGAAGGATGTGAAATTTATTGCATAAATGCATTTGGGAGGCTGAAATCATTTGCAGGGGGGCCTGGAGGCGGAGTCTAGCGGTGTGGACATGCACAGTTAGAGCTCTGTTCCTTATGGGAGAAGAGCCGCTGTCAAACTAAAACCCATAAGTATTAGAAATAACCACGGGCTTCAGTATCTACCCGGGAACTCGGGGGTCCATTTTTGTGGGAATATATGGTTCTGGGAGGCGGCCGTTCTAAGTTAAAGAATCCCCTCACCTCACAGGGGAAAGCAGCTGTTAAAATGGTGCCGCTCCCCTCTTCATACACTGCCTCAGTGCGCTCTCACAGGCACAAAATGACACAGCCTGACAGGCACAAAATGACACAGCCTGACTCCCCAGCTGATTCAGAAAGTGAACTTTTCACCTCACAAGATACCTCACAGAATTTACAAATAGCTCCAGCTATACTTAAACAATTTGAACATATGTTGCATAAAGCCCTAAAACAAACCTCTGAGCAAATTACAACCAACCTTACTAGAGAAATAGGAGAATTAGGCAAACGCACAGCTGCACTAGAACTTAAAATGGATGATTTGGAAAATGCCACACAAGAACATAACACTGCTATGGAAAATCTCAGAGAGGAAAACCTAATGCTCCAAACTAAATTGGAAGACCAGGAGAATAGAGCCAGAAGGTCCAATCTACGCATCAGGGGAATTCCTGAATCGATCATTGACCTACAATCCACCATAACGGCTCTATGTCATGAACTGCAACCAGATATCCCAGTTGAAAGATTGGAGTTTGACAGAATACACCGAGCCCCTTACAGCAAAAAAAGTGGACGGTCCGCCACGTGATATAATAGTGAAATTTCACTATTATCGCACAAAGGAACAGCTCTTATCATCAGCCAGAGATAAAAAAATACCTAAATTTTCAAGGTAACAACTACCAACTATTCGCTCATTTATCCCAGGTCACTATATCAAAAAGGCGAGCAATGAAACACCTCCTCATGGAATTGCAACGTCAGAGCATCATTTATCAATTGGGCTTCCCATTCTCTGTACGCTTTGCTTACAATGGAACAAAATACATCTGTCTAATGAAGAACTTCAACAAACGCTCATAGACTTGCACCTAACTGATTCCTCACCACGTATTACTTCAACACGTAGAAGATCACCATCCTTATCATCCACAGGCAACTCCTCTCAATTCACCTTGAGAAATGGAAACCATCCATCCCATAAGAGAGGTCGCTTTGCATCTCCCCCTCAGGAAAGTAATTTAAGCAGAGCTTGCTGTTCATTCTTCATCCTGATAATAGCTTTCATCACAGATGCACCGTGCACTCTTGCCTTGAAACTAGTAATCTACTAATATAAAAACTCTATTTTACATTTCCTTTATTTAATTACTGCATGATTTATAATTCTCATTTATCTTTTTAGTCACAGCTGAAGATAACTATCTTTAAATGTATTTTTATTATTTTTTTCTTTTTTTTTTATTATTTTGGGAGTTTTTTTTGTTTTTTTTGCTCTAAAACTACGGTCAATATCCTAAAATTAGAATATAGACCATTGCACATATAGTGTAGAAAATTTAAAATACTTTAATCCTCCTCAAAAGATACTTACAGATGGTCTAAAAATATTTCAAATTTTTAGTCTAGCCACAAGATTTAATTGATTTACTTATTATAGTTCTCAATCTTTAGTTGATTTTTAGTTTAATATTAGGAAATCTAATATGCTGTTAATATCATAAGAGTTTTTCACTCCAAACCCTTCAGGTTGACCTATTGTTTTACCCTTATTACTAGTTTAGGGACCCATTAATCCTATTCTATCCTCCAGTTCCCTTCTTCATTATTACAGCCTGATACACACTTTACCATGGGATCTTGAAAATGCTTAGTAACATTCTCAAATTTCCCACTTCCCCAGTTTTCCCCTCCTTAATTTTGTTGGATCCCGTTTCCAAAATTCATCCTAGATTGTGTAGTGTATTGTTAGGAACATCTTGGTCATGTTCTCATTGGAAGGCTCTTCTCCCAGGTACGGGAGATCCATGTGCCCTATTCTGCCTCCCTCATTTTTCCACTTATAATATGTGGAAGTCTGACGGTTGCACTTTTTTCCCTGAGGGGGATCTCAAACCCTTCTCACGGGAAGTCTCTGTACATTTCTTTATAATATCTTATAATATATAATATCTTATATAAGATATTATTTAACCGCTTCTGTTTTCTTTCTCTTTCTCACCTCAGCATTTATTTATATTTTCCTCCTCTTCTCACTCTTCAAGTCCACGTGGATTGACCCATTTAACCGGAACAACACGATATTTGTTAAGTCTCACTTCTCCATTTGGTTACCATGGCACCACTAAACATTCTATCCCTGAATGTTCAGGGAATTAATATACCCCAGAAATGAACCAAGGCTTTTCGTACATTTCATGCTCGAAAGGCTCACATAGTTTGTTTACAAGAAACACACTTCACAAAAAATTCTACTCCTAAATTTATGTCCCATTTTTATCCACAAATTTTTACAGCCTCGGCTACCTCTAAACAAAGAGGTACCCTCATAGCCTTTCATCGTTCTACTACATTTATTCTCCAATCTCAAAATCTCAATTAGATAAAACCCGTACTGCATTTGACTTATTTTCAACTGAGTCAGTTGAAAAATCTTTTAATCTCTAAATACAACTATTTTATGAAATCCAATAAACTGGGTACTTACTTAGCACGTACACTTAACTCAATAAACAAACCCTTTAAACCAATTCACTTAAAATTAGCGAAAGACATATACACAAGTAACCCTATCAAAATTGTCCAGAAATTCCACTCCCACTTAACCTCATTATATTCATCTTCTAACAATTTTGACTCAAACTCAGCAGATGCTTTCTTTTCTAGCATAAAATTACCAGAGCTTTCTCTAAATCAAAAGAATCTACTAGAAGAAAGCATCTCTCCAGAAGATGTCTCTAATACCATTAAAGAACTAAAGATAAATAAGAGACCAGGCCCGGATGGTTACTCTGCCTTATATTATAGAACTTTTATAGATACCCTATCACCTATGTTAGCTGATGCTTTTAATGCATTACTAGAGGGAAAATCTTTTAGACAAGAATCACTAACTGCCATAGTTTGCATGATCCCCAAACCTCACACTGATGACACCTCTTGCACAAATTACCGTCCAATATCCCTTTTGAATCTAGATATCAAAATTCTAGCAAAAATTTTAGCAAAAAGACTAAACAAGATCATAGGCAATCTAATCCACAGGGACCAAGTAGGCTTCATGGCAACACGCCAAGCTGGCGACAATGTACGTCGAGCATTTTTATTAGCGCAAATAGCTAAAGCACGCCATATTCCTTCTTGTTTCATTTCACTCGATATAAAAAAGGCCTTTGATTCTGTATCATGGCCTTATCTACGCTACACATTACAAAAATGGGGTTCTGGACCCCACTTTTTGATATGGATTGAAGCACTTTACAACAAACCCAAAGCATGTATCAAATATGCGGGTTACAAATCTAATTCTTTTAATATAGAGAGGGGGACACGCCAAGGATGTCCACTTCCCCTCTCTTATTTGCCCTCCTAATAGAACCTTTAGCTCAACAAATTCAATCAGACCCGACTATCACTGGTATAGAAACCGCTGGATACCAACACAAATTATGTTTATTTGCAGATGACATTTTACTATTTCTGTCATCTCCACAAATTTCTGGACCCAATCTCCTGCCCATTCTCAATAATTTCACGATGATTTCAGGTCTCTCAATAAATCCTAAAAAATCCATAGCCCTGGATATATCTCTCTCCAAAGTGGAATTGGACTCTGTAAAACATGCACTTCCATTTATTTGGGCTGAAAGGTCAATTCCCTTTCTAGGAATTCACTTAACAGCCTCTCACCATGACCTCTTCTCAGCAAACTACCCCCCAATCCTGAAACAGATTACAAAACTCCTACAGCAATGGACACATCTTTCATTATCATGGATAGGCAAAATTAACGCAGTAAGAATGACAATTCTGCCAAAACTGCTTTACTTATTTAGAGTTTTGCCAATCTCAATCCCTCCTCACTATTTAAGAATAATACAAAAAAAGATCAACAACTTTTATCTGGGGCTCCATCAAACCCCGCATATCTTTACACACATTACACCTGCCAAAACTCAAGGGAGGCCTTGTGCTTTCCGAACTTTGCAAACTATTACAGAGCAGCACACATTGCCAGCCTCTCTAAATACCATGCAACACAAGAAATACCCTTATGGGTAATAATAGAAGCTTCAGAATGCGACCCACTCTCTATTTCAAATCTATTATGGCTCCACTCCAAAGATCGGAAGAATCTACGTAATCCTATCACCAAATACTTTCTATCCTTATGGGATAAGCTCAAATTTAAACACCAATTACAATCTCCTGATAACCCTCTTTTATCCTTCCTCAAAAACCCTGCTTTTTATCCAGCATGGGTCTCCCCTAAATTATTCAAAGCCTGGACCTCTTTAGACATTACTCGGCTAAATAAACTGATTTCTTCCACATCCTTCCTCATCTTTCCTACCCTCTGCGATACCTATAAGCTACCACACTCCGAACTATTTAGATACCTTCAAATTAAAAATTTCTATTCACCTTTGGTACGCACAAATACCTCCATGTCCCAAATCACTAATTTTGAATCAGTATGCCTAAAAGACCCCCACTCAAGAGGTATGATTTCTTCCATATATTCACAAATTTCAACGAATCCTGGCCTCGAAAAACCACCTTATGCCTGGAAATGGGAGGAGGACTTGGAAAAATCGTTGGATATGGCTGATTGGTCTAAAATCTGGACTGCAACTAAATCTTCTTCACCAAACATTCTGGCGGTAGAAACTAACTATAAGGTTCTAACTCGTTGGTACCTTGTACCCTCCAGGTTGGCCAAATTTGCACCAACCCAAGCAGCTCAATGCTTTCGGGGCTGTTCAGATCCAGGCACTCATATGCATATATGGTGGTCCTGTCCGACGTTACAAACGTTTTGGGGAAAAATATTTGAAATTGCCTCCAGAATGTTTGAACTAAAATTGCAACCAGATCCTGTTATAGCCTTACTCAACTTAAAACCAGATTGTTTCACACATAATCAATTTAAACTCTTTACTCAACTCCTCACTGCTGCAAAACAGACGATTGCAAAGGCATGGAGGTCTGCCAACTTGGAAATACCCAAGACCAAACACAGATTAAACACTTTCATGTCACATACCAAAATGCTGGCAATAGAAAGAGACCAAATTCCTATATTTGAAAAACTTGGAACCCTTGGATTAAGTATCATTTATCGCCAATATTGGATAATTCAATTCTTAAACCGTGGTAGCTAAGGAAACTCTTCACCCCATTATTATAATAATATAGCGTTCTTAATATCAACAAAATCATGCCATGTTACCTGGATCAATCCTGTGGACTCTTTCTCTTCTATTTCTATCATTCCTACTATTCTTTCCTTTCCTCTTTCTTACATCTTAAACTCATGTTTACTATATTTTACCCATGTAATGATTTATTAACCACTTCAGCCCCGGAAGGTTTTACCCCCTTCCTGACCAGAGCACTTTTTACAATTCGGCACTGCGTCGCTTTAACTGCTAATTGCGCGGTCATGCAATGCTGTACCCAAACGAAATTTGCGTCCTTTTCTTCCCACAAACAGAGCTTTCTTTTGATGGTATTTGATCACCTCTGCCGTTTTTATTTTTTGCGCTATAAACGGAAAAAGACCGAAAATTTTGAAAAAAAATGATATTTTCTACTTTTTGTTATAAAAAAAATCCAATAAACTCAATTTTAGTCATACATTTAGGCCAAAATGTATTCGGCCACATGTCTTTGGTAAAAAAAAATGTCAATAAGCGTATATTTATTGGTTTGCGCAAAAGTTATAGCGTCTACAAACTAGGGTACATTTTCTGGAATTTACACAGCTTTTATTTTATGACTGCCTATGTCATTTCATGAGGTGCTAAAATGGCAGGGCAGTACAAAACCCCCCCAAATGACCCCATTTTGGAAAGTAGACACCCCAAGGAAATTGCTGAGAGGCATGTTGAACCCATTGAATATTTTTTTTTTTGTCCCAAGTGATTGAATAATGACAAAAAAAAAAAAAAAATTACAAAAAGTTGTCACTAAATGATATATTGCTCACACAGGCCATGCGCATATGTGGAATTGCACCCCAAAATACATTTAGCTGCTTCTCCTGAGTACGGGGATACCACATGTGTGGGACTTTTTGGGAGCCTAGCCACGTACGGGGCCCCGAAAACCAAGCACCGCCTTCAGGATTTCAAAAGGCATAAATTTTTGATTTCACTCCTCACTACCTATCACAGTTTTGAAGGCCATAAAATGCCAAGATGGCACAAAACCCCCCCAAATGACCCCATTTTGGAAAGTAGACACCCCAAGCTATTTGCTGAGAGGCATGTTGAGTCCATGGAATATTTTATTTTTTGACACAAGTTACGGGAATGTGACAATTTTTTTTTTTTGCACAAAGTTGTCACTAAATGATATATTGCTCACACAGGCCATGGGCATATGTGGAATTGCACCCCAAAATACATTCTGCTGATTCTCCTGAGTACGGGGATACCACATGTGTGGGACTTTTTGGGAGCCTAGCCGCGTACGGGGCCCCGAAAACCCAGCACCGCCTTCAGGATTTCTAAGGGCGTAAAGTTGTGATTTCACTCCTCACTACCTATCACATTTTTGAAGGCCATAAAATGCCCAGATGGCACAAACCCCCCCCAAATGACCCCATTATGGAAAGTAGACACCCCAAGCTATTTGCTGAGAGGCATGTTGAGTCCATGGAATATTTTATATTTTGACACAAGTTGCGGGAAAGTGACAATTTTTTTTTTTTTTGCACAAAGTTGTCACAAAATGATATATTGCTCAAACATGCCATGGGCATATGTGGAATTACACCCCAAAATACATTCTGCTGCTTCTCCTGAGTACGGGGATACCACATGTGTGGGACTTTTTGGGAGCCTAGCCGCGTACGGAGCCCCGAAACCCAAGCACCGCCTTCAGGATTTCTAAGGGCGTAAAGTTGTGATTTCACTCCTCACTACCTATCACATTTTTGAAGGCCATAAAATGCCCAGATGGCACAAACCCCCCCAAATGACCCCATTTTGGAAAGTAGACACCCCAAGCTATTTGCTGAGAGGCATGTTGAGTCTATGGAATATTGTATTTTTTGACACAAGTTGCGGGAAAGTGACAATTTTTTTTTTTTTTTTTTGCACAAAGTTGTCACTAAATGATATATTGCTCAAACATGCCATGGGCATATGTGGAATTACACCCCAAAATACATTCTGCTGCTTCTCCTGAGTACGGGGATACCACATGAGTGGCACTTTTTGGGTGCCTAGCTTCATACGGGGCCCCAAAATCCAATCACCGCCTTCAGGATTTCTAAGAGCGTTAATTTTTGATTTCACTCCTCACTACCCATCACAGTTTTGAAGGCCATAAAATGCCAAGATAGCACAAAACCCCCCAAAATGACCCCATTTTGGAAAGTAGACACCCCAAGCTATTTGCTGAGAGGCATGGTGAGTATTTTGCAGCTCTCATTTGTTTTTGAAAATGAAGAAAGACAAGAAAAACATATTTTTTTTTTCTTTTTTCAAATTTCAAAAGTTTGTGACAAAAAGTGAGGTCTGCAAAATACTCACTATACCTCTCAGCAAATAGCTTTGGGTGTCTATTTTCCAAAATGGGGTCATTTGGGGGGGGTTTGTGCCATCTGGGCATTCCATGGCCTCCGAAACTGTGATAGGCAGTGAAGAGTGAAATCAAAAATTTACGCCCTTAGAAAGCCTGAAGGCGGTGCTTGGTTTTCGGGGTCCCGTACGCGGCTAGGCTCCCAAAAAGTCTCACACATGTGGTATCCCCGTACTCAGGAGAAGCAACATAATGCATTTTGGGGTGTAATTTCACATATTCCCATGGCATGTTTGAGCAATATATCATTTAGTGACAACTTTGTGCAAAAAAAAAAAAAAAATTGTCTTTTTCCCGCAACTTGTGTCACAATATAAAATATTCCATGGACTCGACATGCCTCTCAGCAAATAGCTTGGGGTGTCTACTTTCCAAAATGGGGTCATTTGGGGGGGGTTTGAACTGTCCTGGCATTTTATGCACAACATTTAGAAGCTTATGTCACACATCACCCACTCTTCTAACCACTTGAAGACAAAGCCCTTTCTGACACTTTTTGTTTACATGAAAAAATTATTTTTTTTTGCAAGAAAATTACTTTCAACCCCCAAACATTATATACTTTTTTAAAGCAAATGCCCTACAGATTAAAATGTTGGGTGTTTCATTTTTTTAATTCACACAGTATTTGCGCAGCGATTTTTCAAACGCATTTTTTGGGGAAAAAACACACTTTTTAAAATTTTAATGCACTAAAACACACTATATTGCCCAAATGTTTGATGAAATAAAAAAGATGATTTTAGGCCGAGTACATGGATACCAAACATGACATGCTTTAAAATTGCGCACAAACGTGCAGTGGCGACAAACTAAATACATTTTTAAAAGCCTTTAAAAGCCTTTACAGGTTACCACTTTAGATTTACAGAGGAGGTCTACTGCTAAAATTACTGCCCTCGATCTGACCTTCGCGGTGATACCTCACATGCATGGGGCAATTGCTGTTTACATTTGACGACAGACCGACGCTTGCGTTCGCCTTTGCGTGAGAGCAGGGGGGGACAGGGGTGCTTTTTTTTTTTTTTTTTTTTTTTTCTTTATTAATTTTTTAATTTTTTTTCTTATTTTTAAACTGTTCCTTTCATTTTTATTTTTTTTTAATCATTTTTATTGTTATCTCAGGGAATGTAAATATCCCCTATGATAGCAATAGGTAGTGACAGGTACTCTTTTTTGAAAAAATTGGGGTCTATTAGACCCTAGATCTCTCCTCTGCCCTCAAAGCATCTGACCACACCAAGATCGGTGTGATAAAATGCTTTCCCAATTTCCCAATGGCGCTGTTTACATCCGGCGAAATCTAAGTCATGAAATGCTCGTAGCTTCCGGTTTCTTAGGCCATAGAGATGATTGGAGCCATTCTGGTCTCTGATCAGCTCTATGGTCAGCTGGCCGAATCACCGGCTGCATTCTCAGGTTCCCTGTTGGGCCAGGAGAGCCAGAGAAAAACATGGAAGACGGTGGGGGGGGATCCCTCCCACTGCTTGTAAAAGCAGTCTAGAGGCTAATTAGCCGCTAGGATTGCTTTTACATGAAAGCCGACCGCTGGCTGAAAAGAATGATACCAAGATGATACCTAAACCTGCAGGCATCATTCTGGTATAACCACTCAAAGTCCAGCAACATACCAGTACGTTGCTGGTCCTTGTATTGTAAACTTTTTTTTCATGCAGCCTGTGGGCTGAACGAAAAAAAGATATTGATTGGTGGGTATGCCCACCATTAGAATACCTCCCTTCATCCACCCACTTCTAATGATGGGCATACATGCACCATTTATATATGCCGAAGCATGGGGGCATCCTCCCGCAAAAGGCAGGAGCAAATTGCTCCTCCACCCACTGCTGCCCCCACGCTTCGGCATATATGCTGAAGTATGTAACTGTGGTGGTGAAATCACCTCCGACAGCGCTGGAGTCACGGCTTTATATATCGTGGGAGCAAAAGCTGTTGCTGTCAAGATAAATAAATCCGCGCTGCAACTGAATGGCGTACCTGCTAAGCAAATGATGGTTAACAAAAAAACAAAGTAACATTACAGTATAACAGTAATACTTACCATACCTGCAAAGCAAATACAAAAAAAAACATAGTAAAAATTAAAACATTTAACGCAACCTGTGCCTACCTAAAATATATATATGCCGAAGCATGGGGGCATCCTCCCGCAAAAGGCAGGAGCAAATTGCTCCTCCACCCACTGCTGCCCCCACGCTTCGGCATATATGCTGAAGTATGTAACTGTGGTGGTGAAATCACCTCCGACAGCGCTGGAGTCACGGCTTTATATATCGTGGGAGCAAACGCTGTTGCTGTCAAGATAAATAAATCCGCGCTGCAACTGAATGGCGTACCTGCTAAGCAAATGATGGTTAACAAAAAAACAAAGTAACATTACAGTATAACAGTAATACTTACCATACCTGCAAAGCAAATACAAAAAAAAACATAGTAAAAATTAAAACATTTAACGCAACCTGTGCCTACCTAAAATATATATATGCCGAAGCATGGGGGCATCCTCCCGCAAAAGGCAGGAGAAAATTGTTCCTCCACCCACTGCTGCCCCCACGCTTCGGCATATATGCTGAAGTATGTAACTGTGGTGGTGAAATCACCTCCGACAGCGCTGGAGTCACGGCTTTATATATCGTGGGAGCAAACGCTGTTGCTGTCAAGATAAATAAATCCGCTCTGCAGCTGAATGGTGTACCTGAAAACAAAAAAGTGGTTAACAATAAAAAAACAAAGTATAAAAAAATTGCATACCTATAAAGCAAACATGATAAAAACATAACAATAAAACATTGCAGTATAGAATGCAGAACAATAGAGAGAGAATAGAGAGAGAGAACAATAAAACGACAACTATTTTTGGTTTTTTTATTTTATATTTTTTTTGTATTTTTATTTTTTTTTTTTTAACACTTTTTTTAGTAACTTTAACTTTTAACTGTAACTGTACCAGGTTTGGGTCTCTCAAAATGCGATGGCATCTTGGGAGACCCTGTGTTAGTGTGCCTAGTCTGTGCCGTGCTGAACCCTACGCTAATACTCCACTAGTGTATGATAGCGTTCAAAACATTCACCAATGCATAGACCAGGATTGTCAGGACAGGAGGGACAACAATACCGGGTGTCACGCCTAAATCCGCGCTTGCTGCAGACACAACATCTATTTTGGGGGGCTCGTTGGGTAGGGGTACTCTGGAGGACATAAGGAAAATGCCTCCCATGCAGCCGGCTTACTGCATTTGGATTGGGAAGTTGAGGTGGAGCACCATCTGGAAACAGAAGGGCTCTGACGATCTCTTCCTGGAATTTAAGGAAGGATCCAGTCCGTCCTGAAGCTCTGTATAGCACATGAGCATTCAGCAAAGCCAATTGAAATAAATAAACAGACACTTTTTTGTACCAGCATCTGGCCTTACGGGCAACTAGGTACGGCGCCAACAACTGGTCGTTGAGGTCCACCCCTCCCATATTAAGGTTGTATTCGTGGACACAGAGGGGTTTCTCCACAACACCAGTCGCCGTAGTAATTTGGGTCGTTGTGTCTGCATGAAGGGAGGTAAGAACGAAAACATTCTTATTGTCCCTCCACTTCATAGCGAGCAAATTATTATACTGCAAGCAGGCTCTCTCCCCCAGCCTAAGACGGGACTCTACAAGCCGCTGGGGAAAGCCCCGGCGATTAGGTCGCACGGTGCCACATGCTCCAATCTGATGATCAAACAAGTGACTAAAAAGTGGCACGCTCGTATAATAATTGTCCACGTACAAGTGGTACCCCTTTCCGAATAAGGGTGACACCAAGTCCCACACTATCTTGCCAGCGCTTCCTATGTAGTCAGGGCAGTTTATCGGCTCTACGTGACTATCTTTGCCCTCGTAAACCATAAATCTACATGTATAGCCTGTGGCCCTGTCACAGAGCTTATACATCTTGACCCCGTATCTGGCACGCTTGCTGGGAAGGTACTGTTTGAAGGACAAGCGGCCAGAAAACTTAATCAGGGACTCATCAACGCAGACAACTTGATGGGGGAGTAAACAAGTCTGCAAAACCTTGGTTGAAGTGGTTTACGAGGGGCCGAATTTTGTAGAGCAGATCGTATGCAGGGTCTCCACGAGGACGACAGAGTTCATTGTCGTTGAAGTGCATGAACCGCAAAATCTGCTCGTATCGTGCCCTGGTCATGGAGGCAGAGAACACGGGCATATGGTGAATTGGGTCAGTGGACCAATATGACCGCAACTCACTCTTTTTGGTTATGCCCATGAGGAGGGAAAGGCCCAGAAAGATCTTAAATTCGGAGAATGTAATTGGTCTCCAATCTCTGGCAAGGGAGGACTGGGGAATAGTGGCGATGTGTTGACCAGCGTACAAATTGCTTTGGTCCACAATAGATCTATAGAGATCTTCGGTGAAAAACAGCGAATAAAAATCCAGTGGCGTAAAGTCAACTGTTTCCACCTGAATTCCGGGTTGGCCAGTGAAAGGGGGAAGTACGGGTGCTGCAGAAGTGGTGGGTTCCCAATTCGGATTGGCGAATGCAGCAGGAAGGGCACTATGGGCACGACGGGCCTGTGTTCGTCTTCTTGGTGGCAGCGGGACGCTACTTGTGCTTGCCACCTCGCCAGCTTGAACTGCACTTATGGGACTCGCCACGTCACCACGTGATACTGCAGTGCTGGATGTACGACCAGGGTGTACTAGGCCGCTGGTGCTTGCCAGTTCACCAGAAGGAGTAGCGGCACTAGTACTTCTCTGCTCCATACGAGAGCCCTGTGGTTCTTGCACTTCAAGGACAGAAGAAGTTCGGGGTCTGGTACGCCTGACCCTAGCAGGGACCACAACTCCGTCGTCAGAGCTATCTGTCATGGAGCCGCTTTCCTCTACAGGTTCGTATTCTGAGCCTGAACTTGACAGATGAGTGACTTCCTCTTCACTATCTGTCATACTCAGAAACGTGTAGGCCTCTTCACTAGTGTACCTTCGATTTGCCATTTTGGCCTCTAAATTTAGGGATACACTAGTGAGACTCACAGGCAAAAAAGCTCCTGACTGTTAGCGACTGATTCAAAACACTACCAAAAAACTGTTAGCGATCGCAGGGATCAGGCCTGACTCTGCGAACGCTGCAGTTATGTGTGCTTAGTGTTTTGTAAGTGTCAGTTATCGATCGATACTGCACTTGGGTGGGCTGGGCTGGGCTGGGCCGAGGGGCAAAACGCAGGTGCTAGCAGGTATCTGGGCTGATCCCGCTAACACTGTGTTTCAGGGAACCCTAAACTGCTGGGGAGTATAGATCTGATCGGATCAGATATCGATCCGTTCAGATACTATAGCACTAAGGGAGGTGTATGTGCGTGCGTGGGTTTTAGCGATACTGGCGCTAACCTGACGCTGCCTGGGGCGACGCAGACCTTATCAGATCCTAAAAACTTAACTTATATCACCGCCGGGCAATTAGGGGGTTAAACCTTTATAAGGTAATAAACGGCGGGTGCCCTAAAACTATAATAAACTATAATAAACTGTAATAAACTATAATAAACTGTAATAAACTATAATAAACTACAAAAAACAAACTAACTAACCAGCGTCACCCGTAACACTTATACGGTGATCGCTGGTGAAAGGGTTAACTAGGGGGCAATCAAGGGGTTAAAACCTTTAGCAGGTAGTATATGGGGGTCCCTGTCGCTATAAAACACTGACAGCGAACCTATATACTTACCTCCCTAACTAGCATCACCTGTGTCACTAATACAGCGATCAGAAAAACGATCGCTTAGCGACACTGGCGACGGGGGGTAATCAAGGGGTTAACTTTTATTAGGGGAGGGTTAGGGGGGTACCCTGGACCTGAAGGGGGGTACCCTAGACCTAAAGGGGGCTAACCTAACTGCCCTAACACTTGTAACTGACACAAACTGACACCAATGCAAAAAAAAAAAAAACTGCTATTGGTGTCAGAGTGACAGGGGGTACAGGGGGGGTGATCGGGGGGTGATGGGGGGGTGACAGGGGGGTGAAAAGTGTGCCTGCGTGTTCTACTGTAAGTGTAGTGTTGGTGCACTTACTTGGATGTCTTCTCTCCTCTGCGCCGGGACGAAAAGACCGGCTCGAGGAGGGATGACATCACTTCCTTTCCCTCTGTTTACATTACAGACTGAAAGGAATCGTTTTCATTCGCCGGGAGCGATCGGGAGGGGGTGGCCAACAATGGATGGCCTCCCCCTCACCTCCCATCGCCCGCGAACGAGAGCCGACCGCCTATGGCACCGGGGGGGGTCCGATCGGACCCCCCACCCGCGGGAGGCAGATCACGTACAGGTACGTGATTCTGCCTGCCCGTGCCATTCTGCCACCGTATATATGCATTAGGCGGTCGGCAAGTGGTTAAAACAATATCTCCAAAGCTCTGGTCCAACAAATAAGACAATTTATTTTAACATAAAATCTCCTTAATTCCCTTGGTCAGACAGTAACCAAATGTTAAATGGAAGATATTGTATTGATTACCTTGTTGTAATGAATTAATAAGCCAATGAGTTGTACCATTTATCATTTCTGTCATATTATATTATTAGTACTTATTGTACCTAATTGTATTAAAATTTTATGCTCAACTAATAAAAACCTTTTTGACAAGGAAATCATTTGCAGAGCTTCAATCAGAGTTGGCACTTTATCAGTGCCAGTGATCTCTTTCTCAGCCTCCCACAAACTTTCTCAATTATTTATTCTCCACCAAGTTTACAGTACTGCTGTTAAACTACCCCAGTGGGGAAAAAGAGACCCCTCTAACTGCACCAAGGTGTAATGTGCACAAAGGAGATTTATTCATATGATCTGGCATTGCCAGAAATAAACCAGATATTGGTCCTACAAACTATTTCAGTAGTGACACAACAGTCTATTCCTTAAGATCCATTAGTATGACTGCTAGGTCAATTAGTTCAGGAATTTTTTCAACCTGGGGTTTATATTATGATCTCCAGACTGTTGTATCTTCCCAGAAAGCTAATTGCTAGACAGTGGATGTCATCCACTCCCCCAACTAAAAAACAATGGGTGGAATATGTAACCTCTTTATTGCCGGGGAACAACTCACATACCAGCATTGTAATGTTCACCATAAATTTCAGATGATCTGGCAGGGTTGGCTGGATGTTCTTGCACTAGCACCCCCTCAATTAGTCATGGACAGGGTGTTGCAAGTGTAAGGTCTTATTTTCAGGTGCAAACTAAGGTTTATGTTTGGGCCCCTTTTTCAGTGGAGTGATTGGGCCTACTGGCCTAATGTCTATGTGACTCATTTACTGTTTTGTTTATATTGCTATTGTCTCAGGTAAAATGTAGACTATTGTAACACGTGGATGACACTTTTCATTAGACGTGTGCAATTAGTTTCATTCCAAATTAGTTTTTCGATGAAATTCGACAAATTCGTTATTTTGAAAATATTCGAATGAACTAAAAACATTTAATGGATTTTTCTGAAAATTTGTAAATTCGGAAATTCAAAAATTCATAAAGTCATAAATTTGTAAATTCAAAAATTTGAAAACCTGAAAATAAGAATGAAAATCCGAAAATAAGAACGAAAATCCGAAAGTAATAACTAACTAACTAATAATAATAAATACAAATTTATCCGAAGTTCTGAATTATCCGAAATAACGAATGCTGCATCTAAACTAATATAACATAACGAATTAATAATAATAAATATTAATAAAAACTTTTTATTATTATTATTATTATTATTATTATTATTATTGTTGTTTATTATTATTAATTTGTTATGTTCCTTTCATTTAGATGCAGCTTTCGTTATTTTGGATAATTCGTAACTTTGGATTAATTCATATTCGTTACATTCATAAACAGCAAAATTTGAAAGGGAATAATAATACCTATAATTTAATAGTTAGTTATTACTAGTTAGTTAGTTATTATTTTGGATTTTTGAATTTCTGAATTTTTGAATTTCCAAATTTTCGAATTTCCGAATTTACAAATACCGCATCTAAACGAATGGAATGAAAACTAACAAATTTTTCTGCAGTGTACATGTCTACTTTTCATTCTTCTGTGGTGCTGTGTAACTACCGTATATACTCGAGTATAAGTCGAGATTTTCAGCCCTTTTTTTTAGGCTGAACGTGCCCCCCTCGACTTATACTTGAGTCATTGCCGTCTGCCTACATGATCAGCGTGTCATGCAGACAGACGGCAGCCATTCCACTGTTCAAAAGCCGCACCTCCTCCTTGTCTGTGATAGGCAGAACACTCAATTTCTAAGCAGTCAGTGTGCAGCCTATCACAGACATTCTCTCATCCTCATCCTTGGTATGAGGATGAGAGAATGTCCATGATAGGCTGACCGCTGACTGCTGGGAAATGGAATGTTCTGCCTATCACAGATGAGGAGGAGGCATGGCTTTTGGAATGGCTTTTGGAATGGCTGGCGAATGTTATTATGACAAGCTGATCGGTGGATGCAGAGCGGCACATGGAGGATGCAGATCGCCACATGGAGGCTGCAGATCGGCATACAGAGGCATGCACTGGACACAGGTAGGCTGCACAGGACACAGGGACACAGGTAGGCTTCACAGGACACAGGTAGGCTGCACAGAACACCTGCACAGGACACAGGTAGGCTGCACAGGACACATGCACAGGACACATGTAGGCTGCACAGGACACAGGTAGGCTGCACAGGACACATGCAGAGGACATAGGTAGGCTGCACTGGACACATGCACAGGACACAGGTAGGCTGCACAGGACACATGCACAGAACACAGGTAGGCTGCACAGGATACATGCACAGGACACAGGTAGGCTGCACAGGACACAGGGACACATGCACAGGACACAGGGACACATGCACAGGACACAGGGAGGCATGCAGCTACAAATGGGCATTGTTGACCCTCTTTTCCACTTACAGTAGCTGCTGCTTTTCTCACCCTCAGCTTATACTCGGGTCAATACGTTTTTCCCAGTTTTTTGTGGTAAATTAGGGGCCTTGGCTTATATTCGGAACGACCTATACTTGAGTATATATGGTATATGTTATAAATGTGCTGCACAGTATTTTGTACACTCGATATGTAAGCTTCCACTTTTATAATAACAAAAGTTGTTTGGACTACAAAAAAAAATCTTAGTTAGCTAGTTACAAGTCGAATTTTCTTTAGTTGTATTGTGAATAGGTGATGCCAAATATTGTTTTCTTTTTTTTTTTTTAATAAAACTGTGAAATATCACCTGCATCTCCCTGTGTTTATCAAGTGATTATGTGTGATACTGTTCCACCTCCAGTTTGCTTGATTCTATTTTTCAACTCAGTAACTCATCTTGCTGCAAATCTATAGTTTAACAGCTATAATCTTAATATAGCATTTGAATCATTGCTTTGTATAGCTATGACGTGAAAGTTATCTGTGTTTAGTTTATCACACAGTGCACCCATTTTTTACTCAAACCCATGTATAAAAATGTGAGCATGTTAACTGGGACGTGATGCCTGGAGCTCATCTTTAAGGCTGCTTTCACACTATAATCGCTGACTGTTAGTGCTAAAGCGCTGCTCATTTTAGCCTTAGCACTGTTTAAGCTGCATTTTTACACCACTTTTTGGGCCCTAGCGGTGTGCTTTTAACCCAAAAAAAGAGTTAAAAACTCTCATTTTGCTGCTTGCAGGACTTTTTGAAATGTCCCACAAGTGCACCACTCCAGTTTGAAAAGACACACTGGAATGAATGGGAGGCAGTTTTCAGAGGCTATTTCTACTACTAAAGCACATGAAAACCACCCCAGTGTGAAAGGTGTCTAAACTGGTTCTAAAGGCTAACTGAAACACCTAACTGCTCCCCCACACCCCAAACATCCTATGTATAGGCAATATTCACACATTACTCAGCCTGGAAGACTAAGGTAGTTGGGCTTAAAGTGGATGTAAACCCGATTTTTTTATCATACTGTAGAGTATAAGATTTCCTATCATTTGAGCCCAGTCTTGCCACACAGGGTTAATCCATCTCTGAGCAATCCTCTTTTGTTGTTGAGTGAGAAAAATCTTGACAAACTGAGAAAAACTTTGTCAAATCCTCCCCCTTGCTGTGAGTGACAGCCTAAGACATATGCATTATTTTTTAATTCCCTCCCTCACTCCTTTCTTCAGCAGCTCTGCAAGGATTGGCTTTTCCACACCTCAGCATGATTTGGCATGCTGAAGTCATGTGGTTACTTTCCTGTCTTTTCACTGGATGTTAGGGATCATAGCATAAGTTCAGCAGAAGTTCAGTGTTAGAAATAAACAGGAGAAAATGTATATTGACAAGGAGTGTAGAGGTGGGCGGGGAGTCTACTGACATCCCACCGAGCTCCAGACAACAGACCCACCCACAGAATATGCAGTTTTTCGGGTCTAATAACAGACAGAGGGGAGACATTTGACAGGTAAAGATACATGCAGGAGGCTTGTATATCCTTATAGATAACCCCTATGGCAGTAGTTTAGAAAGGATGACATTGGGTTTACATCCACTTTAAGGCAGTTGGGCTTCAACAGTTGCATTAATGAGTTATTCTTTTAGAGCCCATTCACACAGGGGCAACACGACTTCCAGCGCTACTTTGGGAGGCAACTTGGACATGACTTGAGTATGAATCACAGCGCGACTTGGGGTGACTTCAGCGCGATATGGGGCGACTTACAACACGACTTGAAGTTGCCTCCAGGACAGGGAACTTTACAAGTGGCCAATCAGAGCTTATCAGCTCTTGTGACATACAGTAGGTGACCGCGATATTGTGTCAATCTCGCCGCTGTTATCAAGATCTGACACCTGCGAGCCCCGTCGCGGGAGCCAGCGCCGAGCTGGCTCGCTCATTGGGAAAGGAAAAATGTGTTTTTTCCATTCCCGATGAGCGAGCCAGCTCGGCGCTGGCATATCGTGGTCACTCTTCCTGGGTAAATTCTTTTTTTTTTCCTGTAAAGTTGCCTCACTATGAACGGGGATCAGACTTGGAGGCGACTTTCATTGAAATCAATGGGTACAAGTGACCTAGAAGTCGGATTGAAGTAGTACAGGAACCTTTTCTGAAGTCGGAGCGACTGCAGTAGTGTGCATTAAGACGGATCCATTCACTTACATGATTTTTTCATGTAGCGCAACTTGAGGCGACTAGGGGCGACTTGGGGCAACTTGAAGTCGGATCCAAAGTTGCCCCTGTGTGAATGGAGTCTTAAAGCGGTTGTATACCCACTGTCTTTTTTTTTTTTTTTTCTACACCTGCAAGGGAAAAGGCATAATGAGCTAGTATGCACCACGTACTAGCTCATTATGAGATACTTACCTTAGAACGAGGCGCCGGCATCTCACCTGGTCCACGCCGAGGGAGCTGACATCTCCCCTTGGCGTGTCTTCCGGAGCCGCGATGTCATCACTCCCGCGCATGCGCGCAGGAGACTTCTGCCCGGCAAGCTCCGGAGTTTTCCGGGCTGTCAGCAGAGAATCCCCTGTGCGCATGCGCCGCTGCAGTCAGCAGCTCATTGCGAGGGGAATATCTCCTAAACCTTACAGGTTTAGGAGATATTTTTTTTACCTACAGGTAAGCCTTATTATAGGCTTACCTGTAAGTATAAGTTAAAAATAAAGGTATACAATTGCTTTAAGATAAAAGCTTGGCTAAAATTGATTCAATTGTTCCTGCAAATGAACAGAGCTATATAGATGTATTCACCACGTTGCATCTTTATATCTAGATATAATACTCACTAATTTTAAATATAGGTTTAAATATTAATAGCTATGGCTAATTGGAGCTGTAAAAAGCTGTAATCTATTCAAGTTGTCAGTCTTCTAGTTGATAAGCTGCCTTTACAAATCCATTAATACACCTAATGTGATTATTGTCTGGAAATTTGCATATACTATTAAACTGGTAGTCATGATAAAACAAAATATTCAATTTTTAGAATATGAATATATTTTTATAAAGGGTATTAAAATGTTCAGTTAGTGATATTAGCCACATGTTAGTTAAAGTAATGTGCAATTTACTCAAAGCTTCAATGCATGCATTTTTTAGCATCTTCTATAGCTTTCTACATTTTAAAAACATTTTACTGAACTATATAATAAATAGTGATTAGAATAACACATTTTCCACTTCAAATTACCTATACCATTGATTTAGGTCTCTATTTAACAGTTCCTCACCCAAGCTATAATTTGGATTGTTGAGTTTCTACTTGGTTTCTGTCTGCTGCCTGCCCTGATTTTCTGCTTGATCCATGACCACACATGCCTCTAGCATGCCCTAATCTCCAACCTGTCTTGGCTATGACTCTGCCTGAGGATCTGGTTTATCATTTTAGTTCAGGTATTGTCTACTAGCAAGCAGTCAGGCACTATTGGAGTGTCTGTTGCCTCCATCTCAATAAATGACAACCACATTTCAGCCTATCACAGTTAACGATTTAACATGCACCAACCCAGCTTCTCCAGAATGAGCAAATGTATCAGAAAATTAAGGATTTTTACAAGGTATTGTGCACGCTCATTACAAGAGTAAATGCAAAGTTTCTGAAAGTAGCTATGACCATATTGTTTTATTCAGCCCTGTAGAAAACATTTAGATAAAAGATGATAGAAGGCTGGCCTGTGGGTGAGTTCACCTTGCAATTTTGTCACTATATATGCTTTGCTTAAATACAGTACAGCTCTAATTACAAAAATTCTCTGTAGTTGGGTTTCCATGGAAGCCCAAGGAATTGAAGTCAGGTGAACTTCATTAGCAGCCAAACAGATAAACAGCTGGGGAATTTTCACCATCGTAAAGTTTAAGTTATATGTTTAATGGCTGTAATGCATACATTGTTATATTGTGTGAAAATCCTAGGAAATCGTGATAAAAACTTTGCAACCAGCAAACCAATTTTCAGGTCACCTATGCAAAATTCTAATATCTCATTATAAATGTATTTGTGTTTCAACATGTACAAGTATATGACATTGTTAAACTGTTGTAGACAATATACAAATTTTTAAGGTGCCTCTACACTATTGTAAAAACTAATTTTCCAGGGGTCTTCTGGACAGTCTTTTGAGGTATTTCTCTCCTACTCCAAAGGCGACAGTAGACAGTCTCTGAAAAATGGACAAATTCTGAACCATGGCTGCCTGTGTTATGACACACCACCATGGAGCAAGTCCACGACACACTGGATTCAGAGGAAGTTGGATGAATGATGCAAGCCACCATTCAACCTAGAAGACTAGGGACATTTATTAGTGAATAGTTATTATTGTGGGAGATAGCTTTGGTTTGAAGGTGAGTAATTTAGCAAAGTTCCTATTTTATGTTTTAGTTTACTGCTCTATTAATTTTTTTCCCGAATCTACTTTAGTTTGTTGAGTTCATGTTGTCATACTGTGTACAAAATACTAATTACATATTACATAAGAAGACAGTCTTTTGAGGTCTTGCTCTTCTACTCCAAAAGCAGTAGTAAACATGAGAGTGACATTTATTAGTGGATAGTTATTATTGTGGGAGATAGTTTTGGATTGAAGGTAAGTATTTTAGTAAAGTTCCTATTTTATTTTTTAGTTTACTGCTCTATTCATTTTGTTTCTTGAATCTGCTTTAGTCAATTGAGTTCTTTTGTCATACTGTGTACAAAACACTATTTATATACAGTATCTCTAAGAATGAAGTCTGTAACCTTATTACCTTGAAGATATGCTGTATAACATTGAAGAATATATGATGGCAATCCTGTTAAGTGCAATTGTTGAGGTGTTTGCTTGGATGTCTGATACTGGCAGAGATCACTGCCTTAGCGCATGTTAATAATAATATAGGATAGAATACTGTAGGAAGGGGTAAACTGCCATCTGATGAAGAAGCAGTATGCCACGTTGAATTGCTTGCACTTTTATGCCACTTTTAGGAGAACGTGTAGCCATTTACCATCTTCTAACAGATTTATGTTCAGTTTTGCTGTTGGTATGTGTGCTGGGGACATCATCTCGACCAGTATTCAATGTCCAAGCAAAGCATCTCAACCCCCCTACTAGATGGGACCAGACAATGTTATGCAGCATATCTTTAAGGTGAACACAGTATAACTATCCTTCTTACAAATATGCAAATAGAGTACTCATAGAGAAACAACAACTTTGCAATAGGGCACATTGGGATAATGTTTTTGTATTGCACATCAATGCATGTTATATGCGTTAGTACATTGTGGTATCATTCTTTTTGAAAGGATGGTAATGGCTAGGGATGGATGGAATGATATTGGTGAAAGTGATTTTGCTACAGAATTACATAGTTTGCCTCCAGGCATGTTTTTTGAGGAGGTGTGTTTAGTGTATTTTTTATTTCATTTTTTTATCTCTTGCAGTCACCAGCACACTCACATGGAGTGCGTTAACATTGTTCAAATGCACGGTGTGTCTTTATACACACTCGATCACAACATTAGGATTACTTTACATCAACCACACACACATTTTCACAGTGGGAACACACAAATGTTATCAATCTCATTAATGGGTTCAGTATTGTTTTTTCAAATTTATTTTTACTTTTTTGTTTTCTTGTTTTTGTTTTTACCCATTTTTTTTGCACAGTTCGGGTACAAGCGAAGTGCACACACATAGTACACCTTGGGATTTATGTTGTGGCTTGTCCGGCATGCCCCTTGGTTGCTGTTCCCCTTGGCCCCTATTCACTTTTTTGGGGGGTCGTCAGCCTCAACCCCGGGTGAGACAGCGCAACCCAGGCTACCACCCAATTACATCATAGAAGCTGGGTACAGCCTGCAGGCTGTATTTGTAAGTAATTTAGAATTAGTTTACCCTTGACACTTTCCCTCTTCAGAGGACATTATATACTAATGGAAATGTATCTGACTTTCAGCATTTACCATGCATTTTACTCCTGATGATTGGCTATAACACCATGAAACGTGTTAATCATGGATTACCTTATGGAATTAAGATGCTAAATCAGTACAGATAGATGTATTATTCTATACAGTATTATACACAATGACATGCTCCATCCTCTCTGACCCCTCCAGGACCACCTCTTTCTTAGCCCATAAAGGGCGGCTGTCTGCCCACACCAGTGTTCTTTTTTTGGTCCTTGCTGCGGACGCCTTTTAAAGATTATTATTATTATTATTTTTATTTATTTATTTATTTATTTTATTTTATTTTTTCTCTATCCACCATCCATCCTGTTCGGGTTCAGCCTCTTCCGTTTCAGATGACCCCCCATATAGGCTGTAAATCTCCTGAGGAGGTGGGTTCCCACGGTGCTGGGATAATAAGGTGCAGTATAAATGACTGTGTATTACTGGCAAAGGTCACTGGCAGTATAAATGACTGTATATAACTGTGTTAGGCAGGTGCTGGCACTCTCTCCTTCCACGTTTTTGTGTGTTCAGGCAGTGGTTTGGCTCACTGGAACTTGTAGTTCACCGCCCCCACATGTATTCCTTTCAGGAAGCTCAGAGTTGGGCAGGTGAGGTCAGAGGCAGCTTCCTCTTTGGGTTGCCTAGCAAACACCAGAATGCTCACTGCTGATTTGCAGCAGGCTCTGTCCTCTAGGGGAGGGCCAGGGCACTCTCTGAGCCCATCTAAGTGCAGGAGGACTCATCACTGCTCTAATCACAGCCTCTAGCTGATCAATCTGCTGCACTGCTCTGCTCTGGTAAGCCTCCTTTCAGGACTATCATTGCTTACTGCTGTGTTGTCTGTCAGAGTGTTTATATTATCCTGTGCCTTATAGGTCTGGGAATTTTGCCTTCCTGCCTGCCTAGCAGCCTTAGCACCGAATATTCAGATGGAGAAGTTTTTTTAATTGTATTTATTTTTTGTTTAGTTTTTTTTGTTTTAAAGAAGAAAAAAAAGTTATTTATTTATTTATTTATTTATAAAAGAAAAAAAAAAGAGAGCACATCTTCTGTGTTTTACAGAGAGAAGGGCCCAGTGCAGGATAAACGCCCGGAAAGAGGTTCCAAATCAGCATTCCAGCCTCAATGGAGTAAAAAAGGAACTTGAAAAGGCACTTGACATGACAAGTTGCAGAGTCACATGCAGCTGGATAGATGCCCGTTGTCACGGCATTCCAGATCTCCCTCGCCCTTACCTCACTTTAGTCGTTCGGACCCGAGACAAGAGAGGTAAAGACATTGGAAAGCCTCTAGAAAGAGCAGACACAGAAGAAGATCGTCTTCTTCAGATAGGTCTTCATCGCCAGCCCAGGCAGAAGAAAGATCATGTTGGGCCTGCTCAGCTGAGGTCCTCCCAGGAAAGCTGGTATGTGCATCTTGCTTCAAGGAGGCGGCTCAGGACAATGCTGCAAAAGCACGCCAGGTTAAATCCTACGTTAAGCACGCAGTCAAGGAAGGGTTAAAGAGTGTTTCAAGGAATCCTGTTTATCCTGTTGTGTCTTCAGCATCTGCAGATTCAGATCATGTGTTTTCAGTGCGTTTTAACTCTGAAGTCGATAGCGATTCGGATCCATCTGAGGCAGAATTGGTCTCAGAATCGCATACGTTTGATTTTTGCTCTGGTTCCCCCCTTGGTGGAGGCTGTTAAGGATGCGATGGAGTGGCAGGAAGAATTGTCGCCTCCAAAGAAACAGCAGAGATACTACCCATATTTAAAGAAGTCATTACCTTCCTTCCAATTAATTTCTGAGATTAAAGAAGTAATTGACGATGAGTGGGGGAGGCCTGAGAAGAAGCTCAATGTGTATAATAGAGTATCGAAGCTGTACCCCTTGGGACACTATGCCTAAGGTGGATGCTTCATTACAGAGATTCACCTGCCACATTAAGCTTCCATGGGGGGATTCAGTCTCTTTTAGGGATCCTATGGATTGCAGAATAAACGCAGACCTAAAAAGGTTGCATACTTTGGCTGGAGCAGCCTGTAGACCGGCTGTAGCACTCACTTCTGTGGCAGCAGTCCTTAGAGTGTGGGTAGTGGAGCTGGTATATGGATGTTCGGATGAAAGTCTGGGAAGTGGCAGTTCTTCCCCTTTTGCAGTTATCAAGACTGCTGTAGAGTTTGTGGCTGAAGTGGCTGTCGACCAGGTCAAGATGACAGCAAAGATAATGGCTCATTCCGTCACAGCTCGCAGAGCCTTATGGTTGAAGCATTGGTTGGCCGGTAAGGCTCCTAAGCACAGTCTGTGTTAAGTTCTATTCTACAGAAGTTGCTCTTCGAGAAGACTTTAGAATCAGCAATTCAGCGGGTTTCCAGTGGCAGATCTGGCCTAATCCCGCAGAAGAGAAAAAGACAACGGCAAACCTTTAGGTTTAACAAGAGATCCAAAGAAGGATTCAGAGATGCCAGTGCTTACAGACCTGGTAGGCCATTTTTTCAGTCAGTGGAAGGGAGAGGTTCAACCTTCCAGAAGCCTTCCAAGCCCAGGGCCAATGAAGATCCTAAGGCTTCAAATAAGTCCTTCTGAAGGTGTCTCCACTCAACCCTCTCAAGTAGGAGCAAGACTAGCCCAATTCGGGGGGGTTTGGGTGGACAAAATACAGGATGCCTGGATTGTAGTCGTCATTCGATTACGTTATCGTCTTGAGTTCAGAACAAGGCCCCCTCAGACCTTGTTCGTAGAAACTCGACCTACGGTTTTGGAAAGGAAGCAATGTTTGCAAGGATATATAGGGGAGCTGTTGACAGCAAGGGCCATCCTTCTGGTTCCAATGCACAATTTGGGTCAAAGAGCATGTTCCCCTCTGTTTTTGGCCCCAGAGGCTTCAGGGGGTTTCAGACCAGTTTTGGACCTCAAAGTCCGGAATTCTTACATGAAGGTTCCACTATTCAAAATTAAGCCATTGGAAAAGATCATTTTGGTTGTGGAGTCAGGAGACACTCCATTGATCTGGCGGTTGCGTATCTTCATGTTTCCATAGACGCATCTCACCATTGCTTTCTTAGGTTTTCCGTAGAAGGCTCTCATTTTCAATTTCAATGTCTCCCATTCGGTTTCTGCATGGCTCCGAGAATGTTTTCAAAGCTACTATCTGCTATCGTTACGACTCTCCCTTGCGAGTGCAAATATTCCATTATTTTGACGACATGCTACTTCTGGGTCCTTTAAAAGAGCCCCTAGTTCATGTGAATCTCACCTGCAAAACACTAGCTCGCTTTGATTGGTTGATCAACTTTTGGAAAAGCCAGATGCTGGTGAAGGAATGCATGCAGTATCAGGGGGTTCTATCAGCCACAATTCCAGTAGTCCCGTTGGTCAGGTAGTGCAGAAGGAGGTTTCAATGCAACTTTCTTCTTCAGTGGGATCGTCGCTCCTTGTTCCAGAAAATCTATCTGTCAATTCCGATAATCTGGTCCCTGGTTTGGTGGTCAGTAGCTTGCAATCTTTCCCGCGGAGTTCCATTGAAGGCCTCAGAACCAATAGTGGTGATGACCAATGCCAGTCTGGCAGGCTGGGAGGCACACTGCCTGGAACAGCAGGTTCAAGGCCAATGGAACCTTTGTGGGGTGAAGAGTTCAAATTTCCTGGGATTGGATGCTGTCAGACGCATTATCTTAGCATTCTAACTTATGTTGCGAGGTCAAGCTGTCAAGATCCTTTCAGACAACAAAACTATGGTGGCTTATGTGTCTCATCAAGGGGGCACAAGAAGTCGCCCTCTCCTTCAGGTGGCATGTCAAATCTTGCTATGGGCAGAAGAAGAATCTCGGCTCTCTTACAGCAACTTATGTCTCAGGGCCCGGGAATGTTTTAGCAGATCGCTTGAGTCGAGGCTTTGGGGATCACAACAAATGGGGCCTCAACCCCAAGTACCTACGCAAGATCTTCAGGGTCTGGGAGATGCCTTCGATAGATCTTATGGTATCGGAGGAGAATTGTCAACTTCCTTGCTTCTTCTCCCGGACCTGGCATCCACAGGCATTGGGTCAGGGTGCTCTGCCCAGGCCTTGGAATTTCCACTTGGTGTATGTGTTCCCGCCGCTTCCATTGGCTCTCAATCCTGCTGCAGATTCAGTGAGAAAGGGTCACAGCAATAGTAGTCCTACCTTACTTGCTCAGGAAGCCGTGGTTCCCTCTGGCTTGGAGGATAAAGTTGGGCTCACCAATCCCACTGCCTCCTTGTCAGAATCTCCTTCTGCAGAGTGGGGCCTGACACCCGAACCCCAGAAGGTTGAAGTTAATGACTTGGAAGTGTGAGGGGGCTTTAACTGGCTTGCATCTCTTGGGCCGTGTAGTGGAGACATTATTACAGGCTCGTAAGAGGTCCATGAATGTAACCTATCACCAGATCTGGAATACTACAGAAAGGGGTTTGGACCTTAGATCTCCTTCAGTAGGGATGAGCCGAACACCCCCCTGTTCGGTTCGCACCAGAACATGCGAACAGGAAAAAAGTTCGTTCGAACATGCGAACACCGTTAAAGTCTATGGGACACGAACATGAATAATCAAAAGTGCTAATTTTCAAGGCTTATATGCAAGTTATTGTCATAAAAAGTGTTTGGGGACCTGGGTCCTGCCCCAGGGGACATGGATCAATGCAAAAAAAAGTTTTAAAAACGGCCGTTTTTTCAGGAGCAGTGATTTTAATAATGCTTAAAGTCAAACAATAAAAGTGTAATATCCCTTTAAATTTCGTACCTGGGGGGTGTCTATAGTGTGCCTGTAAAGGGGCGCATGTTTCCTGTGTTTAGAACAGTCTGACAGCAAAATGACATTTTGAAGGAAAAAACTCATTTAAAACTACCCGCGGCTATTGCATTGCCGACAATACACATAGAAGTTCATTGATAAAAACGGCATGGGAATTCCCCAAAGGGGAACCCCGAACCAAAATTAAAAAAAAAAAATGACGTGGGGGTCCCCCTAAATTCCATACCAGGCCCTTCAGGTCTGGTATGGATATTAAGGGGAACCCCGGCCAAAATTTAAAAAAAAAAAAATGACGTGGGGTTCCCCCTAAATACCATACCAGACCCTTCAGGTCTGGTATGGATTTTAAGGGGAACCCCGCGCCAAAAAAAAAAAAAAAAACGGCGTGGGGTCCCCCCAAAAATCCATACCAGACCCTTATCCGAGCACGCAACCTGGCAGGCCGCAGGAAAAGAGGGGGGGACAAGAGTGCGGCCCCCCCTCCCTCCTGAACCGTACCAGGCCACATGCCCTCAACATTGGGAGGGTGCTTTGGGGTAGCCCCCCAAAACACCTTGTCCCCATGTTGATGAGGACAAGGGCCTCATCCCCACAACCCTGGCCGGTGGTTGTGGGGGTCTGCGGGCGGGGGGCTTATCGGAATCTGGAAGCCCCCTTTAACAAGGTGACCCCCAGATCCCGGCCCCCCCCCTGTGTGAAATGGTAAGGGGGTACATAAGTACCCCTACCATTTCACGAAAAAAGTGTCAAAAATGTTAAAAATGACAAGAGACAGTTTTTGACAATTCCTTTATTTAAATGCTTCTTCTTTCTTCTATCTTGCTTCATCTTCTGGTTCTTCTGGCTCTTCTGGTTCTTCTGGTTCTTCCTCCGGCGTTCTCGTCCAGCATCTCCTCCGCGGCGTCTTCTGTCTTCTTCTCCTCGGGCCGCTCCGCACCCATGGCATGGGGGGGAGGCTCCCGCTCTTCTCTTCTTCTTTTCTTCTTTTCTTCTCTTCTTCTCTTCTTCTTCATTTTCTTCTCCGGGCCGCTCCGCAATCCATGCTGACATGGAGGGAGGCTCCCGCTGTGTGACGGCGCTCCTCGTCTGACAGTTCTTAAATAACGGGGGGGCGGGGCCACCCGGTGACCCCGCCCCCCTCTGACGCACGGTGAATTGACGGGACTTCCCTGTGGCATTCCCCGTGACGTCACAGGGAAGTCCCGTCAATTCACCGTGCGTCAGAGGGGGGCGGGGTCACCGGGTGGCCCCGCCCCCCCGTTATTTAAGAACTGTCAGACGAGGAGCGCCGTCACACAGCGGGAGCCTCCCTCCATGTCAGCATGGATTGCGGAGCGGCCCGGAGAAGAAAATGAAGAAGAAGAGAAGAAGAGAAGAAAAGAAGAAAAGAAGAAAAGAAGAAGAGAAGAAGAGAAGAGCGGGAGCCTCCCCCCCATGCCATGGGTGCGGAGCGGCCCGAGGAGAAGAAGACAGAAGACGCCGCGGAGGAGATGCTGGACGAGAACGCCGGAGGAAGAACCAGAAGAACCAGAAGAGCCAGAAGAACCAGAAGATGAAGCAAGATAGAAGAAAGAAGAAGCATTTAAATAAAGGAATTGTCAAAAACTGTCTCTTGTCATTTTTAACATTTTTGACACTTTTTTCGTGAAATGGTAGGGGTACTTATGTACCCCCTTACCATTTCACACAGGGGGGGGGCCGGGATCTGGGGGTCACCTTGTTAAAGGGGGCTTCCAGATTCCGATAAGCCCCCCGCCCGCAGACCCCCACAACCACCGGCCAGGGTTGTGGGGATGAGGCCCTTGTCCTCATCAACATGGGGACAAGGTGTTTTGGGGGGCTACCCCAAAGCACCCTCCCAATGTTGAGGGCATGTGGCCTGGTACGGTTCAGGAGGGAGGGGGGGCCGCACTCTTGTCCCCCCCTCTTTTCCTGCGGCCTGCCAGGTTGCGTGCTCGGATAAGGGTCTGGTATGGATTTTTGGGGGGACCCCACGCCGTTTTTTTTTTTTTTTTTGGCGCGGGGTTCCCCTTAAAATCCATACTAGACCTGAAGGGTCTGGTATGGAATTTAGGGGGAACCCCACGTCATTTTTTTTTTTAAATTTTGGCCGGGGTTCCCCTTAATATCCATACCAGACCTGAAGGGCCTGGTATGGAATTTAGGGGGACCCCCACGTCATTTTTTTTTTTTAATTTTGGTTCGGGGTTCCCCTTTGGGGAATTCCCATGCCGTTTTTATCAATGAACTTCTATGTGTATTGTCGGCAATGCAATAGCCGCGGGTAGTTTTAAATGAGTTTTTTCCTTCAAAATGTCATTTTGCTGTCAGACTGTTCTAAACACAGGAAACATGCGCCCCTTTACAGGCATACTATAGACACCCCCCAGGTACGAAATTTAAAGGGATATTACACTTTTATTGATTGACTTTAAGTATTATTAAAATCACTGCTCCTGAAAAAACGGCCGTTTTTAAAACTTTTTTTTGCATTGATCCATGTCCCCTGGGGCAGGACCCAGGTCCCCAAACACTTTTTATGACAATAACTTGCATATTAGCCTTTAAAATTAGCACTTTTGATTTCTCCCATAGACTTTTAAAGGGTGTTCCGCGGCATTCGAATTTGCCGCGAACACCCCAAATTGTTCGCTGTTCGGTGAACTTGCGAACAGCCAATGTTCGAGTCGAACATGAGTTCGACTCGAACTCGAAGCTCATCCCTATCCTTCAGTATTAAACATTTTGGAGTTTCTGCCGAGTGGTCTCGATAAAGATAGTCCTCAGGCTGGTACCAAGCTTTCTACCTAAGGTGGCCACATCATTTTGTATGAACTGGGAGATCATTCTCCCAGCCTTTTCGGTAGATACAGCTGATGATGTGTGGAGTTGGTTAGACCTGGTTTCTGTAGTATCAACCTACCTGAAATGGACTAAAAGCTTTTGAAAACAAGATCAGCTGTAAGTTTTCCCAATGGGGCTTTAAAAGGGTATGCCAGCAACATCTAGAGTTGTGTCTTCCTGGATTGTCAAGACCAGGCATATTGCATAGAGAACGCTGGGCCTTCCTCCTCCTTCAGAGATCAAAGTACATTCGATGAGGGGTATGGCAGCATCCTGGACAGCATACACGAAGGTCGCCTCTGAGGTAGTTTGCAGAACAGCAAGCTGGAGCGCGCCCAACACTTTTTATTAGGCATTACAGGCTTAATGTGGCTTGTCCGCCTGAGGAAACATTTGGCTCTATGGTTATTACAGCAGCTGTTGCCCATTAAAAAATTTGAGTAGCATTGCATTGAGGGTTTGGCTTATTTTTTTATGGGGAGGTTCAGGATTAAGGAAAATTGCTATCCATACTTACCATAATTTTCCTTTCCTGGAACCTCCCCATGTCAGCCGGGGATTCCCACTCAGTTTATCCGTCACGAGGTGGGTATTTTTGAACACTGGTGTGGGCAGACAGCTACCCTTTATGGGCTAAGAAAGAGGTGGTCCTGGAGAGGTCAGAGAGGGTGGAATTGACCTATAGTAGGCTGACATGGGGAGGATCCAGGAAAGAAAAATTACAATAAGTATGGATAAAAATTTTCCTTAAAAAAAAAAAAAAAAAAAAAATATATATATATATATATATATATATATATATATATATATATATATATATATATATATATATATATATATATATATATATATATATATATATAAATGTTTGTGTATTTCCACCAGTAAGCTATATGTGTTGAATTATTTACTGAACTGATGATGCCTACTTAATAAAGTAACATACAAAGCTGCAGACTTGTAAACCAATTGGTCTGATTGCCACAGATCAGATCAATTTGCTAGGCTCAAGAGAACTGATTCACTTATTTCCAATGTTCTTTTACTATAGTCAGATCCATTAGGGAATAATTTATGATTTAATACTGTTGTTATTGTCCCTTTGCACAGATGTATTACTCTTTGCATTGCATTGGTTGAAAAAGATGCATTATATTTTCTCTGGTATATGGTAATTAGAACATATTATAGTTAAACAGATATCAGATATCCAACCCCATATCCTTTATCACCAACAAACCAATATAGTATACGATGAAGAATGATATGTATTACTGTGCAGTTGAAATTATATACTCACATTTTCTGTGTAAATGGCTGCATAAAACATGTACCGTACTAGATATTAATTTATGTTTTTAAAGGATACGTTCACCTTCAGGAAAATATTATGTGTTACACCTGTATTTTATTCATCCATTCTCCCCAAGACCCCCTTGCCCTGTGACAGCAGGCAGGGCTTCCTCTCCTTTGCAGCCATTGTAAAATTTAAAACAGTTTGACTGTGCACAGCTGTGCAATTCATTCACAGGGATCTGTGAATGAATAAACTACAAGTCCTGTCCTCCACTGCGGCAGATAGACTTGTTGTTCTCAATGGACTATGATGAGCATGCTGATCTCCAGCTTTCTAAATAAAAGCATTTATGGAAGTATGGGTGGAAAGCTGGAGGGAAAATGTGCAGGAGACTGACATTGCACCCATGACCCACTAATCGTAGGTGCAATGCTCCAGATGCTTTTGTAGAAAAATATAATAAATGCACATTTTTTTTTCCTGCAACAATATGTGCATTTATTATTTGTTCCTAAAAGTTGAACTGATTCTTTAAAGTACTTTTAACACTAACCCATTTATCTTAAAACATAAAAAACAATCAGTTAAAAAAACACATGACTAGATCTTTAAAACATCCAGAGATTAATTGAGAAAGGAAGTAAAATGGGAGTTTGCCTTGCAATTACACTACAATTGTGTGGGCAAACTTCTGCCCAGGTGAGTAATTCTGAATCTATAACTACATGTTTTCTCTCAATAATGAGAAACTTCAGCCCACTGTGTCCCCTTGTGTTAAAGGGGTTGTAAACCCTTGTTTTTTTTAAATTAAAATAACAAACATGTCATACTTATCTCCACTGTGCAGTTCGTTTTGCATAGAGTGGCCCTGGTCCTCCTCTTCTGGGGTCCCTCAGCGGCGCTGGTGTGAGTTTGCCTTGCAATTACACTATAATTGTGTGGGCAAACTTCTGCCCAGGTGAGTAATTCTGAATCTATAACTACATGTTTTCTCACAATAATGAGAAACTTCACCCCACTGTGTCCCCTTGTGTTAAAGGGGTTGTAAACCCTTGTTTTTTTTAAATTAAATAACAAACATGTCATACTTATCTCCACTGTGCAGTTCGTTTTGCATAGAGTGGCCCTGGTCCTCCTCTTCTGGGGTCCCTCAGCGGCACTGGTGGCTCCTCGCCACATCAAGTGTCCATGTTGGAGAAGTGCTCTCCTTGGTGGACACCCATGCAGGCTTGCTCCTGAGTCCCGCATCTGTGTCCAATCACACAGAATGCCGGCCTCGAGCCCGCCTCCTGGCACCGCATCATTGGATTTGATGGACAGCAGCGGGAGCCAATGGCCAATCTATCAAATAAGGACATGAGACACTAGCTAGAGATGATGTGCTCATACCCGAATGGAGTATGACAGCGTTCAGGTAAGTAAAACGGGGGGGGGGGGGGCTGGGGGTTGCAGCACCACATAAGGTTTTTCACCTTAATGCATAGAATGCATTAGGGGAAAAACCATGAGGGTTTACAACCCCTTTAACTTTTTTAAGTCTCTGCTTACCTTTCATACTGAATTAACATACTAATCTGCCCAGGCAATCCAGTACTGCCCTATTGTAATCCACTGCTCCTCTGCCACACACTGCTCCCTCTGTGCTGTCACGCCCCTCTCTGGAAGGAAAAAAGGTCAGCTCTTAGATTGCAGATGGAGAGGGTTACAATGGTGCAAAGTTTTCACAGAGGGAGAGCTGCCTACCAGTTTCTGAGAGAGGGGTATTCCCCCTCCCCTTTCTCTTCAATTACTGCATGTTAACACAGGCATCTGCCCACTCTCTGCCTTCCTCCCATGTGCTCCTATTGGCAGGAGAGGAGCCAATTAAAAGCACTGTTACAGCAGCCAATCAGAGGGACTATACGAAGCTGCATGAAACAGCTGCAAAGGACTCTGGAATATGAAGTCTCAGCACAGAGCAGCCTCACTGATTTTTAAAGAGGCAGGACTACAAATCCCAGCATGCTCTGCTAGCAGGATAGGAGAGACTCCATTTTAATTCCCTGAGGAGAATTCAGTCAGCATGAGGCGGAGGAAGAGATCTGACCTGAGGAAGAGTTTCTATCTCTCAGGTGATTTCATCGAGCAATTCAACCCTCTGCCACCAGTCAGGACATCCAGCCTGAGAGAGGGGGATCCCAAGTGCACATCCATGTGCATCTGCACTGACAGTGAAGCGTTCCAGTGTGAGTGAATAGTGGGGTCGCCAGGATAGTCTGTTGTTCCTTTTCATTTGGGCCTTGACCGCAGGATTTGGTGAGAGGGCTTTTGCCCATTTGCAAGAAACAGGGACACTGCACCACAGAAGGAGTTAAATGAACACTGTATACAGACATCATTGCACGTAGTCATCTTGCTGACACTTGTAGTGCCACAGGTATAAAGGATAAGGCCATCCATTTCTGGGGACACCGTATACAGACATCATTGTCCTCTCACCTTGCTGAGAAAGATCCTGCCTGCTTCACTTGATAATCTGGGCCAATTGTGTTGTTTGGCCCTGCTATGCAGGAGTTTAAGTGCATCAACAAAAGTGGCAGAAAGTTTTATCTTTTCTTCAAAAGGACTGAAGCTACTAGTGCCATACGGATCTGCACACACATATTCAGGGCTCTGTATATGCAGTGGGTGTGTGTGGGACAGCTTATCTAGGAGGTTAAGCCATTGCATGTTGATTTGAATAAAGTGTTTATAGTTGGGCCTGTGGTGTCAGGGGACAGGAGAGAGAGGCCTGACAAAAAGAGGGTCATTCTGCTTTCCTCTTGCCTGGACTCATAGAGCCAACCTGAGTAAAGGTAACCAATCTGATTTAAAGTGTCATATTGTGCTTTATTTACCATTCAAGTGTGCCTCAGATCTTGGGGACATTCTCAGGTTTGGAATCCCCTAAAAGCAGCTTGAATATAGGATTGAGAGCTATATAACTCTTAAATCTCAGTTATTTGCTCTATAGTTAATAACTTGAATATATACTGTTATTCTTCAACAGAAATATTACGTAAAGACAATCTCTGTGTTTTATCATAACGTGTGTGTTTCTCATTGGTCATTGCATATACACTTTTGCCAGGTGTGCCAGAGGGGGCTGAGGCTGTTATTAGGGTTGAGAGGCAGAGTAACGGATTGAACATACTTAAGTGGCTCCTTCAGGGGTAGCACTACATGTGGGGGCTCGTCCAAGATAATACTGCTACTCTGCAATCAACACCTTAAGACAGCACCCCCAAAAGTGCCAAGATGGACCCCGTTGCTGTGACACAGTGGTGTTGTGAAGAAGGCACCAGCCCAGAATCAAGTGTAATGATTGAACTCTCTGGGGAGGCCTGGACTGAGGAGAAGATTGGTCAGGTAGTGCAGACATTGTCCTTGGACAAGAAAACATGGGTGATCAATGTTAGACCTGACCGTGAGACTGCCTATTGACGTGTACTACTGGAATGGAGTCAAGGGATCACTGACCATTTCCGAGGGTCCTAAACTTAATATAACAGAAAGGGAATTATTGGATAGCCCTATAACTTTGGAAGAGTTAAAGGAAGCTGTGGCACAAACAAAAAATAATAAGGCACCAGGGCCAGATGGACTACCCATGGAAATTTATAGGAAAATGGTCAGATCTTACTTCCAAAACTGGCGGTATTAAATGAAGATTTTAATATACAAAAACTTCCTCAATCAATGCAAGAAACTACAATAATAATAATCTTAAAACCGGAAAAGGATCAATTAAAATCCGAGTCCTATCATCCAATTCCTCTCTTTACCTCAGACGTTAAGATTTTAGCTAGGGTACTTGCAAATAGACTATCTAGATATATTAATACCCTGATACATAAGGACCAAACAGGGTTTATTCCATTTGTTGAGCAGCCTCAACAGATATTCATAGACTTTTTTAAAATATGCAACTACCTATGGATAATGGAGGTAATAGTGCTATACTGTGCCTGGATGGCCAGAAGTCCTTTGACATGGTGAAATGGGATTACGGTTCTTGGACGGTTCTTACTACCTTTGGTATTGGGCCGGGATTCTTAGCCTGGATAAGACTGTTGTTTAATGACTCTAAAGCAAGGCTGAGAATTAATAACACCATGTCCCTGTTCTTTTCATTGTCTCCAGAGGGACTAGACAGGGTTGTCCACTGTCCCATTATTGCTTGCCTTAGCAATAGAACCCTTGGCTGTTGCCATCAGACAATCTGAAGGGATAATGGGTTTTTGTCATTTAGGAAGTGAAGATAAACTTGCTCTATATGCAGACGATGCCCTTTTTTTGGGGGGGATACTTCAGGGTCATTAGTAGAACTTATGAGACTTATCACCGAGTTTTTGCAATTCTTTCAGATTAACTGGGAGAAATCAATATTGATGCCATTAGATGATTTGGATTTACCATTGACAGATCAAGCATCTCAAATACAAGTTAAGCATTCAGTCAAATTTTTGGGGATTGAGATAACTAGGAATGTAAAGGATTATATTGAGCTGAATCCTAAACCACTATTGCTTAACATAAGGACAAGTGTTGGAGTTGGTGCAAACTTCCATTGACAGTGATGGGTAGAGCAAACCTTATTAAAATGATCTGGACCCCGCAGCTGCTTTATGTTCTTCATAATTCCCCTATATGGATTACATCATACTTGTTTAGAAAGGTGGATTCTCTTTTTCGAGAACTTATTTGGCAAAAAAACAATACCCAAATTAACTATTTTGATGTTGTGCTATTGTGTTACTTTCTAGCAGGGATGAGCCGAACACCCCCCTGTTCGGATCGCACCAGAACTTGCGAACAGGCAAAAAATTTGTTTGAACACGCGAACACTGTTTATGGGACACGAACATGAATAATTAAAAGTGCTAATTTTAAAGGCTTATATGCAAGTTATTGTCGTAAAAAGTGTTTGGGGACCTGGGTCCTGCACCAGGGGACATGGATCAATGCAAAAAAAGTTTTAAAAACAGCCGTTTTTTTCGGGAGCAGTGATTTTAATAATGCATAAAGTGAAACAATAAAAGTGTAATAATCCTTTAAATTTTGTGCCTGGGGGTGTCTATAGTATGCCTGTAAAGTGGCGCATGTTTCTCTTGTTTAGAACAGTCTGACAGCAAAATGACATTTCAAAGGAAAAAAGTCATTTAAAACTACCCGCAGCTATTAATGAATTGCCGGTCCGACAATACGCATTAAAAGTTCATTGATAAAAATGGCATGGGAATTCCCCACAGGGGAACCCCAAACCAAGATTTAAAAAAAAAATGATGTAGGGGGTCCCCCTAAATTCCATACCAGGCCCTTCAGGTCTGGTATGGATATTAAGGGGAACCCCGGCCAAATTATTTTTTTTTTAAATAGCGTGAGTCCCCCTCAAAATCTATACCAGACCCTTCAGGTCTGGTATGGATTTTTAGGGGAACCCCGCGCCAAAATTAAAAAAAAATGGTGTGGGGTCCCCCCAAAAATCCATACCAGACCCTTATCCAAGCACGCAACCTGGCAGGACGCAGGAAAAGGGGGGGATGAGAGAGCGCCCCCCCCTCCTGAACTGTACCAGGCCACATGCCCTCAACATTGAGAGGGTGCTTTGGGGTAGCTCCCCAAAACACCTTGTCCCAATGTTGATGGGAACAAGGGCCTCATCCCCACAACCCTTTCCCGGTGGTTGTGGGGGTCTGCGGGCGGGGGGCTTATCGGAATCTGGAAGCCCCCTTTAACAAGGGGACACCCAGATCCCAGCCCTCTCCCCTGTGTGAAATGGTAAGGGGGTACAAAAGTACCCCTACCATTTCACAAAAAACTGTCAAAAATGTTAAACCTGGTGACCCTGCCCCCTTCTGGTGCACAGAGACTTGACGGCATCTGTGGCATTCCCCGTGACGTCAGAGGGGGCGGGGTCACCTGTTACGTAACCTGACCCCTTCTGAACGGCCCGAGGAGAAGAAGGGAAGAAGATGCCGCGGAGGAAGACGCCGGACGAGAACACCAGAGGAAGAACCAGAAGAACCAGAAGAAGAAGAAGATGGAGGAAGAAACCAAAGGAAGATAGAAGATAGAAGAAAGAAGGTAGAAGAAATAAAGAAAATAAAATAAAATTAAATTAAATTAAATAAAGGAATTGTCAAAAACTGTCTCTTGTTATTTTTAACATTTTTGACACTTTTTTTGTGAAATGGTAGGCTCTTACCATTTCACACAGGGGGGAGGGCCGGGATCTGGGGGTCCCCTTGAGAAAGGGAGCTTCCAACTTCTGATAAGCCCCCCACCCGCAGACCCCCAAAAAGCACCGGGCAAGGGCTGTGGGGATGAGGCCCTTGTCCCCATCAGCATGGGGACAAGGTTTTTTGGGGGGCTACCCCAAAGCACCCTCCCAATGTTGAGGGCATGTGGCCTGGTATGGTTCAGGAGGGGGGGCGCTCTCTCGCCCCCCCTCTTTTCCTGCGGCCTGTCAGGTTGCGTGCTCGGATAAGGGTCTGGTATGGATTTTTGGGGGAATCCCACGCCATTTTTAAAAAAAAATTTGGTGCAGGGTTCCCCTTAAATTCCATACCAGACCTGAAGGGCCTGTTATGGAATTTAGGGGGACCCCCCACATTATTTTTTTTTTAATTTTGGTTTGGGGTTCCCCTGTGGGGAATTCCCATGCCGCTTTTATCAATGAACTTTTATGTGTATTGTCGGACCGGCAATTCATTAATAGCCGCAAGTAGTTTTAAATGTCTTTTTTTCCTTCGAAATGTCATTTTGCAGTCAGACTGAAACATGAGCCCCTTTAATGGCATACTATAGACACCCCCCAGGTACGAAATTTAAAGGAATATTACACTTTTATTGTTTCACTTTAATCATTATTAAAATCACTGCTCCCAAAAAATGTCCGTTTTTAAAACTTTTTTTTGCATTGATCCATGTCCCCTGGGGCAGGACCCAGGTCCCCAAACACTTTTTATGACAATACCATGCATATAAGCCTTTAAAATTAGCACTTTTGATTTCTCCCATAGACTTTTAAAGGGTGTTCCGCGGCTTTCGAATTTGCTGCGAACACCCCAAATTGTTTGCTATTCGGCGAACTGGTGAACAGCCGATGTTCGAGTCGAACATGAGTTCGACTCAAACTCAAAGCTCATCCCTACTTTCTAGCTTCTCAGCTACAGCATTTTAATGGTTGGATGACAGCGGTGGACACTGTCTCTATACAGGGTCTGTTACTGCCGTTATTTAAGGAATATCCATTAATATCCTTATTGGAGACAAGAAATTTGTTAAGGGATAAGAGGTTGCTAATGGGTAAGTTGATCGATAAAGTTTGGCAAGAAAGGAAAAGAGTTACAAAAGTCATGGGCTATACTTCTCATACTCCAATCTGGAATAATTCTAGTTATGAGGAATTGAGGAAATTGGAAGGTTTTGATCTATGGGGAAAACAGGAGTTGAGATATATGATGCGATTATTCGAGAATGCTATACTAAAAACTTTTAATCAACTAATCGCTGAATACAATATTCCAAAGATGAAAGATCCCAATCCTCTGATCTGAAATTTAGTAAGTCTATAATAATCTCTTTATTGGATGTGAAGGCCCATAAGCAGAGTTTTATATCTAGGCTATATGGGGTACTATATAACAAGTTTCAAGAATCGATAGATATTCCATCAAGGTTGCAAAGGGCACAAGATCTGGGTCCAATATCAGATGATCAATAGCCCATTGATAGTCTGATAAAAGAAAAATATATTTTTCTACATAAAGGATGCCCAGGGAAAATCGAGAGTAATTGGAAAAGGTGGTTGAAGGCCTTTGAACCTGATATGGAAAGAGATATATGATATGGGAAAGGATACCAAGAAGAGAGGATTGATCAAGGGGAGGCAGAGGATTTATTTTTGGTCTGTCCTTTTTTGTATGTTGTAAATTATTATGAATATTATGATTTTTCTTGTACTTGGGATGTATGCATGTATTGTTTGTTGTTCTAATGTTGTGTATAAAACAATAATAAAAAGATACTGGATAAAAAAAAATATGTAGATAAATGGACAGGTGGGTGCTCTTTTGTCCGCTGTTGACTCTTGTGTGCACCCCTAAAGGCAGTGTATCACAGAGCAGGGTAAAGGGCCAATCACCGCAGCCTTTTACCACGTGATTGTTGTGTCCAATGACAGCGATCACAAATGTAAACAATAGGGTGCATTTGCAGCCTTGCTTTTCCTTCCTTTTACATAGAGACTGCATGTGAGAGGAAGGAGAGAGATCTGTGCCCAGATCGGTGAGTTAACTTACTTTACTGTGCTTTTACTGTGGAGCAACACTTGTCACACACCAGTGCAGCGTCTGCCAGTGTCCTGATTGCAGCCACCAACAATGAAGCCGTTCATCAGTGCCCAGATCAGTCAGACTAGTGCAGCATTTGTCAGTATCTTGATTTCAGTCACACTAGTGCAACCATCATCGGTGCCCTGATTCAGCCGCACTAGTGCATTCATCATCAGTGCCCTGATTCAGCTGCACCAGTGCAGACATCTCTTGGTGCCCTGATTCCATCACACTATTGCAGCTGTAATCAGTGCCCTGATTCAGCCATATCAGTGCATCCATCTGTCAGTGCCCTGATTCAGCTTCACCAATGTATAAACGTGAGAAAAAGGGAATTGGCACTGTACTAATAAAGAATATATAAGTGTATATGCCTGTGAATGTATTATTACCACCAATTTACCATATCTGTGTATGGTCAAGTGCATAAGGTGTACAAACAATAAAAATCAAGTGATGCCTGCCATGTGTTAAAAGTGACATATGCTTAAATAGTGCAAGAAAAATAAAAAATACTAAGTGGTGAAGGTATGTGCACCATAAACAATCAATAATGAAATCGCATCAGCTGGTATGATGTTAAAGCAACACTGTTGCAAGAAAAAAGCATATACGCTGAATAAAATTGTGTGAAATGATATCCAAAACCTTAAAAATATGTGCAACATCTATACAACAATTAGTCCATATGAAGTGCAAACCACTGATACCCAAAGGTATTTCTGGTAAAAAAAGGAAAATAAAAATAAAAATAAAAAAGCAGTGTTCATTAGAATAAACAGTAAAAAACGGTGGAAAAATATGAAAGATATATAAAAATAAAAATAAAAATAAAATAGTGTTCATATAAAGTGACTTTGTGCTTTCTTCAGTGGATGACAAATCTTCAAAACTGTGCTGGCAAAAGTGACTGTGCTCCCCTTATGTGTTTCCACTCACCAGAGCGCTATCCCCCTGCAGGGGTACCAGCGTGTACAAAATGTAATGATCCCCGTCTCAGGATACGGTATCTCCCTGGTCATCCACGGGCGGAGGAGAGGAGAATCCAATGTCTCACCTCTGTAGCGTGACTCCCGGCCGGGTAACAGCATATGTATGTGTTGGGAGAGAGGAAAGAATGATCCACATAGTGTAATTCCGTATGACTGTCTTTATTGAATAGTGTATAAATCCAAAAAAGGTAAGTGTAAAAGTTAGAAGAGGGAGCTAATAGCTCTCAATCTCTCCTGATGCAATAGGAATGTAACGCTCTCAACAGTCGGAGCTTGCGTTCCATCGATCCAGTATCGAAAACCAGAAATCCGGATGTGACATGCGAACGTGTCAAGTAGGTCCCGCCTTACACGTTTCGTCATAAGGACGTCATTTGAGGCATTCAATGCCTCAGTGACTTGACAGGACTTCCCTGTGATGTCACGGGGAATGCCACAGGGAAGTCCCGTCATGTCCCGTGCATCAGAAGGGGGTGGGGTCACCGGGTGGCCCCACCCCCCATTATTTAAGAACCGTCAGAAGAGGTGACGCGTCACACAGCGGGAGCCTCCCACCATGCCAGCATGGATGCGGAGCGGCCCGGAGAAGAGGATGAAGAAGAGAAGAAGATGAAGAAGTGAAGAAGATGAAGAGAAGAGCGGGAGCCTCCCCCCATGCCATGGGTGCGGAGCGGCCCGAGGAGAAGAAGATAGAAGATGCCACGGAGGAGATGCTGGATGAGAACACTGGAGGAAGAACCAGAAGAGCCAGAAGAACCAGAAGAAGAAGACGAAGATGAAGGAAGATAGAAGAAAGAAGAAGCATTTAAATAAAAGAATTGTCAAAAACTGTTTCTTGTCATTTTTAACACTTTTGACAGTTTTTTAGTGAAATGCCCTTACCATTTCACACAGGGGGAGGGCCAGGATCTGGGGGTCCCCTTGTTAAAGGGGGCTTCCAGATTCCGATAAGCCCCCCGCCCGCAGACCCCCACAACCACTGGCCAGGGTTGTGGGGATGAGGCCCTTGTCCTCATCAACATGGGGACAAGGTGTTTTGGGGGGGCTATCCCAAAGCACCCTCCCAATGTTGAGGGCATGTGGCCTGGTACGGTTCAGGAGGGGGGCGCTCTCTCATCCCCCCTCTTTTCCTGCGGCCTGCCAGGTTGCGTGCTCGGATAAGGGTCTGGTATGGATTTTTGGGGGGACCCCACGCCGTTTTTTAAAAAATTTTGGCGTGGGGTTCCCCTTAATATCCATACCAGACCTGAAGGGCCTGGTATGGAATTTAGGGGGAACCCCCACGTAATTTTTTTTTACAATTTGGCCGGGGTTCCCCTTAATATCCATACCAGACCTGAAGGGCCTGGTATGGAATTTAGGGGGACCCCCACATCATTTTTTAAATTTTGGTTTGGGGTTCCCCTGTGGGGAATTCCCATGCCGTTTTTATCAATGAACTTCTATGTGTATTGTCGGACCGGCAATGCAATAGCCACGAGTAGTTTTAAATGACTTTTTTCCTTTGAAATGTCATTTTGCTGTCAGACTGTTCTAAACACGGGAAACATACGCCCCTTTACAGGCATACTATAGACACCCCCCAGCTACGAAATTTAAAGGAATATTACACTTTTATTGTTTCACTTTAAGCATTATTAAAATCACTGCTCCTGAAAAAACGGCCATTTTTAAAACTTTTTTTGCATTGATCCATGTCCCCTGGGGCAGGACCCAGGTCCCCAAACACTTTTTATGACAATAGCTTTCATATAAGCCTTTAAAATTAGCACTTTTGATTTCTCCCATAGACTTTTAAAGGGTGTTCCGTGGCATTTCGAAATTGTTCGCTGTTCGCCGAACTTGCAAACAGCCGATGTTCGAGTCGAAGCTCATCCCTATTCAGCGTATATGCTTTTTTCTTGCAACAGTGTTGATTTGACATCATACCAGCTGATGTGATTTCATTATTGACTGTTTATGGTGCGCATACCTTCACCACTTATTATTTTTTATTTTTTATTTTCTTGCACTATTTAAGCATATGTCACTTTTAACACGTGGCAGGCACCACTTGATTTTTATTGTTTGTACACCTTATGCACTTGGCCATACACAGATATGGTAAATTGGTGGTAATAATACATTCACAGACATATACATTTATATATTCTTTATTAGTACAGTGCCAATTCCCTTTTTCTCACGTTTATACGTTTCTATTGAGGTTTCACCCAGGTGGAACCTTTCTAGAGGGAGGCAGCAGTCATTTATTCCTAAGCGCGGATCTCTTTGATATACTTTTAGCTACACCAATGCAGCCATCTGTCAGTGCCCTTATTCAGCCACACCAGTGTAGCCATCTGTCAGTGCCCTGATTCAGCCACACCAGTGCAGCCATCTATCAGTGCCCTGATTCAGCCACACCAGTGCAACCATCTGCAGTTCCCTGATTTAGCCACATTGGTGCAACCATCTGCAAAGCCCTGATTCAGCCACACCAGTGCAGTTATCTTCAATGCCCTGATTGAACCTACACCAGTGCAGCCATCCACTGTGTCCCCAATTAAAGCCGCATCTGTCCCAGTGTCACCAGAGCCAACGTACACCATGTCTAAAAAAATGTACACAAGCAATGAGGCGTTTCAAATCTTTAGCATGACATATGAGAACAGAGGAGCTCTCACTCTCTAATATGGATTTTAAGTTTGAACCTGTGGAGAGCGGTGGGTCAGTAAGAAGAGGACCAGAAGAGGAAGGGGTACCTACAAAAAGAATGAGGTGTTCTGAAGAGCAGCAGGAAATAATCGGCAGCGCTGTACATCATCCTGGGGAAGTGGTGGAGACCAGCAGTGCAGTACATCTAGATGAAATGGCAGGTACCAGTGAGAGTGTCACATCAGCCACGAAGGCTTAAGGTCCATACTAGTGTCCCAGAGGCACTTAAAAATCCATTATGGCTTCCCTCTTACTCCACATAAGCTAGTATCCACCCATTTACCATGCAGCCAGGCATTCAGACAGACACCAACAATTCAATTTTGGTGTTTTTTTTCACTGTTTTTTTTCACTGGTGATTTATTCCATTTAATTGTGGTCCAGTCTTTTTGCCCAACAATACATCAACAATAACCCAAATTATACACGTCCATTTGAATGGAGCACTATAACAGTGGAAGGATTCAAAATCTTTTTGGGCCTTACTCTAAATATGGGAGTGACAAAAAAAATAAAGTACACTTTTACTGATCCACATACCCCATTCACCACAGACCACTGTATACCTTCGTTATGTCAAGGACACACTATGAAATGATCATTTGGTTCCTCCATTTTAGCAAGAATACACTGTGCCCTTCCTGTAATTTCCCTGGATATAACAAAGTTCACAAAATGTGATCACTTATTCATTTTTCTCCCAGAAATGTTGTCAGACATATACTGATGCTGGGCATCAAACAGTGCGTCCCCATTAAAAGGGCCAGATATGGGCTACAATTATACAAACAGTGTAAACATATGCCTTCTGCAATTTTGAAGGAAAGGACAGCCAGCTGGAACCCCCCCCTGGATGCCCAACCTATATAGGGAGCAATGGAAAAATTGTGTGGAACCTTATATCACCCCTATTCAATCAGGGGTACCACCTCTATATGGACAATTTTGACACCAGCCTTCCACTATTCCACCATCTTTACCTGAAGAAAACTCTAGCTTGTGGTACAGTGAGAGCAATATGGAAGGGCTCCTCACAAAGGTTGGTGACCACAAAGTTTTGGCTCTGAAATGGAGAGATATGTGAAGTGTGTTTGTGCTTTCCTCTATACACAATGACACCTCAGTGAAAACCCTTGGAAGACATGGTCTGGTCTAGAATCCTAATTGCTTACATGACTACAATCGGTTTGTCAGGTATTTCATGTAGCCGATGCTCATTCCCATGCAACAGGTGCTTATTCTTCTGAACATGTACAGAGTCACGAGCATAAAAGCCCAAGACGAGCAAGCACTAGAATGCGCACGCAAATGCGAATTGCCTGATAAGGCATGTGCATGCACCCACAGGTTCTGGTGCCCAGAAGCCTATTTAAACTGATTGTCTGACTGGCTTCAGTGCTGGATTGTCTTCAGCTTTGGTTCCTGTGTTCCTGATTCTAATCCATGTCTGCTAATCTTGGCTACGTCTGACACCTCTCTTGGATCACCCATGCCTGTTATATCTGCTGCTCGCTTACGTTACTGACCTCAGCTTATATTTGTGACTACGTCTCCGCTTCCTGATTTAGTACCCCAACGCCACTCCTCTCCTGGAGTTATTTCCAGGTTCACAGGCTCCGGCGCTGTGATTGGCCACAATGACATCACTCCCATGCATGCGCATGGGAACTGCCAATCATGGCACGCTGCTGAAGAAATGGCACGCGCGAGCCGATGACGTCAGTGCAAGCGTATATGGTAAACATCTCCTAAACCATCCAGGTTTAGGAAATATTTACAGTACTTACAGGTAAGGCTTGTTATAGGCCTATCTGTAGGTACAAGTGGTGTAACAGGGTTTACAACCACTTTAATGAAAGCAAGAATTGGTCTTGCTGTAAAAAAATTTAATTTGATGCCCCTGTCACACAGTTGCGGAAAAATTGGGGTTTGGGTATTAGTGGCGCCTTCACCTAATAACCTTCTAGAGGTACTCTTGATTAAAGCAAGAATTGGCCTTGCTGTAAAATATTGAAACTTGATGCACCTGCCAAACTGGTGCGGAAAATTTGGTCCTTGTGTGTTTATTGTGCCCATGAAACCTATACCAAAAAATGAATTCAAGATAAAATCAACACCCACAATGCTAGGCAGCCTAGACAGTCTTGCAGAGATTCCAGATCCCAATAACACTTAATCAGTGACATCGGCATAAGATGCTTGATAGCTGCTGCTAATCCAGGACTGATTCATTTTGACAAATGTCAGCCTGTTAATGGAGTCTGTGGACAGCCGTGCTCTTTTAACTGTCACAAAACCTCTGGCAACACTGAATGCCCATTCGGAAAGCATGCTGGATGCAGGGCAGCCCAGCAGCTCAGTTGCATATTCAGCAAGTTCTAGCCAGTGGTCTATTCTCTTGACTCAGAAACCCAGTGGATCGAAAAGCTCTCCATGTCTGTTTTTGCCCCTAGATAATCTTCCACCATATGATGCAGATGCTGCCAATAGGATCTTGAAGCGGACAGCACTGGGAGCCAAGGACAAAAATGTTTTGAATTGCATCGCTGAGGTGGCCCCCTTCTTCATCGCTCCTCATTTGACCAACAGAAGCCGCAAAACTATTTTTTCCATGATACTGTAACCTACCAAAGTCTGGAAAGGCATTACATAAACTCCTTTTTAAAGTGTCTTCAAGATAGTTCATCCTACACTACCTGCCTGGAGTTTGCATGTTCTCCCTGTGTCTGCGTGGGTTTCCTCCGGGTACTCCGGTTTCCTCCCACACTCCAAAGACATGCTGGTAGGTTAATTGGATCCTGTCTAAATTGGCCCTAGTATAGGTATGAATGTGAGTTAGGGACCTTAGATTGTAAGCTCCTTGAGGGTATAGGGACTGATGTGAATGTATAATATATATATGTAAAGCGCTGCGTAAATTGACGGCGCTATATAAGTACCTGAAATAAATAAATAAAATAAATAAATCCTGTGCTCCCTCTGCGAGGGCAGGATGAGTTCTGAGACTTTCCCCTTGTAACGGTGGTCAAGGAGGGTTGCCAACCAATAATGAATGTTCTCCTTGATGCCACAAATTCTCGGGTCCTTTTGCAGGTTATGAAGAATAAGGGAGCCCATGCACATTTTCAGAGTCATGAGAAGCAGAGTCCTCATACTATCCCCATATCTTAAGGTGTGACATATGTCTTCCTCTGATTCAATGTCTCCAAAACTGCCAGAATTCTCCTCCTCCTTCTCCTCCTCCCTTTCCTCTTGTGTGTTTTGTGGCATTGCAAGAATGGTTTCTGTATAAAGCGGGTCTTGAGAGGTAAGGAAGCCCTCTTCCTTCCACTGCTCTGCCTCGAATACCCTGTCCATAATTCCAGCAGGAACACAAGAGGGATTGTGTCACTGATGCGTGCCTGTCTTGTGCCATACTTCAGGCCAAGATTAACACCTTCTTGCATATCAGTGCTGCGTATTAATGCCACCTCATCAGTGCCCATCAGTGCAGCCTATTAGTGCCTGTCAGTGCAGTCTCATCAGAGCACATCAGTGAAGGTGAAAAATTACTTATTTACAACATTTTGTAACAGAAACTAAGAAAAACTTTTTTCAACATTTTTGGACTTTTTACATTTGTTTAGCAAAAAATAAGAACCCAGTGGTGATTCAATACCACCAAAAAGAAAAAAAAGGATAAGCATTTTGTTTGGATACAGCATTGCATGACTGTTCAATTGTCATTCAAAATGCAACAGTACTGAAAGCTGAAAATTGACCTGGGCAGGAAGTGGGGAAAATACCTGGTATTGAAGTAGTTAACATTTTTTTTTTTTTAGATAAAGTCTTGTATCTCTTTTGCAGACTTTGGATAGAAGTAACATGTGTGGAAAAATTGGGATTTGGATGTTGGTGGCACCTTCACAACATAACCCTATAGAGATACTCTTGAAAAAAAATCTGTTTATTTTTCTTAACAAAACATACAAAAACAATGTCCAACAATAACCTCAAAAGAGAAGTTTCAAAATAAATTTACAAAATTTGGAAATTGCTTTATTCTCTCATCCCACCATCTTCTTTCTCCTCTTCTACTCCTCGTATATAAAATACATTATTACACCTTTTTGGAACTCCTCCAAGATGTCCAGACAATGCCTCATCAATATACTCTTCTGTATTGGTGAGCTGCATGTTCATGTAACCATCCACAGAGACCAGGCATCCACTGCTGCTGATCTACAGACCAGTGAAAGAAAGAAAAAATGTCCCCGTAGAATGCTTAGAGAACTCTCCGCCGGAGCAAGCAGGAAAAGGCTACAGCTAGAGGTACTCTTGATGAAGGAAGATTTTGCCTTTCTGTAAAAAATATAAAGTATATGTACCTGTCAAACAGGTGCAGAGAAATTGGACTTTGGACGTTGGTGGTGCCTTCACTCTGTAACTCTATAGAGTTACATTTGATAAAAGCAAGAATTGGCCTTTCTGTAAAAAAATGTAAATTATTTGCACCTGTTAAACTGGTGCAGTAAAATTGGGCTTTGGGTGTTGGTGGTGCCTTCACACCGTAACTCCATAGAGATGGAGAAGGAAGTAGGGACAGTTGCTGAGGCTGTCTTGCTACAACCACAATTGGGGGGGAATGGACTATCTCGGTACCAATGCACACATGTAAGCTTAAAATACAATATTTTATTACATATAAAAACACATATAATTACAAAAATTCATAAAGCATAAAGGCAAAGGAGGAGGAGAGTCAATATAATATACAGGTACATGTATACTTCCAACTAAGTGGTGGGTTATCGAAATTGATCACAGATTTATACAATCCTCTACCACCAGTTTTGCGATCAGAGAACTGCTTCTTCAGGAGGATAAATCTATAAAGTAAGTGGTATAAATGAGATTCTACATAATATATAATAAAGGATACATTTATTATTAAACATCAAAAAACAATATATAGTATAAAAATATAAAACTACAGCAAAAACCAAGCATAGCTGCTTACCAATGAGCCCACTGCCTCAGTCACCACATGTTCCCCCCTGCGGCGGACATGGGGGATTTATGCAGATAATGAAATATCTAGATAAATATATATATATATATATATATATATATATATATATATATATATATATATATATATATATATATATATATATATATGTATATATATATATATATATATATATATATCAGGCCATAGATAAAAAGCATGAAAAAAGGAAAGGGGGGGGGTTGGGAAGGGGGGAAAAGGAGGGGGGTAGAAGGTGGGGAAAAAGGAGGAGGGTTGAGAAAGGAAGAAGGAGGGGGAGGGAGGGGGAGAGGGGAAGGGGGGCAAAAAGGGGGAAGAATGTGAAAGGGGGACAGGGACAGGAGGAAAAATAAAAAGACAAGAAAACAGTAACAAGCCCAAGTAATGTATATATAATTAATAATAAAGGACATACCTAGTGTATCACTGGGGGGGGGGGAGGGAAAGAGGGACAGGAAGGGGAGGAAGTGAAAGAATATCCCAATTAAACCTAGACATCAGGTGGTGAAGACATACAACATTAGAATAAATGAGTAAAACAGTGAGCACTCACCAACTAGTTGGCTAGTCAATAATACTGCATGGGCTGCCTGTCTCAAATATCATGTCTAGTATTGGTAAGTCATTGAGAGTGGTCCCGGAAAATGACAAATGAACAATCAGATTTAGGGATGCAGTAAAGCAAACTCATGTACCATGAGTGGGACTCCCAGGTAACAACCAGATCTGTAATCTAGAAAAGGATATGAGGTCAAGCCTCTGAAGGTCAGTGGCCAAAAGGGGTGGGTAGAACAGAAGGACAGAAAGGAGGAATATGGAGCAGGTGGCAGGGAAATAAAAAAGGAGGAATGGAGCCCAAAAGCTGACAAGAATATATGAACACCGCAAAAAAGAAACAGCACAGAGGGGAAGGAGATCAATTGCACATAGGGAAAGGGGAGAGAGAGTGTAGGGGATGATAAGGGCTCATCCCAGTGCCATAACCAACCCAAGCTGACATACAAGGTAAAGGGATGGAGAAAGGTGTAGGGATAACAAGAGGTGAAAGTGTCCACAGCCATTAGGCAACCAACCTTGAGAGGGAGGGAGATCGCATAAGGCAGCCCAGCATGAAGCATCTGGTAAGGCTCAAAGAGCGGTCCCGAATGGGGCTGCTAGAAGAGCTCCCCAATCCGGAAGTCAGACCCACGCTGCCGTTAGTGGTGTCTGACATAACCATGTCTGTTTACCCGCACTGCTCGGGTGCACGGAGAACATGCTACTGTGCAAGCACGCGCTGATGTCAAAAGGATCAGTGTGATCCAAGACTGTGCAGTGCAAGCAGGCTATTAGTCCTGGCAGGGTAAACACTGCCAGGGGGAGAGAAGACAAGGGATACCACACCATACCAGAGCCACTGAGGGGGAGGGGGAAAAGGGAAGGGGAAGGGTGGGGAAAGGAGGAGCGAGTCTTCTGTACAGCAATGATATACAACATGGTTTAGATAAACATAACAAAAATGCTAAATAATTAATAATATATAAATCTCTGGGGGAAAGGGAAACACCAGAGTGTCACCAATCCTAACATACAGGTGGATCATTGACCTAGATGAAACGCCCAAAAGAGGATACCTGGACATGATGTGATAAATGGGGGTGGTAAGGGGAAGGGGGGAGGAAAAGAAGGGAAAAGAGGAAAGGGAGAGGGGAAAAAAGGGGGAAGGGGAAGGAGAAAAGGGGGGAAGGGAGGGGGGAAGAGGGGAAATATGGGGGAGGGGGGAGAGAGAGGGGGGGAACGGGGGAAGTGAAGACGAAGGGACAAGGGGGGAAGGGGGAAGGGAGGGGAGGAAAGGGACAAGGACGGGGGAGGGGAAGAGAGGGGGGGAGAGAAGGGGGAGGGGAGAAAGAAAGGGGGTAGTTGGGGAAGAGGGGGAAGAAAAGGGAGGGGGAAGGGGGGAGGAAACGGGAAAAGAGGGTGGACCACGATGTCATAAAAATGATTTGTAAGATATCATTTCATTGAGGCCGGGGGACAGGTGGCATTCAGCCGTTCTATCCATAAGGTTTCCCTCTGAAGGACTGTACAATCCCAATCACCTCCCCTGGGATTGGGTTGCACCACCTCAAGGACTATGAATTGAGCAACAGAATTGTCAAATCTATGGTAAAGTCCAATGTGTCTACCAATTGTCATCAATTTACCATTCTCGGAGTAGTAGAGGTGGTCACCAGTCCTTTGTCTTAGTTCTCGAATGGTCTTTCCAACGTAAAAAGCTTTACAGATGCATAACATCAAATAAACCACACCTCTGGTGCCGCAGTCTGCAAAAGTTTGTGGGACGAAGAGTTCTCCATTTGGTAAAATGAATCGTTTCCCCTCACGAACCCAGGGACAGCGGGGGCAATCGCCACATCTAAATGTACCCTTAGGTCCTATCCTAGGGGGTTTTTCAGAAGTGTAGTGACTGGAAGTAAGTTGGTCCTGCAGGGAACATGCCCTGCGGAACACCACCTCCGGAGTGGACCGAACATATTTACCTAAGATATGATGTTCGGTCAGATAATGCCAATTATTAGATAGGATATTTCGGAGTACGTTATGATGTGCTGAATATGTGGTGATGAACCTCACGGGGTCATTGGAAGAGGGTTTTTTTTTTTCGATAAATAAATCCTTAAATAATAAGGAGTTGTGACAAGACTCTATTAAATGCCTTTCTAAGGTTAGTAGAAGAGTATCCTCGCAGTAGAAGACGTTCACATAACGCCTGAATTCTGAAATCGCTTTCCAGCGTACAATTTCTAAGTAAACGCAGATATTGTGCGTAAGGTATGCTACACACCAAAGAACTAGGATGGGCGCTGGTAGCATACAGTAGGGTGTTGCCAGCTGTGGGTTTACAGTATAAATCCGTGCCAAGGGTGCCGTCTTGTTGTTTGATGATATTAAGATCTAGGAATGAAATCTGATCAGAGTCAATTTTGAAAGTGAACTTAAGGTTGAGGTCGTTATCATCCAACTCATGGAGGAAATTCCAGAGTTTCTCTTTAGATCCCAATGGAGTGGAAAAATGGACTTTGTAGGCACCAATCATAAAATTCAATATGAATATTTTATTATACAAAAAGTACACAAAAAAAAACAAAAACATTTTAAAAACATTGCAGTACATAGCAAGGCAATAGCTGGTGCTCTCTCACATTCAAATTAAAGCATACAGAGGGATAACCCTAAAAACAGGGAGGAAAACCATAAACCTCTATTCAATAGTGAGACAACAAACTAATGTAGTTCTACATGTTTTGCAATTGAATGCTTCTTCAGGAGCCAGTTTGAGTCACCTGTATTGGAAAGAGAGAGAGAGAGAGGACAAACACCAAAATAGTACACAATATTGATATTCACTTAGAGTTTTGTTAATCGCATTTCAGTTAGTATCCATGAACACCATGAGGGAGCCAACCATTGGCACTGCTCTACCTATGAAGTCTCCACAGTCCATCCTGTGGTGAGACTTGGTACTCCTGTTCATGTTCTCTCTTTAGATCCCATCCATACTAGGAATAAATCGTCTATGAAACAATACCATAGTAGGATGTCATCTTGGAAATTCTGTGTATCTATCGTCCAAGTGGACCAGCCTCTCCCAATCACCTAGATAGAGATTTGCGTAAGCTGGAGCGCATGATGTCCCCATGGCCACTCCTTGGATTTGTAAGAACAATTGGTTGTTAAAGACAAAGTAATTTTTAGTTAGAATAAATTGTAATAATGTAAGCACAAAATGATTGAGAGGCCATGTGGTCGTATCTTGCTCAAAGAGAAAGGAACCAGCCATCCGTACGCCCTGCTCATGGGGGATACTGGGGTAGAGCGCCTCAATATCAACTGCCAGGAGCAGGGTGTTTGGAGGGATCTGGATTCCCTCGAGGCGCTGCAATAGATCGGTGGTATCCCTAATGTAGGACGGGAGGCTGCGTACATGAGGCATCAGAAATGCGTCAACAAACTTGCTGGTGTTATCGGTTAATGGGCCTGCCTGGGGGGTATGAACATTTTTGTGGGTCTTGGGAAGGGAGTGGAAGGTAGGGACACAGGGAAATTTGGGGATCAGGAACTCCAGAGTATCTTTGTCAATGAGGCCTGAGAAGAAGGCCTCAGTGCAAAGATTCTGGAGTTCCTGTGCAAAGGATGACATGTGGGATTGGGTGATAGATTGGTACCAATTATGGTTGTTGAGAATGGCCAAACACATGGATTGATATTGATTGTGTGTCATGAGGACGATATTACCGCCCTTATCAGACTGTTTAATGACAACATCGGGACGTCTCTGCAAAGATTTGAGTGCTTCAATTTGACTAGGGCTGAGGTTAGAGGAGAATTCGGGCCATTGTTGTTTTTTAAGGTCTCTAATAGTGGCTTGAAGGAAGGCCCAAATCTCTGGACAAGTGTTCAGATCAGGGAATCTACGTGACCGCAAGCGAAAGGATTTAGATTGTAATCCTTGATTGGATGTGACGGTAGGACTGGAAACCTTGGGAGGGAAAGTATGCCAAGGGGGGGTCCCCGGAGGGAGAGCTCCCTGAGGGGAACCGTTTGAAGGCTGGACAACCAGGGAAGGGTCCAGATCCCTGGTATCCCCCTCGTCATACAGGAGCATGAGATCACGGAGTGCCCAAACTCCTCCATACTGAAGTGTCTGGTACGCTCCGTGAGCTCATGCTCCAAGGTATGGTTAGTGCAGTCAGTGTAAAAAATAAATCGGTACGTAAGATTGCATGCAAACAAATAAAGGTCCTTTATAGTCTCGGTGACTTTGAGAGCATCAAGGGGGCAAAAGCCCAGACCCAATTGTAATAGTGAAGTTTCCTCATTAGTCAACGTATAAGGAGTAAGATTTATAATGTTGAAGTTGGTGTCACATGGGAAGTGTTTTGTGAGGGTTGTGTGGGTTTCAGAACATAAGTGTCTAAGTTGCCCTGTTGCATCTTTAGATCTAAAAAAAATTAGATCTTTGTTGATCTTTCTATACTTGTTTGTCATGAGGGCTGAACTGAGAAATTTTGGGATGGTACCGTGTAGTGTAGAATGACCCACAGCCCCTTCAACAGGGGTAGTGGTATCAGTGACAGTGTGTGTGGGGGGAGACACATGTAGATTTGCGGGTAAACAGACCCAGTTACGTCAGACGCCGCCAACGGTGGCGTGGGTCTGACTTCCGGGTTGGGGAGCTCTTCTAGCGGTCCCATTCGGGACCGCTCTTTGAGCCTTAACGGACGCTTCATGCTGGGCTGCCTCTTGCGATCTCCCTCTCAAGGTTGGTTGCCTAATGGCTGCCTAATGGCTGTGGAGACTTTCGCCTCTTGTTATCCCTACACCTTTCTCCATCCCTTTACCTTGTATGTCAGTTTGGGTTGGTTATGGTACTGGGATGAGCCCTTACCATCCCCTACACTCTCTCTCCATTTTCCCTATGTGCAATTGATCTCCTTCCCTCTGTGCTGTTTCTTTTTTCGGTGTTCATATATTCTTGTCAGCTTTTGGGCTCCATTCCTCCTTTTTTATTTCCCTGCCACCTGCTCCATATTCCTCCTTTCTGTCCTTCTGTTCTACCCACCCCTTTTGGCCGCTGACCTTCAGAGGCTTGACCTCATATCCTTTTCTATATTACAGATCTGGTTGTTACCTGGGAGTCCCACTCACGGTACATGAGTTTGCTTTACTGCATCCCTAAATCTGATTGTTCATTTGTCATTTTCTGGGACCACTCTCAATGACTTACCAATACTAGACATAATATTTGAGACAGGCAGCCCATGCAGTATTATTGACTAGCCAACTAGTTGGTGAGTGCTCACTGGTTTACTCATTTATTCTAATGTTGTATGTCTTCACCACCTGATGTCTAGGATTAATTGGGATATTCTTTCACTTCCTTCCCTTCCCTTACCTCTTTCCCTTTCTCCCCTTACCCCTCCCCTTCCTTTTCCCTCACCTTCCCCCCTCCCCTCCTCCCACCCTCCCTACCCATTCTTCCCTTCCCTTCCCCCTCTTTGCCTGCCCTCCCCCCTTTTCCTTCTTTCCCACCCCTCCTCCTTTTTTCCTCCCCCCTTTTTTCCTCTCCTCTTTTCTCTCTTGTTCTCCTTTCCTCCCCGCCCCCCCTTTTTCCCCCTCTCCCCCCTCTCTCTCTTTCTCCCCCCCTCCCCCCGTCCCCACCCACCTGCTTCTTCCCTTCCCCCTCCAACCCTGCCCCCCCTTTCCCCTTCCCCTCCCTTCCCATGTTCCCCTTCCTGCCTCCCTTCCCACATACCCCCTTCTCCGTCCCATCATCACCTTCCCCTTCCTTGTTCCCTTCCCCCTTTTTTCCCTATCACCTCACTTTCCCTGCCTTGACATCCATTTATTCCACCTGGGTGAGCACCCCCCCAATTTTTTAATTTTATTTTCCTTACATTTACTATTTATTTAACCAGAATTTGTCCATAATCCCCCGTGTCCTCCGTGGGGGGATCTGTGTGGGGTCCTACTATCCCATTAAATCCGTTCGAGTTGGTGAGCCAGTCTTCTATTTTGCTACTATTTTTGTGCTGTGTTTATTACTTCTTTTTGCTGTATTTTTTCATTTTTGTCTAAATTAAAGTTTATTATTCTAGACCTATCCCTCCTGAAGAAGCGGTCTTAACCGCAAAACCGGTTGAGGAAACCATCTTAGATACCCCTCTCCACAAGAAACCTTAATATAAAGTTATATCCGTTCACGCTTGTGTTAAGTGTGGTGTATTTAATTTGTTTTAGTATTCTATGTATGTACTATTTTGCAAATGTGTTTTGCATTTATTAAAGTTTATACGTTTTTTGTATAATTTCTCTTAATTGCTTGTTACTAAAGGGTGCCGAGATAGTCCCAACTCCCAACTCGCACGTGTGTACGCGTGGTTAGGCAAGTGGCAGCAACTGCCTCCACACCTCCACTCCTATATTTTTTATGTGGTATCTGGATAGGTTGTATGTAGTGATCATGCTTTGCCCATCCTAAAAGGTAATAAGCCAGTCAGTTGAATCTGGGGGTGCAAGACATGCATATAAATGTCAGCATTGGCATCACACAGGCGGTGTTGAGCAGCAGCGGGCCGCCAGTATAGAGTGCTAGGTACATACCTTATTTCCTATTCCGTCAGGGCTTCCCCCTTGGGCAAAGTACTGCTGTACTCATGAGCGGGCAGAAGCCCGCTCATGAGCTCCCCATCCCAGAAGATGCCATTCGATGTTCAAAATAGGGGCCTATTGAGCAATGTGTCAATGGTGCATGACTAGAAATGGGGGCCAACCGAGCATCAATTACACCAATCAGGGAAAGGGGGTGGGGGTGGGGGTAAAAGGGGAAAAAAGAAAGAGGGGGAGGGGGAAAAGGGGGAGGGAGGAAAAAAGGGAAGGTTAAGAAGGGCTGGGATCAGGGTGGGGAAGAACCGGGAAGGAGTGAGGGGTCGGGGGAAAAGGGGGGTTTGGGAAAGTGAGGAAGGTCTCATAAAAAGGATTTGTAAGAGATCATTTTGTTTAAACCTGGGGGAATATTGGCATTGAGACGTTCAATCCAAACTATTTCTCTTTGCAATATAACCCTGTCCCAATCACCCCCTCTTGGACTCTGATGAACCACCTCTAAGACCAGGAACTTAATGGCCATTAAATCAAACTTGTGATGAAGTCCAGTATGGCGGCCAATAGTGGTCAGCTTGCCATTACTGGAGTAGCATAAATAGTCTCTAATTCTTTGGCGAAGTTCACAAATAATTTTGCCCACATAAAAGGCATTGCATCTGCACACCATTAGGTAGATCACCCCCCTTGTACCACAATTTGAGGGGGTGCATATTTGTTACCTTATATGAAGCACACAGTTTAGGAAAAACAACTATCAATAGAAGTATAAATGTAAATATATTAATGACCTCCAAACCTGATCTACATCACGTGCTTGCTCGTGAAGAGTGGTAATACCAAACCACGAAACGTGCCAAGCTAGTTTTTAAGCCGTGTTTGTACCTACATGTTTTTTACCATTTATATGTTGTATCCTATACAGTTTTGTGGTTATAGGATTAAGATGCCACCACCCCAGGGTCCTACCACTCCCATGCAGACCAGGTAGTTTGGAGGTCATTTTTACCATTGTAGTCATTGCTGCGATATGCTAACAATATAGGTGCAAATATATATTACAAAAAATAGGTGCAAATATATATTAGGCCAGTTGGTACGCCTCAGAAGAAATTGTACTGATGATAACATTTTTTTGGAACAAGCCAAACAAATTGGAACAAAATTTATTGGGAAAGGCTACAATCAGGAATTTATTGAACAGAAGATAAAAGAGGTGTTCCAGATACCAAGACAAGAATTAATTCAGAACAAAAACAGGACATCAAATAAGATTCCGGAAATCCCCATGATAATGAATTACAACATCCAACATAAGGAGATTGAAAAGATCATGAGATATTGGCCACTTCTTATGGCAGATAGACAATTACAATCAATTTTACCTGAGAGACCCCGTTTCGTCTACAGGAGGGTCCCCACCCTCAGAGATCTGGTAGCAAAAAACATGAAGGACCCCCCAATTAGATCAAATCAGATGACCTTTTTTCAGGGGAAGGGGTTCTTCCCCTGTAAGAGATATTATGCATGCATAAACACAAATTATAATGGTCAGAAATGTACTAGTTTCGTATCCACCAGTACTAAAAAGGAACATGTGATTAGAGAGCTCATTTCCTGTAGGACAGCAGGAGTAGTCTATATCCTTCAATGTTCATTCTATCTACAGTACATAGGGAGAACAAAACGCCAACTATGGAAGCGTTTAAGAGAACATATAAAAAACATAAAAAGTGGGTTCCCCAAACACAGCGTATCTTGTCATTTTGCGTTATGTCATAATAAGGATTCATCCTCACTTAAATTTTGGGCAATTGACAAATATAAGCCTCATTGGAGAGGAAGCAACAAAATGAGAGAATTGAGCAAACATGAGTCTCGTTGGATATTCCAGATTGACACTTTTGCTCCCAGAGGTTTAAACATTGAATTTGATTTGAATTGTTTTATTTATGATTTTTAACCTAATAATCAAAACTTAATTTATTAAATTAAAAAAAAAATAATATTTTTATTAATTTTAAACATTTGAATATATTATTAATTCTTCCTCTTTGTTTTTATAATCCATGTGACATATTGCCCATACATAATTGGGTTTGTATAGTATTTCCTGTAAATATGATTGTTTGTGATATTATTTATTATATTTAGTGCCATGATTTATAATGTCATTTAATGTTTAGGATGAGTTATACATGTATTTGGCCACTGTAGGGAGTTGTTCTAGGAAATTATAGGAAATCTAGTAATTGGATTCCTATTTGTTTTATTGCTATGTAGCTTATTTTCATCATGTAATTTTTCGTGATTGTTTTACTAGCGAAGGATGCACCTGTGAAAAGTTTTTAAACATGTGTAGTAAGTGAATGTAATAAAGTTTGTAAGGAGCGCTGAATCAATATGATGATACCGTTGATCACCGCAGGTCACCCTGGCAACCAACACACTTCAATGAGCATATAAATGGAGACTGGGCAATCACATGGCTACCCTTGATAAAGTCACGTGACATGTGATGCAACGTGTCGGGAGGAGCCAGTGACGTCACCTGACACATTGTGTGAGCGGTGAGCGGAACCTCATACTGTGGTCTGATTGCTTCTGAAGCGCCTGTTTTAAACCTGTGTTATGTGAGTAATTTGGTGATGCGGATGCAGACTGTGTACATATTTATGATCATTGCGCAATGATATCTTCTTTCCTTTTTCTCTGCATGACATAATACGAACTGGGAGTATTTTGCCTTAATATCGAGCTAGCCTGAGAGATGCGTGGTTGATCTGTGCAGCAACCTTTTCTTGTGATAAACTGAAGATAATCGTTTCCAAGTTATTTGTTGATTAGTAAACAAGTGTTTTTATTAAAGAGACTGTTTTTTTATGCTGAACTTCGTCTTAATATAGAGCTAGCCCGTGATATACAGGGCTGATCTGTTGCAGCAACCTTTTGTGATTAACTGAAGATAATCGTTTCCAATTTTGCTTAGAAAACAAGTGTTTTTACTGAAGAGATTGTTTTTTATGCTGGTATATATTTTTTCTCACGTTTTGAATTTATTTCACATTGGACACTTACAACAAGATATTCAATTTTGGGCATTGTATTTTATCCTTATTTCTTTGTATTGATTAAGGATTTTTATATTGGTTTTATTCTCACGGATATATATTTTTTAGTAGGTAGTTGATTATTAGCGCACTTATAATATATTTATTATGCTAACAATATACATGCATGTGTATACATATGCAATTCTATGGGTCATATATCAACACTATCAATTTGTTTTTATCATGTATTTGCGGTCACATTGTACCTAATAAATATAGTTACATTTATATTTCTATTGATAGTTGTTTTTCCTAAACTGTGTGCTTCATATAAAGTCTCATTTGCCCCCCCGTTTTCCCTTCCCTTATATTTTTCCCGAAATAGGGATGGAGGTACATGACTCCCACTGGTCATGACCTCATGTAAAGTCCCAAATAATTTTTTTCTTGTTTCTTGGTATTTGGTACCCTCAAGGATCTAGGGGCAGCAAGGATATTGGCCACACTTAAAGGTTGCACATGGTCCAGCTAGGGACTGCTCTGTAATCTTATAGTGGCTGTTGGTAAGATGGTCTCAGAGAGAGGAGGCTCTCCGGAATACAATTTCAGAAGTGGGTCTTACATATATGCTAAGCACATGATGGTTAGTAAAGAGATGCCAGTGGTTAGATACTATTCTTCTCAAATGTTGATGGTGAGCAGAATAATGTGTGATGAACTTTGTAATGTTGGCTTGTTGTAGTTTTGGGGTATTGTAAAACAATGAATTTCTAGTACGTGCTAAAGCATGGTTAAGTGTTTTTCTTAAATTTGTGCGGGAGTAGCCTCTTAAAATGAGGGGATCTCGCAGGGCATTGACTTGAATCTGGAAGTCTGACTCTAGAGTGCAGTTCCCATGCAGGCGCAGGTGTTGCGCTTATGGTATACTGCGTATCAATGTTTGTGGATGGGCACTAGAGGCATGCAGCAGAGTACTGCCAGCAGTAGGTTTGCGATAAAGATTGGTGCCAATGGTTCCATCAATCTGTTTGAAGATGGTCAGATCCAAAAAGGGGATCTGCCTATCGTCAAAGCTAAAGGTGAAGTTGAAATTAAAATCATTAACATTCAATAATTGAACTCTAAAAGCATGCCCCTACTGCCCGTTGTAGCAGAGTGTCCCAGAGAGAGCCAGGAAAAGTCCTGTTCAGGGTTTATATGTCTCCCAGGCTCCTCTCGCACACATTCAGGAATCTCTGATCCATGATCCAGTTCGGGTCTTGGTCCTCTTCCCCAGGCTAATTTAAGCTCACCTGAGCAGACAGCCTTTGCTCCCTGCCTGGGAAACACAGACAACGCTGGTCTGTGAGAGCAAAAAGGTTGGTAAAAGCTGTTAAGCAGTTTATGTGGAAACTGACAAGCGGTAGGCTTGCTCAGCCTGGTAGTTAGGGCCTGCATAATGTGTAGTTAGGGTTGAGACATGGCTAGGTTTTTGTTTGGCTATTTTGTTCTGTTTGTTTTTTTTAACACTGTACAGCACCTCTGAAGACTTGTAAATAACACCATTAAACACTTCCCTGTTTGTCACTACTTCACTTGTTCTGGGATCTGTGCCAGAAAGCCTGCTTATCCCAGGAACATAGGCGTGCACAGGGGGTGTGCCAGGTGTGCCTGGGCACACCCTAATACCCAGACACACCCCAGTTTTTTTTTCACTGTCACAATGTGTGACAACTCCAGTTTGGCACCCCTGCTAACTAATAGCGCTGCCAGTGTGACTATTTATTAGTTAAATGTAAACTTCCTGGGAGAACTGCAGCCACTGGCTGCGGAGTGAGCAAACAGGCAGCCGCATTTTCCAATGCTGTCTCTGTAGTTCCGGCTACAGAATCCCTGACAGTGGAATATCATTCCACCACCTGCTATCAGAGATGCTGTATCCGGGACTACAGAGGCAGCAGCATCTGATAATACCTGCCTGCTTACTCCACAGCTGGTGGCTGCAGTCCCCACAGGAGTTAGTAGAGCCCACCATCCTATGCCTCCTCTTGCCACAAAAACAGCTTACAACTGGAAAACTGTCTCTCTCCTCGAGTCCTCCTTTCCCTGGCTGAGTCGGAGCTTTCACAGCTCAGTACAGGTGGGAGAAGCAGGAAGAGATCATCACAGTGCAGTCACCCTGGAGCACTGCTTCCTGCCCAGCACACAGTACAGCTCTCCTTGGGACTGACTGAAGATCTGAGAGGAATGATGAAAGCCTGAATCTTCTCACATGTGAGTCCCGACCTTCTCTGCCTTTTACACTATACTGAGCTGCAAACCTCTCCTGTACCTTGCAGGGAAGGTTTACTGAAAGAAAAGTGACATTCTTGAACATGTTAGGAATTACTGGGACTTCTACATAGATGTATTCAACATACACAGTTTATCTTATTAAAATCATTCTTTTTTAATAAGATATAATGTGTATGGTAAATACATCTATGTAGCTCCTCAGAAGTCCCAGTCATTCTCAACCTAGCAAAATCTAAGCATTAACATCAAGGAATGGAATTCCATAATACATCCCAACTTCAGGAAAGTAAAAAAATCCATCCTTTATATTTGTTTACGGATTATATTAACCCTTTGCTTAATGCCCTATAGACAATAACTTAGTGTACTTTGACATTTAACTCCTATGCTATGTCATGTTTCTTTTTGTTTTGACCAGCTATGTGCATAGGACTGTCTGTATACCTGCTGGTTTGATGTATCACACACCTCACTGTTTTACGAATGGATTCTGTATATACTTAGTTCATTAATAAAACTTTTCTGTTTAAAAAAAAGTCCATCCTTACGTTGGGGGGATATCCTCTTTCACCTATCTGATTCCAAGCTCTCTTTCTTCACTCCAAGTTGTGACATTATCACATACCATACAGAGACATTAACCCTGTATGGTATGATGGAGATGCTGGAGTGTGACCACAGCCAGTACCGCACATAGAAGCTAAGTGGGACAGTCACAGCAGTGGAGGGAGTGGAGCAAGGAATAAGGTAAAGCTGGGTACACACAGATTGAGATTTGTCCAGTTCACCAGGGACTGGATATATTTCAATCTACAGTATGTGTAGCTGTAAGACAGAAGCCAATCATTAGACAGATCACCTTCTCTTGGACAGGACTACTGGAAACCTTGTTCTTGCAGCCAATCAGCTGCAGCACTAATCAGTGTATTCTGATGGTGGAGAGTCCCCGCTGTCAGAATACAATGTCCCAGCAGAGGGGATTCCTGCATCCATATCGCTTGTGTAGATACAAGAACCCGTCAGCAAGCGATCTGAATAAAAAAAAACCCATGCACATGTACCAATCTAAATTGGTTGTAAACCACAGCGGTAAAAAAAAAACACTTTCCCCTGTAAGGCAATTGCATAATGTGCTAGTATGCATCACATACTGGCACATTATGAAATTCTCACTCTACAACAAAGCCCTCTGACAGGGCAGACATCTTCCCCAGTTTGCGGGCTCCAGCTGTATGAATGGACACAGCCGCAATGATGTCACTCCCGCACTTGCAGAGAGAATTTGAGAGGTGGTGAGGAGGGGTTGAATCGCCTCCATACAACCTGCTTTAACCCCTTGAACTCCACTTTGCATGCAGTTGCAGGCCACTTGCAGAGTGCTGCCTTTCACTTGAATGGGTCATGGTCAGTGGGTGCTACACCTGCTGAAAGCAACAGGGAGTAAATTTGCAGCTGCGGCATGTGAACAAGCCCAGCCGCTGCCTCTAAAGCTAAAAGATGATAGTGGTTGAGGGGCGGTAAAAGCACAACTCAACAGCAGGGCTTTACTGCACCGCAACCGCTAGTGTGAACAATTAAATGTTTTAATAAATTTTAAAAAATCAAGTTTCTTTTTTTTTTTTTCATTTAATAAGTCTTTAATTAAAACATGTTTTAATACATTTTAAAATGTTTTTTTACATGTATTTATAAGGGCATGTGTCCGTGTGTATATATATATATATATATATATATATACACGCATGTGTCTTTGAGCCTTGGGGTTCACACCCTAATGCAATAGGCTGCACACGCCTATGCCCAGGAAGCTTTTGTACCTGCTACCTGTCCCCCAGGTTACATATGGTGGCGAATGTGGGCAGCTGTAGTAAGTTACTACTTAAAAAGCCAGTTCCTAGAGTGACTAACCATGGAGGAAATCCTAAAACAATTGGTGTTATCCAACGCTGCACAGCAGCAAACGCTGCACTAAAGCAAGCTATCACACAGGAGCAGTCGCAGAGGCTGTTTGAACAGCTAGCCACTGATTCAAAAGCAGATAGGAAAACCCTGACTGAGGTTGTGGAGACACTAGCACAGTGGTCTCCTGCTAAAGTTGATGATGTTGGAGACAAGCCCTCAGCCATCCATGTGGGTGGCTTTCTTTGTATGAAGACTGCATATGATGATCCAGAGGCCTTTCTGCTAACATTTGAACGGACTGCTGAGAGGGAAGGTTGGCCTAAAACCCAGTGGGCAGGACTGGTCGCCCCCTTGCTTTCTGGAGAATCGCAGAAGGCCTACTATGATCTGGAGTCAGCAGAAGCAGGAGACTACGAAAGGGTCAAGCAGGAAATCTTGGTGCGACTCGGTATCACCTTGGCAGTTCGAGCACAGCGGGTCCACAGCTGGTTCTTCCAAGACGAGAGGCCCCCCAAGGTCGCAGATGTTTAACCTAATCCACCTGGTGCAGAAATGGCTACAGCCGGAGTCCCTGTCTGGGCCACAAATACTGGAGCGTGTGGTCATGGACCAATTCCTGAGGTCACTACCAGTTCCCCTGCAGGAGAGGGTGAGTCAAGGAGACCCCAAGTTGGCAAACAACCTGGTGGAGCTTGTGGAGAGATACTTTGCTGCAGAGAGCCTGGTCACCACCCTTACAGCCGCACAGACTTTCCACCCAAAGCCACGGTCTCCCCAGGCAACCGGTAAGACTGTTCCAGGGGAAGTGGATGGTAAGCATGGCATGGAAATAGGGGGGAGGATTTTTGGTGCCAGGACTGAAGTTTGGTGTCCCAAACAAGGGAAGCCACTGCCTGTCAGCAAACCAAACTGGGGAAACATCAGATGTTTTTGTTGCCAAGAACTGGGACATGTTGCAGCAAACTGTCCATTGACAGATGAACCATTGCAGTGTGATCTATCTATCAGAAGGCAGTCTACTGAGATGGTTGAAACTGAATTTTCATGCTAAACAAGTTGCTGTGATCTGTGTGCATGGGGATACCCGTGAGTATCCCATAGCCACTGTTCAGTTTAAAACTGGCTTAGGTACGGTGACCCATCCAGTCGGACTTGTGCCCCACTGGGTGCACAAGGCCATCGTTGGTAGGGACTTCCCTAAGTTTTGGGAACTGTGGGATTGTTCCGACCCAGTCGCAGTAGCTGACTCACTGGCAGAGACAGAACTCCTGGCCACTACTGACAATGTGGGTTCAGGGGACTCCTCTCAGGGCTCCCCGGGTTGTCCTTTTTCAGTTATGGCAGGAGAGCTGGAGGAGCCTGAGGAAGTCCCCATAACCAGTAGAGCTGGATAACCGTCTGCTGAATCTGAGCCTACGTTGGAGTTTGCTGACCTTAATGTGCACAAGGATAATTTTGGTACTGAGCAGAGAAAAGACCCTACCCTTGCCAGGGCCTGGGAAAATGTAATAGTGATTAATGATGTACCTGTCGAATCAGGGGACAGGCCCTGTTTTCCTTATTTCAGCAGCAATGAGGATTTACTGTATCATGTATGTAAAAAGAATGATGAAGTGGTTGAACAGTTGGTGGTCCATAAGCCATACAGATGGGTGGTGTTGGAACTTGCCCGTGGGCACTTGCTAGGAGACCATTTAGGGGTTGAGAAAACTACTGAAAGGGTGTTGCGCAGATTTAACTGGCCCAGGATACAGAAAGATATTGAGAATTATTGTCAATCCTGTCCTGTGTGTCAGATGTCAGCCCCACTACCCCACTTCCGAAGTCCTTTAGTGCCCTTGCCCATTATTGAAGTGCCCTTTGAGAGGATTGCCATGGACCTTGTGGGTCCACTCCCCAAGTCTGCCCGGGGTCATCAGCATATCCTTGCATTCATGGATTATGCTACCCAGGACCCTGAGGCAGTTCCCTTACACACCGCGTCTGCTAAAAACATTGCCAAAGAGCTGTTTATGGTGTTCAGTCAAGTTGGCATCCCTAAAGAAGTCCTTACAAACCAGGGCACCCCATTTATGTCACGAATAACTAGAGAGCTGTGCAAGTTATTTAAGGTGACGCGGTTGCGAACCTTGGTGTAGCATCCTCAAACGATGGCTTGGTGGAACACTTCAATAAGACATTAAAGAGCATGTTAAAAAAGGTTGTTGACAAGGATGGGAAAAACTGGGACTTCCTGATACCATACTTGATGTTTGCCATCAGGGAGATTCCCCAGTCCTCTATGGGGTACTCTCCATTTGAGTTGCTTTATGGGAGACACCCTCGGGGACTCTTAAACATAGCCAAAGAAACTTGGGAGGGGGAGCAGATACCCCATAAAAGTGTCAATGAGCATATCGCTCAAATGCAGGTGAGGATTGCAGCAGTCATGCCAATGGTAAAAGAACATTTACTACAGGCCCAAGCAGCCCAACAGAGGATATACAACAGGGGGGCCCAACTCCGTGTTTTCTTACCTGGTGACAGGGTCCTGGTGTTAGTTCCACTGTTGAGAGCAAGTTCCTGGCTAAGTGGCAGGATCCCTTTGAAGTAATTGAAAGAGTTGGGGAGGTCAATTACAAGGTATATCAACCAGGAAAAAGGAAGCCCGAACAGATTTACCACATAAACCTGTTAAAGCCCTGGAAGGATAGACTGGCATTAACTGTGAGGTCCCTCCCGGTAATGCCTAAGGGTAGTGAGTTCCCTCTGGTCCCTGAGGTCATGATTCCAGACAACCTGTCATATTCCCAAAAACAGGAAGCTAGAGAGTTCCTGATAAGGAATAGAGAGAAATTTTCAGAGTTACCTGGCACGACTTCAGCAGTTCAGCATGATATTGTTACTGAACCTGGGGACTGTGTCAAGCTCAAATCGTACTGAATTCCTGAAGCAAGGAGAAAGGACATCAGTGATGACGTAAAAAGAATGTTGGAGCTAGATGTCATTGAGGAATCCTAAGGTGACTGGTCTAGACCCATGGTGTTAGTCCCAAAACTGGATGGCACTTGGAGGTTCTGCAATGACTTCAGAAAGCTTAATGCAGTGACAAAATTTGACACGTACCCAATGCCCAGAGTAGACGAACTTATAGACCAACTTGGCAAGGCTTGCTATCTGACCACTTTGGGCTTGACAAAAGGTTATTGGCAAATACCCCTGAATGGTAGCGCCAAAGAGAAGACTGCATTTGTGACCCTGGAGGGTTCCTTTCAATATAAAAAAATGCCTTTTGGGTTGGAAAATGCCCCGCAACATTTCAGAGGGCCATTGACAGGACCCTAAGACCCCACCGACGATATGCAGCAGCCTATCTAGATGACATAGTGGTACATAGCAATGACTGGGAGTCTCACTTGCCCCGTGTCCAGGCTGTCCTTGATTCCCTCTTTAAAGAAGCTTTTTACGGCAAATCCCAAAAAATGTGCCATTGGTTTAGAGGAAGCCAAGTATTTGGGCTACACTACTGGCCATGGTGTTATAAAACCTCAAGTGAGAAAATAGAAGCCATCCAGGAGTGGCCACATCCTGCAAACAAGAAGCAGGTCAGGGCCTTTCTTGGCATTTGGGGGGTATTATAGAAGATTTATGAAAAGGAAAGACTGTAATGGTGAAATGGTCCTCAGTAGCAGAGGAATCTTTCCAAGTCCTGAAGAAGGCTCTTTGTGCACAGCCAGTACTGTACTCCCCCGATTTCTCCAAAGATTTTTTGGGTTCAGATGGATGCGTCTGATGTTGGTATCGGGGCAGTACTATCACAGGTACACAGTGGTGAAGAACACCCTGTGGTGTACCTAAGCAGAAAGCTCAATGACCATAAGAAAAAGTATGCAGTCATTGAAAAGGAATGTTTAGCCATAAAGTGGGCCGTGGACATGCTCAGGTACTATTTTTTAGGAAGCCAGTTTGAGTTAATAACTGACCATGCTCCCCTGAAATGGATGGCCCAAAAGAAGGAGACTAATAGACGGGTGAACCAGTAGTTTTTGGCTCTACGGGATTATTCACTGTAAAACACAGGCCAGGTGTTGAGATGGGGAATGTAGATGCCCTGTCCCGTGTTCACTCCTGTTGGGCCACAGGTGTTCCAACCCTTGGGTTGAAACAAGGGGGAGGATATGTAGCAGAGCATCTCAGATAGAGCCAGGAAAAGTCCTGTTTGGGGTTTATATGTCTCCCAGGCTCCTCTTGTACACATTCAGGAATCTCTGATCCATGATCTTGGTCCTCTTCCCTAGCTAATTTAAGCTCACCTGAGCAGACAGCCTTTGCTCTCTGCCTGGGAAACACAGACAACGCTGGTCTGTGAGAGCAAAAAGGTTGGTAAAAGCTGTTAAGCAGTTTATGTGGAAACTGAGAAGTGGTAGGCTTGCTCAGCCTGGTAGTTAGGGCCTGCATAATTTATAGAGTCGAGACACGGCTAGGTTTTTGTTTGGCTATTCTGTTCTGTTTGTTTTTTTTAACACTGTACAGCACCTCTGAAGACGTTTAAATATTACCATTAAACACTTAACTGTTTGTCACTACTTCACTTGTTCTGGGATCTGTGCCTGAAAGCCTGTTTATCCCAGGAAGCTTTTGTACCTGCTACCTGTCCCCCAGGTTACACCGTCCACACTATGAACAGATGGTCTATGTATCTGTACCAAAGAAGGATGTGATCAAAGAATAGAGAAAAGCGTTCATCAAAGGTTATATATCATTGCCACCACCCCAAGTACAAATTTGCATATGAAGGATGAAGGATGCACAGGATGCCCCCATAGCAACTCCTTGAGTCTGCAGGTAGTATTGGTCATTGAAGACAAATAGTTCTTAGTCAGTATAAAAATTAACATCCACAGTATAAAATGGTTAAGGGGCCAGGACGTCTGTTCCTGTTCCATTATGAAGGGTCCAGCCATCCAGATGCCCTGCTCGTGCGGGATACTCAAATACAATGCTTCAATATCTATAGCCACAAGCAGGGCGTCCGGAGAGACCTGGATCCCCTCGATATGTTTCAAGAGGTCTGTCGTATCACATATAAATGAGGGTAAAATTAAAAACAAAAAGAATCGCGCTAATCTAAATAAATGAGAATAGATGTGTAAAAATCCGTGACACAATAATAGATGAGACCAATTTCAAATTGCGAAATAGACTAAAAACAGTCAATATATGATGATCTCAATGTATGGCGGCATCCAGTGTTAACCACCCATGCAAAAAAAAGAGTCCATATATTTAAGTGAATTATAGTCTCAATATATGGTGGTACCTGTGTGTGACCACCCGTGTGAAAAGGAAAAATCCGTGTGAATAAATATTGTTCACTTCGTGAATTGCAATCCACCACCAGGAATAGAAGGGGTTACTCCTTACCGGAAAGCCATGATTCCCCACTACAGAGGATCATAGCTAGCAAAACAGCTGAAACTTGAACCTTGCATCAGTACCAATCTACGGAGTCATCAGATCATCATATGTTGTAGACCGACTCATAGGGGAAGTGTACCATGTAACAAAGATGGAACTCCAATAGTGTAAAACCTTTTTAAACTTTAATAAAATGTCATAAAAAACACTTACAATATCGCCTGATAAGAAAAGCCTTAAGTCTGGTCCATTGGCCGTACAGACTCGGACAGACCTGTCCTACTGGAGATACGAGCACAGATTTGAGGTTACTTCAGCGCATCGTCCTGCTTCACCCTATGCATTTCGTGACAACATCACGTCTTCCAGGGACACGGGCGGTGCACTACGTCACCTCCCTTAATAGTGTGAGAACGTAACCGAGCCTCGCTTTGAGCTCCGGTCCATCCATACACCAACAGCAACCACTGAATGGACCTCAAGTCCAGGAAACAATTACCTCTGTATAAACTGATATTAATTGGTAAAGATTAAAAATCAATCAACTAAAAACTGCCGCATCACAAAAATTTCATACGGGAGTCACTCATCCATATACTGGCAAAACAAAAAGCTGATTAAGCATATATCTACTAGGAAAAGAAAAAAGAAAAACGAAAGTCTGAAAAATCCCTAACTAAGTGTCACTCACAGAGATTGAATAAACTAAACTATGACTGGTGACACCGAATGGGATTGGGGCATTGATTTTCGGATGATGTTTAATGGCAAACTCATCCGACCGTAATTTACAACAGATGCCCTGCTCGTGCGGGATACTCAAATACAATGCTTCAATATCTATAGCCACAAGCAGGGCGTCCGGAGAGACCTGGATCCCCTCGATATGTTTCAAGAGGTCTGTCGTATCACATATAAATGAGGGTAAGCCAGAACTGTGTGGCATGAGAAAAGCATCCACAAATTTGCTAGCATTGTCTGTAAGGGACCCTATGCTGGAGACAATCAGTCTTCCGGGAGGTGAATGGACATTTTTGTGGGTCTTGGGTAGTGCATAAAAGGTAGGGAAGTGTGGAAATTTAGGAACAAGAAAAGCTAGGGTATCTCTGTCAATGAGGCCTTGCAAAAATGCCCCTGTGCAGAGATTCCATAGTTCGCCAACAAAGGTTTGTATAATAGTGGAAAAAATGGGTTTATACCACTTTTGATTGTCTAAGCACATATAGTTACATAGTTACATAGTAGGTGAGGTCGAAAAAAGACACAAGCCCATCAAGTCCAACCTATGTGTGTGATTATATGTCAGTATTACATTGCATATCCCTGTATATCATATAGTTTGATACTGGGCATGTGTCATTATGACGATGTTACTGCCTTTGTCCGAAGGTTTTATGACAACGTCAGTACGTTTTTTGAGAGATTTAAGTGCTTGGATTTGTCTGCTGTTAAGGTTAGATTGTATCTCATGCCAAGTTTGTGTCTTGAGGTCCCTAATGGATTAGTGTAGAAATGCCCAAATGGCAGGACAGGTCAGTAGATCTGGAAATTTACGAGATTTTAATTTGAATTTATTAGTGGGTCAAGTGGGACCCTGGGGCTGGGCAATAGTTTGGGATTAATCAGAGGATAAAGAAGATAAAACATCGTCATCAATCGCACCCTCATCATAGAGTAGCGTGAGGTCGCGGAGGGCCCGAAACTCCTCCATGGAGAAGTGTTTTGTTCAGCAGGCAAGTTCATGCTCAAGATTGATCTTTTTACATTCCTTGTCAAAGATGAACTTAAATTTGAGGTTTCGGTCAAAAAGGTAAAAATCTTTAATTGTTTCCATAACACTGAAAGGGTCTAGTTGACAAAATCCCAAGCCCAATTGCAGAACTGAAAGTTCATCGTCAGAGAATTGGAAAGGGGTAAGATTGATGATGTTTAACTTGGTGTCATTGTGGGAGTGTTGGGGGAAGGGAGAGGAGGCTTGAGGACAAACGTGTCCAGATTGCCTTGTTGCTTTTTCAAGTCCAGTGTAGGAAATACTAAAAAAGAGAACAAAAATATATATATACAGCACTATCAAGGTGACATTATACCTTAAAGCGGAGGTTCGCTGAAAAAAAAAATAGTAAAAGCCAGTAGCTACAAATACTGCAGCTGCTGATTTTTAATACATGGACACTTACCTGTCCAGGGAGCCCGTGGTGTCAGCAGCCGAAGCCGATCCGTCCTTCAGCTCTCGGCTGCTGCCGCCACCATCCTTGGTAAGGGAATAAGGAAGTGAAGCTGTGCAGCTTCACTTCCTGGTCCCCTACTGCACATGCGCGAGTCACGCTGTGCATCCTCTCAGGTCCCTGCTGTATTCTGTGTCTCACAGAATACAGCGGTGGAGGAGGACAGAGTAGGCGGCGGAAGTGGCGTAGGTCACCACAATCGCTGCAGTGATCTATGCCAGGAAGTGGGAGCAAATACCTGTATTAGACAGGTATCTGCTCCCTCCTCCCCCCTAAAAGGGGCCAAATGTGACACCGGAGGGGGGGAGGAATCCAAAAAGTGGAAGTTCCATTTTTGGGTGGAACTCCACTTTAAATATACCGGTAAATGTATTTTGGTGAACTAATAAGGACCTCCTGGCAACTGTACAAATTGCTACACCTCACTAAATAAACAAAAATACATCACAGAGCCTGTAGGATAAATATATAAATCAAGTGACAAAATCTAATTGACATAACTTTACAATAATGCTTACAACATGATAAGAAATATATATTAATTGAAGAAAATATGCAAAGGTGGTCAATAATTAAAGTGATGAGTGCTCCAAAGTGCTCCAAATAAAGTGCAAATGTGTTCCAAAAAAGATGACTGGTGCTGTGTGCCACACTCCCCTTTGTGACCCCACTCACCAGAAATCATAGACCACCAGCTTCGCAGTCTGGGGTCAAACAGGCAGTGATCAATCAGATCTAGTATAAGCCAGATGATTAGGGACAGTGAAATCCTCAAAAAATATTTTGGGGCTTGCGAAGTAGGTAACCAGGCTCAATTGATGGGGAGAGAAGAAGAAAGGACTGATAGTGAAGTACTGTAAGATTGTATAGAATCACACTGCTCAGGCATCACTTACACGCGAGTAGTAAAAACGGGTATCAGTACAACCAGGAAATGCCGCTGATCATCGTGCGTTCCATGGAGGGTGGAAATGGTGTCAATGGTTAGACAAAACTGGACGTGTGTCAACTAATTTTACCTCTCCTTCAGGGCGTTATCAAAAGACATCACATCTGGTTTCAAAGAAACAAATTTATATGCGGGGAGCTAGATACCCCTTCCCTCTACAGCCAATCTAAACAACCAATTACTCTAGGTTTCAGCTACCAGTTAACCCGATGTGACATCACATACAAATAACATATTGACATTAAAAGTTATGTGTTTAATAATACATATGACATAATCCATATTATCTCAAAAAAGGGGGAATTACAAAAAATTGGAAAATATATATAAAAATGAAATGTACATATCGCATCGATCCCTATATAAAATAGAATGTATATATCGTATCAATCCCAGGAAATTATATATAAAAAAAACTCATAATAATGAAAACATAAATGAAATAAAATAAAAATAAATATAAAAAAATAATAAAAAGAAAATGAAAAATAAAAATAATACAAATACAAATAAAATAAAAATAAAATTAAATTAAAAATACAAAAATATAAAATTTCTTCTCTTTCCTGGCTATCAACATCTCGAGTAATTTCTTTTCAGTATGAATAAAGAAGGAAAACCATTTTTCCTCCAAATCCTTTCCCACCAAACCATCATTGGGCAACATCACGTCTGGGGGTAATGTTGTCTTTAACATACTTGCCGAGAGTAAAAACATCCCACCAGGTTCTAACTTGCTTATCCAAAGCACTTTTTAAATGTTTAAAATCCTGGTTGATGTCTAAATTGCCATTGGTTTGTGAGAAGAAATCATCAGCATTAAAATTCCTATTGTTGACAAACGTTAAAATTTCCATGACTGCTGGATGTGAGCAAGAAACCTTTATGGGGCGTACACATGGTCGGACTTTTCGTCTACAAAAGTCCAACGGACGCCGACGGACTAAAGCTGGCTGGTAATCCGATCGTGTGTGGGCTTCTTCGGACTTTCAGCGGACTTTTTCAGCCTCAAATCCGACGGACTTTAGATTTGAAACATGCTTCAAATCTTTACGTCGTAACTACGACGGACCCCGAAGTCCGCTCATCTGTATGCTAGTCCGACGGACAAAAAAACTACGCATGCTCATAAGCAAAAACTAAACGGAAGCACTCGGTCTAGTAAAACTAGTGTTCGTATTGTAGGTAGCACATTCCTCACGCTGCAAAATCTGTGATCGTTGAATGCAGCGCATTTAATGTCTTCTTTACGAATGCTATAAAGAAGGAAGATGTTTTGCTGTTCATATTCAAACAGAGTTCTCCCAAACAGATTTCTGGATTCTTTTTCTGTTTGATCTCATGAATGACATGGTATGCTTTTTCAAAACAATGTTTCCATACTAATAATACTTTTAACATTTTTTTTTTTTTTGGTGGAGTCATCTTTTCTTGTAATTTTTATCCAGATATTTATTTTATGATTGTTGTGGAACTTTTTTTCTGTTTATCTATAATTTTTTTTGTAAAGTTACCACAGGGAACCCATTTTTATATATATTAGTTAAATTTTTTTTTAATGTTTGTAAAGTTACCACAAAGAACCCTTTATAATTTTTGTTTTTATAATGATTTTTTTTTTTTTTTTTTTTTATATAAAGTTAACCCAAAGAACCGTTTTTGGTTATGTATCTTTTTTTTTTAAAATACTTACCACTCGAACATTATTAACATTATTTTAATCTATTTTTGGTGTGTTTTTGCAAATTTAATGAGATTGTTGTCCCTTGTTAATTTAAAACATTGTGTCTAAAATCTATGATTTAAAATAAAAAACCTAAACTCAAAAAAGATCCATTTATTTATGGTCTAAATAAAATAAAGAGGAAGTCAACGCTGGAAAAGTATGTGTACAAGAAAATGGGGATCTTGAGGAGTCCATATAAGAGGGAGCACAATCTGGTCCAAGAATCCCAGAGATCAACAGCACCAGCAGATGATATAGATGTCCCCAGACTGTGGTACTACAACAGCCTGCGTCTTCTGTCAGACCAGACTGAACCCAAGTCATCACTTTCTTCTCTTCCCTGCAGCCTTTCCTCCACGCTGCCCTGCAGCCTTCCCTGCAGCCTTCCCTGCAGCCTTCCCTGTAGCCTTCTTTCGAGGCTGTGGCTCTGGTGTTTCAGTTGTGGCAGGAGGAGGAGGAGGAGGAGGAGGAGGAGGGGGGGCTGCCTCATGTAGTTGGGTGTTTCGTGTTAGCGTGCCCTGCAGCCCCTTCTGGATTGTTTCCCCAAATAGTCGCTCACAAATGAGGCGCTGCTCCCAATCCATTTGAAGAAGCCCGCTGGCTAAGTAGCAGCCATAGGACTCTTCCGCTTCAGGGGGCTCTTTAAAAAACGGGTGGCCTCTTGCATGAGGTGCAGGGATGCCTCCTGTGTGACCGTCCCCTTCCTGGCCCTTTTTTTGGGAAGGTGGAGGGGAGGCACTTGGGATTCTGTCAGGCTCCTACTGGGCCCAGCCACCTCACTTGGCCCAGCCACCTCACTTGGCCCAGCCACCTCACTGGGAGCAGCCACCTCCTGCCTGACACTGGGCCCAGCCTCCTCCAGGATGATGGTGAATCCGGCCTCCTCCAGGCTGTCCATGGGCCCGGTCTCCTCCTGCCTGCCACTTTCACCACATTCCTCCTGGATGGACTCATCCTGTGTAAAAAAAAAGAACAATAGTTTTAGTATATTTTTTTGGGTTCATCAGTGACACACAGTTTGCTTCTCATGACTAGCAAATTCAATGTGAATACATCTCTTTAATAAAAGAGTCTAATCAGACACCCTAATTATTTCAAGCAGGTGCCAAACATATTTAGCCACTACTGTCAATTTATATGTATACACAATTTTGAGGGCAAAATTATTTTAGACAATTATAACATCCAGTTAACATCATTAATATTAGTACAGTAAATATTTGTTAAAATAATTTACCTGACTCCAGATGGTCATATCCGGTTCATCCAGGATGGAAGACCCAGCTTGCTCCTCATCAGCCTCTGCTGGGGTGGAGGGAAGGGTGGAGGGAAGGGTTGAAAGTGATGCCCTGGCTTCAGTCTGGTCATCAAGAAAACGGAGTTGATTGTAGTACCACAGCCTGGGTACATAAACATCATCTGCTGATGCTCCTGATCTCATTGATTCCTGGATCTTCTTATGTTCCCTCTTATACATGTTCCTCAAGACCCCAATTTTCTTGAGCAATGTCTCCATTGTTGCTTCCGGGATGGTCGCCTGGACAAAGGCCAGAAGTCTCTCCAGCGTTGACTTCCTCACATGCTTTGCATAATACTGTGGGTGTTTCACCTCCCACAAATTCCTCATCTCTCTATATTTAGAAATAAAAGCAGTAAGGAACTCTGGATCCTTAAATAGGGGACTCATAATGTCTGTATAAAAGATAAAGTCACAAGACAAAAAACACTTTTATTGGGTTTCTGCTAAACCCTCATCATCTTATCCCTATGTAGGCCTCATCAATCTGTCAAGCCATATAGGCCGCTTGCTACAAAGTCTTGACCAAAAGTATAAATTTTAAATTACCTTCGTTTAGTAGCGTCCCGGTCCACTATCACCTACGCACAGAACGTACGTACGACACGTGCGCAAGGCCCCTCTTTATACACTACGCATGTGTGAAACTCAGCCTGCGTCGCCCGCCCCTGACGTTCGATTTTAACTCATGTTCTCCGCCCATTTTTAGTTACGGCGCGTAGTGGGGTGAATAATGGTGGAGACACATGACATGTTAACTACCTCAGGTAGCGAAAAAAGCCCGGAGGCCGGAACGTCAACAAGATCTGTGAGGCCTAGATTTAAGGCCTCCAATATGAGTTTTGAAGAGATGGTGGAGATGGTGGCCATTCTTCAAAAAAAGGACTATGATGGGAAGTATGGGCCGTACGCCCGGCCAAATTTGTGCAAGGCCAAAATAATGGCGAAGGTGGTGGACACTTTACAGGCTTCTTTTGGGGTACAGCGCTCCAAGGATCAACTTAGAAAAAGATGGTCTGACCTGAAACTCAGGGAGCCGGATCAGTTCAGACGGATCCGTAAAGTGTTGCAAAAAAGTAAGTACCTGTGTTTTCATCTTGTGTTGATTACCTCGTATACCGCTCCATGTGCTTTTCATTCCTATACGACTGTTTGCATCGTTTGAAACGATCTTTTATTAAACATCGTTACATATCTATATATAATACATACATATATATCTCTCTCTATATATATATACACATAGACATATACACATATATATATATATATATATATATATATATATATATATATATATATGTGTGTATGTATATAGATATATATATGTGTGTATGTATATAGATATATATATGTGTGTATGTATATAGATATATAGATAGATATAGAATTTTTTTATTTTTTTTTAATTAAATTAATATCTATTTTTAGATTTAGATTTTGTTTGAGATTGAAGATTTATATTTAGTTATAGATATATAGAGAGAGAGAGATCCAAAGATTTTTTGATATATTTTGATATTGATATCTAGATATCGAGATATCTATCCATCTTGATATGTCTTTAGAAATTAAAATCTTGAAGTCTACTAGGAACTCTACACAAACAGACAATTTGTACACCGCTTTACTACAAATGTTTGAAGATTAGTATGTACTAAAATATCTGTGTGCTAAGTATATTAATTTTTGGCTTCACATAGGGGAAAAATCACTCAGCCAACAAGAGGAACCCAGTCCCCCCCCAGCAAAAGAACATACTTGGGAAATCAGCCCAAGCCCCACTGAGGATGTGGAGGAAGGAGAGGTGGGCGACATGGGCACCCCACCAGGTGAGTGTCTGACACACCAGCTTACGGTAATCTATGCATGGCTGCCTTTTATTTTATGTAATTTTTCTACTCTATTTTAGGTGATCTGGTTGTGCTTGAGTCAAGCAACAGCGCCAACCCCGAGGATGTTGAGGAAGTATGCGACATGGGCACCCCACCAGGTCAGTGTCTGAGACACCAGCTTTATGGTAAGGTAAACTATGTGTGCATATTTCTAAACATATTTTTTTTTTCATTCCACTTTAGGTCCAAGTGACTATTTCACCACAGACAGTGCCCAACGGCTAATTGCTCAAATAATGGCCTGGAATGGGGAGATCGATCAAATGCGGAATCGGCTGGATCATATGCAGCAGGAAATGAAGGACATGATTGATGTTTTGGGTCGAATCTAAATGCCCTTTTTTAAACCCCAAAACATCGATCATGTACTTCATTTCCTGGTTTGATGACCCCATTCTGGGCCTTCTCTTTATTATTTTTTGTTAAATTATATGCCTGTTTAACAACATTTAAAAAAGGAGGCCTATTTTTCAAAATAAACAAAAAAATAAAAAAAAAAGGATTTGAAAAAAGACCAAAAAAAAAAAAAAAAAAGGATTTTAAAAAACACCAAAAAAAAAAAAAGAAGGATTTGAAAAAAGACAAAAAAAAAAAAGGATTTGAAAAAAGACAAAAAAAAAAAAAAAGGATTTTAAAAAACACCAAAAAAAAGGATTTGAAAAAAGACAAAAAAAAAAAAAAAAAAAAGGATTTTAAAAAACACCCAAAAAAAAAGGCCTGTTTGCTAAAATCAAAATGCCCAACAAATTTTATTTTTGATTATCTAAAAATATTTAACTCTAATTATATTATTCTAAATTTATTTAATATATCTTTATATTTTTGGCTAGGAACATTTTATATTAAATGCATAACTGAATGGATACCAAAGATTAAAAACATCTGCTTTGAATTAAATAAATGTGTGGTTTGTTATTTCAATGCTCAGTATCAGTTTGTTTATAAATTTCAAAAAAGTGGTTTACAGTGGCAATGGAGCTTATTTAGAAATTTACAAGGAAAATACAGTTGGCACTACAACTGCTCGACCATAACCTAGGAGAAAGCCCAAAAGAAAGGCAAGCAATAAATATAATTCAAGATTTCATCAAGATTGTTTTTATTTTAAATCTTTAGATATCCTGGCCCATTGCAATGGCCCCCCTACCCATAAAATAATTAACATATTGCTGTCTAACTTGACGGGCACTTTGGGGGGCCAAGCCAGTATGGACAGTATCCAGGCCCGTAAGATTATCAACGATAAGTCCGGCCTCAGGCCCAACTGGCACCATATAATTTTGAGAATGTTTGTTTAAAAAGTTGTGCAGGATGCAGCAGGATAAAATGATAAAATTAAGTTTGTATTCCGCCAAATTAATGGAGGTTTGAAACAGGCGGAACCGGCTGGCCAGAATCCCAAACGCATTCTCAACCACTCTTCTAGCTCTGGCCAGCCGGAAATTAACAACCCTCCTCTCCGGGGTGAGGGTTCTTTGGGGGAATGGCCTCATGAGGTGCTTGCTCAGAGCGAAGGCTTCATCGGCAATGAAGACAAAGGGGAGTCCTTCCACGTTATCCGCATCAGGTGGCAATCCCAGGCCACCACTCTGGAGACGCTGGCAGAACTCCGTCTGGGCAAATACTCCTCCATCCGACATCCGGCCATTCTTCCCCACGTCCACATATAGAAATTCATAGTGTGCCGACACCACCGCCATTAAAACTATACTGTGGAACCCCTTATAATTAAAATAGTATGACCCCGAATGGGGTGGTGGCACAATGTGGACATGTTTCCCATCTATAGCCCCTCCACAATTGGGAAAGTCCCAACGGGTGGCAAAATGGGATGCCACAGTCTGCCATTCCTGTGGCGTTGAAGGAAACTGGGGAATCAAACAAGAAAACAAAAATCAGTAATTTTGAATCGAACATGGCAAGAAAATTATACAATTAAAAACATTATTCCACAGCATCAGTATAACATTAAATAATGTATATCTTCTGGAAGAAATAATATTGAAAGGCACACTTATCAGATTGCTCACCCCCTCTGATGGGTGGTGAAATTACCAAAAAATATTAATTTTAGGACACACAGGGATTTATGGACTAAAAAGGCTACAAGACTGCAGTTGTTCCACTCTGCAAGTGCAGTTGCTCCCCAGCTTTAAGTAAATGAGGTAAGGTAAAAAGGCTTTCATGTTGCAAGGAGTACACAACCACATGCAAGGGCAATTAATGAAAACACTTTGTGGCTTGTATATGATTTGATGATGGAAATCAGCAGAGCTTCTGCTCATTTACTAAAGCACTGGAGCAAATGCACTTGTAGAGTGCACATGCATTTTGCAAAGTGCAACATATATTTGCTTTTTAAAAATCAACACCACAGAAGATTCTAGCAAATTATTAGGGGGGGGGGTTGAAATCAAGCTAATTATAAGCACACTATTTGGATAGAGTTTAGGGGAAACAAAATACAATGCAGCTGACTAAATACATTCAAACTGAGAAGACAAGGTGAATATGTGACCAGCATTGTATGCTGGAGAGGTTATTGAAGGCAAATATACATGCATGACAAAAAAGAACATGAAACAAATCAAGCATGCGTGAGAAGAAAAAGGGGACATTCACACTATATTACAATGATGGTAAGTAGTGTTTGAGCTAAGAAATACATTACATTATCAAAGAATAAATAAAAGAACATGTGATGCTAATAAAAGAAAAAATTCTTACCTTAATATAGTCCTTCTGCAGGACCTGGATGATAGCAGAACAGGTGTCTGGGATAATGATCCCCAGAGCCTGGGGGGAGATGCCTGTTGAGAACTTGAGGTCCTGCAGGCTTCTCCCCATCGCCAAGTACCGCAACGTGGCAACTAGCCTCTGCTCCGGAGTGATGGCTTGCCTCATGCAGGTATCCTGCCTGCTGATATAGGGGATCAGCAAAGCCACCAAACGATCAAAAACGGGGTCCGTCATCCGGAGAAGGTTCCTGAAATCCTCAGGATTATTCTCACGGATCTCACGGAGCAATGGCATGTGACAGAACTGGTCACGCTGGAGCAACCAATTCTTGGTCCATGAACTCCTCCTCGCCCTGTTCATGGACTGGTCTTGGTCTGAAGAATAAACTACAGCACCAAGCACATACAATGCACGAGCTCGACGACGAGTACGTACAGGTAACATGGCTTCAAAACGGTCGGCTGGTCAGAACGCACTTAACAGAATGCACTGAAGAACAGCAAGGCCTGTGAAGAACGACCTGAAAATCAGGAACGAGTGGACAATAAAACAAAGATTTCTCAATGCCAACTGACCAAACGCACTGAAAAGCAGATACAAACCTCACAAGCACAGACTGAACAACAGTTAAAACGAACTGAAAAATACGAGTCTCACAAGCGCGAATCGTCTCTCACCAAACTTCTACTAACACGAGATAAACACGAGATTAGCAGAAGGAGCCCAAAGGGTGTCGTACGGGCTATTGAACTTCCGTTTTATAGTCTCGCCGGACTTGATATACGTCACCGCGTACTAGGCTGTCAAACTTTTGTGTGGTCGTGTGTAGGCAAGTCCGTTCGTTAGAAAGTCTGCCGCAAGTCCGCTGAAAGTCCGCAGAAAGTCTGTCGGACCGGCTGTCGGACTTTTGTAGATGAAAAGTCCGACCGTGTGTATGCGGCATTATAAAAACATTTTTGAACCTGCAGCAGCTGTTGCAAAGGTGCTATAACCTCAAGAAGTGAAAGGTGTATATATATATATATATATATATATATATATATATATATATATATATACACAGCGCTATGAAGGTGACCCTATACGATCGAGTATAAGCATATATTCAATGGTTAGACAAAACCGGACGTGTGTCAATGTTTTTCCCCCCTCCTCCAGGGCATTATCAAAGACATCACATCCGGTTTCAAAGAAACAAATTCATATGCGGGGAGCTAGATACCTCCTCTCACTACAGCCAATCTAAAGTAACCAATTACTCTAGGTGTCAGCCACCAGTTCACCAGTTCACCAGTTCACGTGACATCGTATGCTGTTAACAAATGACATATTGACATTAGAGTGGGGTCCCAAAGGGGAGTGTGGCACGCAGCACCAGTCGTCTTTTTTAGAACACATTTGCACTTTATTTGGAGCACTTTGGAGCACTCATAACTTTAATTATTGACCACCTTTGTATATTTTCTTAAATTAATATTTTTTTATCATGTTGTAAGCATCATTGTAAAGTTATGTCAATTAGGTTTTGTCACTTGATTTATATATTTATCCTGCAGGCGCTGTGATATATTTTTGTTTACTACTAAAAAAGTATCATCATTAATTTTAGTAGCCTTGTTGGCTAAGAGTGGGGATCCCAGAACTTTGGGAATAGTGCTGTGTAGAGTGGAGGAAGAAAGGGGATTACCACCTCCTGAGGCCTGCTGCCCTGTCGGAGTGGGTGCTTGTTGTACTTGTGTTACCTTTGATGCCACTGATGGCATCTTTTAGTCTGACTCATTGAATAGCCCCTTAAATGCGTAGGGGGTTCTGGTAATTCATAGGACAGTTCAGCAGAGAAGGGCATGGATAAGAAGGAAGAGGGGGAGGGGGTGGAACTGACAGATATTGCATCATCTCCACCAGCTGTAAGGAGATGTGGCGGAAAAACAAGGTCAAGAACTGAACCCTGTCCTGCATCCTTCCTAGTTGCAAGCAGAGTTACCCAGTGTGCTGTGAACAAATTATATTGTCCTTGGCCATACTTGCTGGACCACGCCTCAGCAGTAAGGTGAACCTTGCTGCTTACTGCTTTGCCCAATGATGCCAAAACATTGCCTTCCACGTAAATTGTACAGATATGGAGTGGCCGTATGTGCAAAGAAAAAGCAACTGGGAACCTGCCATTGTGGTTCTACACATTCTGTAAATTCACAGGAGGGGGCAGAATCCACTAGATATAAAGGCAGGAGTTGTAAAGCCAGCAATTTGGACAAGCTGGAATTTAGACACTGGGCATGTGGGGGGCAGGGTGTGATTATTTTTTTTTTCAATGCAGAAGCTGGGGCAGAGAAATTTGCCTGTTATACTCTACAGCCGGATGGTGTGCTACTGGTAGACATGCTATAAGGACCTGGGACACCCTGCACAATAGCATCATCCCTGTCAGTGGAGGCTGCTGAGAGGTTATGAGATATAGAGGGGGTAGACATGAAAGGAGAGGAGTGAGGAGGAGAAGCATTGTGTCGCTTTTGTGTGACTTTTAGGTGCTCTTGCCAATGGGCTGAGTGGTGGGAGGTTAAATGCCTTTGCAAGCATGTGGCACCCAAATGGCTGGTGTTTTTGCTGCGCTTGATCTGTTTGCTGCAGAGATTGCAAATTGCAACACTGTGATCAGCTGCACATGTGCTAAAAAAGGCCCATACAGCTGATGGAATATGGTGGCTGCTCTCTACTGCTCCATGATGGTTGCCTCTGCAGGACATCCTGCCTCATTGGGATTGTACCTCCCCCTTATTTTCCTCCTCTGCTCTATCTGGCACCCAAGTAATATCAGTGACCTCATCATTATCATCCACTCCATTTTCATCATCACTGTAGCCAACTTGGCAATACACTGCGGCTGGGGGAACATAACTGCCAATTTGTTGTTTATCAGTGTTCTCCCCTCTCTGTAGGCTCATGTTACTCATTTCCTCAACTTCACAACCGACATCAGAATCAAGTAATGCCTGTGCATTGTCAAGAAGTGGCTGACGCTGTGTTCAAATAATTCAGCTGACTCCTCTATGCATGATGCTTGGGCTATTGCAGGAGTAGCTGTGGACAAGGAGGCAGACTATGCCACTCTGGCAGCTGTGGTGGACTGTGTACAGCTTGGGTGACAGAAGATGAGGAGGATGAGGATGGTTTAGTAAGCCAGTCCACCACCTCCTGCTGTGGCTGGATAGCACGGGCAACATCACTAAGCGAAGAAAAATGTGCCCTGCCTGAGGATGGACAATGTCCACATTTGCCTGTGGACACAGATGCTGCTGGCCCCCTCATAGTGGCATGGGAACATCTGTGTCTCCTTGTTGGCCTCCCAGACATGATGGGGGGAGGTGGCTTATTACCAAAATTTAAAAGAAACTGGGAAATGTGTGATTGGATGCACTTTATTGAATGAAAAGTAGTGTTTGGTGCACTTTAGAGTGAGGACTAATGATGACAGAAATGTAAAAACTATAAAAAAAACAAAAAAACAAAAATGGGGGAACACCAGCATCAAAGTGAAAAAAACTGTGGCTGAAGATTAAAAAAAAGGGGGCAGGCAGAGGACAAAAAAAAGACGAAAACCCCCTGTATACAGCACTAGATGTTATGTATTGCCGTGTTAAGCACTGCACTACACTAACACACTACACTGAAACTCCATTATACTCACACCATACTGACACATTTTAAATTATTCACACTATACTGACACACTACACTATACTGACACACTATACTCACACTATACTAAACATTATACCATACTAACTATGGTCACTACTCCCTTTACCATTGTTTATTTTGTAAAATGAAATCAGCATGAGACTCCTATTTGACTCTCTGATATACCCTCTTAAGTACATTTTGGCTATAACCTTGTTCTTATAGCCTTAGTCTAAGGGTATTGGCTTCCCTTTTAAAGTCTATGTCATTGGAACAGTTATGCTACAAGAGCAAGTACTGTCCGTATGGGATGGATTTAATCAAACTAGTGGGGTGACCACTTTTAGCTAGCAAAATTGTATTTCCCACTGTGGACTTACAAAATATAAAATATAATGCACATGGTGGTGGTATGTCCAATCAATACAAGCATTTGAAGCACCGGGGTGTGCAAAACAACAGTCCTATATTACAAGCTACAGCAATCACTTTGCCAATTTATAAGAATGTTCCTAATCAACAATTACACCATATCACATCAGTTCAGAATAGTTCACTCAATCAGCAACTTAGTCTTTTCCCCTCAGAAATGAATAGTTATCAACTACAAAAAATAAACACTACGTGGCGTGGTCAGTTAAATTTACCACATGATGGGACAGCTAATCCAAAGTCTCAGCACCCCTCTTTTTTAGGAACCACCCTAATGGAAAGCACCAAAACAATACAGATGAATCTAGATCAATATGTCTCACTCAAGCAGACAGGGCACTTTGTAGGTCAATAATTTGTCTTAATGTGTATTATCAGAAGTTGAAGAGCAGGTGTTACGACTAGGACTAGGCTTCTGTCCTCCAGAGAGAAATTGTGATGCCTTTGAGGTGGTTAAGGGTATCCATCTATTAGCCAGGCAACTTATGTCCTGTACACACGGTTGGATTTTCCAATGGAGAATGTTAGATGGGAGCTTGTTGTCAGAAAACGGAAATCGGCTCCATCGGACATTTTCCATCGGAATTTCCGTCACACAAAATTTGAGATCTGGATCTCAAATTTTCCGACAACAAAATACGTTCTCTTAAATTCCGATCGTGTGTACACAATTCTGAAGCTCAAGGTTCCAAGCATGCTCAGAATCAAGTATGAGATGGAAGTGCTCGGTCTGGTAAAACTAGCGTTCGTAATGGAGATAGCACATTCGTCATGCTGCAATTTTTTTAATCTTTTAATGCAGCGCATTCTCGTTTTCTTTAGAATGCTAGAATAATGAAGTTGTTTTGCTGCTGATATTCACACAGAGTTCTGAAAAAATGATTTCTTTATTATTTCTACATATCAATGTTTAGAATTTTTGTTTATATATATTTTTTTTATCCAGATCTCCTATTTTTTTTTATAGTGATCTCAATAATTTTTCTTTTGTTTTGTGTCAAGTTACCACAACACCATTATTATCTTGTATTTTTTAACCTCAAGGAGGTTGGTGTTGGTGTCCCGTGTTAATTTAACATTGTATTTTTGAAATGTACTTGCCTACTCACAAACAAACTGTCCTTTTTGAAGTAAAACACATAGGCAAGTATTTGTGAAAAATAAATAGCAATTTATTATGGGTCATAACAAAATAAAGAGGAAGGCAACGCTGAAGAAACTGGTGAAATTTGTGAAGCCTTTGTACCCCAGGGCAGACATCAATTATTTTACTGTCAAAATTGGTGACCTGAGGAGTCCTTATAATAGTGAGCACAATCCGGTCCAGGACTACAAGAGATCAGGAACAGCAGCAGATGACATATCTGTCCCCAGGCTGTGGTCTTACCACAGCCTGCATCTTTTGTCAGACCAGACTGAACCCAGGTCATCACTTTCTTGTCTTCCTTCCACGCTTCCTTCCACGCTTTCTTCCAGGCTGTGGCTCTGGTGTTGTAGTTGTGGCAGAAGGAGGAGGAGGACCATGGTTGAACTCACAAACATGGCTTTAATTGTGAGTTTGCCCCTCAACCCCTTATTTAGGGCTTGTAACATAACTTCCTCACATAAGAGGCGTTGGCCCTCCTCCTTTTCCTGCATTTTGCAAGCTGCCATGTAAGCATAGTCCTCTTGAATATTGGGGGGGTTCTTAGGGCCGCAGTAGCCTTCCGAAATAGGCCAAGTGCTGCCTCCTTCAGGTTACTCCTCTTCCTGGGACTTTTTTTGGAAGGCGGAGGGGAGGGACCTGGGATTTGGGCAGTCTACTGGGCCTGGCCACCTCCTGGCTGCCACTTACCCCCGCCACCTCCTGGCTGCCACTTTCCACAGTCTTCTCCTAGCTGAGACTTTCCTGTGTATGAAAAAGGGACACAGTTTTAGTTTTTGGTTCATCAATCACACAGAATTTTCAGCTCATGACTGTTGCAAATTGAATGTTAATAAATAGAAAAGACTATCATTCTGGCCCCAGCATTTTTCATTCTTGTCCCAATCAATTATGGCCACTTCTGTGTATTGATATGTAAAACGCTTTGTAAAATCAGAAATTACTGATTAATAATAACATCTAGTTAACATCATTAATTATTTGACTAAAAATATGTTGAACAATGCTATACCTGTCTCAAGCTGGGCTTCTCCACTTCTTACTGGCTGGACGGTCCAGGTTGGATGTCGGAAGCCTCAGCTGAGGTGTAAGGAAAACTTGAAGGAAGACTGTTGAGTGCTGGCCTGGGTTAAGTCTGGCCTGCCAGAAAATGCAGTATGTAATAGTACCACAGCCTGGGTACATAAATGTCATCTGCTGCAGCTCATGATCTCTGGGAATCCTGGACCTTCTTGTGCTCTCTATTATAAGTGCTCCTCATGCCACCAATTAGGGCCTTCAAATAGGGGATGTCTGCCGTGGGGAACACCAGCTTCACAAATTCCAGCAATTGATCCAGCGCTGCCTTCCTCTGTTTTATTTTATAAAGGGGGTGGTTTACCTGCCACAGACAGGGCAGCTCCCTGTACATATCAATGAATTTGGGGATAAAGTCCTGATCATTTAATAGATCCATTTTCTCTGCAATACACAACACAAGACAAACCCTAATGTCAGGCTAAACTCTCCTAATCTTGTCCCAATATAGGCCTCAATCTATAAGCAGTATAGGCCACTGATGTACTAAGTTAAAATTGTACCTTCGATCTAATGATCGTGCTAAATGGCCAATCACAGTGGCCATTTAGCACTCGATTGCAGTGTCCAATGAGAGATGATCTCAAATGTAAACATATGAGATCATCTATCATTGCTGGCTCTCTCTCCTCACACAGAGACCACGTGTGAGGAGAGAGAGGATCTGTGCTGCAGCATGAGTGCCAACCTTTATGTGAAAATACATTTAACCAGTGAAAACACACATCAGAGCCCATACAGTGCCACATCAGTGCCATTGGTGCCACAGTGCTCATCACTGTTATGCCCCGTAAACACGGTCGGACATTGATCGGACATTCCGACAACAAAATCCTAGGATTTTTTTCCGACGGATGTTGGCTCAAACTTGTCTTGCATACACATGGTCACACAAAGTTGTCGGAAAATCTGATCGTTCTGAACGCGGTGACGTAAAACACGTATGTCGGGACTCTAAACGGGTCAGTAGCCAATAGCTTTCATCTCTTTATTTATTCTGAGCATGCATGGCACTTTTTGCGTCGGATTTGTGTACACACGATCGGAAATTCCGACAACGGATTTTGTTGTCGGAAAATTTTATAGCCTGCTCTCAAACTTTGTGTGTCGGAAAATCTGATGGAAAATGTGTGATGGAGCCTACATACGGTCGGAACTTCCGACAACAAGGTCCTATCACACATTTTCCGTCGGAAAATCCGACCGTGTGTACGGGGCATTAGTGTCACAGTGCCATCTGTCATCAGTGCCATCTATCAGTGTCATCTGTCAGTGCCATCTGTTGTCAGTGCCACCTGTCAGTGTCACCTGCCACATCAGTGCCACCTGTCAGTGTCACCTGCCACATCAGTGTCACCTGCCACATCAGTGCCACCTGTCAGTGTCACCTGCCACATCAGTGCCACGTTTCATCAGTGCCGCGTGTCATCAGTGCCATGTGTCATCAGTGCCACATCAGGAAAAAAATTATTTTGAAGAGGAAACTATACAAGAGACTGATCCAAAAGGACACTGCCACATCCCGAAAGACAAACTTGTACAGAAAAAGGGGGTGTCCCCAAGGGATAGTATGGGCAGGAAACCAATAAAGGATAGTATTGAGAAAAATACAAGATGTGTATAAAAAATGAAACAAATTTTATTCAAAATACAAATTGGAAAGAGTACAAAGTTTGATAAATATTTTAAAAACAATCAACAAGAACATGATAGTGAATGCAAACAATACATGCAACTACTGGATGCTGCAGCCAACGTTTGAAAAACGCAGCTGCTACAGGGCCACCCTACATGTTTCGGAGAAGACCACAAAAAGATTGGTTTCTTTTTATGATAAATATACTTCCTTCTTCAGGGGTTTAGGTAGAGTGTGTTGTTGCATTTCTATCAAGAAGAAAAAGGATGTAAATATATATATATATATACAAAATACAGTTGGTTTGTATATTGGGGTTGATTTATGAAAAGGCAAATATACAGTCAAGATATATAGTTCAATACTTACAAATCAAAAGTGTTCTTTTGCAGAAAAAAGGTACACAGCACATATGCAGGCGGAAGGGTTCCCACACCCAAAGGTCCTTTTATGGAATCATTTGTGAGCAAGAGGATGCCCCAACCATAGGGGGAGTTCCATCACCACGTTCAATGGATGTAAAGCATGTAACAATTTTCGTATGTCAAGAGTCATGCAGTGGTATCAAGGACCCCACGAGAAGGCGGGTGCAGCAGGTCAGAGATCACAGGAGCCACCCAAGATTGGGTATGGAGTGTGCGGACCTGTCAGAGCACAGAAAAAAAATGTGTATGTATATATATATATATATATATATATATATATATATATATATATATATATATATATATATATATATATATATATATATGCTGTTGATCTCTTCCTATAATACAGGGCCATTAGTATGCTCCTATTCAATAAATAGGGGAAACGGAACAGACAAAAAACGCCTGACTAAGGGGAAAGCAAAAACAGTATTAATAGTAAAGGGAGATATATGGGGCACAGATGTAGGCTGAGAAATGATCAGCATGAAGAGAGATATGCTATAAAGGAGAGAAAAGCGAAAGTGATATTATATTCTAACCTTCCTTTCAGATAGATCTCAGCATGTCCGTGTCAGAGATAAACACCTCGACTGTGTAGCACTGGTATGCCGCCCGGACTGGTATTTAAATATCCCCCTATTGGGGGTGGTGTGTAAGAAACAGCCAATCCATATGCTCCTTAGGAAGGTGTAGTCTGTGGGGTGCAATAGAATCCAACAGGGCATAAACACACAGCCATGTAAGTAAACACAGCTGTGTGTATGAACCCTCCAATGAAGGCTCCTCGGTCGCTGCAGCATCCGGCATTGTCGCGTCATGAGATGCAATGATGTCAGACGTTGACACAGACCGATGACACCAAAGGTAGGCAGCAGCTATGGACGAGGATCAAAAACAGCCAGTGTGCACGCATGAGGGCAAAAAGGGGGCCATAGTGCATGCACATAGCCGCAGCCTCAAGTAAAGCCTCCGGTCCCATAGACGGAGAAGACCGGAGGCCCCCCTAACTCTACCTATAAAAAACTCTCCTCCTCACCCTTCCCAGACTTGGTTAATACCCTAAACGTGAAGCTAAGGCTGGGAATGGAAGCTGGCCTCCTTACCAAAAAGGAATTTTCCTTTCTTAAAGTAGCTGAAATGACCACCCCTATCTTTTATATGATACCTAAACTGCATAAATCTCTCACTTGCCCGCCAGGCAGATCGATTGTTTCATCCATAAAAGGCCCTTTGGAGAAAACTGGTAAATATGTGGACTCTATGATTAAACATCTGGTCAACATACTTCCTTCTTTTGTTCATGACAGTAGAGATGTCCTAGTCAAATTATCGCAGTTTGTTCTCCCTACTTATGCCCTGTTGGTGGGAATTGATGTGGAGAGTCTATACATATCAATACCCCACCACTGCGGCCTTGATGCTACTATGTTTTTCCTGGATCACCATCATCCCTTACAGGGTGCTCAAAATGAATTTATTGGAGAACTTCTGGAGTTCATGCTCAATAATAATTTTGTCTGAATTAAATACCAATAATAGGAATATACGTCTGACCTACTCACACCATACTGAGACACTTCCTTTCCTTGACTTACTAATCAGCAGATCTGGAAATAAAATTATCACTAGTACTTTCCGAAAAAAGACAGCTGCTAATACTTTACTTTTGGCTCAAAGTCATCACCCTAAGTCTCTGATCAATGGGATACCCACAGGACATTTCCTACGAATCAGACGGAACTGTTCTGTGGAGGAAGAATTCCATAAAGAGGCACGTGAGATGTACCAGAGGTACAGACAGAGAAGCTACTCCCATCGGTCTCTTAAAAAAGCCCAGAGAAAAGCTACTTTGAAAAATCGTGATGAGCTTCTCGTCACATCAAAATCTCCACGTCTAGAAAATAGTGAGCAGAATTTTCCAAGGATTATTACCAGGTATGGTTCCCAGTGGAAAATGGTCCAGGGGATCCTCCAGAAACACTGGCACATTTTAAAATCTGCCCCCTTGATTATTAATCTTGTGAGCGCTAGACCACAGCCAGAAGATTACGTAACCTTGGTGATCTTTTGGTTCATTCCGAATATACCCGGACAACCAATAAGAATTGGCTCACCAGTTTTAAAACGTCTCCTGGTATGTATACATGTGGACACTGCAATATCTGCAAGTTTGTACACCAGACTAATGTGTTCTCCAATCCTTGTGGAGGAAAAGAATATAAAATCAAACAATTTATTAATTGTTCAACAACCCGGGTTATCTATATGCTTACATGTCCATGCAACAAAATCTATATAGGAAAAACCAAACGGGCTCTCCGCATAAGGATTGGCAAACACATTGCTGGTATTAAAAAGAAGAACGATGAACGTCCAATTCCTCAGCATTTTGCTAAGTTCCACAATTGTGACCCAACGGGTCTGACTGTGAAAGGAATTCATAGGTTAAATCTGCCTGCCAGACGTGGCGACTTTGACACTATTCTCCTCCAGAAGGAGAAAAAATGTGGACATATTACCTGGACTCGATGGTCCCAAAAGGGTTAAATACTGAATGTAGTTTACAGCCCTTTCTGGAAAAGTAAATGCCTGGCTGCTTTCTTTCCTTCCCCACTATTGCAATATATGTATTTGTGTCTTTAATTAAGGATTTTCTAATATTGTTGATATTAATTTCTACATTATTATTTTTGAGCTGCCACTTTATTTATTTATGATATTTAAAATGGCCAGGATTGATCACATATAGCCAATTGCGGTTCCCTTATCTGCTGAATGTCTGTAATGAGAGTTGACCTTGGATGACATCTGGTGGTAATTGTTAGTAATTACTCTATATAATGCCCTGTCTATTTAACCTTGATCCACGGACTCCTCCTTGCTCTGAAGAAACCAGTGTTCATTGGTGAAACGCGTCAGCACATGACATCAGCACGTGACATCAGCACGTCACCTCGGAGCCGCGCGCTCACCATGGATGGAAGTTTGGCTGTGAAAACACAGCTGATGACCGGCTTCTCTTCAACTGCACGGTTACACAAAGCGGTTATTCCACACAGCGAGGACATTGCTTGTCTGGCAGGAAGGTGGCTCAATATGGACTGACATCTACAGCCATCCTCTGGGGTTGAGTACAGCGGTCTGAGAATGATGGAGACCATCAATTTGGTGAGAGAATTATCGCTCCTATCTACTTTATAAAGTTTGTTACTCGAGCTGTTATCACTCCCCCGTTGTCTCTGCCATTATACCGCTGTTATACCGCCTACATCTGTAACTTTCATATATTCACATAAGCTAATCTCGCCGGCCACTTCTGTTGTTTCCGCTGATAATAAGGCTCACTGGTTCCGGTCTCTATACTCTACCTACCGTGTTGAACCAGCTCCATATATGGACTTTCATTACCTGCTCCATCCACACATACTCACCATTCCAATATACCACTCATTTGATTACTGAACCGTGGAACTTTATTATTAATTAGTTCTCAACACTTAAACCAATCCTTACCAACAGTGTCTGCAAGTGGTGATCGGTGTGTGTATGTGGTATGCTTAGCCGCGGCTCCCCTGTTTTTAATGATAATGCTATCAATTTTAACTAGGTCTGTGATTAGTCACCCACCATAGCCCGCTTTGTATTTTTGTAGAATTTAATTTGTGTCGTGTTAGTAAATGTGTACTGCTAATAAACTTGATCTGTTTTTTAATGTTTGTGTAATGTTTGCCCTCTTAGGAGAACCTTTTTCTCTTAGTTTTTTCTTTGTATGTGTTAGGGCAACCCAAACTGCATCCGATATTTGTTATGCGGATGAATATCTAATCTAACATTTAACTTTATCATATTTATATTATTGGTGGTTGATCCAGGCAAAACCGTACCTTTTTGCTCATTGGAGAACCTAGGAGGCAGCTAAAAGAAACACAAGCAGTAAATCAAAGGAAATATTATTTCAGTTTAAATAAAAAAAAATATTTTTTAAAATGTTTATTAAACATTTTCTGGCATATCAATGGCCCCTCTACCCGCAAAATACTCCATATATTTTATATGGACCTTGCATGCTCTTTGGGGGGGTAAGCACACAAACCCACAAGCACAAACTGAAGAGCAGTAACGATCGGAAAAGCACGAAGCTGAAAAGCGCAAATCGTCTCTCACCAAACTTCTACCAACACGAGATTAGCAGAAGGAGCCCAAAGGGTGGCGCACTTAGTATTGAACTTCCCTTTTCTAGTGCCATCGTACGTGTTGTACGTCACCACATTCAGAAGTTCCAACAAGATTTGTGTGACCATGTGTATGCTAGATAAGTTTCAGCCAACATCCATCAGAAAAAATCCAAGGATTTTGTTGTCGGAATGGCCGATCGTGTGTACGGGGCATTAGAGTGATCCATGAGAAAAGGTAACAGAAAAAGGATTGGATAACTAATTTCAACTGGTCTCTTTATAAAAAGGCAGATTCTAAAGCAGTAAAAAAAACAATTGAAAAAAAAAAACTCTTGAGGGGCGTGTCCTGGCCGCTACCGAAGATGGCCGCTCGGCTGTGAAGCTCCGCTGATATTCAGCTCTCTACAGCGGCACACAGCATCTCGGCCACCCGCAACTGTCCCGCTCACCATCCCATACCATAGAGTCACGAACGGGCTATGACCCGCACTAAAAACAGTACTCCAGGACCGCGCCGCCTCACGGATTTCTACATGCTGTCCACGGGCAGGCACTCGCAAGATGGCGCTGAGGAGAGTAACCGCTCACCTCCCCCACCTCCCGCACAATCAGAAGAAGGATCGGAGAACCTCGCTGACATGGAGGAACCCCCTCCCCAGCCCTCTTCAGCCTCGCCAGCAGACAGGGGTAAAAGAGCTGCTGCAGATTCCCCTGCACACTCCCCTCACAAGCTCCCCTCAGCCAAAAAGCTTCACTGGGCTGACACCTCAGTCTCACAGGCAGAGCTGCAGACAGATCACACAGCTCACCTAGCAGCTTTCCCTACATCAGATGCTCCTGCCTCTGAGAATACTCTGAAAGCCATGCTTCTCTCCCTTCAAATAGGTCTGCAAAATGAGCTGCGTTCCTCCATATCCCACCTTACCACAAGAATTGATAATATAGATGTCCGCACTGAACACATGGAAAGTCAAATAACTGAAGTGGTCAAAGCGCATGATGAAATGGTCGATGCGCATGAGGAGCAAGCTGAACAAATCCGCAAACTTCAATTAAAAATGGCAGACCTCGAAGACTGCTCGAGACGAAATAATCTCAAGATAAGAGGGGTCCCCGAAACAGTTAAACCAACAGATCTGCTTCCTTATCTACAAAAACTTTTTCTGAAGTTAATACCGGACCTGACCCCCAGAGATCTTCTCATGGATAGAGCACACAGGATCCCTAAACCTGCCCACCTCCCTGACACAATCCCAAGGGATGTTCTGACAAGGATCCATTTCTACCACATCAAAGAACGACTTCTCCGTGTGGCTAGATCAGCTCGCAATCTCCCTCATCCTTATGCTGGAGTATCTCTCTATCAAGACCTGTCGGCTGCAACCTCCCAACGCAGAAAAGAATTTGCACCGATCACGGCACTTTTGAGAGATCGTCATATCATCTATCGCTGGGGATTTCCCACGAAGCTATTAGTCACCCACCATGGCAAACTGAACGTCATAACTACTCCAAAAGATGGCTACAAGCAACTGCAAAACTGGGGTCTTCCTCCACCTCTTCCGCCCGACCCGCAACGGAGAAGCGCATCTCAGAAGACCTGAATTTAGATGACCTACATATGTTGAAACACCGTTGAAATGATAGAGGAAAATTCCCCCGATTGGCTTTGTATGTCCCCGTTAACCACTTAACAGGCTGATTCATATCATTGTGTACCAAGGAGAGCCTCAAGTATCGAGGAATTTGGAAGTAATTTCACCTTATTGTTTTATTTTACTTTTTTTTTACTTATTTTGTACTCCGTCTCTCTCTTCAGAAGTTTTCAAGAGACTTCCAGACGTGCTAATCTCACACCCCCCCCACACGAAGTGTGCTACGCACATGGCTTTGTGCACACCCACCTATTACAGCTATTTGTTCATTTATATATAGATATATATCTTTATATATATCATTTTTTTTTCTCTAATTGCTGATTGTTCTATATAGTTTGTGCTATTGCATATCCTACTATTCTGTTCTTCTTATTGTAGCTAGCACTGGTACAGGTATCACTCCTCCCTCCCCACCTACCCCTACCCCCAAGTACCTTAAAACTGCTGAAGTGATTCTCCTCCGCATCCACGTCTCACCACCTATAACTAATTAATATGTCATTACGTATCACCACCATCAATGCAAATGGCCTTAACTCCCCTTTTAAGCGTTCTAGACTATGGCAAGAAGCCTTATCCCAGAAAACAGACATATTGTGCGTGCAAGAGACACACTTTATGCATGGTAAAGCTCCCCCCTGTCTTCACCGATCGTACTCTCACACGTTCCATGCACACGCACCTAAAAAACTGCAGGGTATAATGATCGCCATTCGATACTCAATCTCCTTCCAACTACAACATCTTGATGCTGACCTGTCCGGCAGATATATTATCTTAGATGGCATCTTTGACAACACACCATTGGTGATTGTTAATATTTATGCTCCCAACACTCACCACAAAAAATTTTTCAAACAAAACATGAGCAAATTGTCCCACTATCCAAAAGAAAGAATAATCCTTTGCGGAGATTTTAATGATGTAGCTGACCAAACAATCGACTCCTCCGGCCGCAGAGGAAATAGACCCACGGCCCTCTCTTCCCTCATGAATATGGAAGATTTATTTGACCCCTGGCGTTGTCTACACATTTTTCTCAGCAGCCCAAAAATCTTACTCTTGGATTGATCTCTTCCTGACACATAAAACCACTCTGCAATCTATACAGAAGGCTGAAATAGGCCTAATAACGTGGTCTGACCACGCACCAGTAACCATTACCCTTGCGCTTAATGGGCATCGTACAAAACACACTTCTTGGTGCATGAACACGTCCCTTCTTTCCCAAACCAGGTGTCAGGAAGAGATCAAGCTGGAAATAGAAACCTACTTTGACTGCAATGCTGGTTCTGTAACAAGTGACTCATTATTGTGGAATGCACATAAATCCTATATGAGGGGTGTTTTTATCAAACTCGGAGCCAGGGAGAAACGAACACGAACCGAGACAGTAAACAAATACATTGACCAGATTAGAAAACTAGAACACTCCAGTAAATTATCACCCAATGCCGCGGATACTACGAGTCTCCGCCACCTCAGGGAGGAATTGCGTTCCTTTTTGATAAATTCATATGACTATTATATTAAACGCTTACGAGCAACTTGGTATGCCTTCGGGAATAAACCTGGCTCTCATCTGGCCAAACAAGTTAAACAAAAAGCAGCGGCTGCAAAAATACCTTTTATGCAGTCAGCCACTGGGCAAAGAGTTGACAACCCTAAAGATATATAGCAAACTGATTTAATCAATACTACGCTTCCTTGTACAACTTAAAACTCTCTTCCTCTACTCCTGAACCAGATCCTGCGCAAATTTCACAATTTCTTGATTCTCTAAACTTACCTTCCCTCACCTCAGAACAACTAGAACAGCTTAATGAGCCATTCTCGGAATTAGAGGTGTTAAAAGCCATCCAATCACTTCCGCTCCACAAGGCCCCTGGACCAGATGGATACTGTAATGAATATTTTAAAACATTCGCACACCTTCTAGCACCCCATTTAACCAAGTCCTTTAACTATATAATGCACAACGGTGACATCCCTAAAGAGTCACTTGACGCGCTGATCATCACCATTCCGAAACCTGGTAAACCTCTTGATGAACCTGCCAATTACCGCCCTATTTCCCTCCTTAACGCAGATTTAAAATTATATGCAAAAATTCTAGCTACACGTATTTCCTCATATATTCCCAAGCTAATACACAAGGACCAGGTGGGCTTTGTCTCACACCGACAGGCTTCTGATGGTACCAGAAGATTTATAAATCTCATACAATGGGCAGAACATCACAAAACGCCTTCTCTGCTCCTATCCTTGGACGCAGAGAAGGCGTTTGACAGAGTACACTGGTCCTACCTTAAAGCAGCTCTCCAAAAATGTGGCTTTGCAGGAAATATATATTCAGCACACTTAGCATTATACTCCTCACCCACAGCTAAAGTTTGGACCTCAGGCTTAACATCTGATCAGTTCGAGATTACCAATGGAACACGTCAGGGATGTCCCCTTTCGCCACTGATATTTGCCCTCGTAATGGAACCCCTAGCGGAAGCCATTAGAATACACCCTCATATCTCAGGCATACAAGTTGGAGATATTACACACAAACTAGGTCTATATGCAGACGATGTTATTGTTGCCATGACAAACCCCCTCCAATCTCTACTGGCCCTGCATGACCTCCTAATGCTCTTTGGTCGTATATCCCTTTATAAAGTAAATTGTACTAAATCTTCCATGCTTGGAATATTTAAACACAAAAAAAGAAGACACAAAAAACTATCTCTCACGCGTGTCGCCTTTCCCCTGGGCTCCATCTCACACCATTTCCTATTTAGGAATACAACTGACTACCCCTTCTAAAAACATCCTTCGAATAAACTATGAAGCCTTGCTCAGCAAAGTACAAAAAATCATCTCCTCCCTATGCTCAACCAGAGCTTCCTGGGCTGGAAAAATTGCACTGACAAAAATGTTCCTAATGCCTCACGTATTATACTTTCTCCGCACGCTTCCTCTACCTATACTATCCACTCAATTGTCTACACTACAAAAAGTCCTTAATACTTTCATATGGGATAGCAAACACCCCAGAATAAAAAATTACACTATGTGCACAGCAACATCTAACGCGGGACTCAGTGTACCAGATGTTAAAAAGTACTACAAAGCCACAATCCTTAGTCAAACTAAACACTGGTGGTCGCTATCGGAACGCCCATTATGGGTCCACATCGAAGAGTCCTCCCTAGAATTCCCCACCAGATCGCTTCTTGCTGCAATCTGGCTTCAATACAACCCACACCATTCCTTTCTTGACTCAGTAAATGCCACAATTAAAGTCTGGAAATCTTGTAGCCAACATGCCAGAGGACTTACATCGCAGACTCTGAAGTTCCTTCCTCTATCCTCTCTGGAACTTATATGTGCTGATTTATTCACTTCCACATGGTCGACTGCTGGAATATCAACTATTGGTGACTTATACGATAAGGGTATCTTGCGCACATTCCAAAACCTTCACTCGCAGTTCCAGATCCCCAACCGTGAGTTCTACAAATATCTCCGAATACGCCACGCTCTAAGAACGGTCACGTGGTCAGACAGCACCCTCACAACTGACATTCTCAGATCTTTTGAAAAAACCTCATACCCCTATAAAGGGATCTCATACATTTACAAAGCGCTCAATTTCGAACAAAGCTACACCAAACTACCCTCAATGGCCAAATGGCAGCAAATCCTCAACTTCTCTTCTGATCTCAATACTTGGCACTACGCTGCAAAAGCCCCACTTAAATTCTCCAGATGCCTAACTCACTGGGAAACTGCACAGAAACTCCTACACCATTGGTACCTCACACCAACCAAACTAGCCCGTATCTATCCCACACACTCAGCCACCTGTTGGAGAGGGTGTGGTGCTTTGGGATCCATTATTCACATCTGGTGGTCCTGCCCTTTGATTCTCCCTTTTTGGAGCACGGTACAAGCCCTTATTGGAAAAATCACTGGATTCAACAACACGCTCTCTCCGCAACAAGCCTTACTAGGGCTAGATCTTATGGCGTGGCCCACTTCATGTCACTCCATTGTTACGCATATCTTCATTGCAGCACGACTGTTGATAGCATGTAACTGGAAAAGCAATGTTCTTCCTTCTAGTCAGCAACTACACGACACGCTTGATCAAAACTTTCAGTTGGAATTTATGTATGCAAAAGCACACCTCTCAGTTTCTAAAATGCTAAAACTTTGGGCCCCTTGGTCCAACTACTCTACAAACATTATCACCCCCTAACAGTACTAACTTAGATTAGATTACCTGCTGTAATATCTTTAAACTGTGACTGTAAACATTATATTTCCTGTTCTCTTCACTCTGCCACCAACTCAACTTAACGGTCATTCTACTAAACTCCCTTGTGTTCCCCCCCCCTCCCTTCTACTATTGATACCTCACACATGAAACATCATTACTTACCTATTACTTGTTTTAAGTTCACGATTGATTTATCCTGTATCGAGTCTCAAATTTCTAAAAACTCATTGCTGTAATTCAATTGTTGTATTAATTTTGTAATCTGAATTTCTTTGAATAAAATTTGAAGTTAAAAAAAAACAAAAAAAAAACTCTTGAATCAATCTGAAGATGACATTGATAAGATTGATAAATGGGACCTTGGTGAGCTCCTGGCGATAGATGGGGAACCTGTTTTTGGTTCTGTTAGTTTGCCTCTGAATAAATAATTAAAGCCGGAATCAAAAAATGTTTCCTTCTTTTTCCACTAATGGAAATATCTTAGCATTTGTTCAGAAAATGGTAATACTAATAGTGCTATTATAAATCTCATTCATCATTGGCTTTAGTGCTTAATCATTAGTAGCACTGTGATACAATATTATCAAATAACATAGCACCATTGAATAAAATGAACATATTAATACCAAAGTGAACAAACCAATTGTTGCAAAAAAATGAATATTCCAAAACCATGTTTGAATGTGAACAGTTCAAATTATTCCTTTTTTTTTTAAGTGTGACATCTCCACTCTTTATCTTCTTCCACCAAAATGTATTACCAGCATGAATCCAATGACCACAACAACCTCAGGCCAATCTAGAGTGACTCACCAGATTAATTTGCCTGTCATGTTTCAGACAGGCAATTAGAGATTTAAAACAGCATCCCCATATCTATTGGTATCTCTTCATCACCTCTGCTCACAATACACCAGTAATTATGTAAAGAAAACAATGCCTACAATATTGCAGTAAAACCCAGACTATTTCTTAAGAATAAAGCTTACCATAATACTTCTTGCATTGTAATATACATGATACATCAAATAAACCATAACCAATAGTGATATTGGCAGCATGGCATGACAGCTGGATTGTAGGTGATGGATAGGCTTGTAGTGTTTTGGCTTTACATACGGTATATACTGTACATGAGTAGATCTTGAGTGGTTGCCTTGTGCCATTTCAGATTCTCTACACTGTTTTGTCATCCTATGCATGTCCTGTATGGTGGCTATCTGGCTCTGTTGCCGTTATATCTACCCCCTGGGTTAGCACAATCTTTCTTGTATAGGTATATGATTGTATTGTTTTTATCATATGTGTTATTATTAACAGTTTAATATATTTCATATATAGTGATACTACTTTATCCTCCTGGGTCATGAATTAGCCAGAAACTGATGAAACATGTTGACCTTCTTAACGGAGATCTACATTACTGCATTCATATTATTATATTACTATGGATATATTTGATTATCTGTGATGTATATCTAGATTTCCCGGTTGTTTTATAATAGGGTACTGTACTTTCAATGTGGCTAGACCTTTAGGTCATTGAGGGTATTCCCTTTTTATCTTTTTTAGCTACGTGTTTTAATATGTAAAGTAAAGTTTGTTATGTTTTATAAATATTTGTTGTCTTCCATGCTGAACCAGTAAAGTCCAGAGGTTTTTCATGTTGGGCTTGAGCAATCCAGACCACATTTTTTTCAGAAGAGAAAAGACACCACCATACTAGCTCATTATCGGTTTATCCAAAGGAAAATTAAAAGTTTGAATAAATGTGGCTCTCTGGACCTAACAAAAGAAAATTCAACTTGACCTCTGACTTCTTCATAGATAATTCTTTAATGATTTCACCTGCAGTAGAAAAAATAGCGAATCATAGGTTCTGACCATAGCCATTTAGACCTGCTGTGGTTTACGCATAATTGAGCTGCCTAGCAACTTCCAGATATTACCGGATTCCTAATGGCATCACAATAAAATGCAGAATGGTTATATTTTCCACGTTTGCATACTTCAAAATTCTAAAAATATTTTTAATTAACAGATTTGTTTAGAGACTAGAAACTCTAATAATATCAAATAAAGGCTCTTGGCAAATGTGCAACAATTGTCGAATGTTAAAAGCTAAGTTCACCTTTAGCAACATGTTACATGTTCCACCTGTATTTAGGGTGTAACATGTAACATGTTACTAATCACCAGTTTCCCTGGTCCCCTGAGTCCCCCCTCCCCTCCCGGGACAGTGGGTGGGGTTTTTCTCCTCTGCAGCCACTGTGACATGTGAGGAAAAATTGTTCAGCTGTGCGTGGCTCCTCCCATATAGACACATTTTTTTACAGTGATTTGTGAATGAATAAACTACAAGTCCTGTCTGCCACCATGCCATAATGACTTGTAGTTTTCAGTGAACTACCAGTGCAGTGATCAGCACCCTTAAAGTCCACTGACACTTCCTTCAGCTTAGAGCTGTATGAATGTGTGCAGGAGCCACTGATCATGGGTTTAGTGCTCTGCAGGCTCCTGAGAAAAAAATAATAAATCCACATATGTTAACTTGCAAAAACATGTGCATGTATTATTTTTTACACAAAGGTGAACTTAGCCTTTAAGAAGTAGGCGAATATTAAAGTAGAACTGAAAGCCAAAACTTTTTTTTTTTCATTTTGGATAGCGTAATGGAGGGTTATACCCCTGTCAGTTTTTATCTGCAATCTTTGTCCCTTCACTTCCTGTCCAATAGACAAAACAGGAAGTGAGAGAAATCCTTCCAACGTGAGGCAGTCACTAGTTGTCACCATGTTTACTAGAATCAGTGTCCGCATTAGAAGATATACCTATTCTTCACAAGCTAAGTCATGCTTCCTCTCATAGACGTAGGAATTTGGCTAATACTTATGCCCATGCGCGCGTGCAAATAGGCGTGTGTATATTTGCGTGCACAGATGTTGGTGTCAAATGGGCTATTTAAACTGTTATAGTTTTCAGTTTTCTGTGCTGCTTTGTCTTCAGCTTTCCCTGTGTGCTGTGACCCTGTAATTCTGCATCCTGATACCAGCTGTGACCCAGATTGTCTGACCATTCTCTGAACTCTGCCTGAACCGATTCTGGCTTGTCCATGACCTCTGCTTCTGTCTGCTCTATTTGCTTCTATTTCACTGATTGGCTTGTGACCCAGCTTGTACCCTGACCACGCTCTTGCCTGCTCCTCTGTACCTGACCCGTCCTGTCAGTGTATGACCCGGCCTGCCTGATTCTGCTAATCTTCCTGAGATTTCCATTGCTTGCCTTACATCTTACTCTGCTGGCTACTGGTGTATGCCTCACCCTCCTGGGGTCACCAGTACCAGGATGCTTCAGTCTCCCACCCACCAGCTGTCTCCCACCCACCCGCTTCACTGAAGACTACTGACAACTTCTCCTGCCTGGTGTGGATACCGCTCTGCTACTAGCCCTAAGTAGGAGATGTAAGAGAGACCTACCAGGTAAGTGATAATCTCCCTAATGGGGCCACAGACAGCAATAAAAATCTGATAGTCATTCTAATCCCTCTCCACCCAAAACAAAAAAAATGCTTTTACATATACAGTACTTTAATGAATTCTACTTGTAACAAAAGTATTACATATGGTTATTGTTAGTGTTAATTCAGAGCGTTCAGTAAGCCATGCAAGTCAGTTTCATTCATCCACTGTTCAATTCTTGCTGCCTCATTCTATGGATGCTTTCTCCTCAACTTGCCTGCTCAGAATTCCCCTGAGGTATGCTTTGGTACTGCTGCACAGTCCTGTCCTGTACCCTTGTCCATGCACCTGTATCAATTAATAAAATGTGCCAAAGATAAAAAATAACGCAGTCATCTCAGCACTAACAGCACTAATAGAATAATGAAAATACAATATTATGTGCAATAAAGGTAATAAAAAGTCCTTTGAAGGATTAATAAGCATGCAGTAAAGAAAAAAAAAAGAAGACGTGATGACGAAACACGTTAAAGAGTGACTACACAGCTCTCTTGTCTGTCAGTTTCAGAGCGGGTCATCCCGGGTTCCATCGCAGCCAATTCCATCACGGAGGTGGTGTGAGTGACTTGCGCTGCACTGCAGACGTTTATGTTATATGCTGTTTTATCCTGAATTTTGTGTAAGCAGATATTATCGTGTGTGTGGGTGTTTTAAACCAATAAACAGTATTACGCTATGCCAGCTCCCCCTTTTTCTCTTGCATTTATGAATTATCCCATGAAAGAGTGATCTAATCCGGTGATAGGAGCCAGGTTCAAGTCTCAGATGGTTACAGGCTTCAGTGTTTGTTACATTTGCATCGCGCTGGGAGGATTGGCATTTATCTCACAGTGTGTGGAGACATAAGGCCCGTTTAACACTCATGTCTGGTGAGTTCATTACCAACGGGGATTATTCATGCACAAGGTGTTGGTGGTGGTATCCAGATGAGAAATCTAGTTCTGGTTGCTAAAGGTCACGAAGAACACTTTCTACTACATCGATTTTATGTGGACCTTTTTTTTCTTTACTGCATGCTGATTAATCCTTCTAAGGACTTTTTATTACCTTTATTGTATTTTCATTTCATTGTTTTTTATTAAAGTTTTCACATAAACAGATAGAAAGTACACTTAGACATAACTGTCATGCATTATAACACGTTTCCAAGAGTTCTTTGAAGGAAAATGTATGACATAGTAAACAAAGATACCTAGGTGAATAGTACATTTTATATTAATTATCAATCGTAGGTTAGAGAGTGATGTCTCCCCACATCCAGGCACCCCATCTGGGTGCAAACTGTGCCTGGGGGGAGGCAACACAACCCACCCTGTAGATCACCTATGCACATAGAACAATAGAACAGTTACAGTATCTATCGTCGATCATTGTTTTGTCTTTTATGTATTACAGTATATATACATATTATTGTACTTCAGAACAATGTGAAAGAATAAGAATCAAAACAATAAAGTAATAAAGTAACTAAATAAAAAAGAGAGAAAGACTAGGAATTACCACCATTGAAAAGCTAATCGATATCATTAAGTATTATGCTGGTTGAAGTACCAGTGTATCAAGGAGGAGTCTCTGGAAATCTTGTGGACCATAGTAGCCAATTAACTGTAAATTGAAGCACTGAGTTAGATGAATATGCAAAGAACTTTTCATAAAGATATTGGATTTTTACTCTGTTTATTACATCGGTTGTGTTAGGTACTGCATCTGTTTTCCATTCTGAGGTAATGGTTAGGCATGCTGCTATAAGGACATGGATGATTACATATCTGTGCTTCGTGGGTAAGTTATCTATCCCTAGGTTGAGGAGGGCCAAAGTGGAAGTAGGGGCGAGGATGTTTCCTGTGATTTTTGCTAATAGTTTCCCTATTGAGTTCCAGAAACTCCTCACAGATTTACATTCCCATAGTAGGTGGAATATTGTCCCTTTGGAGCCACAGTTTCTCCAGCAGGAGTTAGTAGCATCTTTAAAAATGTGTGATAGTCTCACCGCTGTTAGGTAGCTCCTGTGTAATAATTTGAGATAAGTCCCAATGGTTAGTACAGTGGGAATGATTGTAGCTAGATTGAATTGCCTTGTTCCAATCTGATATAGCTTTAAAGTCCCTTTCCCAATTTATCATGCTTGAGGTTTTAGTAATCCCATATATCTGTTTGAAAGGTGAAGAAAGGATTTGGGTTCTTAATGTGGTAATGGTGTAGTTGGATGTCTGCATATGGTATTTTAGGGAGGCCTTTTGATATAAATTGTGTATATGTGGTTTCTTTTGGGAAGGATCCATCAGTTATTTTCAAGGAAGGCAAAAAATGGGGGGTAAAAAGTCCTAGAATCACCAAACTTGCTGTCAGCAAATAGAGTACCAGCCGATTCGTCAATATGTGACGGGATACCTGCCCTATGAGCAATGGCACTATATCAAAAACAGTAAGGGGACAAGGGAGTCCTCAGAAAGCAAAAAAGGGAATGGTCAACAACGGCTTATGGTACAAAAATGCAAAAAAAGGCTTTATTAAGGGTGGGGGGGGGGTATTTACATATACAAAAAATTCCAAATATATGTAAGATAAACAATGTATCTAAATAACACAGTCCGTCTCATTACTCTAAACCAAAATTAAAAACCATGCTGCAACATTGATGAATAAAACTGCAGAGCGTGCCTGCAGGCCAAAAATGCATGCAATGTCCATTGAATCCAAAGAAAAAAGTATAGCACCATACATTACTTGGGGTATGCTACTGATGGGATATCAAGTCTTATGTGGTCTAGTGTTGACTGTGCATCAGATTGAGCAGTACTGAAAAGAAACTACATATATCCATATAGACAAGACCTTACATAACTGAATTAGGTGGGGTTTTTACCCTCTGTTTGAAAAAAATCCTCCACAAGCAGCTACCAACCTCAGTGCAATAAATGTGTGTATACACCAGTTGTTTGGAAATAGAAAGACCAGCGTTCCTGTTACTAGGTATGTCCAGTGTACAAACACTATTTCCTCAATGCAGCATATAAGGAGCAAAGGATAAACCGCTCCAAAGAAAGGGTTTAGTCCCTTTTCCAATCTAGACCAGAATGATATTTTCACAGTTCATCAGTTTCAAGTGTGTCAATCCATGCAGGAGGGTGAATGCCAAACAGATGCAAAGACTATTATTAAACAGATAAGGAGGGAAAGATAGACTGCCCAGCTGGGCTCTCACCACTTCCAATTGCTGGAGATGTCCTCAGACTCTGCTATCTTGCTGTTTGGCATGGAGCGGCTCACAGTCAGTTCAAAGCAACACTCAGTGTGTAGTCACAGCACACTATTCTCCTCAATGGTAGACACTGCAGACTGTATGGTCACATGACCAGTCTGAAGAAGTACACAGAGGTGTACGAAACGTCAACACAGCCCCTGCAGGGCTTGTCAGCAGGCCTTCAACATGCTTTCCTTTCCAGCAATGTAAAGGGGTCTCCCTGTGATTTGCATACAGCACCATACTTCACGAGCTACTTCTGAATCAGCAATTGAATGCAGAGTTCCTGGTACCTGGTCTTTCCAAACCATGTGACCGGTCATGTGATCACACAGTCTGCAGTGTCTACCATTGAGGAGAATGGTGTGCTGTGACTACACACTGAGTGTTGCTCTGAACTGACTGTGAATCGCTCCATGCCAAACAGCAAGATAGCAGAGTCTGAGGACATCTCCAGCAATTGGAAGTGGTGAGAGCCCAGCTGGGCAGTCTCTCTTTCCCTCCTTATTATCTGCTTATTAATAGTCTTTGCATCTGTTTGCCATTCACCCTCCTGCATGGATTGACACACTTGAAACTGATGAACTGTGAAAATATCATTCTGGTCTAGATTGGAAAAGAGACTAAGCCCTTTCTTTGGAGCGGTCTGTCCTTTGCTCCTTATATGCTGCATTGAGAAAATAGTGTTTGTGCACTGGACATACCTAGTAACAGGAACGCTGGTCTTTCTATTTCCAAACAACTGGTGTATATACCCATTTAGTGCACTGAGGTTGGTAGCTGCTTGTAGAGGATTTTTTTTCAAACAGAGGGAAAAAACCCCACCTAATTCAGCTATGTAAGGTCTTGTCTATGTGGATATATGTAGTTTCTTTTCAGTACTGCTCAGTCTGATGCACAGTCAATACTAGACCACATAAGACTCGATATCCCATCAGTAGCACACCCCAAGTAATGTATGGTGCTATACTTTTTTCTTTGGTTTCAATGGACATTGCATGCATTTTTGGCCTGCAGGCACGCTCTGCAGTTTTATTCATCAATGTTGCAGCATGGTTTTTAATTTTGGTTTAGTGTAATGAGATGGACTGTGTTATTATACATTGTTTATCTTACATATATTTGGAATTTTTTGTATATGTAAATACTCCCCTCCCACCCTTAATAATGCCTTTTTTTGCATTTTTGTACCTTAAGCCGTTGTTGACCATTCCCTTTTTTGCTTTCTGGGGAATCCCTTGTCCCCTTTCTGTTTTTGATTTTCAAGGAAGGGATAAGGTATTCATACATTCCCAGGTGATATCTTTCCTTTGTAGGGATTTACTACTATCAGTTTGTCCATTTAGAGCCCTCCACACAAGTAACATTGCATCAATGGAGGGAAACTTGGGGTAATATAGTGGACTGTGTGTTAATGTTGCTAGAAGTGAGGGTAGATCTCTTTGTGTGACTATTGCTTGCTTTATTTGCACCCATAGTTTGTCAGTTTTTTGGTCAAACCATGACTTAGCTTGATCTAGCAACGCTGCATAGTAATATTTGCGCAGGTTGAGAAAACCCTGTTCCCCCCTCTGTCTTTGTTTGAGTAGAATAGGATAGGAGAGCCGTGCTAATTTACCAACCCATATGAATTTCCTAAACATTTTGTCAACAGTAGTGAAAAAGGCTTCGGGTAAGCAGATGGGGATGATTCGGAAATAGAAGATTATTTTTGGAAATAATGTCATTTTTAAAGCTGCTATTTTCCCTAAACAGGTAAGTTCATGTGATGAAATATGCGCTAGATCATTTTTAATTGTATTTAAAAGGATAGGGTAGTTGTGTTCAAATACAAAGTTGGAGGGATAAGAGAGGTTGATCCTTAAATACTGCAGACTTTTTGTAGCCCATTGAAAAGGAAATTTTAATTTATTGAGATTTGGGGTAAGTATATGTATGGGAAGAATAGAAGATGTATTAATATTGAGTTTATAGTATGATACTCTCCCAAAGTGAGTAAGTAAGTTTTGTGTCCTGTCGAGGGAAGTTGCCGGTGAGGTTAAGGTCAGTACCACATCGTCCACAAATAAGCCGATTATGTGGTCTGTGTCAGCTACTCAGATGCCTTTACTAAGAATGTCTTGCCTAATTGCTTCCACTAGGGGCTCCATCACCAATGAAAAAATCAATGGGGATAGAGGGCATCCCTGGCAGGTCCCATTTGTGATGTAGAATTTTCCCGACATGGTATTGAAGTGTATACTTCAGTAAAGTATAATAATAATAATAATAAAGTATACAGCGCTGATATAGCTGAACAAATAGGACCCATGAAGCCAAATTTGTTGAGTGTCGCTCTTATGTACCCCCAGTGAACCCGATCAAACGCTTTTTCAGCATCGAGTGTCAGGAACACTGTGGGCACCCTTTGAGTCTCCACAATCTTGAGAAGATTATACATTCTGTGGGTATAATCTGCGGCTTGCCTACCTTTCACAAATCCCACCTGGTCCACTTTTATTAAGTGGGGAGTAACTTCTGCTAGGCGATTAGCTAAAATTTTTGAATACACCTTCAAGTCCGTATTGAAAAGGGATATAGGGCAAAAATGTTTGGAAGCATCTGGCTTTTTCCCTGGTTTTGGGAGGGCCACTATAACCTCTTGGAGCATCTCTTCTGGGAATGAGGTAGAAATTGTAGCCTCATGAAAAAGTTTGTTCATGTATGGCACTAGAGTGTTTTGAAAGACTTTATAGTACTCGGCCGAGAAGCCATCGGCACCTGGCAATTTATTGGAAGGTAGGGAGTGGATGGCTTTGAGAATTTCTTTGTCTGATATAGTAGAGTTCTGTGACTGCAACTCTTTAGTATCTATGAACGGAAGATTGATAGAGCAAAGAACGTTATTGATCTCTATATCGGTAGGTTGAGGTGTTAAGGGATCTGACTTTCAATTAGTAAGATAGTTGTTTATAATATGTGCAGAATGTGTTGGCTATAGCTAAAGGGTGATATACAGGTTTTGCCGTGTTGGGGTCAATGATATGGAAAAGTTTAGATTTTTGTTATTTTTTGTGAATGTAAACAGTTAAGAATTTGCCAGCTTTGTTTCCCTGGGTATAGTGGGTGGCTTTGAGTCTCTGTAGGTATAGTTGATGATAGGAGATTAAATGTGTACGTATATCCTGTCTGGTTTGGAACAATGCAGAGTGTAACTTTGGGGTAGGATTAGATTTATGCTGCATCTCAAGGGATTTAAGTTTAGTTACCTGTAGTAGTGTGGTCAGTGCCTGCAGTTTCCTCTTTTTTTCTCTTGATGATGTCTGGTGGAGCAGGCCTCTACTGTACCCTTTGTGGGCTCACCCCAGAATTAACACAATGCTATACATCATGCAAGTCAAGTGAATGTAAAAAAGGTTGAATTTCACTGTGTGCTGAGTGCTGTGGGGCAGAGCAATCCAATTGTTTGTTAGGTACACAGTTAAAGTCACCACAATATAGCAATAAGGCTTTCTTGATACTGTCAGCTTTCTTTTTTCTTTTTTTTTTAATAATCTTTATTTCAGTTATCAAAATAAATAGAACAAGACATGTCCAACAATTCACAATATGATGAAATCGCTGACCCACTAGGGTCTGCCATGTACAGTTTAACTAGTTGAACAGAGAAGAAAAGAAAAACAAAAAAACAGTAAAATAAAGTAAACGTCTAGCGGGTTTTGTGTGGGTTGACTGATACGATTTTCTTTGGCTAATTAACTAGTAACATCACCCAGATGGCTATGTTGTGGGCACGTATAATAGATGAGTAGGGTAGGTGATATATATAGTCCCCCCAGGTAACAACTCCACTCTCAGTGAAGACCCAGGGAGGACCGCTAACAGGATCATATTAAGGGTATGGTCCCCCAGCCTGCGGTCAGGGCGAAGAGAGGGCGGCCCAATAGCCTCCAACTAACCTCCCACCACCCCTCACACACCCAGGGGCACCAGGGAATCACACCACCCACTCGAGCGTGTCCGCAAGTGTCTCCTTGGAAATAGGAGACCCATCTCATGAGTGCGGCATCTTTAAGTATGTGCATCAGTCAATCCCACACCAGTATATCACTTAAACTTCAAACCAGTTGTAGTATAGCGTAGGATTAATTCAACCCATCATATAATAAACGTAAGAACATGGGGGAAAAGAGAAGGAAGAAGAGAGAAGGAGGGATGGGGGAAGGGGAGGGAGCGATCCAGGCGTACCTGCAATCCAGAAAGTGGCCGCAGTCATGTCTCCTCCAAGCACACCACCTTTGAAGAAATCAAACCGCTCCAAAGGTCTCCAGGGACCCACATGTGTTTAGGGGGGTAGATCTCCATCTTCTAGGGCCTGGACAACCTGCGTGTTTGAAGGGTTGGGTCTTCCAATTCTAGTAGAGCCACATTTAAGCTAGAGGGTGTGTCTCTAGAATCTGTGGTATATTCAGTCCAGGGTGTCCATATGTCGAGGAACCAGTCTTGGGATCCTATGCAGGTTGCTATCCAGTCAACGTTCTTTTTAAAAGCATACAGGAAAGGCAGTTGTCTACAATTAGGAGCGTAAAGGTTGATCAGAGTATACATGACATTATTTAATTCACAAACCAATACTATAAATCTTCCCGCTTTATCCTTGAGCATGTCATGAAGGCAGAAGGCAAAAGTATGGCTAACAGCAGTCAACACACCACATTTTTTCTTTGGGCCAGAGGCTGTAAAAACCTGGGGGTATAGTTTGTTTGTGCTCAAAGGTTGTTTCTTCTGTGCAAAATGAGTTTCCTGAATGCACAGTTTTTGCCTGCTGCCACATGGCCCTTCTTTTAAAGGGGCTGTTGAGGCCATGTGTATTCAAAGACACAAAATTGAGGACCATTGTTCATCAGAGGGAGAATGCCATGCGAAGGTAGCTTTAGGATTAGTAGTAGGTAATTATAGCTATGAGTACCTATAGGTGAAGATATGGTGTCCTTAGAGTTGGTGTAGAAAAGTTCATGCAGTGGCGACCAGTGATGAGCGGATTCCAGAGAGTCATCATCAAATTTTCCATGTATAAACATAGGTGGTAAAACAAAAGAGGAACAGACAAGAATGTCAACAACCAAATAACAGAAGTAACATAAAAAAATGAGGAAGTAGTCCTCAACGTGCGAAAAGTATCCCATAAGAGCAACTGGGGGGTTTAGCTCTTAGCATCCAGCTTCGGCCCTTGCCTTTATTAAGCAGTGAACCTTTATGGGACCCTGGCATAGAAGATGTAAGGGCCCGGTCTCCATTTTGTCTCCATTCTGGTGAGATGCGTCCGGGGTAGTGGTAGTGCGTGCGGCCTTCTCTTTGTCTGGGAGAAGACCCCATTTTTTTGTAAGTTGAAGACCCTCCTCTAAGGATCTGATAGCGTAAGTGTGGCCATCTTTGATAACGAGGAGTTTGGTCGGGAAACCCCAAGAGTATGTGAGGTGGTTGTTTTGTAGTAGCTTAGTGAGCAACACTAGCTTCTTACGTGCCAGCATGGTGTGTTGGGAAAGGTCAGCATAAATGGCAATTCCTGAGTAGGGGTTAGGCAGTGGAGAGTGTTGTTTTGCAAACCGCATCAGGATGTCTTTAACGTGGAAGAAATGTATGCAGGCTATGACGTCTCGGGGGATTTTGTCTGGGAGGTGTTGTGGCTTGGGTAGCCTATGAGCCCGATCTACAATAATTTTGCCAGCAGGTGTATCAGGGAGCAAGTCATTAATTAGCTGCTGAACATAATGCCGGAGGTCAGAGGGGGGTACAGATTCTGCCACCCCACATAGTTTAATATTATTTCTGTGAGATCTGTCCTCTAAGGCCGCCATTTTGTTTTTCATTGCCTCCATTTCATCATCTTTGTCATTGTACGCATCCACTAGTTCATTATGAGCAGATGCAAACTCTGCCATCTTGTTTTCTACATGGCTAACATGGTCCTTCACCTCAGCTATGTCAGACTTCATTTGTGAAACACAGTCTAAGAGTTCCCTGTGCATGGATAACCGGAGGGACACCAGCATCTCTTTCATGGTGGTATCGCTGAGGGGTTGCCCAGTAGTTGGGAAGTCATGGATTTGCTCATAAAATTCTGTGGTGCTGTCCTGGGATGTGTATTCCCCTTTTCTTTCCCCTGCATATGTATGGGCAGAGGAACGTTTGGGTGATGCCTTTTGTGGGCTTTAGATTGGGGTATTGCAGGAGGAGGAGGGGCTGCTGTGGCTGGGTGAAATGGAGGGAGGCTCGTTGATGTCCCTCTCATCCCCTTGTGTGCCGTTTTGCCTGCCGTGCTGCTGTTTTAAGGCTGTGTGCCATCTTGGGATTTCGGCGTACTAGCTGAGACAAAGAAGTCCATCAGCTTGCGGAGACCTCCCTTGGGTTTCCTCTTACCCATAGCTGCAGTACTGTTGGCGGGGTTCTCAGGGACCCGTGGGCTTCATTGCGGTCAGTCCTTGTCGCTGTATGCAGGCTGGGAGAGCTGGAGGACTTGGAGCTCTCTCCTCACGCGGCCATCTCCTTCGGCTGCCGGCCACGGCCCCCGAATATTGTATTTTCATTATTCTGAGATGACTGCTTTGTTTTTTATCTTTGACACATTTTATTATTTGTGGATATTTCTAATAACTGCTGCTGTGCACTGAACTGATTGGTTCATTAAAGCACTTGGATCAGTGATACTTTGTGCTGCTGATTAAAATCAATAAAAAATCATTAAAATCAGAGTAGGGAGCAAACACACTGTATATACACCTGTATCAATGTTCGATTTATAGATCTAAGCATACTGTCCATATGTGGACACCTTGTTACTAGATTAGTCCAGATCCTATTTTAATGGCCATTTACTTAGTAAATCATGGGTGCAATCTTTATCATGCCTCACCTCAGTTGCAGACCTGGTTTGATCTCTGCTTTCCCTGACTTCTGTGTTTATTTGACCATGTGTTTGCTCCCTACTCTGATTTTAATGCTTCACTTAGATTCCCCTAGCTATAACATATGACAACACACTTTGCCTGTCTAATTATTAGCTACCACTAGTGAATTCTGCTACAAAAGTTTTAATCCTGCTATCAGAGGCCTTGGTGAAGTCCAGGTGTTCTCAGAGACTGCACCTTGTGCCTATCTAGAGCCTGCTGATACAGTATATCCTTTGTATCCTTTGACATTGCTTTTCTGCTTGGATCCAACCCTAGATCATTTGCTAAAACTTGTGCTGTAAAATTTACAATAACAAAAGTACTTTAAAAATAGGGTCAATATATGCTGATATTATAGGTTATTCTAATGGTGTTTCCCATTTTAAATTATGTATGTACGCAGCTGATGTTATGCTCTTTTTGACACATCCACATATATCCTTACCTAATCTGTTTTCGGTTTTATGGAAATTTGCAACTGTATCAGGATTATCTGTTAATTTCTTCCCTCAGGGAATCCTTTCCATTTCTATGGTCATGTGATAAAATCCCCTGTTTAGAAGTTTAACTCACCCCAAGATGTACTCCCTCTTTGCAGCGTATTACCCCCCATGTGTGTCTTGGTTTCATATACTTACAATTACAATATACTTAAGGTCTAGTGAGTATACCCGATCTCTTTCCTGAGTAGAGTTAAGGCAATCAAGATGAACATTTTACCCAAAATATTATCTTTTTAGAGCCCTATGCATTGCCGTTCCAAAATCTTTTATTGATAAGTTCCAGGGGGATATAAATACATTTGTTTTGGCACAATAAACACCCTAGATTTTAACAGCATGTCTCATACAAACCACAGTCTAAAGGGGGCCTAGGGTTGCCTAGGTTTCGCTCGCTCAGCAAACACCCAAATTTGCGGGGCGCTGGGTGGGATGTTCATTGGCTGAGTATCCCACAATCCACTGCTTGCTGCACAGTGCATTCTAAGCCCTAATTGGGCAAAGCTTTCCCTAATGAGGGCACAGTGAATAGCTGTTGTTAAGGAGTGGGGCCATCTGTAGAGTCAACAGCTGTCAATGGGCTTCCCCGCTAACAATTCAATGAAAAAAAACAAACATTGTCAGTAAAAAAAAGTGAAAAAAATGACGTGGGTCCCCCCCAAAATCCATACCAGTTCCTTATCTGAGCATGCAGCCCAGAAGGCCGGGAAAGGGCAGGACGAGTGAGTGTCCCCTCCCTTCTTGAACCATACCAGGCCACATGCTCTCAACATCGGGGAAGCTTTGGGGCAGGGGGGCTCTGCCTCTTCCACACAACCCCGAACTATGGTTGTGGGGTCTGCTGGCATGGGGCTTATCAGAATCTGGAAGATTCCAGCCCTCTTCCATGTGAATGAGTATGGGGTACTTAGTACCCTTACCCATTCACCAAAAAAGTGTCAAAAAGAAATAAAAACACACACAGAGTTTTTGACAATTCCTTTATTAAAAATTTAAAAAAAATGTCCCCTGATATAGATCCATCCTCAATCATGATATAAAAAGAAAAAAAATGCTCTGCCCGCGACAAAGGCTAACCGCCATCTGCCTGGTCCGCCATTTGACATATCTTATACAGGTAAGGAGCAGGGCCAACTTGGTGTAGTGATCGGGTATATGTATCGGGTGGCTAGTGGTAGTAGTATGATAATTAATTAGTAAGTACTCTTCCGCAGCAACCCAATTCTTCCAGAGAGATGCACTTTATTGACTTCCAACACAGAACAAAGTCCAAAGTCCACAGATGACAAAAAAATCCGACAGAGGAAATATAATTCAGAACCCCATGTTCCTAGGTCTGTGTGTGCATACACAGACAAGCCTCACTTAAAACTATAGACTGAATGCCGTGTTATATTCCCTAGATATTGAATGGCTGAGCAATTTGATTGGCCGTCTCCATTCAGGTCTTTTATATACTTTAGTCTTTCAGATAGACAACAACTCCCAGCCGTGAACAGCTGCAGTCATAAACCACACCAATTTGCACTCCCGCATATCAACATCAACAAGTCCCCTTAGATATGTGTAATTAGATTAGATTAACAGATACCACCTGAACACCCTTTGAGATGGTCAAATAGACTTGCATAAGATTAACACATCAAAGGGTCTTCAGCTGTCCCCTTGCTATGTTAAAATTCAGTTGACTTGGACAATTCAACTGAATTTCTGCTCAACATGGCACTTCAATACAATATTATACATAAATTGGCCAACATATTACAACATATACCCCCACTTGGGTCGGTTCTAACTACTAGAACTGACCCATAAATCAAACCACAAAAAAATATCATTTCGATTTAAGGTACTGGATGCTTTACAATGGCTCATATAAAATATGAAGTTGAAACTGGTTACATCTCTCTTCGCCAGCCTCTAAAATATCCCCATGAAACAGTTATTAGATAATATAACTTTTAGACCATGACTAGAAAAGGATTTGGTAAACATCAATGGCCCATATACTGTAGCTGTTAGGCCTTATTATATCACATTAAGATCTTGATTATTGCGCAAAGACGAGCTGATGTCACAGTCCCACATTTACACCTGAATGGTATACCAACATATAGATATACCCCCACACGATGGTTCAGATAGAGTCATCAGTGTTTATCAGATCTTCTATCCAGACAAAGCAGCAGTGGAAATTCTTGCCAGTATCCTCACCATGAAAAGTAGAAAGGTCTTTTTCATCCATATATGTCATAGCCTTTAGCATATTATAAACAACTGAATCAACAAAGTTTCAAATCATGACTAGAGTGATGAATTTCACTCACCCCTCTTATAAATTTAGGAAAACCACCCAACATACTAAAATTTATGCTATGCCAAGCCATTGTGCAGCATCTCACCTTAGATGTCAAATATATTGATCAATACGCATTATGTAATATGTACAGATGTTATGAAAATTATTTTAGGTTTAAATGCTTCTCTTTGGTTTTAAGATAAAGTTCAAGAAATAAAACAAACAAAATAAAAAATGAAAAACAAAAAAGGGAAAAAAAATAAAAATTAGGGTGTTGAAGAAAAAGGAAAAAGGTCCATTGCTTGATGCTTTATAATTCCTTGTATAGAGATATATTGTCTATTCAGCGTTTCTCCCTCACTAGCCAGCAATTTCAGACTGTGCTTCTGCTATTCACATGCAAACCAGCATCTCCAGACGTACCTGAAAGACAAAACTCTCCAACAAAACTAATTAGCAAGGTCTTTAAACGTTGTTTGAAGTTAAAACAAAACACTATTTACACATATACAGTTTAAAGCTAATTCACCCCCACTGCTAGAGAAGTGTCATCTGCATTCAAAAACAGATCTGGAGAATGTACATCTTGTACATTCATGACACCCTGTACCCCCTTCAACTGCTCTAATAATTTATCACGTTCCCCTCTCATCTTGTCATACTCAATGTTCAGGTGGTCATATTTCTGTTTTAACTGAGAAAACGGTATCCAAGTCTTGGACCTTTTCTTATTATTATTTTGGTCAGCTCTGTTTTTCATATTATGTACCTATGTTTGACCCGATGTGTCCTCTCTGGGTGTTATCATCGGATATTATCTTCTGATCTTTATGTTCAGTATTTGTCCTAAACAATGTGGCTAAATCAATTTTGACAGCCTGCTCATTTGACTTTCTCCATAAATGGTCTGCTCTCAACAATATGTCTTGTAAATCATGAGGATTTGGGGTAACTAGTAAAATATTTTGTTTGACATCTTCATGCAACGCATCTAGAACCATACTCATATGTATCAAGCCACCACGCTCAAATGCAAGATTATTACCGACCAATAATTCCATAATAGTTGCCATCCTGTGTGACAATTCATATGGAGATTCATTTTGCATCTGTTGGATCCTCCCATGAATAGTAATATCAGAATGTACACCATACAAAACACATAATAATTCCAGTACTATGTCCCTTGTCCTCAGAGGCTGAATACAGATCTGTTTAATTCTCATCCAATGACCACTTCCTACAGAATGTTGCAAAACTCTTTCTAAGTCAGATGGGTTGAGATTGTACATATCTCTGACCTGCTGCACGTCACAAAACCATTTTAAAAATCTGTTTATATCATGGTATGGAACCATTCCTATTTCTTTAAGAATTGCATCTAATTCTTTTGGTTTCAAAGGCTTCATTACAAGCTGAACTTCACCTGTATTATTATTATTGTTATAAACTGTGGTAGTCACAGTGGGGGCAGCTGGTAATGAATTATCAGATTTAATATGAGGTTCTGTTTGCTGCAGATTGGTGAATCCGAGATTTGATGCATATCTGCATTCCTGAGATCTCTTCTCTAATTCCATAATTCTTAATTTTAATCTCTCATTTTCCTCTGATAATTCATCACAACGTTTAGATTTCTCAAGCAAAGCTTCCCCAATGGTATTGCATGCATGCAATTTTAAATTTACTGTCTCGGTGTCTGATTGGTTTTGTAACCTCTCACAAACATTGTTGCTATTATCAACTGCCTTCTGTAACTGGGTAATTTCCTCAACCTTACCCTTCAAAGAACTTTCCATTGTTAAACAGCAAGATAATAATCCCTGTATAATAAAACCTTTTCTTTTACTTTCTGAAATTTTGCTATCAAAAAACATTTTCCTATAAAAATTCCATTTATCATCGTCCATGTCTGCTTACATTTTTCTGGAATTTCATAAGGACCGTCATGGCGCTTAATACATTTTAATACCCATCTGTTAACTTTATCAGAACTGACACTAGCTTCACACTGAGTAAGAATTTTGACTATATTACTAATAATTAAAAAAAAAGGAAATATTTTACTCACCGCATTAGTTACTCCTTCAGCTTCCAGGTCTTCTGGTACATGACACAGTCCTTTTTTTTTTTTTTGTTTCCAGTCTCCAGAGAATAATTCTGGGGTTCCCAACTTGGTAAATTTTGTAGATCAGACTCTCTTATGTCACAACCAGACATTAGAGTCACAGCACAGCTCTTGGTTCTTTGTCAGACTTCTGTCCACCTCACAGGATTGTTGTCACCACCAACTTCTGTTACTAAGTCCGAAAATGCTCTTCTGGTCACTTGAACGGCACCAATGTAGTGATATAATGCCTTCAAAGAACGGGTCACGGCACCAATGTAGTGAATTAATAATATTGGGTGGATATGATGTAGAGTGGGCATGATGATTAATTAGTAAGTACTCTTCCGCAGCAACCCAATTCTTCCAGAGAGATGCACTTTATTACCTTCCAACACAGAACAAAGTCCACAGATGACAAAAAATCCGACAGAGTAGATATAATTCAGAGACCCATGTTCCTAGGTCTGTGTGTTCCCAGCCATACACAGACAAGCCTAACTTAAAACTATAGACTGAATGCCGTGTTATATTCCCTAGATATTGAATGGCTGAGCAATTTGATTGGCCGTCTATATTCAGGTCTTTTATATACTTTAGTCTTTCAGATAGACAACAACTCCCAGCCATGAACAGCTGCAGTCATAAACCACCCCAATTTGCACTCCCACATATCAACATCAACAAGTCCCCTTAGATATGTGTAATTAGATTAGATTAACAGATACCACCTGAACACCCTTTGAGATGTTCAAATAGACTTGCATAAGATTAACACATCAAAGGGTCTTCAGCTGTCCCCTTGCTATGTTAAAATTCAGTTGACTTGGACAATTCAACTGAATTTCTGCTCAACATGGCACTCCAATACAATATTATACATAAATTGGCCAACATATTACAACACTTGGTGGCACCGCCCCCTTGTGACATCACATACCAGTGCATTATGGGTCAGTAACTTCACGAGGGGGCAGTGCCACCAGTTGAAATTTTCATGTAACCCCGCCCCTCACCTATATAAGAACTGCCAAAAGACAGCGCCTGCAGTAGGTGGTCAGACTTCGTTGCGGGTGGAGCATTTACTTTTTTTGGTGGCGTTGTGATTAATAATGGATCTACATCTGCGGACATTGTATTTTATTTTTAATAAAGGAATTGTCAAAAACTTTGTGTGTATTTTTATTTCTTTTTAAAACTTTTTTGGTGAATGGGTAGGGGGTACTATGTACATGGGGGAGCTGGGATCTTAGGGCCCCCTTGTTAAAGGGGGCTTCCAGATTCCATTAAGCTACATGCCTGCAGACCCCCACACCCACAGCCCAGGGTTGTCAGGAAGAGGCCCCTTTGGGCCCCTTTTGAGGGAATGTGGCCTGGTATGGTTCAGGAGGGGGGACACTTTCCCACCTTTCCTGAATTGCCAGGCTGCATGCTCGGATAAGGGTCTGGTATTGATTTTTTAATTTTGGTGTTGAGTTCCACTTAAAATCCATATTTCTTAATAAATTTCTTTATAAATGTCAGTTTTGCTGCAGTAGGTTCTGTACATTGTACAGATGTGCCAATTTACAGGCAGACGAAGGGGAATTTTTCATTTTTATTGTTTCATTTTAAGCATCATTAAAATTACTGCTCCTTTAAAAACAATCTTTTTTATAAGTTTTTTTTTGCATTGGTACATGTCCCCCAGGCAGTAGCCGAGCCCCCCATATCTTTTTATGGCCAATAATTTGCATATAGGCTTTCAAAATGTGGAGTTTTATTTTTCAAGTTCAGGTCCCATAGACTCCAATGAGGTTCAGAGTTTGGGTCCAAACTTTTGCTATGTTCAGGAGTTCTTGTGCAAACTGAACTGGGGAGTGTTCGGTCCATCTCTACCAGTAATATTTTTTGGAAGAATTTGCTGTGGCTCCCCCAGGGAAAAAGTTTGATCTTGGAACTTTACTGGTCTGTCCCTAGTACTCTTTTTTTTTCTGACTCTCTTCCTTGACCTAATGGGAGAATGATTGTGCAACTTCGCTGAAGGCTGGAACACCATGTTAGACAATATGCGCAAGTGCACAAAGTCATTATCAGTCAGAGAGACTGACTTTAGGTTACTTACCAGATAGTACTATACACCCTCCAAACTTCATTCTATATACCCAGGGGTTAATATATAAATCAATCAACGCCACCAATATCTATTTACAAGTGCAATGTGCCTAACAATGGTGTGTTTGTTTATATATAAATGTAAATCAGAATTAATGGATACAAAAATTACTAAGTGTCTGCAGCTGCTGAACACTCTCAGTGAATTCACTACACCAAACAATGAAAATATTATATCTTATAGTGCAGCATTGCTAAATGAATTCAAAATACTCCTCAATAAATATATTAACCACTTAATAAGCAGGCCATTTTTTGTGATACGGCACTGCGTCACTTTAACTGATAATTGCGCGGTCGTGCAATGTTGTACCCAAACAAAACTGATGCCCTTTTTTTTCCCACAAACTGAGCTTTCTTCTGGTGGTATTTGATCACCTCTGTGTTTTTTATTTTTTGTGCTATAAACAAAAAAAATCCAATATTGTTTACTTTTTTCTATAATAAATATCCAAAAAACAAAAAGGTAAAAAAAGTATTTCTTCATCAGTTTAGGCCAATATGTATTCTTCTACATATTTTTGGTAAAAAAAATCATAATAAGTGTATATTGATTGGTTTGCGCAAAAGTTATAGCGTCTACAAAATAGGTAATAGATTTATGGCATTTTTATGGCATTTTTATTTACTTTTTTTTTTTTTTTTTACTAGTATTGGCGGTGATCTTCGATTTTTAGTGGGTCTGCGACATTGTGGTGGACAGATGGGACACTTTTGACACCTTTTTGGGACAACTGACATTTATAAGGCGATCAGTGCTGTAAAAATGCACTGATTAGGGGCGTGGCTGGCCGCAGAGTAAGTTGGCCGCTTGATCCACCAGCTCCGCTCAGCAGCCGGACATCCAGAAACCTCCCACCTGCTACAGCGGCTTCTATCCCCACTCTCCTACACCAGAAGGGGAGCCAGCACATACAGCACCTGGATGGTATGTCCAGAAAGAGGAATGGCTAGCCACACAACTCGCGCCGCCTCATGGACTATTTCTCTCAGCCCGCCATGCAGCGCTCTCCTCCCCCTCCTTCCTCCTCACCGACAGATGCTGACCCACAGGACTTCACTAATAATGAGGAGGACATGGACAGCTCCAAACTCACAGTGGCTCCCCCTCAAGGCTCACTCACAGATAGAGGTAAGAGGGCTGCTCAACTCACTGTGCTCTCTTCCTCCAAAGTCCCTTCATATAAAAAACAACACTGGGATAACCCTGATGTCCCACCTCATGGGGAGCATGACACTGACTCCCTTGCTGCACACCCTGCCAGTGGCCAGCCTGCCTCAGACCATACACTGAAGCTCATGCTACTTTCCCTACAGAAAAATCTGCACAATTAACTCTGCACCTCTATTTCTTCTATACATTCCAGGGTAGACCATGTGGAGGAACACACAGATAAACTTAAAAAAATCATTACTGAGCACACAGTGGCTTACCACAAGGTCGCAGAGACCCAAGACCACCACACTGAAGAAATTCGCTACCTACAAGTGAAAGTGGCTGACCTGGAAGACCATTCCAGGAGGAACAATATTAACTTCAGGAGCATCCCAAAAACCATCAGACCCCCTGATCTGATCCCTTACCTACAACAACTTTTCCTCAAACTCCTGCCTCAGTTATCACAAGCTGATATCATCATAGACCGTGCTTACAGGATCGCCAAGCCTAACTACCTCCCTGCGTCTATCCCACGAGATGTGCTGGCTCACAATAATTTCTTTCACATAAAAGAACGCATTATGACTGCAGCCTGCTCTGCCTCCACACTACCAGACCCCTAATCCTCTGTCTCCCTCTTCACTGATATATCTGCTGTGACAGACCTAGCCGGGAGAGAGACTTTTGGAGGGGACTGTATGCTAGCCTCTTGCCGATCGATCGGGGGCCCTTGCATTTGGGGGAATGGTGCTTTTTTGAGCTGTATGCCTGGGGACCCTTGAGGTGGTATTACTGTGGATTTGGATCCTGGTTCCCCAGGACACACATACTCTGGGGACCCTAGATTTGCCATATTGGAATAGTGGCTGATTCATAATGCTGGGACAGATACTGTTAGGAGATGCTGATGTAAATTCCAACACCTGCCTGTCTATTGTCTGCTAAAATGTGTATTGTAAATAAGTCTACTATGGGATCTAAGAGTCATTAGATCCCCATTGTTATTTGTGTTAATTAACTCTGCTATTGTGTGAAGAAGAGTCTATGTTGATTGTGATAATGTTGATTGGATTTTCTGAACTACAAGACGGCCAGTCTGGCCTAACGGTCATGTCTGAGTCATCTAGGCCGTCTAAAGGGATTAGTTAATTAGCTCATGTTAATTAGGTTAATTAGGTTACAGAGTAATATGAGCAGGAGGTCTGCACCTCCACTTTTAGTGTATAAAAGCCTGTATTTTGCAATAAAAGGAGATTCCTGGTTGAACTTACATACAGCCTGCCTGGTGTTTGTTCTGAGCTATCACAACTGGGTTAGAATGGCACAGAGCTGTAGTTCTAATCCCGGAGCATCGGATGACCGAGCAATCAGATGGTGTGATCTGCAATCTGATTCTATAGCAGCAGAGGAGTGTCGGGAGAGTGTAACCGAGCGAGCAAGGGTCTCGTTACATTGGTTGGCAGCCGTGGGATTTGCTCTCTAGTTACTGGGACACTCACTTGAGAGCCGTGGAGGGAATGGTGGGATCGTGCTTCCTTGCCGTGGACACATCCAAACCATCACCTGGATCCAAGGTAGCAGGATAGCAGGAGAGGAGAAATACCAGCCACCATGGATGAGGAATTCAGAAGGTGGTTGCGAGAGGAGATACAGCACAGAGGACCAGTATCAGAGTAGGTCCTGCTAGGATGGTTTGATTCTATCTGCTGTAAACTCTGGAAGGAAGCGCTAGCCCGTGAGCAGTGACACCATGGAAAAGTTCTCCCCTCCATCCATGTGAGGTACTGGTCGCAGTATGAAGTGCGAATGCTGCTTTTGGGGGAACAGCCGAACCAGGAGTGGACAGTCGAGTTAAGCAGGCTGATCCGGGCAGAAATGCAGTTGGACAAGAGCTACAGAGCCCTCCAGTGGTATGTAGCCCAAGTGTGCCCATGGACAGCGGATGACAGCCCCACGGAAGGCTTTGACTACGATGGCCTGGGATTGTTGTACTGGAGGCTGTCCAGGGACCCTGACTTTGGAAGTGTTTGGGAGTGGCGTTTGGAGAAAATAATGGAGCACAGAGAGCAGAGACTGAATGTCTCAGAAGTGCACTGGGCACTGGAAGATTTGGAGTTTCTGGCCGTTCAGGAATGGGAGTTGGAGATCACCTACAAACAGCTGTTAGACTCTGCTCAGCAGCAGGGTGGTGCTCCCTTTGCCTGGGACTATCATGAAATACCAGCTGACAACTCTGAAATCCTGGCTGAAGAGTTGACAATGTGGTAGAGTAACGGTGTGCTTTGCCAACCTGCACCCACAGCTATGGAGGGGGAGGTCATATTGCGGATGCAGCAAGTGCTGACTGACCTTGATGAACCTGTTTCTGCATTGGATGATCTTGGATGGAGGAATGTGCCTGTCCAACAGAATGCCAGCGAATCGGCAGTGGAAAATCTTAAGATTGCCGTTCCCAAACCTGAAGTGCTGACAACAGGGCAGAGCTCTGCTAACCTCTGCCCAGCACTGATAGCATCTTCTGGATTCCACGGAAAGGAGATGGTGAACCTTTATCCCCAGACACCAGTTGCAGAGACAGGGGATTTGATAAACTTTTCTGCTGAGGAAGAACAACCTGGTGAGCCTCCAGCAGAAGAGGAGCTGTTATTAGGGCCAAACTTCACTATGCTCTGCCCAGCACCAACAGAAGTATCTGTGAAGTTACAAGGAACTTCCCCAGCTGAAGCTCTGGCAACCGGACAGAGGGTCCAAGATCTCTGCCCTACACCTGCGGCAGTTCCGGAGGCTCAGGGTGAGAAGGAGGTGGTCACTTCCCAGCAGCAGATCAGGATACAGGGGGGAGAAGGGAGAGGAGGTGTTCGTCTTCCCTCCCCAACAGTTAGCCAGAGCAGATGGTATGGGGTTTCCAGCAGAAGGGCTGGCAACAGGGCCGAGTACTGCTGGACTTTGCCCTCAACTAACAGAGCATGGATGTCCTGTGAAGGTGAATGGGACTTCAGTCTCCACCTGTATACCCTAGGGATGCTGGGCAGTTGGCCCAGATCCCCAACAGCATGACGGAGTGAGCCCAGACACCCTGTCTTCTCTCCAGCGGCAGAAAGGACTCCAGGGAGAAGGGCCAGTCCAGGCCTCTCCCCAGCAGCAGATATGTTCTCCAAGAGAGGCAGAGGTTAGCTGGGTGAGTAATGCTTTGTTTGGAACAATTTGTTTGGGGTACTGTGCGGGTACAGGCATTAGAGGACGGGAACTACTGACTAACTTTGGAGTCAACCCGTCTGGGGTCTCCTCCTGTGTTAGTCTCCTGCCAAAAGGGGAGAAATGTGACAGACCTAGCCGGGAGAGAGACTTTTGGAGGGGACTGTATGCTAGCCTCTTGCCGATTGATCGGGGGCCCTTGCATTTGGGGGAACGGTGCTCTTTGTAAGCTGTATGCCTGGGGACCCTTGAGGTGGTATTACTGTGGATTTGGGTCCTGGTCCCCCAGGACACACAGACTCTGGGGACCCTGGATTTGCCATATTGGAATAGTGGCTGATTCATAATGCTGGGACAGATACTGTTAGGAGATGCTGATGTAAATTCCAACACCTGTCTGTCTATTGTCTGCTAAAATGTGTATTGTAAATATGTCTACTATGGGATCTAAGAGTCATTAGATCCCCATTGTTATTTGTGTTAATTAACTCTGCTATTGTGTGAAGAAGAGTCTATGTTGATTGTGATAATGTTGATTGGATTTTCTGAACTACAAGACGGCCAGTCTGGCCTAATGGTCATGTCTGAGTCATCTAGGCTGTCTAAAGGGATTAGTTAATTAGCTCATGTTAATTAGGTTAATTAGGTTACAGCTGTATTGTTAGAGTAATATGAGCAGGAGCTGCACCTCCACTTTTAGTGTATAAAAGCCTGTATTTTGCTATAAAAGGAGATTCCTGGTTGAACTTACATATAGCCTGCCTGGTGTTTGTTCTGAGCTACCACAACTGGGTTAGAACGGCACAGAGCTGTAGTTCTAATCCCGGAGCATTGGATGACCGAGCAATCAGATGGTGCGATCTGCAATCTGATTCTATAGCAGCAGAGGAGTGTCGGGAGAGTGGAACCGAGCAAGCAAGGGTCTCGTTACATCTGCAGCCACAGCTCAAAAGCAGAGGGAGTTCGCCCAAGTCACTGCGGTTCTCAGAGATAAACATGTAACCTATAAATGCGGCTTCCCACAAAATTGGTAGTGACTTACCAAAGCCAATCAATCAACATCTCAACACCGAACGAGGGCATCCAAAGGCTGCTAAACTTGGGCCTCCTCACCTTTCCCCACCTGACCCTAAGCCACAGCACCCCCGCACACAAAGCCAAAACCACAAATTCACAAATTCTCACTCCCCGTACTGATCAAAACAGTCACCTTTGCCCCTGACCGTGCCTCCGGTTGCTCATGTGCTAGCATTATGACTACCTTTCACTATCAGAATGATGTCCCAGGCGAGCGTCGCCTCAAGAGCACTTTCAGGTTTTGTTAATTTCTTCTTACCCCCGAAGAAGAAAATAGGGTGCCAAGCATCCTAACTTATGTCAAATTCTTATCTTGCATTCTGTTGTACCTGTTATTGCCTTCTTTTTTTTTTTATTTTAACTTGTTCGCTGTTGTATTGCTAGTTACACTGCATTGAGCATAAAGCATCCATCATTGATATTTGCACTTATTTTATCGCTGCCTGATTGTGCGGTTATAGAAGGTGTTGTCTACCCCCCCCCCCGATTGTTTTGCTATCATCCCAAAATGTTGATCGTTATTACATCTTTAAAAGCAAAGGGCCGAAACATCCAAGAAATGTATTATGGAAAGAAGCCCTTAAACATAATACAGACCTGATCTGTGTTCAAGAAACTCACTTTCCTTCCCACAAGCCGCCCAGCTGTTCACATAGGCAGTTTCCACGCTGATTTTTTGCTAACGCCCCTAAAAAGAGCTGGGGTATTGCCATATGATTCTCTATATATTTCAAATTGGTTCATTCTGAGGTTGACCCCAATGGCAGATGCCTCATCTTAAATGCATCAATAAACAATCGGACGATGACCATTGTTAATGTATATGCCCCAAACACTAACCAACAGCAGTTTTACAAAACGGTAATGGAGAAATTAGGGCCCTTCCAACAGTCCACGCTAGTCATATGTGGGGACTTCAACCAAATAGTAGATCCAGTATTGGATTCTCCCAGCCCCCCCCGTAAACAATACACTGCTCTATGTTCCCTGTTATGCTCAGAAGACCTCTACAACCCCTGGAGGTGTCTCCATGACACCGAAAAAGACTACACCCTCTATTCCCAGATGCATAAAACGTATTCTCGGAGAGATCTGTTCCTGGTCAATAAACACACACTCCATTTGGTTCAGGAAGCTAAGATTGATGTTATCTCATGGTCTGACCATGCTCCCATTTCTTTAAAATTATTTCCCTCTTAAAATGTTAAGAAAAGAATTTGTGGAGACTCAATACCTCTCTTCTCTCTCACCCCTATTACCAGAAGCAGATCACATCCAAGATTGAGAACTATTTTGCTGTAAATACTGACTCTCTGAATGACCCTACACTTTTGTGGAATGCTCACAAGGCCTGCCTGAGAGGTCTTCTTATCCAGCTAGGGGCGCACGAGAAGAAAAAATGCACCACCACTACTAATAGCCTATTAGACTGCATACGCACTCTAGAAATAGCCAACAAAGCACAACCCTCACTACATCTAGACGAAGAACTACGCTCGACAAGATGCACACTTGGTGAACACCTTCACAACAATTTTGACCTATCCCTCAAAAAACTTTGTCTACATTTCTACACACACACAATAACAAACCAGGGGCTTGCCTTGCTAGACAGCTCAAATGACGCCTAACCCAATCTAAAATTTCATACCTCACCTCCTCCTCGGGTACCCGTCTCACCAACCCCAAGGATATAGCCAATTGATTTAGCTCCTTTTATTCCAATCTATACAATCTCTCTACTTTGGGAATAAGAATACCCCCCGAAGATCAGTGGGACTTTAACGGCAATGTTAAAATTTTAACAAATTTATTGATATAAACAATAATATACAAAAAAAGCAACAATATATATAGAAGACAGAAAAAACTGTGCAAAATATTACAACATTAAAAGCAAGGATGTGAAGTGGAAATGATGCTTGTACAGTCTTCAGCACAGCTCTACGCGTTTCGGGACTTGATAAGACGTCCCTTCGTCAGGGGCAGTTTGTGGAGAAGAATTACACTGTAAAATGACAAAAAGTTAGAAAAAAACAGAGGAATATATTAACAATTCTATATAAACAGTATAGTACAGTTGCTATTGTATCATAAAATAAACAGCATGGTTCAGGACATGGAATCTTGAGCTTGGCTCAAGATTCCATGCGTTCAGGACATGTAAATAATAAGTATAGAGATCATAGTGTTCTCCGTATACAAATTTATTCAAAGCCCCCAAACAGACAAGTTGCACTTACAAGATAAAAACTTTTAAAATCACATAAAAACCTCCAGAGTAGCACCACCGTGTCCACATACACAGTGTCCACATACACAGTGCCTGGCTGGACGTGACTATCAGCTCCTCCCTTCTAGATGCGTATCGGCCAATCACAGGCCTTCCTCAGTAGATGGGTGGGCTGATCCCTCTAAGCTAATTTGTAGTGTATTATTGCTATAGCAACCCTCTGGGCATCGCCACAGCTCAGTCTGCGGTGCAGAAAGAACCTCCCTCTGCCTGTGTCTCCAGGACACACAAATACCAAGACCATGATAGCTTGACAGTCACTGGTTTATACAACTTTTCTCAAGATTAGATCGAAATCAATCTGTCAATGTATGTCCAATCATCTCCAATTTCCAGCCAAATGATAGTATACCTTGATATTTCAATGTACATCTGTATATGCAATATTGGCTCCTGCTCTCCTCACATTGAAAACGGGCTAATCAAAATACTGTGCAGCAATCTCAGAGTATTATAAGGTATGAAGCAATGTTCGTAAATATTTTAGTAAGACTGAAACAATCCTCACAGATACATTTAGTGTAACCACAAACAGGGTTCCTGCAACCTGCAGGTAATCTTATAGTGTGGGTTACTGATGGATCAGGTGATTATACAGAGATCGCTCAAACAATGGATTGGGATCGATCTGTAAATGTGTATCCAATTAATTAGATGTTCAAAGAAGCTGTTCCTTTTCCGTTGGCTGTTTCCCCTTCTATTAGCACAGTGTGTTGCAATAAAAGGAGGGCATTTGTAGTTCTCCTGCAGGAGTTTTTGTATAGCCAATGTTCACAATATCCTGTCACCAATCCTCTTTTCCCAAGTTCTTTGGGGAATGATAGGGAGTCATTCAGGAGGTAGTTGTAAAGAAATTCATCCAGGCAGAAATTTTTCTTCAGGCTTGTGCATCGTGATTGCAGTCATTGAGTCCTTATTGTCAGTAGGGTTGAGCTACAGTAGGTAGAGAAACGGGGGTGCTCGTCCCAGCATAGAATTTACATGTTTCGCTCCGAGGGGCCGGAACTTCATCAGAACTAAGGGAGTAGTCAGACGTCACCCATTAAATACAAAACCACAGATCACTCCCAATTATCTAAGGTGAGTACCAGGTGTTGTTAACCCATTTTTTACTTCACCCCAGGTGTGGAATTACTATAAAGTTTCAAGCTTAAAAACATAGTGGTGTGCTGCCCTGCACACCACTAAACAAAAAGTAAATATCACCAAGTGACAACCTTTGTCTGCATCTAAATTCTGTGTGGGAGTATTACTAATGTAGGATATTTTAGCTAGATTATCCAATGGGACTTTTGTATTGTATTGTGTTCTCATATGTGCTCAATGCTAATGGGATCCTTGGCTATAAGCCAATGTCAATCCCTAGTCACTATTCTCCACATAGTCCTAAATAAACCCATACAATAATCGGTTCATGCATGGGCCACTTAGGCGCCAATTAAAGACCCAAATCCCCTCTGAGATCGTCTGCACCCAGGCGATCCCACAGGCACATTGCATCATATCACATTGACATCCCACGCGACGTGGAAAAAGGTAAATACTTGCCTCACATTTAAAATGAGTATAGGCACCACATCCCTATACAACATGCAATAAAGGGAAAATTGGGATTTTAAAGGTGCAAACAGGGTGATACAATATTTTTAAAAATTTTCACATTTTATTTTGAAAAATTAATAAAAACATGGTTGTAAAAAGAGTTTACATGCAATGTACTGGAACAGTCTTTAAATAGTGCAACCGAAGGATTGATTTCTCAACATGTTTCACCACACATTGTGGCTTCTTCAGGAGAGTAGTATCTATCAGGCACTAAGAGAACAATACAGTAAGTTACAAAATACACAAAGAAGCCAAAGACAAAACACTATCAATACAAGGCAAAAAAATAGTATCACACATCCAAGCTGCCAATACGACAATTAAGCCAAGTATGGGATCTGTTTACCTGTATGCAGGTCTTGTAAAAAGACCCACGCGACGTGCCTAACATCCGATTTGGCATGTCAGGCATGTCGGGTACAGATCATACACACTCAGACTATATCCAAGTCTATTAAAACATGTGCAGATCTGTTTAGAGTAGGCGTAACTGTTTTAAACACTAAGTTATCAGGTCCATCGGTTCCATCTAATACAGGCCACTCCTAGATTAAGTCTGAGTCCTGCTCTGTTCAGATGGCAAATACCTCTGTCATTGAACTCAGCTGTTGGAAGGAGTTCAAGCGATGTTTATGTATAGACAAACAACTAGTGATGAAAAATAGTCAATCCTATACACATATTGTCAATAGTTCCCCATTTCAGTCATAGATAGAAAAATTCCTATGTATGTTGTTAGATGCTTATATGCAAATAATCCGGATTCGCAAAGTAGTATGCACTCCAACATAATGTATAAAGAGAGTATAAAAAACTTATATGTAAAAAAAAGTGTATATATGAAAAAGCGGATATTTACATAAGGGATAGGCGTGTATATAGAGCATCTATATTATTATTATTATTAAACAGGATTTATATAGCGCCAACAGTTTATGCAGTGCTTTACAACATGAGGGCAGACAGTACACTTACAATACAAATCAATACAGGAGGAATCAGGGCTCGTTAGAGCTTACAATCTAGAAGGGAGGGTCAAGTGGAAACAAAAGGTAATAACTGTGGGGGGTGAGCTGATGGAGAAAATTAAGAAACAGTTGTTAGGTGTTGGTAGGGTAGGCTTCTCTGAAGAGAAGGGTTTTCAGGGATCGTCTAAAAGCAAATAGAGTAGGAGATACGCGGACAGATTGAGGTAAGGAATTCCATAGGATTGGATTAGAAAAGTCCTGGAGGCGAGCATGGGAGGAAGTGATGAGGGAGCTAAACAGCAGAAGGTTTTGAGAGGAACGAAGAGAAAGAGTAGGTTGGTATTTAGAGACTAGGCTAGTGATGTAGCTGGGGGATAAATTGTGGATGGCTTTGTACGTAGTTGTTAGTATTTTGAATTTAATTCTTTGGCCGACCGGAAGCCAGTGGAGGGATTGACAGAGAGGGGTAGCAGAGACAGAGTGATTGGTAAGGTGGATGAGTCTGGCAGCAGCATTCATGATGGATTGAAGAGGTGATAGACTATGTAGAGGTAAGCCAATGAGAAGGGAGTTGCAGTAGTCGAGGCGAGAGATGACCAGCGAGTGAATTAAGAGCTTTGTTGTGTCATTGGTTAGAAAGGGGTGTATTTTGGAGATGTTGCAGAGGTTGAGGTGGCAGGATTTGGACAGTGATTGGACGTGGTGCTTGAAGGAAAGTTTAGAGTCCAGGACGACACCTAGAACCTTGGCATGTGGGGATGGGCTTATAGTTGTGCCACCGATTTTGACCAAGAGATCAGGAGAAGGGGCATATGGAGGAGGAAAAATTATAAGTTCGGTTTTGGATAGATTGAGTTTGAGGAAGTGGTGTTACATCCAGACTGATATATCCAGACTGATATATCTGATAGTAAATTAGTGATACGTGAGGAGACAGAGGGAGTGAGCTGAGGGGTAAAGAAATAGATTTGGGTGTCGTCAGCGTACAGGTGGTATTGGAAGCCATGGGATGCTATCAGCTGACCTAGGGAGGAGGTGTAGATTGAAAATAGGAGAGGTCCAAGAACAGAACCTTGGGGGACCCCAACTGAGAAAGGAAGAGGAGAAGAGGAAGTAGAGTTGTAGGAAACGCTAAAGGTGCAATTGGATAAGTAGGAAGAGAACCAGCGAGAGTACAGTAACAGAGACCAAAGGTGTGGAGTTTTTTGAGGAGGAGGGGGTGGTCAACCATATCAAAGGCAGCAGAGAGGTCCAGGAGTAGGAGTACAGAATAGTGTCGAATGGTTTTGGCCGTTAGTAGATCGTTTGTTAGTTTTAGGAGAGCAGTTTCTGTGGAGTGTTGAGGACGAAATCCAGACTGAAGGGGATCAAGAAGGCTATTATCAGTGAGGTGCACGCTCAGTCGGTTGTAGACCAGACGTTTGAGGAGTTTGGATAAGAAGGGGAGCAAGGAGATGGGGCGTAGGTTGTTAAGATTGGATGGGTCTAGTGAGGGCTTTTTAAGCATGGGTCTGACAAGTGCATGTTTTAGAAAGTTGGGGAAGATGCCAGAAGAGAGGGAGAGATTGAAGATGTGGGTTAGAGAGTGTAGCATAGAGCCAGAGGGTGAATGTAGCATTTGTGAGGGAACAGGATCCAGAGGGCAGATGGTAAGGTGGACATAAGCAAGTAGCTTGGCAACCTCATCTATAGTGGTGGGGTTGAAAGAGGGAATTAATGATTGTGCCTGTGGGCATGAAGTGTGATGTGTGGAGGGTATCTGAACAGTAGAGATCTCCTCACAAATTGTATCAATCTTCTGTTTGAAGTGATTGGCGATCTCCTGGGCAGTAAGTGAGTTGGCGGGTGGAGGCAGTGGAGGACGAAGTAGAGAGTTGAAGGCAGAGAAGAGTTGACGGGGATGGGATGATAAGTTGCTAATGAGAGTGATAAAGTAGGTCTGCTTGGCAGTGAGGAGGCTGGAATTGTATTTTTGGAGGGCAGATTTATATTGGTTGAAATCTCTCTGAGATTTAGTCTTACGCCACTAGCGCTCGTGATCACGACTACATTTTTTCAGACTTCTAGTATCATCTGTTTGCCAAGGTTGAAGGGGTCCGGGCCTGATTCTGGTGTAGTGAGAGGGGCCATTGAGTCCAGTGTGGCTAGAAGTAAGGTGTTGTAGACAGAAGTGGCTAGGTTGGTGCAGGATAGGGGTGAGATTTTGTCTTAAAGGTTGTCGATAGCAGAGTAGAGAAGAGATGGGTTGAGATGACATAGGTTTCTGTGGGTAACTTTTAGGCGGTTGGATGAAGAGGAGGTGGAGGAGAGGGAGAGAGTGAAACTAATAAGGTGGTGATCAGAGAGAGGGAATGGATAGTTAGAGAGGTTGCAATGGTGAGAGAAAACGAAGTCAAGGGTATTGGCTTCGGAGTGAGTAGCAGCATGTATCCACTGCTTCAGGTCAAAGGAGGATGTCAGACTGAGAAGTTTGGAAGTGGCAGGAGTGTTAGTATTTATAGGGATGTTGAAGTCCCTGAGAATGATTGTGGGGATTTCAGAAGAAAGAAAGTAGGGTAGCCAGGCAGAGAAGTCATCAAGAAAGGTTGATACTGGTCCAGGGGGCCTGTAGATCACAGCTATCCTTAGAGAAACTGGAGTGAAAAGATGAATGCAGTGTGCTTCAAAAGAGGAGAGTGACAGAGAGGGAGGTGGGTGTAGTACCTGAAAGAGAGGTTGCATGGAGTGCAAAGGTGAGAGAAAACGATGTCAAGGATATTCCCTTCGGAGTGAGTAGGAGCATGTATCCACTGCTTCAGGTCAAAGGAGGATGTTAGGCTGAGAAGTTTGGAAGTGGCAGAAGTGTTAGTATTATTAGGGATGTTGAAGTCCCCAAGAATGATTGTGGGAATTTCAGAAGAAAGAAAGTAGGGTAGCCAGGCAGAGAAGTCATCAAGAAAGGTTGACACTGGTCCAGGGGGCCTGTAGATCACAGCTATCCTTAGAGAAACTGGAGTGAAAAGACGAATGCAGTGTGCATCGAAAGAGGAGAGTGACAGAGAGGGAGGTGGGTGTAGTACCTGAAAGGTGCTAAGGGGGATCTAGAATGATTCTGACACCTCCTCCCTTATGTCCACTGGATCTGGGGGAGTGAGTCCAGAGAAGACCACCATGGGATAGGGCAGCAGAAGATGCAGTGTCAGATTCGTGGAGCCAGGTTTCAGTAATGGAGAGTAGGTTAAATGAGTTGGCAATAAAGAGGTCATGGAGAGAGGTGAGTTTGTTGCAGACAGAGCGGGAGTTCCAAAGGGCACAAGAGACAGGGAGTCTGGTCTTGGGAAGAATAGAAATGGGAACTAAATTGTGTTGATTGCGGCTGCTACCAGAGGGTGCAGGGTGATGGGTGCATGGGGTACAGTTAAATGATGGAGGCCCAGGGTTTGGGGATATCTCTCCGGAGGTTAGGAGAAGCAGGAGAGCGAGGGAGGTAATATGGGAGTGGGATTTATATGAAGGGACATGGCCCAGGGTCTTAGAGATTTTTAGTGTGTGTGGATTTAGAATTAGCAGGAGTTGGTGGGTGCAGTAATAAGGAGAGGACAGACGTGAGGGTGATATATATATATATGCTGTGGGGGGAGAAGAGGGGTGAAGGAGAGATTGTTTAAGGATAGGGGACAGAGCTGTCAAAAGGAGTGGGAGAGAGTGCATGTTACAAGGAGAAAGAGCTGAAGGGGTAAACAAGGTCACCTGATGTCTGTCTGGTGTTTTTCAAAGTTTTTTCTTGTGTTCATTTGCTTTGTGCATTCGCTGAAGTGCAGAGTCAGAAGTGCTTCCACTTATAGAAATTGCCCACTTTGAGAAAGAGCCCGAGTTGCAAATGTGTGCCCTGAGCAAATGCTTTCCCCAAAAGAAGCTTATATTTATACTGATAGGGGTGGGTGGTGGGTAGATTTCAATTAGCAATCAAGAAGTAATAAAGGTTGGCTGGTTAACAGGGCAAAATTCTTAGTCCAGAAACAAACTAGCAAGAGGGCACTAAAGTTAATGGGCCATAATTCTGGGTAAGACAAGGGAGATAATAAAGCATTGTAATGTGGACAGGTCTACAGACTGTTAAGCAAAAAATAACATACCAGCAATTATTAAGATACATAAGCAAAGCAGATAGCAGTGTTTCAGTTTTTGGGTGGAGATGGTTTAGTCAGCACATACCATAGCAATTGGTAATGCTTTTCAGTTTTCAATTCTGGGTGGATGGCAGTCAGCTGCAAACATGCCATAGCAATTTAGACTAGGAAAACAAATGCTTTTCAGTTTTCAATTCTGGGTGGATGGCAGTCAGCTGCAAACATACCTGCAAAGAGACAGAGAAGAAATCCTCAGACAAGTGCAGAGTCAGAAGTGCTTCCACTTATAGAAATCGCCCACTTTGAGAAAGAGCCTGAGTTGCAAATGTGTGCCCCCTGCCTATAGAAAACATTGCAGTGACATGTCGCGATTTAACCCCTAGGGGCCATAGAGTTCAGAAGAAAAATCCATTTTGCCTCCTTCTGCAATAGCGTCCTATCTCTGTGTCCTCTTCTATTGGACAACTCCAATTTATGGATAATCATGCACTGTAATCCGGCCGGCTTTGCATCATGACTATCCCTAAAATGGATTGCCACTGGAGATGTATGCTCTTTACTGACAATGCTTGAAATGTGTTCTCCTATTCTTTTATGGAACTCTCTTATTGTTTTGCCCACATATATTTTCCCACACGGGCAAATGATTTGATATATGATGTAAGTGGTAGAACAGTTTACAAAAGGTTTAATCCTGAAAGTGTGTTTATTACCAGTAGAGTCACTGAAGTTATTGATTCTTTTGACATACTTGCATACAGTGCAATGCCCACAGGGGTACATTCCCTCAATATGTGCTGCAACTGATGTTACGACAGTTTTTTTTTGTCACTGAGCGGGTATATTCACTGCGCACTAGGGTATCTCCTATTGTCGGTGCACGTTTGACAATTACACTGGGTCAGGGGCCCAAAATTTGTTTTAGCTTGTTATCCAACATAAGTAGATGCCAATGTTTACCCAATATTCCTTTAAGATAGTCCTAGTGTGTGCCATACGTGGTCACCAAGCCTATTTTATCCATACTTTTTTTATTCAATTTTTCTACATCTGGTTCTAAGCCCGTGATTATTTCCCTTTGTTTCTTCGAGGCCTTTTTCTTTGCTTGTCTAATTACTGAGTTGGGGTATCCTCTTTGTTTAAATCTCTGACTTAGATCTCTGCTCTCTTTATGAAAGTCCTTAATTTTTGAACAATTTCTATGAATCCTTAAAAATTGGCCCGTGGGGATTCCTCTGATTAATGGCCATGGATGGTGACTGGTGGCGTGGAGAAGGGTATTTCCGGCTTTAGGTTTTCTAAAGGTATTAGTCACAAGTGTTGTTTTTTCTTTGTGAATCATAAGGTCCAAAAATTAAATTTTATCTTTATCCACTTTATATGTAAGAAAAGTATTTCTGATGTTATTATTTAGTTCTTGTATAAACAACTTAAATTGGGCTGTAGTACCTCTCCACACCACCAGGACGTCGTCAATAAAGCGCTCCCAATGTGCCACATACTCCTGAAAGGCTGGGTGATTATACACCTCCTCTCTTTCCCACCACCCCAAATGCAGGCAGGTGTAGAAGGGGGCACATGAGGTCCCCATAGCTACGCCCCATTTTTGGCGATAGTATTTATTATCAAAAATGAAGAAATTGTTGTCAAGTACTAGTTCGAGCAGTTCCATGAAGAATTCATTGTGGGGACCTGCAAGAGGGTGTCTAACATCCAACCATTGGGATACTGCCTGCATCCCCACTTTATGAGGGATGGATGAATAAATGAATGACGACTGGGAGTCCCTTGGGTGGATATCACCCAGTGTATCTTAGGCTGTGTCCCATTCCATTGTGGGACAGTGACATATAACCCGTTCTTTCGGGAACACACTACCCCACATTAGGAATTGTTTGCATGACCTTGGTCCTATGGGTGATATATGTGTTTTTTAGGTACACATAAGGGGGTGTTTTATATTAGGGGAGGGATCAGGTCTGCAGACTGTGTGATTCGTGTGTCCCCTCCTCTTTGTGAGGGTTTTTTTTTTCATTTATATCATTTAAGCAGTTTGTGTGTTTTTAGTTGATTGGACGGGGTATACCACAGGGGAGGACCCCCCTTATTTTCTTGAGGGTCCTCCCCTCTGCCCAAAATTATAGAGGGATATAGGGATTGGTGTTTTTTTCTATGTATATTGCTCTTTAAGGCAAATAAATAATTGTAGTTTAACTCATGTAGGTATGTGGAGATCTTTTTGTTTTTTATTTTTTTGTGTTGATGAAATCTTCCAATCCACCTTGAATTTCAGAAGTGGTTTCTATTCTCATTGCCTAATGGAATTCATGCATGCTAAAGCTCATCTTCAGACCCCCAAATTCTGCAGAAGCTGGGGCCCCTGGATCAACCATCCTAAATGCATACCTCTTACGTGAGTCATCATTCTTTCGCATTAGCATTTACAAACCCAACAAGACCACCCTTTCTTTCTCTCTTTAACTCCTGTCTAGATCACATAGTCTTACAATATAGACAACACCCTCTTACAGTATATCACAAAAGTGAGTACACCCCTCACATTTTTGTAAATATTTTATTCTAGCTTTTCATGTGACAACACTGAAGAAATGACACTTTGCTACAATGTAAAGTAGTGAGTGTACAGCTTGTATAACAGTGTAAATTTGCTGTCCCCTCAAAATAACTCAAAACACAGCCATTAATGTCTAAACCGCTTCCAACAAAAGTGAGTACACCCCTAAATGAAAATGTCCAAATTGGGCTCAAAGTGTCAATATTTTGTGTGGCCACCATTATTTTCCAGCACTGCCTTAACCCTCTTGGGCATGGAGTTCACCAGAGCTTCACAGGTTGCCACTAGAGTCCTCTTCCACTCCTCCATGACGACATCACAGAGCTGGTGGATGTTAGAGACTTTGCGCTCCTCCACCTTCCATTTGAGAATGCCCCACAGATGCTCAATAGGGTTTAGATCTGGAGACATGCTTGGCCAGTCCATCACCTTTACCCTCAGCTTCTTAGCAAGGCAGTGGTCATCTTGGAGGTGTGTTTAGGTTTGTTATCATGTTGGAATACTGCCCTAAGGCCCAGTCTCCGAAGGGAGAAGATCATGCTCTGCTTCAATATGTCACAGTACATGTTGGCATTCATAGTTTCCTCAATGAACTGTAGCTCCCCAGTGCCGGCAGCAATTCATGTCCTTAGTCTGCTTGTCTTCAGCAAACTGTTTGCGGGCTTTCTTGTGCATCATCTTTAGAAGAGGCTTCCTTCTGGGACGACAGCTATGTAGACCGATTTGATGCAGCGTGCAGGGTATGGTCTGAGCACTGACAGGCTGACCCCCCACCCCTTCAACCTCTGTAGCAATGCTGGCAGCAATGCTGGCAGTCTATTTCCCAAAGACAACCGCTGGATATGATGCTGAGCATGTGCACTCAACTTCTTTGGTCGACCATGGCGAGGCCTGTTCTGAGTGGAACCTGTCCTGTTAAACTGATGTTTGGTCTTGGCCACCATGCTGCAGCTCAGTTTCAGGGTCTTGGCAATCTTCTTATAGCCTAGGCCATCTTTATATAGAGCAACAATTCTTTTTTTCAGATCGTCAGAGAGTTCTTTGCCATGAGGTGCCATGTTGAACTTCCAGTGACCAGTATGAGAGAGTGAGAGCGATAACACCAAATTTACCACACCTGCTCCCCATTCACACCTGAGGCCTTGTAACACTAACGAGTCACATGACACCAGGGAGGGAAAATGGCTAATTGGGCCCAATTTGGATATTTTAACTTAGGGGGTGTACTCACTTTTGTTGGCATCAGTTTAGACATTAATGGCCGTATGTTGAGTTATTTTGAGGGGACAGCAAATTTACACTGTTATACAAGCTGTCTACTCACTACTTTACATTGTACATTTGAAATCAAGGAGTTCAGTACATGTACCACTACACATGTGGTTTACCTGATGTGGTGCCCATGCGGCCTATTTTATGTGGGGAGGACCAAGAGACAATTGAAGATCCGTATAAGCGAACATTTGACTAACATAAAAAATGGATATAAATACCATAGTGTTTCCTTGCACTTCAAGGATAAACACCAACAGGATCCGTCCTTGCTACAGTTCTGTGGCATCGATGTAGTGCATCCTACCTGGAGAGGATCCAATAGGATAAGGGATCTATCACGAAGGGAAACGGAATGGATATTTCTTTTTAAAAGTTTGACCCCCAGAGGACTTAATATTGAACTAGATCTGAATTGCTTTATCAATGATTTTTCATTTGCTAATTTGATAATTATTTTAGTAATAATCATCTGAATGTTGTAGTACCTACCGTTACATGAGATAGTTTTAGAAGGTATTAGCATAGCACTGTCACTTTATGCAGTGGGAGTGTGTATACTACCTATATATGAGATAGCTCCAGAAGATATTGGTACAGTACTGCCACTTTATTTTTAGGGGTAATGTATGCATTATTGGAGGAGATAGTGGTAGTATACCGATAGTGAATCCAAACCCCTGTAAGATCTACCATATGTAGAACTTCACGCATGGTAAAGGAGAGGAAAATACCCACTAAATATGCTAACATAGTATGTGGGTCCTCCTAAGATAAGCATAGACTATATCATAATGAAAAGGGAAATATCTGAATTTAGAGAATGTAGGTTTGATGTATACAGCTTCATATTGAGGGGAGAATCAAAGATGAATCTCTGACCGACATCTACCAGTGGTCGTTGGGAGGAATACCCAGTGGAGCCTGTACCCTAGATTATATATGGACATCATCTAAGGACCAGTGGGGGTAAGCCCCAGTGGATTCTGCACCTCATAATATATGCAATAGGATATGGAGGGTAGGATGGTTAAGATATACAACTAGACGGAAATACAACGTCTGGAAGATATGAACGAGAGACCACCCACTCATGAATAGTATAGTACAAATAGTCATTAATAGTCAGGATTATTTAATTCCAGCCATCTTTAGTTGCCTTTTATGGAGATAAAGTGCGTATATATATTTTTAATACTAATTTATTTTAATATGTATTTTAATGAATATGTGTAATTTTTTTATTATTGTGGGCGATCATTGTGTATTTTCTATGTATTTTTTATAAGTATTGGGAAAAGGAGGTTGCTTGGTGATGTTTAGCTTGTTTGAGCAGTATCACTAAAAGCAACCAGCATGGAGGGGTTAACATCTAGGGTCCGTTATTTAAATTTAAGCAGCAAACTAAGTATCTTTTACTATTAAATAATAGGCGATTGAAAGATAACTGACACCTGGGAAGTGCATATCTAAAGTTGACTGCTAAATAGTTCAATCCGATGCTTCAGGATCCTTTGAGCAGCGGTCCCAAGCAATGGGGGTTTGCGCTTACGGGGACACGAGTAGTGCGCAGGCGCGAAGTACATGTGAGGCGCATGCGCACTGAATTACCTTCTGTCAGTTGTGGACGGGAGGGTATATAAGGATTGACTGACACTCAGGGCGGCCTATCCCATGAATAAGTCACAGGTGTGACGAAACATGTCAAAAAGGGGCGTGGCCGAGCAGTGGTGGACATTGCTAACGAGTGACGTGCAGAGGGACGGGCGTTGCGGTGTAGCCTATCTAGCAAGTGATCGGGTCTAGCAGTTGGGCGAGCGAGGAGTGGGTGAGAGAATCATAACAGACGCCTGCTTATCTCGGGTCCGCCATGACCGCATACCCTCAGGAGATTTTACAAGTTGCTGTGGTGTTTACTGTTTACTCAGTGTGCTGTGGAGGTTGTTGTGCAAGTTTTATAGTTTTACAGTGTGAGTTTAACCATTGAAGATTTGTTTGAAGTGTGTGTTAATAAACTGGTTTTACGTTATCACACCATTTGGAGCACTTTTTTTCATTTCACACATGGAACGTATCTTGCACGTGTTTTTGGATGGAGAAATGGCTAGTTGAATCCTGATGATTTGGAACCATTAAGCTTTACAGCCTTACACGCAAGTGAGGGCAATTGGAGCTGGTGAGTGAGTCTTTCAGTGGGAGTGGGCTCACAGAACACCTGGGTGTGGTGGAAGGTTTTGAAAGAAGATTCTGCACAAGGTGTTTTGAGGACCCGTTGGCATGATTTTAATGAACTGTTGTCACTTTCACTGGATCACAATTATTATATACAATAACTGTACGTTTTCATCTCCCATATATATACTTTTATATATATATATATATATATATATATATATTTCATTTTTCTGATACATATTATATAGAATCGGCACTGAGGTATAACTTGTAATTTTGTTCACTTGATGTTCACCATTTTTTATATACATGTGATTTTTTGTTATGATGTACACTATAATAGGTACGTATTAGTAGAGTAATTAATCACTGTAAGGGTGAATTTTATTTTTTAGGAAGCGCCACTTTTTTTTTCACGTGTGTTTCACATACATAAACACGTTATAGATAAAAATCATACAATATACTAGATTCTCTACAATGTGGCATCTGTAGTTAGACATTTCCATCAACTTTTATCATTAATTAAAGTTGGTGTTCACTTTGAGGCGCAGTGGTGGGCAACAAGGTATAGGGTGGTTGTTTTACTCTGGAGACCGTTTATTAGTAGAATATATATAATATTATACGGTAGTATATTAGCTTATTAACACCTTCCTTTGTAAGCAAACTACTTGCTATATATGCTATGTTTGAAACAGTGGGAAACCTGTTGTTCCTCAACCACGCATTTCTTTAATATATGCCCATACACTGTTTGTTCTTTATGACAACTGTATAAATGTCACCGGCATGGAAGGGGTTAAAACTAAGGGGCTATCAAGGGGTTAAGTGTATTCCCTAGGTGTGTTTTTAACTGTGAGGGGATGGGACTGACTAGAGTGGGAGCCAGATCGCTGTTCCTACTTAGTAGGAACACACAATTTGTCTCTCCTCCTTGTCAGAACAGTGATTTGTGTGTTTACCCACACAAATCCCCGTTCTGGCTCTCGCGCCCACTATGGCTCTTAAAGGAGCTGCCATATGGGTATGGCGATTCATGCAGCGGTGCCACTCTGCCCCAATATATCAGCATGAGCCAGTCAACAAGTGGTTAAATACACTCAATTTCTTCTCAATGGTATAAATTCATATACACTGAGCAAAATTATAAACGCAACATTTTTGTGTTTGCCCTATTTATCATGAGCTGAACGCAAAAATGTATGACTTTTTCTATGTACACAAAAAGCCTATTTCTCTCATTTTCACAAATCTGTTTAAATCTTATTAATGAGCACTTCTCCTTTGCCGAGATAATCCATCCACCTCACAGGTGTGGCATATCAAGATGCTGATTAGACAGCATGATTATTGCACAGGTGTGCCTTAGGCTCACCACAATAAAAGGCAACTCTAAAATGTGCAGTTATACTGTATTGGGGGGTCGAAAAGCATGTCGGGACTTGTAGTTCATTCAGACACATGGAGCTATGTGTCTGAATAATGCGACTGTGTAGACAAAGCCCCGCACAGTGGCAGCTGGTACGAGGGACTTCTCCCTGTACTGCTGCCACTAGGAGGGGGGCAGAGGGCAGCAGCTGTGGCACTGGGAACATGTTACATGTTCCACCCTAATAATTGGGTGGAAAATGTAACACGTTCCCAAAGGTAAACGTAATGTTTAACGTATCTACATTATTGCAAAATACTGATTTGTACACAAAGGAGATATCCTTATGACTGTATTAATCCTTCTGTAACAAGGTAGAAAAATAGTCCAAGTAAGACATTTCTTGGAAAGTTATCAAGTATTGTTTAAAGCATGTAAAGTCTATGAAATCCATCAATTTGATAATTGAAATTAATATCATTAAAGGGTTAGTTCACCTTTACTAAATGCAGATAAGGGATGTGTGTAGATGAAAGTAAACTGTAACTCTGACTAACTCTGACTAAAATTGAATAATGCCTCTGCTAGAGGTGTAGGCAATTTACATACCTCCTGAAGCCTGATTGGAATACTTCCAAAATGTTGCTAGGCTGATGCTAAGTGAGGCCTAGTCTTTACTGTTCACCTCTTCTATCACATGAGTGAGCTCTAAAAATGATGAGCTCAGAGCTACTGCATCAGGGGAGAGAAAGAGCATGTAAGGGAGTCTGAATCAGAGAAAAAGCTCACTCCTGTGATGGTGGAGATGAGCAGTAATGACTAGGCCTCACTTAGCAATGTACTATCAATGTCCTGGGAGTATTCCAGTCAGGCTTCAGGAGGTACTTAAATGGTCTACACCCATATTAATGACATTATGCAACTTTATTTAGAGCTGCACAGCTTGTTTTTATCTAAAAACAACCCTCAAACGCATAGGCGGTGAACTAACCCTTTATGATACTGACTCAGGGATTGCTGTTTGAGATATGTTTTCAGTAGATGCATCTGCAGTTGTTGGTGAACTGATTGTTTGTCAGAGAATCAGCAAGGAAAGTTGTCTAGAGGTCAGTTTTCATCAGTGCATCTCCCTGATCCTGTCTGCTCCTGTCAGCTTCCCAGGGTCCTACTCTAACCTTATTACAGATGTTCCCAGTGCTTCTGTTTCTACTTACTCTATTTATCTTCTCAGGAAACTGTGACCTGCTGAAGGTCTATTATCCTTAATAAGGGACCTGATTCCCTATTTTACGTAACTGGGTGGCCCCGCCCCTCTCTGACGCTACAGGGATGCCCCCGTGTGTCAGAGAGGGTGGGGTCACCCGGCGAAGTCACCATGTGGCCCTGCCCTCAGTTATAAAAGATCTGTCACCTAAGAGGACCGTCATTATGGCGGGTTCCTCCCATGTAGGCGGGTCGGTCGCGTTTTTTTTTTTTTTTTCGTTCCGTCGGTGGAGCAAGAGAAGAAGAAGAAGTCTATGTGGGACAGTTTTATTTTTTCATTTTTTAATAAAGGACTTGTCCCCAAGCCATGTCATTTCATTTTTAACATTTTCACACTTTTTTTGGGACCATTTCACACAGGGGGGGCCAGGATCTGGGGGTCCCCTTGTTAACGGGGGCTTCCAGATTCTGATAAGCCCCCCATCTGCAGACCAGCATAACCACCGGGCAAGGGTTGTGGGGATGAAGCCCTTGTCCCCATCAACATAGGAACAAGGTGCTTTGGGGGCTACCCCAAAGCACTCTCCCCATGTTGAGGGCATGTGGCCTGTTACAGTTCAGGAGGGGGGGCCGCTCTCTCATCCCCCCTCTTTTCCTGTGGCCTGCCAGGTTGCCTGCTCGGATAAGGGTCTGGTATGGATTTTAAGGGGGACCCCCAGGCCATTTTTTTTTTAATTTTGGCACGGGGTTCCTCTTAAAAACCATACCAGACCTGAAGGGCCTAGTATGGAATTTAGGGGAACCCCCAAGCAATTTTTTTTAAATTTTGCTTCGGGGTTCCTCTAATATTCATACCAGACCCAAAGTGCCTGGTAATGGACTGTGGGGGAATCCCATGCCGTTTTTTTCAATGACTTTTATGTGTATTGCTGGGACAGACTATTCATTATAGCGGCGAGTACTTTTAATTGACTTTTTTTCCTCTAGAAATGTCATTTTGTGCAGGGACTTTTGTAAACGCGTGAAACATGTGCCACTTTACAGGCATACTATAGACATCCCCCAGGTATGAAATTTAAAAGAATATTTCTATTTTATTGTTTCACTTTAAGCATTATTAAAATCACTGCTCCCAAAAAAAGTCAGTTTTAAAACTTTTTTTTGCATTGATACATGTCCCCTGGGGCAGGACCCAGGTCCCCAAACACTTTTTATGACAATAACTTGCATATAAGCCTTTAAAATGAGCACTTTGAATTTTTCATGTTTGTGTCCCATAGACTTTAAGGGTGTTCGCGTTTTCGAACAAATTTTTTGCCTGTTCGCATGTTCTGCTGCGAACCGAACCGGGAGGGTGTTCGGCTCATCCCTACTGATATCTATATTAAGACTGGGAGAAAGCGGTATATGACAAAAGCACTCAAGCGGAGTGTGGGACGTTTCGTTACATGGGGGTCTGCGGGCGGGGGGGCTTATCGGTATCTGGAAGCCCCCTTTAAAAAGGGGACCCCCAGATCCCACCCCCCCTGTTTGAAATGGTAACGGGTATCCCTACCATTTCTCAAAAAAAAGTGTCAAAATGTTAAAAAAACCACAAGACACAGCTTGGGGACAAGTCCTTTATTAAAAAAAAAATGTCCCACAAAGTCCATTCATCTTCTTCTCTCGCTCCGCCGACGGACCGAAAAATAAATAAAAAAGATCTGCCTCCATGGGAGTCACCCACCGTATGACGCGTCCTCGCGGGTGACAGTTCTTTTATAACCGAGGGCGGGGCCACATGGTGACATACCCGGGTAACCCCACCCCCCTCTGATGCATGGAGACTTCCCAATGGCTTCCCCATGGCATCAGAGGGGGGCAGTGCCACCCGTTTACATAACTGCTTAACCGCTTGCCGACCAGCGCACGGTGATGTACGTTGGCAGAATGGTGCTGGTAGGCAAAAGGGCATACAGGTACATCCTCCAGAATAGGAAGAACGGGGAGATGCTTTTGTAAACAAAGCATTTCCCCGTTCTGCCTAGTGACAGGACAGTGATCACAGCTCTCTCTCATCAAGAGCTTGATCACTGTCCTGTGTGTTGAAGTCCAGCCCCCTAACAGTTAGAATCTCTCTCTAGGATACACTTAACCCTTTAACTGCCCCCTAGGGGTTAACCCCTTCACTGCCAGTGTCATTTACACAGTAATCAATGCATTTTTATAGCATCGATCGCTGTATAAATGACAATGGTTCCAAAATAGTGTAAAAAATGTCCGATGTGTCTGCCATAATGTCTCAGTCCCGACAAAATTGCAGATTGCAACCATTTCTAATAAAAACATTTAAAAATGCCATAAAACGATCCCCTATTTTGTAGACGCTATAAATTTTGCGCAAACCAATCAATATATGCTTATTGAGATTTTTTTACCAAAAATATGTAGAAGAATACATATCGGCCTAAACTGAGGAGAAAAATCATTTTTTTATATATTTTTGGGGATATTTATTATAGCAAAAAGTAAATAATATTGCATTTTTTTTCAAAATTGTCGCTCTTTTTTTGTTGATAGTGCAAACAATAAAAACCACAGAGGTGATCAAATACTACCAAAAGAAAGCTCTATTTGTGGGAAAAAAAGGATGTCAATTTTGTTTGGGTACAACGTTGCACGACCGCGCAATTGTCAGTAAAAGCGACGCAGTGCCGAATCGCAAAGAGTGCTCTGGTCAGGAGGGGGTAAAATCCTCTGGGGCTGAAGTGGTCCAATGGTGTAGTATATTGTATGTAGCTGCTTTATTAATGTCTATAAAGTGGTCTCTTACATTTAAAAATGTTAAAATAGCATTAAACAGAAGGAGCGGCGTCTGAGGCGCCTCCTTACGTGACTTCCGGTTAACGTCTGCTCTCTGCCATGCCCTACGCGTTACGTCACCGCTCGTGACTTCATCTGGGGAACATTAGACATTAGTAAAGCAGCTACATTCAATATACTACACCACTGGAGGCTTCTTTCTCTTTCCTCCCCCTTCTTCCATCCCACCGGGCTGGTGGAGCCTAGGTGGGAAATCTTTTCTAATAGGTATATCCTCACATAAATTGAGAAGGCAATTCAGCCACCAACAGATGTCAAATCCAGATCACCATCACGCTATATCATACAGCGCTAACCTAAAGGCACCCATCGATGCCAGAATTTACTCCTCTTAAGGTGAGAGTTCTGAGAGCCCGATAAGACCGGGACTTTCTACATAAATATCTACGTATTTTTCCAACATATTTGATCCCAGCTGATTCACTTTGTCACTTATGAACTTCATATTTTGTTATTCATCGAATATGACGTTATTTGCATATTTATTTATTTTAGTGTAATAGTTTTTCTTTTTTACACTATATGTATATGTCACTTTTCACAGTAAAAGGTGATAGATTTGATGCGCGAGATCCCTTCATTTCCACAGTTATTAGAGTGTAATGTGAACACTTTTGATTTTGCTGCAGTCTATATTAGACATCATCACATTAGGTTTATCACTATTTCTAACGTTACATCATTTTTGCTATTTTGTTGTCACCATTCCATTATTTCTTGCAATAGCGCAAAGGACATTTCCACTTATAGAGAGGTTGACATGCTGTTTAAATTGGCGTTAAATGACTAGAGATGAGCCGAACACCCCCCCGGTTCGATTTGCGGCAGAACATGCGAACAGGCAAAAAAAATGTGCGAACACGTGGACACCATTAAAGTCTATGGGACTCGAACGAGAAAAATCAAAAGTGCTAATATGCAAGTTATTGTCATAAAAAGTGTTTGGGGACCTGGGTCCTTCCCCAGGGGACATGTATCAATGCAAAAAAAAGTTTTAAAAAACGGCCGTTTTTCCAGAGCAGTGATTTTAATAATGCTTAAAGTGAAACAATAAAAGTGAAATATTCCTTTAAATATCATGCCTGGGGGTGACTATAGTATGCCTGTAAAGTGGCACATTTTACCAGTGTTTAGAACAGTCCCTGCACAAAATGACATTTCTAAAGGAATAAAAGTCATTTAAAACTGCTTGCGGCTGTAATGTAATGTCAGGTCCCGGTAATATAGATGAAAATCATTGAGGAAAAACGGCATGGGTACCCCCCAGCCCATTGCCAGGCCCTTTGGGTCTGGTATTAATATTAAGGGGAACCCCGCACCCAAATTACAAAAAAAAGGCTTTGGGCCCCCAGGCCCTATATACTCTGAATGGCCGTATACAGCGGGGCCCGGGGTTACAAACAAGATAGGGTCTGTAGGTTTGTTCTTAAGTTGAATCTGTTTGTAATTTGGAACAGGTACATTTTTAAAGTGTAGCTCCAGCCAAAAAATCTATTTTTAAGCTTTTTGGATAACATAGGGAAGGGTTAGCACCCCTGTAATGCTCTGTACAAACGGTCAGATTTTCCTACGGAAAATGTGTGATAGGACCTTGTTGTCGGAAATTCCGACCGTGTGTGGGCTCCATCACACATTTTCCATTGGAATTTCCGACACACAAAATTTGAGAGCTTGCTATAAAATTTTCCGACAACAAAAATTGTCGGAAATTCAGATCGTGTGTACACAAATCCGACGTACAAAGTGCCACGCATGCTCAGAATAAATAAAGAGATGAAAGCTATTGGCTACTGCCCCGTTTATAGTCCCGACGTACGTGTTTAACGTCACCGTGTTCAGAATGATTGGATTTTCGGGCAACTTTGTGTGGCCGTGTGTATGCAAAACAAGTTTGAGCCAACATCCGTTGGAAAAAATCCATGGATTTTGTTGTCGGAATGTCCGATCAATGTCCGACTGTGTGTACAGGGCATAACATTTGTTTTGCTGTCTGTGCCCCTGTTCAGAAGATTTCACCTCACTTTCTGTCCCAATGACAATTTGATTTTGAAAATTTTGGGTTATTAGGGAAACTAGGATTGGTGATAAAGCATCAGTGGAGACACCTTTTTCCCATATTAACTCTTACAGGAGAAAATTTTCCCTTCCTAGGGGTAGATTTCCTCTCACTTCCTGTTATCTCCCTCTATTTGTAAGTAGGGGTCATTTGCAAGTTGGATGTTTGAAAATAGGGGGCCGCCTGTATATACTATATGGCCTGCCCTATACACTCTGTGGAAAATTGGGCCTTAGGTGTTGGTGGTACCAGAACACTGTAAGCCCTCACAGTTATTCTTGGAGGCGCTGGAATGGGCCCTGCTGTTAAATATTTGATCAAAAATTGTAATTACATGCCCCTTCTAAACAGGGGCAGAAAAATTGGGCCTTAGGCAGTGGTGGTGGTGCCCTGAACCAAAAATATTCTTAGAAGCTATCATCATGAAGATTGAGGAGGAATGGAATAGTCACTCAGCATAATAGAATAATTACTCAGCATATGCACTCTTCTAGGGATCCCACATCCATAGAAAAATCAATCGGTTACATCAGCATCAGGTGCTTAGTAGCTGGTGATCCAAGACTGATTCATTTTTATGAATGTGAGCCGATAAACAGAGTCTGTGGACAGGCGCACACTGTGATCAGTTACAAAGCCTCCAGCAGCACTGAATATGCATTCAGAAAGAACGCTGGATGCAGGACAGGTCAGTAGCTCAATTGCATATTGAGCAAGCTCTGGCCAGTGGTCCATCCTCAAGACCCAGTAACCCAGTGGATGTTTTGTTGGAAAAGTCTCCAAGTCTGATCCTGCCCATAGATATTCCTGCACCATGTAATTCAGACGTTGGTGATGGTTGCTGGAACCAATTACACCTGGGCTCTGAGGACTGAAGAATTGTCTGAAGGCATCAGTCAGCTGGCCACCTTCTCCACCGTTCTTTCTGTGACTGAACGAAGCCTCAGCAACACGTTATCCAGCACCAGGAAATTGTACCCACCTAGGCTCTGGAAACGCATTGCACAAACCTTTCTGCAAAGCCTCCCAAAGATGTTCGATTCTCTGCGAAGGCTGGATAAGTTCTGCAACCTTACCCTTGTAATGTGGATCAAGAAGGGTTGCCAGCCAGTAATGATCCCTCTCCTTGACACCATGAATCCTAGGGTCCTTGTGCAGGCTTTGCAGGACCAGGGAGGCCATGCAGCGTAAGTTTGCAGGGGCATTCGATCCTGAGTCCTCTGGGTCACTAAGGATCACATGATCCTCAACCACCTCCTCCCAGCCATGTACAACTCCATGGGTTTCTGGGGACTGAAAACGATCCCTTAAAGACTTCTGCTGATGCTGAGTGTTATCCTCCACCTCCATGCTGACACAATCCTCCTCCTCTTCTTCTTCCTGTATGATCGGTGGGCCCACAGGACTACTATCTGGAATAAAGGGGGCCTTGAGAGGTAAAGAAGTCCTCCTCTTCTCCCCGCTATTCTGCCTCCAGTGCCCTGTCCATTATTCCAGGAAGCGTGTGCTCCAACAGGAAGGCAAGAGGTGCAGTATCACTGATGCATGCACTGTCACTGCTCACCATCCTCGTGGCCTAGTGAAAAAAAGCCAAGCTCCCCTGACCCTGACCTAGTGCCATACTCACACAGGTACTCATTGATGGCCCTCTGCTGCATGTGCGGCCACTGCAGCATTGCCAATGTTGAGATCCACATGGTAGGCATATCACAAATGAGGCGGTTCTTGGGCAGGTTGCATTCTCTTTGAATGTCAGCCAGCCGAGCACTGGCATTATATGACAGGCAGAAATGACCACAGACTTTCCTGGCCTGTCTCAGGAGATCCTGTAAGCCCGGGTACCTGCTCAAGAACCGCTGCACCACCAGTTTCAGGACGTGAGCCAAACAGGGAACATGGGTCAAGTGTCCCTGTCAGAGGGCAGAGAGGAGGTTGGTGCCATTGCCGCATACAACCATTCCTGGCTGAAGCTGGCATGGTATCAACCTCTGCAGAGCTGCCAGAATCTCTGCCCCAGTGTGGCTCCTGTCCCCTAAGCAGACCAACTCAAGCACTGCATGGCATCTTTTTGCCTGAGTGCTTGTGTAGCCCCTTGAACGCCTATGGAGCACCGCTGGTTCAGAGGACAAATCAGCAGAGGAAGAAGACATAGAGGAAGAAGAAGAGGAGGGGGTGGAGGAGAGAGCTGTGGCAGAATCACCACTACTAGAATTTTGAAGGCGTGGTGGCGGAACAAGCTCCAACAATACTGAACCCTGTCCTGCATCCTTCTCAGCTGCCAGCAGAGTTACCCAGTGCACCGTGAAAGAAAGGTAACGTCACCTTACTGCTGACAGCCCTGTCCAACGAGGCCAAGACATTGTCTTCCACGTGCTGGTAGAGAGCCAGAATGGCCTTCTGTGAAAAGAAATGGCGTTTGGGAACCTGCCACTGAGGTACTGCACATTCCACAAATTCACGAAAGGGGGCAGAGTCTACCAGATGAAAAGGCAGCAGTTGCAGTGCTAGCAATTTGGCTAAGCTAGCATTCAGACGCTAAGCATGTGGATGGCTGGGACTGAATTTCTTTTGATGGTTTAGCAACTGGTGTGGGGAAATTTGCCTGCTAAAATCCGATGTTGGTGTACCGCTAGCAGATTGGCCGCAAGTACTTTGGACACCTATTTCTATACCTTCATTCCTCTCAGTGCAGGTTTCTGAGAGGACTGGAGGTATAGTGGGGTTGGAGATCCAAGCTGATGAGGCGCAAGGAGAGGTCTGCCTTGTTCTTTGATGTGGGTCTTTTAAGTGCTGTTGCCAACGGACTGCAAGGGAGGTCGTCATATGTCTGGTCAAGCATGTGGTGCCCAAGCAGCTGCTGTTTTGGCGCTTGATACACTTCAGACATATGGTGCAAACAGCAAACGTACAATCTGCTGCACACGTGCTAAAAGAGGCCCACACCACAGAACTGCTTAGATCTGCGGTGTGATGCAATAGGGTGGCTGCCCTTAAGCTGCCCCCTGGAGGGCATCCTGCCTCATTGGAGATGTGCCTCCTCTTCTTCCTCCTCCTCTTCTCTTCTATCAGGCATCCAAGTAGAGTCAGTGACCTCACCATCCCCTCCCTCCTTGTCACTGGAGCTTGGCAGTATGCTGCAGCTGGGGGAACATGACTGCCAGTTTCTTGACCTTCTTGGGCACCCCTCTCTCTAGGCTCACGTTACTCCCTTCCTCAACCTGGGTACCATCATCGGAGCCTTCAAATCGCTGCGCACCCTCCTGCAGCATGTACCCGACACTGTGGTCGAATAGTTCGGGGGACTCCTCCATGAATGATGGTGGGGCTAGGGAAGGAGTGACTGTTGATATGGGGCCGATGGAATAGACCGCTTTGGCAGCTGCATTGGCAGGCAAACTATTCTGAGCCTGGGTGACAGAGGATGAGGAGGATGAGGATGGCTTTGTTATCCATTCCACCAACTCTTCTGCATGTTGTGGCTCAATAACATGGCCAGCTGCAGAAAAAAAGGACAAGCGTGCCCCATGGCCATGTGCTGAGGATGCACCGTGTCCATGACCAGCACTGTCGACTGTAGACACAGAGCCTGCTTGCCCTCTTTTTGTATGTTCCCCCAGCTGCAGCATACTGCCAAGTTTGCTCCATGGCTCCAATGGCCTGAGCCATGATTGACCAAAGGCACCCTGCCTTTGGCCAATTATGGCTCTCTTAGCTGAGGGCGCTGGGATTGGCCAAAGCATGCAGTCATGGTGCATGCTTTGGCCAATCATCATACAGCAATGCATTATGTGGCATTACGCGGTGCTCGAATTTGGCGCAAATGCCCATAATGTTTGGTTTTTGATGAACGGGCGAGTCAAACTCATGTTCAATTTGAACATAAAGCTCATCCTATAAATGACATCTCCCAGCTGCTTCATTCTGTTTGTAAGCAAATTTCTGAGGATTCTCTGCATCTATATCAGACCCTTATCCTATATGAAGGTTTGATGTTAATGGGGACACCACAAAGAAAAACAGTGTGTGGTTTAAAGGGAAACCCCAAACAAAAAAAAGTTCCCTCAAAATCCATTTCAAAACTCATGAAGCCTGCCTGGATAGAAACTGGGGGGGGGGAAGCATATGCCCTCACTCCCCAATATGGGGGGACCCCCTGATGAAGCACCTTGTTCCCATGTTGAAGACGACCCTAACCTGGTAGCTGTGGGGGTCTGCAGACAGAGGGCATATTGGAATCTGAAATACCTTTCTAAATAGATGACCCCAAGATACCCCCCTCCTTGGCTGGATTAGTAAGGGGTACATAGTACTCTTACTCATTCACAATAAAAAATGTAACAAAGCAAATAAATAATCACACTTAAATAAAGGAAAAGTCCTTAAAAACCCTAAAAATTGTTTCACAATGTTAATCCATTCTCAATCATGTCATCCAGTGAATCAGATCCATATTGATCATGACACACAATGCTCACTGACCCATTAAGGCAAAAAAAAAAAACAAGCTGACCAATCTGCACCTACTGAATAATGTATGCTAACAACAGCTCCCTGAATTGTCATCTGCAAAGTAAAAAAAGGGGCTGGAATAGTGGCTGATATCATTACACGTGGTCATGGCCATACAGTACACAGTCAATGTCACTGCCCAAATATGGCCACTTTGGCTATATTGGGGTAATAATGTTAACCACTAAGCCTGCCCTTTTGTTCAAGTGTCAGGGAATTCTGAGGCAGCAAATCAATGTTGTTGGTGATGTCACTGGTTGCTAAGGACGTGGCTTGTGTGGGAACCAGCTGCCTCCTGAACAACCTTTGACAAAGGGTTATTCTTTTGAAAGTGCAAGACCTACTGGTACCCCACTGTCAATCCCACAATTTACTCAATAATTATCTAATTTAATGGATTTGAGCATGCAACAATTACAATTATTTTACCTTTTAGCATCCTCTGATAAAAAATAGATAGATAGATAGATAAATAGATAGATAGATATTTAATTATATATTTGACTCATTTTTGTTCAGCATTTTTAATAACATTTAAAAAATTAAGCATATGGTCATATTTAGTTTAATGATGCTAAAAATGAAATTGCAAGATCAGCTATGCCCTCACCATAAGAAAATAAAAATAAAAATAAACTCTATTTTAGTGAAATTAAATTTGAAAATGGGATTTAATTTAATTCTGTGCATTTTTAATTTGAATTCTAATTTTTTATATATATACACACATTTGAATATATTTATAAGCATGTTGAGATTTTTTTAAAACAGTTTACTTACTAAGCAAATATTTAAGAAACACATTTCGACTGATGGGAATAGTAATTAGAACCTAATTAAAAATATGCTGAATAATTTAGAATATAACTTTAAAATGTCTCTAATGAAGATATATTAAACAAATGCTGGGTACAATTATTAGCAGAAAACTCAAAGTTTGCTTTGCTTTACAAGAAGCATTACTTTCTTTATAGTAAAACAAACCAAACAGTAAATGTGTAAACAAATTAATAAAACACTTTAAGGTAATGAGTTAGATATTTCCCATGAACTGACTTGATAAGGCTCACAAGCTACTGCACTTAATTTCAGTTAAATTAGAAAGGGTAGTCAAGGTTACAAAGGAAGCCCAAAGCAAAGCAGTAAATGTGCAAACTCTATTACAAAGCAACCTCCATATCCTCAAATGTGGTTTAAGCGTTGCACATCGTCATCTTTAGCTCATTTTATTTAATTTGTTTACTAATGTGAATTTTTTATCCCTTGGCTTAAACATAGGCTAGATTAAAAATGATTAGAGCTAAACATGTACTGTACAGGCTAATACCTCAACTTGGCTCTTAGTCAAAGTGACAGGATCCTTGTCCTATTAGGCTGTAAAGGCACCTAGCCAAAATGAGAAAAATCTAGACATCTGGTATTCAAGCCAAACAGCCTGACCACACCCAGCAACTAATCTGCAATGTGTACAGTTACAGATCTACTGTACCATAATCAGTAAATTTACATAGCACTGGATTATATCTGCATCTCTAGCTGCAAGATGCTCTATCATTAATAAATTTCCTTATGTTTATTTTGTTTCTATTCATGTGTAAGGCATGCAATTCTGGGCATGTTTAGAAGTAATAGTCTGCAAATAATTTATACTCTTTCTGGGTCACATTATTTAGCAAATAGCAGTAGAAGAAACAGGTGAGCACCTTATTTTTTGCATAACAATGGGAGAGAGCTATTGATCTCTGTGCTCACAGTTGGGAGTTTTCCCATCATTCTTAATTTTACAATAATCACTAAGCCCGGGTTCACACTACAACGGGCTGCGGATCGCACAGGAGTGCTGTGCGTCCCTGTTCCCCATTTCAGGGACGAATCAGGGCCGATTCTATGCCTGAATTCGGCCCTGAAATGGAGCCAAAGACGCACAACGTTTTTGTGCAGTGCGCTCCGCAGCCACCCCGGAGATATGTGAACCGGCTCCATAGGGAGCCAGTCACATTCTCCTGCTATGCGAATTAGATGTGCGGAAACGCACATCTAATTCGCATAGGTGTGAACCCGGGCTAAAACAGGAATAGAAGGAATTCTGAGTGCACAAATGCTCTAACCACACATTATAAATATTTATTTTTACTTCCTGCATGCCTCAGAGTTATAAAGGGAGATTAAATCACCCAATGCGGGGGCGTGGCCTGGCTGCTCGGGAAGATGGACGCTTGAGAGACTAGCTCCCGCTACTTCACAGCCTCTATGCTCCAGCCAAGCGCCTAAACACACTGCCAGACTCTGAAAGATGGGGACAGCTTTGAGGACATCCTCCGCCTCCCGCTCCCGTTCACCAAGAGGACACCAGCAGAACGGTATGAGCCAGAGTATCCCCGAAATGTTCCGCTCCCAGAGATCTAATATGGCGGCGTCCCGCCACACTCCCTCACAGCTCTCAACACCGCCACTGCCTGGAATGCCTGGAGCGACTCCCAGCCTCATCGCCTCAGATTCCGGAGCCCACAGCGCGCTCGCACAGCAATACCCAAGCCTCCTAGACCTCAGAACAGTGGCGGCTGATATTAAAGATACTCTGGCAGCTGCCATAGCCGACCTGCGCATTGATTTACGCGCCATGGCTGACAGAGTGCAAGATGTGGAAAAAACTACAGCCCAGCACCACACTGTCCTCCGCAAAGTGACCCACAAAATTGATGCACACACCATTCAATTGAGAGACCTACAGAGACATGTGGAAGATTTGGACACTAGGGGCAGAAGACACAACCTCCGTGTCAGAGGAATGCCCGAATCTGTTGAAAATTACCAGCTTCCTGCCGCCATTACATTCCTATTCAACAACATATTAGACCGGCCAGCACAGACCAACATAGATATGGAGAGAATCCACCGTGCACTCAGACCCAAAGGTAAAGAATCTGACCCCCCCAGAGATGTGGTGTGCTGCCTGGTGGACTACAGGTTGAAGGAAGACATACTCCGCAAAGCGAGAACTAGGATCCAATCCACCCATGGTGGCTCGGAGATACACATATACCAAGATCTATCTGGCATTACCTTGCAAAACAGACGGGACCTGAAACCACTCCTAGAAGCACTTCGCGCCAAAGCCATACCATATAGATGGAAGTTCCCCTTCGGTCTCTCCGCTACCTACCACGGCCGCACAGCACTACTTAGAGTACCCGAAGACCTGCCGCCTTTCTGCGACGCCATGGGCATCCCTATGATGGAAGTCCCTAACTGGTACGCCGAATTCCGCCTCCCCCCACCTCCCCCCACCTAAGAGAGATCAACGGCACGAAGAATCTATGGAAACGCAGGAAACCAGATATCGCAGACGCAGATCACCGTCGGGCAACAGATCGCACACATCCTCCAGAGGGAACCGCAATGACGTCAGTCCAACCGACTCTCCGCGATCAAGACGAGCCAGAAGAGATTTTGGCCCGACTCACGATCGCTCTCCACCTATCTGAACAGAGGCTCGCCGCATGCAAAGAAAAGTTACCAGGTGTTTCTGTTTTCTTTTTTGTTTTTTCTCTTTTTTCTTTTAGGAACGTTTAAGCTCATGCATTCCACAGTTGGACAGTTCCCGACGTTCACTTTTGCGACCTCTAGATCTGATTAGGTAAGCAACACTCGATCGCTTTTGAGGACTCAATTTTTTTACCACTCAAAAGTCTCTGCTCATTTTACTCCTGTGATCTGAGACAATGAGTCTCCAAATACGAGACTATTTTACCCAAAAAGGAATGTATTCTTTGCCCCATCACTTTCTTATCGATCGATTTAACAGGTTGTACATTGGAACTGTTTCTTGCTTTGCTCAACTATTTAATCTGCCTATAGATAATACATGTGGTATGTTACTCATGTTATCCACATGCATCACATTTAAATGTTCTAACGTAACTAACTCACTGCCATACGTAACAAGAATGGTATATGTATGCAGGGTGTGTTGATATGAGCTGGCCGGGGCTTCCCTACTGCCAATCACACTTTAAACTCGCCCCCAATGTCTCTAATTATTCACGAACCTCCCAGACATAAGCCTGCTTATCTCTGACTAATCCGCCTCATCTGGCACTTTGCATACCTACCGCCCCTCCCATTCTATCTATGATTCACATACCCGGAGATGCTAATAGCAGTGGTGGAGACCAAGGCTGGCTCATTTCATTTCTTTCCTAAATCTGACCTTGTTTCACATACATAACACTAACTAACAGGGAGTACCTCATAACTTACCCAGCAGATGAAGATAGGTCACACGTGCTATAGGGACTCATAACATAACTCTCCCTTGATCAACTATGACCCCATTTTCCACGAACAATAAGGTAAAATCTTATACCCCGTTCTATAGAAAACACTCATTCGTCCCATACGTAAAATGGAGAAACCTCCGATCCCGTAACTCCTACTCTTGGTCTCACCTGGGACAGGAGTCAGAAACCTCAGGACATTCTCATGTTCAGATTAAGTTCTTAATATACATACCAAGTTCTGTTTGTTGTTGGGTTTTACCAATTGTTGAATTTCTTTCTGCAAGGCCTTAATGTTTGAACTCCATTGCACCTGATCTCCATGGCTGGTCCGGCCATACATAAATACACATACAGCGGTTAACAAAACTGGGCACCTATGGTGGACTGCGATTTCCTCCCTGACCTAACGGTCCGCCCGACTTACCAATATATAAACATACCCATTTATTCCATTCACATATCCAACACCAAAGACAGGAACATAAGGAAAACCAAAAGAGAAATGGCACAAACACACACAACGCTTCCCAAAAACATATATTCATCCCGTCTCTGGCTTAGACAGTAGCGGTATACCACAATCCTACTTCACTTCTCATCTTTCCCGTGTAGACTTTCTCAACCCCCACACAGTAGTTTGGACAGGTGAGGACCTCTCTTAGACAGGTTCTCGCTGCCCTCACTCTGTACCTTACCGAACATATTAACACAGGTATTGGATTTGAGTCCAGGCCTGCTCGGTTTACGGTTTAGGAGTATCAACCTCCTAATATACCCCCTTTCCCTTATCCTCTCCTCGTCTACCCCATCCCCCTCGCTCCCTTACGCAACACCTACACCACTTACACATACACACAGTGTAAGCACTTGATAGCGAAATGCCACCCCCTAGAAGAGGTGACACCCCCCAGGTCAAGCTGTACTCCTTAAACATACGGGGACTCAATACCCCCGAAAAAAGATCACAATTACTTCTACTACTACGGAAAGCCAAAGCAGATATAGTGTTTCTTCAAGAAACGTACTTCAGATCGGACGCCATTCCCAAACTTTTTAACTCATCTTACCCAACAGTATACCATGCCACAAATAAAGATGCCAAATCTAAGGGAGTTTCCATCCTAATTTCCAAAAATTGTCCCATTCAGATATACGACACAATGATTGACAGCAACGCACGATACATCTTTCTGAAAGACAAATTGCACAACAAGCCTGTTACATTGGCTAACCTATACGCCCCCAATAGGCAACAGGTCCCCTTTTTTCGCGACACCCTACAACACCTCTCCATGTTTTCAAAGGGTCTGTTGGTTGTTGGGGGTGACTTCAACTTAACCCTTAAACCCTCCATGGACGCATCTTCAGGTGCATCCTCTATTACCTATCGTGCACTCCGCGCAATAAAAACGCAACTGGCCAACCTAACTCTACACGACGCATGGCGCACATTGCACCCAAATACTAAAGACTATACACTATACTCATCACCTCACAATAGGTATACAAGGATAGACTACCTTTTCCTGTCACAATACGACCTAGATTCACTTCTGACCGCTACAATCGACCCAATGGTAATATCGGACCATCATCCTATTTCCATCACAATTACATTCCCAGCCTCCTACCCGAGATATCCGAACTGGCGATTAGATAACTCTATCCTCACGGATCTTGCACATCAGAAGAGACTTAACGATTGCTTGTCCCATTACTTTCGAGAAAACGCTTCCCCCGACACCAACTCAGTGACCCTATGGGCGGCTCATAAATGCGTCATTAGGGGAGAATTAATTTCAATAACTTCGCAACAACGCAAAGCCAGGCAAGCACTTCTAAACAAACTATCTGACAGAGTTCGATCTCTAGAAGGAAAGCACAAGCAATCGTTAACGGATCAAAATCTCCAAGAGCTATTGAAAGCCAGAGAGGATCTCCTAGAGGAAATAGGGAAATCAACCAGACGTAAATTCGCCCTATCGCAAACATTTTTTTACGAATTTGGGAACAAATCTGGTAAAATGCTCGCCAGAGCCCTCCAATCCAAAAGAGCAAACTCAACTATCCACAATCTCCTAGACCCACGAGGGAACAAAATAGAATCTTCAATCGATATAGCAAACCAGTTTCAACAATTTTATTCCAAATTATATAATTTGAAGACTCACCCAACGACTGACCCAACTGATGACAGGAAAAAACTGATAGAGGACTTCCTATCGCAATTTGGCCCACATCCCATCACTACTGCAGAAGCCAATGAGTTAGATAAACCTTTCACAAAGGAACTCATAGCTGCCCTTAAACAACTAAAACCAGGCAAAAGCCCTGGCCCTGATGGTCTACCTGTCGGCTACTATAAGACCTTCACTGATACACTCCTACCACAGTTACTAAACACCTTCAACTCACTATATACCCAACCTGACAAATGTAAGGACCTTCTCGAAGCTCACATTGTGATGATACCAAAACCGGGTAAAGACACTACCATAGTTTCCAATTACAGACCTATTTCGCTTATCAATGTAGATATGAAACTCTACGCAAAAATTTTGGCAAACCGTATACTCCCCCTACTCCCCTCGCTGATTTCCCTAGATCAAGTTGGATTCATCCCCGGGCGAGAGGCCAGGGATAATACCCTGAAAGCTATTAATATTCACCACTGGTTATCGTCCTCCAACACCCCGGGTTTCTTCCTTTCCCTCGACGCGGAGAAGGCATTTGACAGGGTGGCCTGGGACTACATGACAGAAGTCTTACGCAAATTGGGGTTTAAAGAACGCATGCTTCAATACATTTTAACCCTCTATTTGTCCCCAACTGCAAAAATCAGGGTTAACGGTGTTCTGTTGGATGCCTTCTCCGTGTCCAACGGAACCAGACAGGGGTGTCCCTTATCCCCCCTCATATTTATACTCACAATGGAACCAATACTCCGCAGGATTAAGGCGAATCAAACCATCAAAGGAGTCGAAATAGCCAACAAACAATACAAAATTGCAGCGTACGCTGATGACATTCTCCTATTCCTAACAGACCCCATCACCACACTACCTAATTTATTAAAAGACTTTTCCCTCTTCAAGGAACTGTCCAATCTCCAAATAAATTTCTCCAAATCTAAAGCCCTTAACATTTCCCTACCAGATTCCACAGTGACCCTCTGTAAAGCCAACTTTCCGTTTGGATGGGATGCACAAGCCATTACATACTTAGGGATCCAGCTTCCCAGCAACCTAAGTGACCTCTACCCTAAAAATTATGCTCCCATTCTACAAACAATAAGGAAGGACGTCCAAAACTGGAATAGAGGCACATTCTCATGGTTTGGAAGAGCAGCAATTATAAAAATGAACATCCTCCCCAGACTCCTCTATCTACTTCAAACAATCCCGATTAAATTACCACAGACATTCTTTGATACATATAAAAAGCTTTGCCTACAATTTCTATGGGCTGACAAACAGTCACGTATACACTGGAAAAAATTGGTAATCCCTAAATTGAAAGGAGGAATCGGCCTCCCTGACATACAAAAATATTATTGGTCGTGCCACTTAGCTAGAATCATAGACTGGCACTTACATTCAGGGACTAAAGCGTGGATTGATATAGAGGGAAACTTTTCCTCTCTGCCTATTCACCACTTACCATGGATAAGCCCACCCAAAACACCGCACGAAAACAAATCACATCCCCTAACAGGCCCCACGTTACAAATATTTCGCACAGTCTGTAAAAAAGTGAACATTGCCTCCTCACCCGGTCCACTGACCCCACTTAACTGGAACCCGGACTTTCCCCCAGGCATCACACATCTTGACACTGATAATGAACCCACACCGAGGTCCATCAGAGCAGAATCCTTCTTTGACAAAGGAAAATTATTATCCTTTCAACACATCCGAACTCGACTTCCTGACACGGACATACCCTTCTTTAAATATCTCCAAATTCATCATTTCTTACAGAGCTCTAATCCACAATCCCAATGGTACAGAGACCATACCCCGTTCTAAGCCCTATGCACGAGTCACAGCCCCCAGAGACACATCATCTCAGTCATGTACTCTCTGCTGTTCCCCGACACACCGTCCATGGAAGCCAAAAATGGGAGAGAGAATTATCCATAAACCTTACACAAGAAGACTGGCATAACATATATACTCACATTCATAAAGGATCTATAAACGTATCCGCACAAGAGAATGGATACAAACTATACTCTAGATGGTATAGAACACCAGACAGAATCCACAAATTCCTCCCTCAGGTATCTCCGCTTTGTTGGAGATGCAACACCGCTCACGGCTCTCTACTGCACATTTGGTGGGAATGTCCCCTAATCACACCATACTGGACAGAAGTTCACCGACTTATCTCGCAGATCACAACGTATGCCCCTGACTTCTCGCCGGCCCAATATCTCTTACACCATACATCTATACCACCATCGACCTATAAAAAAACTCTTACTATACATCTCATAAATGCGGCGAAACTCTGCATTCCCACGCATTGGCGGACTACTTCTCCTCCCACCATTGCTGAATGGCTCCGTAGAATAGGGAAAATAGCTGAGATGGAAGATATAATACACCAAGCTAGGGATACGCCGACTAAATTTTATACAACATGGGTTTGTTGGTTACATTTCAAAGAAACGACAGACTACAACAACATCATGTTGAAACCTGCATAGCTTGACCTGGGGGACGAGATGGTACATACTGCCTCACGTACCAGCACCACACTCGGTCTCGAACTTCCCACCCCCTCCTTCCTTCCCTAACACCCCTTTTTGTTTTTATTTTTAATCGTTGCCTCTCCACATACATTCACTATCCACATAGACAGATCTTAGTAAACAGGATTCACATCGACTATCCACAGTAACAACAGGACCTACACCCAAGATGACTATACCGGAGAGACCGGCTAGTTAAAGGTATGATCCTAATGCATTTCCAACCTTGCCCACGCACAGTTAGTTCCCGCTGGGGGTGCGTGTGGCACAGGTTTAACACCCGGTCCCTAAGAATAATTCCAGGCCTTATGCCTTAGTTTCAGTCCGAAACTTTGTGCCACGTATATACGTGTCCTAGAGTGTTATAAATATAACATTTTGGTTCATGCTCCTGCTTTTGTTTGTAACGATGTATTACAAGTGTAATTCAATGTCAAATTATTTGTAACCTGCTATTTCTTCAATAAAAATATTGAAACAAAAAAAAAAATAAATCACCCAAGGCAATAAAGAAAAAACAGAGAGAGGTTCTAAACCATATCTGTTTTACCCAAAATAACATTTTGTATGCATGTCTACTATCAGTAAAATACATGGTGATCCTGCCATGAAGGTCCTCATTGAGGCATTTTCTGATTTGGAGGGGTAATCTCCCAAGTGCCCTGTGTTGTCACCCTTCCTGTACAGATTATAAGCAGTTATGTCAACACTCACTGAACACGCTGTTTGCACTCCTGAAATAGACAACTGTAATAGCTATCAAAATTACAATCAGCCCCAGAGCAAGTGGGGGGTGTTTTAGCCACACGGCATCAACATCCAGAACAATACTCTATGGGGCATCGCATCCAGGACATTACTTCCACTTCAGCAGCAGCACAGACTATGTTCATTCTAAGCACACATGTAAGCAGTTGATACTGATTGGCACATTCTCCCTGTCCTTCTTTCAAAGTAGACTTCAGACGGCTTATATCAAAACAAAGTTTCTGTATATACCAACACACCTACAAGTTATTGCACTCACTGGGGTATCAATGTCCAGTAATGACTACTGAGTAGCAAATAAATATCAACTATGCAACTCCTCAGAGACTCTGTTATATCTGTAGGAAATAAAGGAGGATATTTTGAAATACATGAACAGAGAAAGCACTTCGTTGTGTAGTTAATTGTAACTCGTTCTAGAAAAACAAATACTAATTGCAAGCAATAGTAGAAAGCAGGGGTATCAATGTAATAGTCCTGGAGTGGAACATTCAGCAGTCTCTGAAAAGCTGTAAATGTTCAAATCTCTATTGCCTGAAAGGATATTATGAAGAAATACTGTCCTAAACACTAATTTTAATTACCAAGGTACCCACCAATAGCCAACAACAGCAATGCTGGAAGACTTGCTGGCTGATGACTAGGCACACCTATTCTAAACTAATGTGATAATTACAGAGGTTGGGAAAAAAATAGGATTTTTATAACAGCTTACCTGTAAAATCCTTTTCTTGGAAGTACATCACGGGACACAGAGCACCATATTTATTACTGAATGGGTTATAGGCCACCTTCAGGTGATGGACACTGCCATAGTTAAAGACAGAAAGTCCCACTCCCTTTATAACCCCTCCCATCCCGGGAGTACCTCAGTTTTTATAGAAAAGCAAAATACATATATCCCAAAAAAGAGGGGAGGGACCTCTGTGACCCGTAATGTACTTCCAAGGATTTTACAGGTAAGCTGTTATAAAAAACCTATTTTCTTTTTTGTACATCACGGGACACAGAGCACCATATTAATTACTGAATGGGATGTCCCAAAGCTATGCAATCTGAGGGGAGGGGGACACAAAAAACAAATGCAGACCGCCGTCACGCGAGAGGACCTATACTGCTGCCTGCAGAACACTGCGCCCAAAGGTGGCATCCTCTTGCTAACCTACATCCCCTTGATAGAATTTTGTGAATGTATGTACTGATGACCAGGCCCAGACTGGGACAAAAAATAGGCCCGGGCATTTAAGACTGAGAAGCCAATTTTTCCAGGAACCGGGGGGGGGGGGTTCATTTGGCATTCGCGGGGGGTGGCTGGTGTCGGTGTCCTCCACATTGTAATGTGCAGGGGACACTGTGCTATAATGGGAACAGCACTGTAAAGTGGCACTGTAATGATTACAGTGCCCCTTTACAGGCAGGCCCCTTTATATTACAGTGCCCCTTACTTATGCCCCCCTTTTTCTCTGTAATCACAGTGCCCCCTTTTACTCTCTGCTCACTGTGCAGGTCTCCAGCTCCTCCTGTCCCCTTACATCAGAGTCCACACAGACCCCCCTTACATCAGAGTCCGCAGAGACCCCCCTTACATCAGAGTCTGCACAGACCCCGCTTACATCAGAGTCCGCACAGCGGTTCCCTTACATCAGAGTCTGCACAGAGCCTCCTTACATCAGAGTCCACACAGAGGTCCCCTTACATCAGAGTCCGCACAGAGGTCCCCTTAAATCAGAGTCCGCACAGGGCCCCCTTACATCAGAGTCTGCACAGAGGTCCCCTTACATCAGAGTCCACACAGAGGTCCTCTTACATCAGAGTCCGCACAGAGGTCCCCTTACATCAGAGTCTGCACAGAGCCCCCTTACATCAGAGTCCACAAAGATGTCCCCTTAGAGTCTGCAGAATTACCACTTACTGTATGGGGGAGATCTGTGGACTCTAATGTAAAGGGGAACCCTGATTTAAGGGGGAATGCTTTGGTGCAAAAGGAAACTCTGATGTAAGGGGGTCTCTGGTCACCAAAGCCCCCCTCTTGCATTAGAGTCCACAGAGCACCCCTTAAATTCATTTTACACACTGGGAGGCAGGCAAGAGGGTAATTTAACTCACCCCAAGATGGAGGCTCAGGACAGGCTGTCTGTAGCATTTATCTTCTGAGTTCAAACTTCCTTCACATCTCCCTGTGTGTGTGGGCGGGGCAGACACAGAAGTACAGGGGCGGGAGGAGGAGGAGCAGTGTGTTAGAGAGACACACAGCTCAGCCCGTGCAGCCACTAACGTCATTTGTAGTTCCGCCGGAGACAGGCATGGCCGCATATCAGTAGGTGAGTGGCGGCCTGTGTTAACCCTGCCCAGGCTGCGGTCGTTACTTACCTCCTGCTGTGCGGTCCGGCCCACGGGGGAAAATGCCCGGTCTGCCCTATGGCCAGTCTGGGCCTGCTGATGACAATGTTGTGGCCTTGCAAACCTGAGCCATGGAGGCTTGATGATGCACTGCCCAAGAAGCACTAACTGCCCTGGTAGAGTGCGCTCTAGGACGAATAGGTGGAACTTTCCCTTTTAAATCGTAGGCCTGAATGATGACCTGATGAATTCACCTAGAAATGGTTGATTTTTTTTTTTTTAAATGTTTATTGGGTTTTATGGCATACAATAGTATAAAACGGAGTGTAACAAAGGTTACAGCGTATTAGTTGTTACAATTTGTAAAGAACAATGACTTCTCACAGTAGTTGAAATAAAGGCTTGTCATGTCAGTTACAACAAATGAGAAGAAACAGAAAACATAAAAATAAAAAGAAAAAATTAGGGGAAGGGGAGGTCAGGGGAGTTCGTGTTTGCCATCTTATCAACACTATGGAGCGTAACATTGCTCGACATATGAAATCTTAACATCCAGGTATCTTCAGGAGTGGAGGCAGCGTGTGTGCATATCTGGCTGAGCATGGGATATATTGGTCAGGGTATAATAAATAACCTGATTGATCTCACTATACTAAGAAATATTGAGTAATAAATGTGGGGGGGTGGATGCTAAGGAGCAAAATGGATTTGTGGATATCCTACGGTGGGTTAAAAGTAAAGGAGTCCGGGGTGGGGTGTATTTTAAGTCGGCCAAGAGAGTTGGAGAGATCTTTTGTCAAGTACCATTTCGTGTAGCGGAATTGGGGGCATTATATCCATCAGTGCCTGTGGAGCGAATGTAGCTTTGATGTATTTTCTCCATCTTTTGAAAAAACGGGAAGTCGATCGGGAATTAAGGGTGATGGTGTCCAATCTCTCTAGATGGAAAAGTGATGCCAAGGCCTTTTTAAACATTGTTAGGGTAGGTGGAGTAGCTGATATCCAGTGAGACATAATAGTCCTGCGAGCCACTAGAAGACACAGGTGAGCCCAATGTGGAATATTTTGTGAGACCCTCGTAGGTGATGAGGGTGAAGGGGGTATGCTAAACAGGCATAATAGGCAGTCCTTAGTACACTGAATTTTGTGGACCTCGTTGATGTAGGTGATCACCTTAGTCCAATAAGCATCAATCTTGGTACAGTCCCAGAGCCTATGTAGTAAGGTGGGGCGAGGTAGGTTACACCAGGAACATTGGTGGACATGGGTGGGGTCCTCCTTGTTGAAACGGAATGGAAAATAGGCCCTGTGAATGATCTTGAATTGTGTTTCCCTCCAAGATTCGGAAGCAGTAAGATTGCAGACTGTTTTGTATCCCTCAAGGATTTTTTCAGGTAGAGACTCGTCCTCTAATACATGTGACCACTTTTGAAAGGGTTTGAGGGCATATTTCCGTGTTTGATGTTGTATGAGACAAGAGTAAATATTGGAGATGGAGTAGTTATTGCTTTTGATGAGAGTATCAATGCAGGATGTTTCAAGTGGATTGGTATTGGGGCCAGAGCATGATTTGAGATAGTTGATGAGTTGGTGATGGAAGAAAACATGAGTTGGTGGTAGGGAGTACTCCCGCATCAGGGTTTGAAATGGTTTGAATTTGCCCGGCTTGTTGAGATAGAAAGACGAGACATCCGTGAGGCCTTTAAGTTTCCATTGGCCAAAAGCTTTATGGATGATAGATGAAAGGAACATAGGGTCGCCTTGTATTTTGAGGTATTTGGAGATGCTGGATGGCAATTTAAGCAGTTTTCTTACTTCTCTCCATGCAATGACCGTATCCTTAATTAGTACACTTGTTTTGAGGTGGGGGGGTAATGTATATTGGGATTGGAATGGAGGATGGCCGAGAGGTCATATGGGTGTACCATAGCCTCTTCTAAGGATAAGTTAGAATATTTAGAACCACCAGTTAACCAGTCTAAGCCCTGTCTAAGTAAGCATGCCAGGTTGTAGAAACGCATATTGGGCAGTCCCGCCCCACCCTCGCCCTTCGGGAGACATAGTTTCTGCAGCGCTATGCGAGGTTTCTTGCGAGACCATATGAAGGCAGTTAGGGCCTTCTGGATTTTTTGGATATCTGAATGTTTAATTAGAAGAGGTATGGTCTGCATTGGGTATAGCAAGCGTGCGAAAGATACCATTTTGAAAAGGTGGCATCTCCCAAAGAGCGAGAGAGGTAGGGCCCCCCAAGCCTCCAACTCCTTCACAATTTTGGTTATCAAAGGGGGGTAATTCAAAGAGTACAGAGAGGATGGTTCACGTCCTATTTTAATGCCCAGGTATGTAATATGTTGGTTGGCTATAGCCAGGGGGGATAGGTGTTTCCATTTACTGGAAAGATGAGGGTGCAATGGTAGGATCTCACTCTTATCGAAGTTGATTCTGAACCCCGAGCAAAGTCTAAAGTCTGAAAAAATTTGTTTGAGTCTGTCAAAATCTGCTATAGGGTCGGTAGAGAACAATAGTATGTCGTCTGCAAATAGCGCCGAACGAAGAGTGTGGTTCTCCAGAGTGATGCCGCTGATTCCATCAACTGAATTTAATATTCTGGACAGGGGTTCGATTGCTAGATTGAACAGGAGTGGAGACAGGGGGCAGCCCTGTCTCGTTCCTTTTGTTAATGGAATCGTGTCTGATATAAAGTCAGGGGTGACAAGACGTGTGGTAGGGGATGCGTACATTTGTAGAAGGAATCGCATAATCTGTCCTGAGAATCCAAATTGTGTCATCACTCTAAAGAGCCAAGAGAAGCTGATGTTGTCAAAGGCTTTTTCCGCGTCTAAGGACATGATGGCAATGTCTTGGTTAGGGTGGGTTTTGGCATACTCCAGAGCCATTAATACTTTGCGAATGTTTAGGGTAGCTGATCTGCCCGACACAAAGCCAGATTGGGCTGGGTGTAGTAAAGATGGCAGTAGGGGAGCTAGGCGCGACGCAATTATTTTGGATAGGATTTTGACATCGACATTGATTAACGATATTGGTCGGTATGAACCCGGTAATAGGGGATCTTTCCCTTTTTTAGAGATTAATTTGATGTGGGCCTGTGTTCCCGTAGGAAGATAGGGCCCTCCGTCCCACATGGCTGCGTACACATGTTTTAAGGTGTCCAGAATAAATTCCCTGGTCATTTTGTAAAATTCGGCGGTGTATCCGTCGGGTCCCAGGGCTTTGGCCGAGGCCATGTCTTTAATCGTAGATCGAATATCATCAATCGTTATGGGAGCATTAACTGTCTCCAGTTGTGTGTGGTGGAGTTTGGGTAGACGTATTTTGTCGAGCAGAAAGTCAGTAATAGGTGAGTCAGTCAGGTCAGCTTTGTATAGATTAGTGTAGTATTCCACAAGTAGGTTGCTTATTTCAGCTGGGGAGGTGACCAGAGAGCCTGTCTTAGTTCTAAGAGCAGATATACGTGTAGGACGTCTAGGTCCTGAGCACATCTTGGCCAGGAGCCTGCCAGCCTTGTTGCCAAATCTATGGAAATGCAGCTGAGAGTATGATGTTTTGGCCACTTCATGCTGTTCTGCCCAAAGGTCAAAGGTGCTTTTAGCCTGTCTCCATTTTTGTATGTTCTCTATGGTGCGGTTTAATGTGATCTGTTCATGCGCCAAGCGTAGGGCTTCGCTTGACTTACTATATTGTTGTTTGGCTCTTTTTTTGAACTGGGTTGTGTATGAAATTATTTCACCCCGTAAGAAGGCCTTACCTGCTTCCCAGAAGAGGTTAGGGTCTGTAATGTGAGCTCCATTAGTGGAGATGTACTCCTCCCAGGCGCAGTATAGTGTATGTTGGAAGTCCTCATTGTCAACTAGATAGGAGGGGAAGCGCCAAGTAGGGGAGGGAGATGAACGAGCTGTTTGGGTTAGATGAACCACAATTGGGCTGTGGTCTGAAATCACTGCGTCTTGTATGTCTGGTGCACTGATTACGGAGCTTAGGGCCGGGGAGACAAAAAAATAGTCTATACGTGAGAATGTATTGTGCGGGGCCGAAAAAAAAGTGTATTCCCGATCCGTTGGGTGCATTAAGCGCCAGACATCCACGAATTGCATGGAGGCGACGGATTGTGACAGTAGGGTAGATGCAGATGATGAGGGGGTACGGGTGTGTGTTCTATGTGTCGGGGGGCCTGTGCGATCAGCTAGGGAGGACATGACTGAATTAAAATCCCCACCCATGAGGTGTAACGTCTCTGGGGTAGTTAGCACCCATTTCACTAAGTCTTGAAAGAAGGAGGTGTCAGGAGAATTGGGAGCATAGATGTTAGTAAGTGCTACAGGTTTGTCGTCTATAGTCAGATGTAGAGTCATTTTCCTTCCTTCCGAGTCAACCTTAACATCCCTAACAGTGTGTTGTAAATTTTTGTGTAGAAGGATAGCAACACCCACTTTACGGTCTACTGCTGGTGAACCATAAACAGAGCCCACCCACAATTTACGAAGACGTTGCAAGTCGTCTGCAGCTAGATGTGTCTCCTGAAGTAGAGCCACATCAGTCCGGAGACGCCGCAGGTGTCTGAGGATGGACATGCGTTTATTTGGGGAGCGCAGCCCCTTAACATTCCACGAGACAAACCTTAGGTGACTCCCATCTGCAGACTGTGACATGGTTGGCAGTTAAAAGTGGTTTGATTTAGGGGTTTGTATAAGAACCCCTTTGTAGATGTGTTATCTACCTTATGGGAGCCACCAAAGTGCCTCAGAGCCCCTGAAGACATACAAACTAGATTGGCAAACATGAACTTAAACTTCTCTAAGCAACAATAAGTTATAAACATTAATAAGGCAGAATATCGGATAAGGAAATATATAACGTGCCTTGTGGACTTCTCTTTTTTCCACATGAGGTCCCACCTATCTAGTTAGCATAGCTCCCATTGATTGCCAGCTTCTCACGTAGGGGCAGGGTGTGAGCAACGGGGGGTGAGGACAGGTAGGGTAGGGGAGAGGAAAGGGGGATAGGGGGAGGGAGGGGGTATCGGATAGGAAGGGAGGGTAGGCTAGTCTAGGGGGGATCCCCTGAGGAAGCAGTGCAGATTTAAACTAATCAATGGCGAGGTAGGCTAAACACAAGGGGGGCCCCCCTCTTTAGATTAGGCTTAAACAGACCAGAAAATAGAAAACATAAATAACAAAAGCATTGCAAGTGTCCCTGAAAAGGAGGGTCCCCCAGGTTATGGGGGGCTATCTCCGTTATTGAGTTACATGACCATATCACTATAAACGTATAACTTTTAGCTACCGGCTGGTAGGGGTAGTGCTCCAGAAAGAGCATGCACGGCAGTTTCTAGAGGCAACAAAAGCGTCCTCATCTTAAGGATAATAAAATTTAAGAAAAGAAAAACGTATGAGATGGATTGATACTACCCGTTCGTAGATGGCGAGGTGAAAAAGGTGGTGATGTGGAGTCCTTCAACGATTCCCAGAGCGATCTTCCTGGTTGGTGAAATGGCTGCGTTTGTATGGTGGTTTGGTCGGACTTCGGGGGTGTTTAGGGGGTCCATACACGTGCTGTGAAGATGGTGATGGTGAGCCCTCTGTAGCGGCGCTGTGTTCCATTTCGGAGCTTCTGTTGGCTAGGTAGGTTTCCGCCTCTTCAGGTGTATTAAAGGTGAGTTGCTCCCGTTCAGGTGTTTGAACGCGGAGGACAGCTGGATAAGCTAGGGAGAATCGGATTTGATTGTGGTACAGAGTGGAACATACCGAGGAGAATGCCTTGCGTTGTTTCATTACCTCTATGGAATAGTCCGCCAAGAACAACAGTTTCGCGCCATCCACCACCAGGGAGCGCGTGCGACGAAATTTTTGCATTATGGCGTTTTTGTCAGCATAGTTCACATATTTCACTATCACATGCCGAGGTTTAGCGCGTGTGTCTGAATATTGACCCATACGATGCGCTCGTTCAACAGTGCAGGGTATGCGGAGGCCAAGTTGCTCTGGGATGGTTTTTGCACATATATTTGTAAGGTGGGAGGCCTGATCGACTCTGGCAGGCCAATTATGCGCAAATTGTTTCTTCTTGAACGATTTTCTAAATCGTCCAGCTTGTCCCATATGTCTCTATGTGAGGCAGTGATGCGTGCAAGTGCTGCAGATGAGGCTGTGCAGTCATCTTCAAGTATAGAAATTCTCTCCTCCACCTGAGTGACGCGCTGGGCCTGAGCCTGGAGTTCTATGTGCAGCTGTTCCAGCCCTCTGTGCACCGCTGCGTCCACAGTGGCTGTTAGGGATGGCCCCAGAAGTTGTACTACAGCCTGGGCAATGTTAGCAGGGGATGTGGGGTCGATCCCTGCCATAGCAGGGGCAGGGGGAGGTTGTGGCTGCTGCTGAGGCCGCTCTGCTGTGTCTGGAGCGGCCGCCATCTTGGCTGTGTCGGCCGCTATGTCTCCCGCCGGCGGAGCTGTAGAGGGGGGCGAGGACAGCGCCCGAGCATAGGATCGCTCCACAAAGCGATCCATGTCTGCCTGGGATGGAGCAGAGGCAGTAGGGGTTCCCCCCCGGCACTGTGGCAGATTTAGATGCCGGTTTTGTGAGGAGCTGTGCGGGAGCTGAGGCTGCTTACCTCCTCCTCATGTGGCACTGGAACCGGAAGTGAAATGGTTGATTTTGACGGTGCCTGCCCTTTTCTGGGGCCTTCTGGCAATACAAACAAGGCGTCAGTTTACCGTATCTGAGCAGTTGCTTCAAAATAGAAATTAACTGGTCTTTCTACATCAAGGGAGTGTAGCAAATTTTCTTCTGCAGAACATGGTTCTGGAAAAAATGAAGGTAAATAAATATCCTGATTCAAATGAAAACTGGATAGTACCTTAGGTAGAAAGGACAGGTGAGGATGTAAGACCACTTTATCCTTATGAACGATCAAGTATGGCTCTTTACAAGAAAAAGCAGCCAACTCTGAAACCCTTCTTGCGGAGGTTACCATAACCAAAAATACTAACTTCCTCGTCACAAGGACCAATGGAGCATCACATATTGGCTCAAATGGGGACTCCTGAAGGGCCGACAAAACCAGATTCAAATCCCACGGCACAGAGCAGATTTAATCGGTGGATTTAGACGTGATACTCCCTGTATAAAGGCCCGAACTAAGGAATGTGAAGCTAGAGGTTTTTGGAAAAACACTGACAAGGCCAAGACTTTACCTTTGATAGTACTTAATGCTAGTTTCATCTCTACTCCTGATTGTAGGAAGTTGAGAATTCTATTTATGACATACTTGCAAGGATGCCAACCCCTGTTCTCGCATAAAGAGACATAGGCCTTGTAGACCCTATAATAAATGGCCCTAGAATGAGGGCTTCAACAGCCAAGCTGTCAAATTTAGTGATTGTAAGGTAGGATGGAATATGGTGATGGTTGATATAGCCTACCGCCGTAGCATTGTCAGACTGAATCCAGACAGGATAGTTCCGTAACCTGCGCATCCAAGCCTTTAGGGCCGGACGTGCCACACAAATTTCTAGAATATTGATGGGCAAGGACCTTTTGGATTTCAATCACTTCCTCTGGACAGTGTTCCCCTCCAAGACTGCTCCCCTGCCCAAGAGGCTGGCATCGGACGTCACTATCTCCTAAGTAAGGGGTAAGAAGGTTTTTGGCTGACAACCACCAATTGAGACTCTGGCGAACACTTGGAGCCAGGCGCATTGGACAATCCAAATCCTGATCCTTTCTGCTCCAAACCGCCAGGATACTGTTTTTCAGAAGTTTTGAATGGAACTGGGCATAGGGAATGGCCTCGAATGAGGCTACCATTTTCTATAACAACCTCATGCAAAGGTGGATTGAAGGACTCTCTTTTGTTCTGACCGTGAGCACTAGTTCTCTTATAGTGCAAACCTTTGCCAGTGGTAAAAACACTCTATTGTGGGTTGTGTCTATGACTAAACCCAAGTACTCCAGTCTTTTTACTGGATGTAAGGATGACTTTTCTAGGTTGATAACCCAACCTAACTGCTTCAGGTATTTGACCGTGCTTACCACACTCTGATCTAGCCCTTCTATGGACCGATCTATCAGCAGGGGGTCATCTAGGTATGCCACTACAATTATACCCTGAGCTCTTAGTTTTTCCAAAGGCGCAGCCAGGAACTTTGTAAATACTCAAGGAACGGTGGCCAACCCGAAGGCCGAAGCCACAAACTGAAAATGTTGCTGTTCTACTGCGAATCGCAGGAATCTTTGATGAGCGGGTAAATTTGGAACATGGAGATATGCATCCTTGATGTCTATAGACGCCAGGAGTTCTCCCTCGCCGAAGAGTGGATACCACCGAGCGAATTGTTTCCATACGAAATGAGCAAATGTTTAGAAATTGGTTCAGACCCTTGGGATCTAAAATGGGTCTGACATCCCCATTCGGTTTTGGCACCATGAAGAGGTTTGAATAAAACCCCAACCCCTGCTCTCTTAAGGGAGTCTCTATGATCACCCCTTGAGACAGTAACTGATCCAGTGCCTGAAATAAACACCTTATTGAGTCCTTGGGAACTCTTGATCTTAGGAAGTGAGATGGTGGAAATTCCCAAAACTCTAGTTTGTATGCTAGAGACATTGTGGAAATTACCCATTTGTCCTGGATTTCCTCCCGCCAGGCTCCTGAAAATTGCTGAAGCCTTCCCCCACTCGCTCGAGCGAGGGAAGCCTAAGTAAGGAGGCCTTGGGATTTTGCTACTTCTATCCTCAGGGCTTGTTTGCCCCTGTGTTTGGTTCTGAGGCCTTCCTTTAGGGGTTGGTGAAGGAGGCAGTTGAAACTGCCTGGAGGCTATTGTCCCTGGAGACGGGAAACAGAACATTTGAAAGAGAGATGTCTACTCTTTCTCTTAACAGGAAGGAGAGTACTTCTGGATGTATTTATCTAAGTCATCCTCAAACAATTGTTCCCCATGAAAGGGAAAACCAGTCAGCAGTTTTTTACAAGGCAGCTCTGCTGACCAATGCTTAAGCCATAGAACCCTTTGCATGTGTACCAACAGAAGGGCAAGGCGGGACGACTGATGAATAGAATCTTTAATAGCATCAACCGCAAAACAAAGGGCCCTGGGTAGTTCTGCTAGATCTGGGACTTCTTCCCCTTTGACAACTTGTTTCAATTTGTCCTTAAGGGACTGACAAATGCCAATTGCTGCAACCGCAGGCTGTGCAACTGCACCAGCCATGGAAAAGGAGGCTTTAAGCAACAACTCCAGTCTCTTATATTCTGGGTCCTTAAACAACTGAACATTGTCTACTGGACAAATAAGACTTTTATTCAGAGAAGAAACAGCAGCTTCTACTGCTGGTATACTCCACTTCTTAGTGAACTTCTCCTCCATAGGATAGATTTGAGAGAATCTTTTAGGAAGACTAAAATGCCTATCTGGGTGATCCCAGTCAGAATAAATAAGCTGTTCCAGCAGTGGGTGCATAGGAAAAGCGTGTGAACACTGAGGAGGTTTCAGTGAACCCAAAGAGGAGAAGGGAGCTTCAGTCGTTTCTGATAAGGGTAACTTATAACCAAAATGCACTGCTTCAATGAGAGATTGGTTTAGCAACCTTTGCAACTGTGAAGCTGAAAAGATTCCTCTGGGACAGAGCCCTCAAATGAGGAACCATCCTCCTGCACCCCTAATGGATACCCCAGGGGCACATCAGAATCTTCTACCCACTCCCGATCCGTGGATGATGGATCCAGGACAGGGGAAGGTGATCTTTTGCACTACCTGGGAGGAGGATGGGAACAAACTAGCTATCTTCCCCTCCAAACCGGCCAGGGCTGTGGCCAAATCATCTTTAGTGACGTATGCAGAGGCTGAAGTGTTGGAGGTAGCTACAATGCCTGACGGATCCAATGGCTCAGGTTGGTTAGCCGTCTCAGGACTTTCAGGGGAGGAAGAAATTGTGGAGACAAGACTAGGATACTCAGAACCTGACCGCTGTCCTTTTGTGCTCCTCCTCCCTGATTTTGTCCCTTTCCTTTGGGAATACATAGTCCTAAGCACAAAGCACAGGTACTGTAATCAATCATCAATTGCTGAACCGAGTCTTAGCAATGGTTAATATGCCGCTATCAAATGCTACAGCAACATGCTGAGTAGATGGGTCTAAATATGCCTGTATCCAACACCCAGTGCTTACATGCCCATGGAATATTGTCTGTGTCCCTCCATCAGCCACCACTCTATTCACACAGCTAAAGCTTATGAAGGAGCCTCTGGTCCGCGCCTGTGCCGAGTTCCACCCCCCATGATATCCTCTTCATTGAAAATAATATGAAGGAGAAAATTCCCGTGCGCATGCATCAATCCATACCAGGCATCTTGGGGGAAGGGAGGGGAGAGGAAGGTAAGGATGCCAGAGGAGACCCCCCCCTTTCAAGCGGCTGACGACAGGAGATGGGAGAGCAGGCTCTTACAAGTACTGCTTTGAAACTTACAATCCAAGATGCAAGCCTGGGATGTTTAACACTAGGTATGTCTATTTACACCCTCTAGTGGTTGAAAAATAAAAAAGCAGACAACATCTTACTCCATAGGAATTTTTTCCCAGGATCTTTTTAAACTTACCACTCCCGCTGCAGGGTACATGCTGGAATATCACAGTGACCCAATCTTTACTCATCAAGGCGGGTTGGAGTCATGCCAGACCTTCAAGGACAGGTCCCCTTTGTATATAGGGTCCAATGCCTTGGACCTGTAAAGCGCTCTGACAGAATAACCTGTGATATAGGAATGTGACAAGGGTACTGGATCCTAGAGCCCAGCTCTCCTTAAGAGAAGCGTTACTGGCAAAACCTTGTTCTTCCATACCGAGGCTCGGGTACCATCCACTTTAGCCCTTGTTACTGGCTCTTTGAATAGATCCAATTGTGCAGCTCCTTGACCCAGTCAGGATCCTCTAAAGAGCATTCTTTTAGCATAAACTTAACCGTGACCAACACATTAGACACTGGCGAAAAAACGGAGGTACTCCCGGGATGGGAGGGGTTATATAGGGAGTAGGACTTCCTGTCTTTAATTATGCCAGTGTCCATCACCTGAAGGTGGCCTATAACCCATTCAGTAATTAATATGGTGCTCTGTGTCCCGTGATGTATGAAAAAGAAAATCATATAGCACTTCTGGGGGTGATTACAATGGTCAGCTTCTATTAAGTTTGAGTTATTTTTCCAAAATAAAAAACAATTATGTTGCCCCAATTGTTTAAAAAGTGACCTTCCTTCCCCCTCTAGAGTATGTTCCAACCTTATTATCTTGTTCCTGTAGCAAGAAACAGCTTTGATTGCACCTTGTGGCATTACCTTGTGGCATCATTATCATGCTAGAAAGTTCCTGCAAGGGTAGCTGCTGAAAGGTCAACCCATATTGATGTTTCATACCCACCTGAACTACATCTTTCAAAGACAATCAATCTTATAAGAGGTGGTGTTACCAGTTCTGGGGACAGCTACTACATCCACATCCTGAAATTGGGAAATGTATGTGTGTTGAGAAAAACCCATGAAAATAGGACTTTTAAGGATATAGGGTTGTCACTTAGGTGAGCACACAGTATTAGGTAAAAAAATATTTAATGAATACAAATTGTTAAAATCACATAATATAATCAATAGCATAACATGATATATAGATATTGATACGCGTTCCACATGCTTGATGACAGTTAATATAAGTATAATCATCCAACACGTTCCACAAAGTAATACCTCTGATTCTTCAGGGAATTTCACAGTATATCTAATTATCATTGAATTGAAAGAGGTATCATTATTATCACATTATGCTAGTTAATCGATACATCTATCAAACATTCATTTATTTACATAATGTATAACAACTCATATTACAAACGCACTCACCAAATACATCAGTATGCAGAAGAATGCGCTCCCACAGGCTCAACATATAACAAGACTGCCCTCCAATCAATGATCCTTGATAATAAAAACAGGACCCTGTCAGGAGAACACTGGATCATGTAGTGATAGACAGTAAAAAAAGGATATCCAGTACGAAGTACTGTAAAGGAGAGAGAGTATGTATAGTCTATGACTATTGCAATTTACAAACAACATTTCCAGTTTCAGGCACAGAATGCCACATACATACTAACTTACTATTACCCCTACTCAAATTATGACATGGAGCAAGAGATGACTGTATGTCACATAATGGACCCTTAAATTAGGTCATTCAGAACATATGTGGCGAGCCCCTATGGAAATAGGGGGGAGAATCATTTAATCATTTAACAGCTGACAGGGTTAACTATATAAACCCCCAACTAACATACCAAGTGTGGTCCCCAATGCAAATCTCCAATGGATTTGAATCCTATAACAGCATCCAAAAGATATAATCATAATTATCCAGGACTACTCCAAACACATCACCATTCTTACCTTGCAATGAAAGGTTGATGATAAGTCTTTAACACATCAGAGGCGTCAACATGTATGCCTCCGGGAGGACACCCAGCTACTGAGTCTGCCACTATGCTTTTAAACATGATCCCACCTGACCCGGCAGGGCCAGGCCTGGCCCACGAATGTCACGTCTGGCACGGGCGCCCAAGCAGGGCGCCCAAGCAGGGCGCATGCGCACACATTCTGCAGGCCCGGAACAATGGTAAACATCTAGGTCTGCGTGCAGCACACACAGCGCCCACTCTCAACCGGAGGAGAACTCCATGGAAAGGTGAAAACACTAAAGCCACAAATGCAGCCCCGGGCGCCTGAGTATCCACCAATGATTAGCACTGGAACAGGCAATCCAGGTACACAAGAGCCAGGGAAGAGCACAGCCACACACCAAATCCTATATAAACTTGAACCTAATTATATTAGCTGGGGGTATATATAGTTAACCCTGTTGGGGTGTAGGGTGGTCTAGGGGCAAGTGAACCCTCATATGATATTCTGCCTAGAGTGTTCCTTCAAACCCACAGGCCTGGAGACCACTCTGATAGGAAGTTATGACATGCAGTTCTCAGAGTGATCTGACCATTTATTTCCGGACTTCAGCTTATATAAGCAAAATTACATCACAACGAAGGTCCAACCCTTCTTACATTAATATATGGTAAAGATACAGAAATACAAGATGTTCTAAAACAAGCAAAAATAGAACATTACTGAGTACATGCAGAAAACAATACAACGCCCTAATATCTCATATAGAAACTAACAACAGGAAAAGGCTAACAGGAAAAGGCTAGCACATCATTTTGGGGAAATCAAATGTTTTACAGAAACATGAAACTTAACTTATCATAAACATCACGTATACATATTAATTCTAAAATGGATACACAGTTTTACAAGGGTGTATAGCTAAGATGGTGGACAGCAAGCTAAAATATCCCTTCAAACCCTGTCAGCTGTTAAGTGATTAAATTATCCTCCCCCTCATTTCCATAGGGGCTAGCCACAAACAGTATCTCACAAAAGTGAGTACACCCCTCACATTTTTGCAAATATTTTATTATATATTTTCATGTGACAACACTGAAGAAATGACACTTTGCTACAATGTAAAGGAGTGAGTGTACAGCTTGTATAACAGTGTAAATTTGCTGTCCCCTCAAAATAACTCAACACACAGCCACTGATGTCTAAACCGCTGGCAACAAAAATGAGTATACCTCTAAGTGAAAATGTCCAAATTGGGCTCAAAGTGTCAATATTTTGTGTGGCCACCATTATTTTCCAGCACTGCCTTAACCCTCTTGGGTATGGAGTTCACCAGAGCGTCACAGGTTGCCACTGGAGTCCTCTTCTACTCCTCCATGACGACATCACTGAACTGGTGGATGTTAAAGACCTTGCGCTCCTCCGCCTTACATTTGAGGATGCCCCACAGATGCTCAATAGGGTTTAGGTCTGGAGACATGGTTGGCCAATCTATTACCTTTACCCTCAGCTTCTTTAGCAAGGCAGTGGTTGTCTGGTAGGTGTGTTTGGGGTCAGTATCATGTTGGAATACTGCCCTACGGCCCAGTCTCTGAAGGGAGGGGATCATGCTCTGCTTCAGTATGTCACAGTACATATTGGCATTCATGGGTCCCTCAATGAACTGTAGCTCCCCAGTGCCGGCAGCACTAATGCAGCCCCAGACCATGACACTCCCACCACCATGCTTGACTATAGGCAAGACACATTTGTCTTTGTACTCCTCACCTGGTTGCCGCCACACATGCTTGACACCATTTGAACCAAATAAGTTTATCTTGGTCTCATCAGACCACAAGACATGGTTCCAGTAATCCATGTCCTTAGTCTGCATGCCTTCAGCAAACTGTTTGCGGGCTTTCATGTGCATCATCTTTAGAAGAGGCTTCCTTCTGGGATGACAGCCATGCAGACCAATTTGATGCAGTGTGAGGTGTATGGTCTGAGCACTGACAGGCTGACCCCCCACCCCTTCAACCTTTGCAGCAATGCTGGTAGCACTCCTACGTCTATTTCCCAAAGACAACCTCTTGATATGACACTGAGCATGTGCCCTCAACTCCTTTGGTCCAGCATGGCCTGTTCTTTGTGGAACCTGTCCTGTTAAACAGCTGTGTGGTCTTGGCCACCATGCTGTATCTCAAGGTTTCAGGGTCTTGGCAATCTTCTTATAGCCTAGGCCATCTTTATGTATAGCAACAATTTTTTTTCAGATCCTCAGAGATTTCTTTGCCATGAGGTGCCATGTTGAACTTCCAGTGACCAGTATGAGAGAGTGAGAGCGATAACACCAAATTTAACACACCTGCTCCCCATTCACACCGGAGACCTTGTAACACTAACGAGTCACATGAGACCGGGCAAGGAAAATTGCTAAATGGGCCCAATTTGGACATTTTCACTTAGAAGTGTACTCACTTTTGTTGCCAGCGGTTTAAACATTAATAGTTGTGTGTTGAGTTATTTTCAGGGGACAGCAATTTTACACTGTTATACAAGCTGTACACTCACTACTTTACATTGTAGCAAAGTATAATTTCTTCAGTGTTGTCACATGAAAAGATATAATGAAATATTTACAAAAATGTGAGCGGTGTACTCACTTTTGTAAGATACTGTATATTCTGAATGACCATTATGTGACATATAGTAAAAATTGTGAACAATTAGTGTGCTATTTACAGAGAACAAAAGTGAAATAAAAAATTCACAGTGCTACTTAGAATACATTAATAGGTATAGTGTGAATGTGCATGCCAGAAATACACTTGCATATATTAAGTTAAATAAACACCTCCAGGTGTAACTTTAAATGAAAAAATGAAAAAATGACAAAAAATGAGTATTGATCTCCTAAAATACCCGCTGGTGAAATATTGGATTCAAAATGCACTGCTGATGGATGTTAAAAGGATCTTGGTACAGGAAATCTCTATATAGGAGAAACTCTGTGAAACTGCACATACATATGCCGATCGGTTCATTCAATCAGTGGTTTGGATAATGATTTGGTAGCTGTTACTTTTGTCCCAGGATATTAATCTCGAATGAGAAGAAAGGAAGCAAACTCATTGCTCAACACTGTGGCAAACAAACTATTTGGATAAGTATCAAGTTCACTCACATGTATCCAGCTATAACTGAGCGTGTATAATCAGTCAGGCTCGTATGCTCAAGCGTACTCCTCCTCACTTCACCTCCGTGCTGTTCCGAGCATTGGAATGACGTCACTGGCTCCTCCTCCCGACACATTGCGTCACAGATCATGTGACTTTCTCAAGGGAATCTCAAGGGAGCACTTATATTGGTTGCAGCTGTTTTTCATGAAGGGATAGTTCACATAGGTTTTATCATATCAGCGCTTTAGTACTTCACATTTTACATCTCTTGCCCCATGTCATAATTCAAGTATTGGTAATAGTAAGTAAATATATATGTGGCGTTCTGTGCCTGAAACTGGAAATGTTGTTTGTAAATTGCAATAGTCATAGAATATACATACTCTCTCTCCTTTACAGTACTTCATACTGGATATCCTTTCAGCCATGTCTATAACTACATGATCCAGTGTTCACCTGACAGGGTCCTGGTTTTATTATGAAGGATCGTTGATTGGAGGGCAGTCTTGTTATATGTTGAGCCTATGGGAGCGCATTTTTATGCATACCGATGTATTTGGTGAGCACGTTTGTAATATAAGTTGTTATACATTATGTAAATAAATGAATCTTTGATAGATGTATCGATTAACTAGCATAATGTGATAATAATGGTACCTATTTCAATGCAATGAGAATTAGATATACTGTGAAATTCCCTGAAGAAACTGAGGTATTACTTTGTGAAACGCGTTGGTTGATTCTACTTATATGAACTGTCATCTAGCATGTGGAACATGTATCAATATCTATACATCATGTTATGCTATTGGTTATATTATGAGATATAATTATCTCTGTATATGATTTTAACAATTTGTATTCATTAAATTATTTTTACCTAATACTGTGTGCTCACCTCGGTGTCAGCTCTACATCCTTAAAAGTCCTATTTTCATGTTTTTTCCCAACACCCATACAGAGAAACAACCTGTCATGCAGGAAAAGAAAGAGAAGAAAACAAACAGCTCATAGCACTAACATTTTATGTAGCACCCTGTCATAAACAGGGACTACTACCTAAATTTATTTTTGCTAGGTGGTAGTCAGCCCATACTGATTTGTAGTTTATTCCATTACTTGGTTTTCTCGGTGGAGCTGTGATTTATCTCTGCTACCAGTAAATAGGTATTACTGGCAATAGTATGAGTTTCTACAACAAAACTGAGTTATGAATATTTATATTTCCTCTTTCCAACCCAGTCTCTCCAACCCAATCTCTCCATCACCATCACTTCCCTACACAGGGTGCTGCCCTGTGTAGGGAAGTGATGGTGATGGAGAGAGGGACGTTCTATCACTAGCGGGACATCCGGATACAGCCTACTACGTGCTTGGTACCCTCCATTACGCTGTCCAGAGGATTGCTCCAGTGCTAGCCGCACACCCTTAGTTGGGTTCATATACATGCTTGTTGTGCTTGCAGTCTGGTAAGCGCATATTCTAGGTGGTGCAGGATCACTATGAGGGGTGGTTTTATTTCCTACCTTTTCACACTGGTTTTTAAGAAGAATTATTGGGGGAGTCTTCCCATCTCCATAATAGCCTTTCCAGATTTCTGGGTTTATGGACTTTACTATCATTTTGCACATTTTATGAGTAGATGCAATATCGTCCTCTCCATGAGGCGATCGCGGGTATGCCCGCGGTGATTGAGTCCGCGGGACCCGCGACCCGACGACGGGTATGTTACTTTGCACAGCCGGGCCATTCTGCCAACGTAAATGTACAGGAGCCCGGCGGGAACCCGTTAAGTTGGCGTGGCGTCAACCACCTCTGAACCTGCCCCTGCAGAGCTGACAGAACCTCTGCCCCAGTGTGGCTCCTGTCCCCCAAGCACACCAGCTCAAGCACCGCATGGCATCTTTTGGCCTGCATACTTGAGTAGCCCTTTTAACGCCTACAGAGCACCGCTGGTTCTGAGGACAAAGCACAGGAAGAGGCCATGGAGGAAGAAGAAGAGGAGGGGGTGGAGGAGAGAGGTGTGTCAGAATCATTAGTAGTGGCATTTTGGAGGCGTGGTGGTGGAACAACCTCCAACACTACTGCACCTTGTCCTGCATCCTTTCCAGTTGCCAGCAGAGTCACCCAATGCGCGGTGAAACTTAGGTAACGTCCCTGTCCATGCCTGCTGGACCATGAGTCAGTGGTAATATGCACCTTACCGCTGACCGCCCTGTCCAGCGAGGCATGGACATTGCCTTCCACATGCCGGTAGAGAGCCGGAATCGCCTTCCGTGAGAAAAAGTGGCGTTTGGGTACCTGCCACTGAGGAACTGCACATTCCACAAACTCATGGAAGGGGGCAGAGTCTACCAACTGAAAAGGTAGCAGTTGAAGTGCTACCAATTTTGCCAAGCTAGCATTCAACCACTGGGTATATGGATGGCTGGGAGCGAACTTCTTTCGGCGATGCAGCAGCTGAGGCAGGGAAATTTGCCTGGTACAATCTTACATCGGTGTACCGAAAGCAGATTGCCCAAAAGTACTTGGCTGTGACACACCTAATTCTACACCTTCATTCCTCTCAGTGCAGGTCTCAGAGAGGACTGAAGGTATAGTGGGGTTGGAGATCTCAGTTGATGAGGAGCAAGGAGAGGTCCTCTTTGTTCTTTGTGTTCTTACGCTTGCCAACGAACTGCATGGCAGGTCAACATATGTCTGGTCAAGCATGTGGTGCCCAAGTGGGAGATGTTTTGGCCACGCGAGATACGCTTGAGACATATGTTGCAAATAGCAGCGGTGCGATCTGATGCACTCGTCTCAAGAAAGGCTCACACAAAAGAACATTTGGAATAACGCACAGAGACAGCAGCACCCTGCATATGCGGAGCTTTGCGATGTGATGCAGTCAGTGTGCTGCCCTTAGGCTGGCCCCTGGAGGGCATCCTGCCTCGTTGGTGATGTGCCTCCTCCTCCTGTCTCCTATCAGGCACCCACGTTGAGTCAGTGGCCTGATCATCCCCTCCCTCCTCATCACTGGAGCAAACCTGGCAGTATGCTGCAGCAGGGGGAGCATGACTGCCAGATTGCTGTCCTTCTTGGGCACCCCCTCTGTCCGTGCTCACGTTACTGCCTTCATCTAACTCAGTATCATCATCAGAGCCTTCTAAACGCTGGGCATCCTCCTGGAGCATGTACCCAACACTGTGGTCAAACAGTTCGAGGGACTCCTCAGGATGACATGGTGGGGCTAGGGAAGGAGTCACTGATGCCATTGAGCCAAAGGAAGAAGCCGCGTTGGCAGCTGCTTTGCCAGACAAAGTACCCTAAACATGGGTGAGAGAGGATGAGAAGGATGAGGATGGCTTGGTCATCCACTCGACCAAGTCTTCCACATGTTGCGGCTCAACACGGCCAGCTGCCGAAAAAAAGGCCAAGCGTGTCCCACAGCCACGTGCTGATGAGGATGCACTGTCACCACGACCAACACTGTTGCCTCTAGACACAGAGCCTGCTTGCCCTCTTTCATTGGCTTGTAACTGTCTGCCTCTCCTTGTTGGCCTTCCATATATATATATACACACATATATACTGATACTGCAGCTAGCAATATATATATATATATATATATATATATATATATATATATATATATACACACATATACTGATACTGCAGCTAGCAAAATCAACTGCCTGCCTGTCATATGAGAACACCACCAATCTTCTACAAGTAGCCACAGGCTGATACACAGACCAGATATCCATGGGGACTGAGCGTTCATGCACCTTCTAGAGGACCCCCTGAGAGGTGACCCTTTGAGATTCGTTCTCAGCATAGACCCTGTGGCTGGGGGACACAGCCACATGCTCACACGATCTCCCTAACAAGAGATCACTCGATCTGGTAAGAGGCAGTTGGTTTTGAGGTGGAGGAACTTTCCTGTCATCCCGCTCCTCAGGGTGACAATATTGCATGTCTCACATCGTTTGGATGACTGGTGTATTCCTCTTTTGAAAGACTTTTCCATCAAGGAACTTTTTTTATGGACTTACTCCATCGAGTTTTAAATCTGACCTCTCATGCTCAGTTTTTTATGTTTATTTTATGGGATTCATGTTGGAATTTTTTTCAATACCTTAATTTTAATTTTAATTTCAATTTTTTCTTCACTGTGTATTCATTACATATGGGTGCACTAGCTGCAGTTATCTAAGTGATTTACTTTTGCACTCACTCACCAGTGGCAGCGCAGCCTTTTTTGTATACAGTGTGTAATAAGTGGATGTTTCTCACATTTATGGTTGCAGCAGCACTAATCAACCTTTTTTTCACAATATACACATTTATCTTTATTGATCAGATCTTGGGATAGCGCAGTATTTTTTCTGTTTTGAGCTTTAGATGAACACTGTGCAGAGGCCGCACTACACTAACTTGTAGCTTTAGCTGAACACTGTGCAGAGGACGCACTACACCAACGTTAAAATAATGTAGCTGCCTGCGGTAGTGATAGGATCAGGAAAACACCACCAACCTTCTACAGGTAGCTTTAGCTGAACACTGTGCAGAGGACACACTACACTAACGTGTAAATAATGTAGCTGCCTGCGGTAGTGATAGGATCAGGAAAACACCTTAAAACCTTCTACAGGTAGCTTTAGCTGAACACTGTGAAGAGGACGCACTACACTAACATTAAAATAATATAGCTGCCTGCGGTAGTGATAGGATCAGGAAAACACCTTAAAACCTTCTACAGGTAGCTTTAGCTGAACACTGTGAAGAGGACGCACTACACTAACATTAAAATATATAGCTGCCTGCGGTAGTGATAGGATCAGGAAAACACCACCAACCTTCTACAGATAGCTTTAGCTGAACACTGTGCAGAGGTCGCACTACACTAACGTGTAAATAATGTAGCTGCCTGTGGTAGTGATAGGATCAGGAAAACACCACCAACCTTCTACAGGTAGTTTTAGCTGAACACTGTGCAGAGGTCGCACTACACTAACGTGTAAATAATGTAGCTGCCTGCGGTAGTGATAGGATCAGGAAAACACCACCAACCTTCTACAGGTAGCTTTAGCTGAACACTGTTCAGAGGATGCACTACACTAACTTGTAGCTTTAGCTGAACACTGTGAGGAAGACGCACTACACTAACTTGTAGCTTTAGCTGAACACTGTGCAGAGGACGCACTACACCAACGTTAAAATAATGTAGCTGCCTGCGGTAGTGATAGGATCAGGAAAACACCACCAACCTTCTACAGGTAGCTTTAGCTGAACACTGTGCAGAGGACACACTACACTAACGTGTAAATAATGTAGCTGCCTGCGGTAGTGATAGGATCAGGAAAACACCTTAAAACCTTCTACAGGTAGCTTTAGCTGAACACTGTGAAGAGGACGCACTACACTAACATTAAAATAATATAGCTGCCTGCGGTAGTGATAGGATCAAGAAAACACCTTAAAACCTTCTACAGGTAGCTTTAGCTGAACACTGTGAAGAGGACGCACTACACTAACATTAAAATAATATAGCTGCCTGCGGTAGTGATAGGATCAGGAAAACACCACCAACCTTCTACAGATAGCTTTAGCTGAACACTGTGCAGAGGTCGCACTACACTAACGTGTAAATAATGTAGCTGCCTGTGGTAGTGATAGGATCAGGAAAACACCACCAACCTTCTACAGGTAGTTTTAGCTGAACACTGTGCAGAGGTCGCACTACACTAACGTGTAAATAATGTAGCTGCCTGCGGTAGTGATAGGATCAGGAAAACACCACCAACCTTCTACAGGTAGCTTTAGCTGAACACTGTTCAGAGGATGCACTACACTAACTTGTAGCTTTAGCTGAACACTGTGAGGAAGACGCACTACACTAACTTGTAACTTTAGCTTAACACTGTGCACTACACTAACTTGTAGCTTTAGCTGAACACTGTTCAGAGGACGCACTACACTAACTTGTAGCTTTAGCTGAACACTGTGCACTACACTAATTTGTAGCTTTAGCTGAACACTGTTCAGAGAACGCACTACACTAACTTGTAGCTTTAGCTGAACACTGTGCAGAGGTCGCACTACACTAGCTTGTAGCTTTAGCTGAACACTGTTCAGAGGACGCATTACACTAACTTGTAGCTTTAGCTGAACACTGTGCAGAGTTCGCATTAAACTAACTTGTAACTTTAGCTGAACACTGTGCAGAGGTCACACTAAATTAACTTGCAGCTTTAGCTGAACTCTGTGAGGAGGACGCACTACACTAACTTGTAGCTTTAGCTGAACATTGTGCTCTACACTAACTTGTAGCTTTAGCTGAACATTGTGCTCTACACTAACTTGTAGCTTTAGCTGAACACTGTTCAGAGGACGCTCTACACTAACTTGTAGCTTTAGCTGAACACTGTGCAGAGGTCGCACTACACTAACTTGTAGCTTTAGCTGAACACTGTGAGGAGGACGCACTACACTAACTTGTAGCTTTAGCTGAACACTGTGCACTACACTAACTTGTAGCTTTAGCTGAACACTGTTCAGAGGACGCACTACACTAACTTGTAGCTTTAGCTGAACACTGTTCAGAGGACGCACTACACTAACTTGTAGCTTTAGCTGAACACTGTGCACTACACTAACTTGTATTTTTAGCTGAACACCTTTCAGAGGATGCACCACACTAACTTGTAGCTTTAGCTGAACACTTTGCAGAGGTCGCACTACACTAACTTGTAGCTTTAGCTGAACACTGTGCGGAGGTCACACTAAATTAACTTGCAGCTTTAGCTGAACTCTGTGAGGAGGACGCACTACACTAACTTGTAGCTTTAGCTTAACACTGTGCACTACACTAACTTGTAGCTTTAGCTGAACACTGTTCAGAGGACGCACTACACTAACTTATAGCTTTAGCCGAACACTGTGAGGAGGACGCACTACACTAACTTGTAGCTTTAGCTGAACACTGTGCAGAGGTTGCACTACACTAACTTGTAGCTTTAGGTGAACACTGTGAGGAGGATGCACTACACTAACTTGTAGCTTTAGCTGAACACTGTGAGGAGGATGCACTACACTAACTTGTAGCTTTAGCTGAACATTGTGCTCTACACTAACTTGTAGCTTTAGCTGAACACTGTTCAGAGGACGCTCTACACTAACTTGTAGCTTTAGCTGAACACTGTGCAGAGGTCGCACTACACTAACTTGTAGCTTTAGCTGAACACTGTGAGGAGGACGCACTACACTAACTTGTAGCTTTAGCTGAACACTGTGCACTACACTAACTTGTAGCTTTAGCTGAACACTGTTCAGAGGACGCACTACACTAACTTGTAGCTTTAGCTGAACACTGTTCAGAGGACGCACTACACTAACTTGTAGCTTTAGCTGAACACTGTGCACTACACTAACTTGTATTTTTAGCTGAACACCTTTCAGAGGATGCACCACACTAACTTGTAGCTTTAGCTGAAAACATTGCAGAGGTCGCACTACACTAACTTGTAGCTTTAGCTGAACACTGTGCGGAGGTCACACTAAACTAACTTGTAGCTTTAGCTGAACACTGTGAGGAGGACGCACTACACTAACTGTAAATAGTCTAGCTGCCTGACTGTGGTACTAATAGGATCAGATGAACACCAGCAATTTTCTTCAGGTAGCTGTAAATACTGTAACAACACAAGCCTGCCTGTCAGTCGGAAGATAATAACAGGAACAGATATAGCTAAACTGAATACAGTGTATATATATATATATATATATATATATATATATATATATATATATTCAACACCTGGGATGCATATATATATATATATATATATATATATATATATATATATATATATATATATATATATATATATATATATATATATATATATATATATACACAATACACTGTAAGTGCAGCAAACTGACTGATTGACTGATTGTCCTGCCTAATCTATCTAACTTAAATTAAATGATACTGTCTCTCTGTCTCTGCCGGAACACACTAAACAGGGCCACCGTGCAGGTGAACGGGCGAACAGATGATGTTCAAGTCAAACATGGGTTCGACTCGAACACGAAGCTCATTCCTATAGATGAATCTGACACAGAGATGGGTGAAGGGGGGCCTCCACGGAGTTCCCCCTCACGCCCACAGAATTTAACAGGCAGATGAAGGAATCTAGGATATTTTATCTAAAAAGAACGTTACTAAGCTTGGTGAAATTCCGGCCAGCGTGAGACGGATTAATATTTTCTCTGTCACAGAGAATGAGGAAGCTGTAAGTTTCCCTTTCATGATGAATGTTAAACGGCCATTCGGTACAAAGTAAAAGTACAATGTTGTCTAAGGTCTCCCCTTTTGCTATATTTGTTTGTATATTTAAATCCATATCGAAGGTGAATTAATATGCTGCTGATTTGTGAGGCATACAGTTCAGAGAAAAGGGACAGCAGTAAAACTTAGTTTTAAAAACAGGAAGTAACATTACAGAGCTTCTAGGGGCTTAAAGGGACAGTGGGAACATTACTGGCGGAGCGTACCAATCCTGGCAAAGTGTCTATGTTTGCTGTAACATCACAGGAAAATTAATTTTCATGTATTTATTGATTATGAAAAATATTTGAACCAAGATTGAATAGATGATAGCTGATTTAATATGGAAGTTAATTTTGTGCAGCCTGAAATTTCAAGATAGGTCCATGTATGAATATAGTAAAGGGGGAACTTGCCATTCAGATTAATGTTGTTATTTGTTTTAAATGATTGGCCAAATACAGAACGCGCACTTGATGTGGGACTTATCTTTTGTACCCCTTACAAAGCTACTTTAAAAGTGGGGGCACAGCCTGTTTATCATAAGCAATATCTCCTATCAAAAGAGAAATAGGAAGGAATTACACCAGGTGGAGCACTTTCTTAAAAAGGGAATTTTTTTAAAAAAAGAGACAGTCTCGCCCTTTAACACACCTATAAATCTAGTAAAAAAGCCGGATGGCAGTTATAGGATTGTACAGGATCCTAGAGCTGTAAACAACTTGATTGTGCCCATCACACCTATAGTGTCTGATATGCCATCGCTATTAACCTCCATTTCATGTGATTCTAAATATTTTTCTGTGATTGATTTAATAAATGTATGTTTTTTCGGTCCCAGTGGACCAGGAGACACAGCCACTACTCGCATTTTGTTTTAGAAATCGCCAGATGACATGGTGTAGATTGCCCCAGGGTTATGTGGATTCTCCAGTAGTTTGCTCGGTAGTCCTCTGAGCAATCTTGCAGTCCTGGACTCCCCGCCATGGTTCAGTCTTGTTACAGTATGTTGATGATTTATTGTTGTGTAATCCAAGCCAGGTTGCGTGCAAAGAGAATGGTGTAGATCTGTTACATTGGTTAGCAGGCAATGGCCACAAGGTCTCTAGAAAAAAGTTCAGGAAACTGTAGAATACCTTGGCTTTGTGCTCAAAAAGGAGAGAGGAAAATCAGTCACGGGAGAGCTCTCATGGGTCTGCCCCACCCACTTACTAAGAAAGATATGTTGTCTTTTCTTGGTATGATTGGTTACTGCCACCAATGGATATCTGATTGTTCCTACTATGATAACCTCCTGAGACAAGCCACAAATGTTGACCTGCCAGACTGTATAAAATGGAATGATGAAATATGTAATGTTTTTGTATACCTTACAACTGCAGTGCTCATGGCTCCTGGTCTTAGATTACCTGTGTACGGAAAAATGTTCCATTTATATACAAGAGACAATTGTAAAACTATGAGGGGAGTCCTAGTGCAAAGGCATGGGGGTAAACTTTGCCCTGTTGCATTTTTTGTAAGGGTAGTGCTGATGGCGGTATAGGGCATGCCATCATGTCTCCAAGTTCTACTTCATTCAATCTAGGCCATGCAACTTCATTACACACTAGCCAGAATGTTTCCATTCTACTTAAAAATATTCACACTCAACATATGTCAGTTCAGAGGCTGAGCGGCTATGAGGTGATTTTGCTGTCCAACCCAAAACTTGAGATAAAGTATGCATCACCCAGTTCTGGTCCTGTTCCTATCCTGAGTGCCTTATTAGGGCTGAAAGGTGAGGAGGATGAGGTGTTACCCCAGTATAAGTGTATGGATCTCATACACCAGGACAAATCTCCCAGATCTGACATGTCTTTAATCGCTCTCCCTAATGCACAAAATGTATTTGTGGATGGCTCTTGTTCAAGACCTAATGATACCACATATCATGCAGGCTATGAGTAGTTCAGCTGCCTGATGTAATGTTAGAAGCAAATTCAGTTCAGATCAGGCAGCAGAGCTGATCGCGCTTACACGAGCCTGTCAGCTCTTTGCAGAACAGGATGTAAACATCTACACTGATTCTAAGTATGCTTTCGGTGTAGCATACAATTTTAGTGTTATCTGGAAAAGGAGGGGTTACATAGCAGCTGATGGGAAATCCATCTCACATTCTACTTTGGCTGCAAATCTTTTGGATGCAATACAGCTTCCAAAATCAATAGCCATCCTACATTGCTGGCACACACAGGATGACAGGATGACATTGCTAGGGGAAATGCATTGGCAGATAGAATAGCTAAGGAAGTAGCAAGCAGGCAAGTGGCCACAGTACAGATGCCCTCCCTGGCTCCGGAGATGCCCCTTCTGGACCAGACTTTGTCTGACCTCCAGGTACATGCCACCCCACAGGACATTAAACAATGGAACATCAGGAGTGCAGAAGAGTCCTGAGTCTGGACTCATCTGCCATGAGGGATGCCATGCATACCTGTAGCTAGCGCACCTTTGTTTATTTCACAATATCATGGGGTGGGACACAGAGGCTGGTAGATGACATGTAAATTATTAGACAAAGATTTTTTCATTCCAGGACTTCCTTCATTAGTGAAGTCATTTGTTGAAAGATGTATCACGTGTTTTAGGAATAATCCAAAGGATCCACACAAAGTGAAAAATGACCATTTTCACTGAAACATGACTCATTTACCTGTCCACACCATTCACTCATCTTCAAGTTGATTTTACACACATGCCCAAACTAGGCAAGAGACAGGAATATTTACTCATGATAGTAGACATGTTCTCATGATGGCCAGAAGTGTTCGTTACCGCTAAGGAAGATGCACAGACAGTAGTCAGAATCCTTGCACTGGAGGTAATCCCAAGGTGGGGTTGCCCTCTGCAAATGAATTCAGACAATGGTCCTGCCTTCATAGCTAAAGTGTGTCAAGATTTAGTGAAAACACTGAAGATTGACTGGAAGTTTCACATCTCATACCACCCACAGAGTTCAGGCATAGTAGAAAGAATGAATAGGACTCATAAGGATAAAATTAGGAAGGCCACAGGGGGAACTTTCAACGGATGGAAGAAGGTACTGCCTGCAATCCTTGCAGAGGTAAGAATGACTCCCTGCAGAGCCACAGGTTTCTCTCCATTTGAAGTCTTAATGGGTAGGTCTTTCCCCACTCCATGGGCCAGACAGCTCCTAATGTTAGAAAGAGGGGATCGTGACCTCATACAGGAAGAGTATGTTAAGAAATTGATTGAAACCTAGGATGAGTTGAAAAACGTGTTGCTTGCACCTTTCCTTTTTCTTCACAGGAACCAACTCATCCGTTCCAGGTGGGAGACATTGTGGTGGTCCAGTCTTTGAACCGTACCAAGAAGCAAGAGTACCCATTTGAACCCCCAACAACAGTGATCGCGGTGACCCAAACAGCCATCCTGGTAGAAGGACAGCAGGTTTGGATCCATGCCAGTCGTGTGAAAAGCTGAACCAAACACCTAAGAAGCAAGACAAAGTACAGAAAGGCGAAGCAGGTAAAATAAGTCCTCGAACAGCGAGTGAAGCAGGTGGTTTAAACTCTGAAAAAGATGACCCTGCTTATTTCACCACAGACTTCTGGGAAGGTCTTGGGCCTCCTGATCATACTGATTTTGATGGTGTTCCTACCAACAAGGGATGAGCCGAACACCCCCCAGTTCAGTTCGCACCAGAACCTGCGAACGGACTGAAAATTTGCATGAACGTTAGAACCCCATTGAAGTCAATGGAACTCGAACGTTCAAAATCAAAAGTGCTAATTTTAAAAGCTAATTTGCCTGGTATTGTCCTAAAAAGGGTTTGGGGACCCCGGTCCTGCCCCAGGGGACATGTATCAATGCAAAAAAAAGTTTTAAAAACGGCCGTTGTTTCAGGAGCAGTGATTTTAATGATGCTTAAAGTGAAAAAAAAAAGTGAAATATTCCTTTAAATGTCGTACCTGGGGGGTGTCTATAGTATGCCTGTAAAGTGGCGCGTGTTTCCCGTAAAGTAATAAAAGTAATTTAAAACTGCTTACGGCTTTAATGTAATGTCCGGTCCCAGTAATATAGATGAAAATCAATGAGACAAATGGCATGGGTACCCCCCCAGTCAATTACCAGACCCTTTGGGTCTTGTATGAATATTAAGGGGAACCCCGCACCCAAATTAAAAAAAGGAAAGGCGTGGGGTCCCAGGCCCTCTGAACAGCAGTATACAGGCGGTGCAAACAAGACAGGGACTGTAGGTTTGTTGTTAAGTAGAATCTGTTTGTAATTTTGAACTGGTACGTTTTTAAAGTATAGCTCCAGGCAAAAAATCTATTTTTAAGCTTTTTGGAAAACATAAGGAAGGGTTATCACCCGTGTAACATTTGTTTTGCTGTCTGTGCACCTCTTCAGAAAATTTCACCTCACTTTCTGTCCCAATGACAAATGTTTTTTGACAATTTGGGGTTTTTAGTGAAACAAGAATTGGTGATAAAGCATCAGTGGAGAGGAGACACGTTTTTCCCATATTAACTCTTACAGGAGAGAATTTCCCTTCCTAGGGGTAGATTTCTTCTTACTTCCTGTTGTCTCCTTCCGTTTGCAAGTAGGAGTCGTTTGTAAGTTGGATGTTTGAAAGTAGAGGCCTGCCCTATATACTCTGCAGAAATTGGGGCTTTAGGTGTTGGTGTTGCCACAACACTGTAAGCCCTCAAAGTTACTCTTGGTGGGCGCAGGAACGGGCTCTGCTGTGAAATATTAGATCAAGAATTGTAATTACATGCCCCTGTTGAACAGGGTCAGAATAATTGGGCCTTTGGTGGTGGTGGGGCTGGTGCCACAACACTGTAAGTTCTCGCAGTTACTCTTGGTGGGTGCAGAAATGGGCCCTGCTATGAAATATTAGATCAAGAATTTTAATTACATGCACCTGTTGAACAGGGGCAGAAAAATTGGGCCTTAGGCTCTGGTGCCACAACACTGCAACCCCTCACAGATGCTCTAGTTGGAGCGCAGGAATGAGCCCTCCTGCAAAATATTGCATCAAAAATTGTAATTACACACCCCTGTTAAACAGGGGCTGAAAAATTGGGCCTTAGGCACTGATGCTGGTGCCACAACACTGCAACCCCTCACAAATACTCTAGTTGAATGCAGCAACGAACCCTACTTGCAAAATATTACATCAAAAATTGTAATTACACGCTCCTGTTAAACAGGGGCTGAAAAATTGGGCCTTAGGCACTGGTGCTGGTGCCACAACACTGCAAAACCTCACATATACTCTAGTTGGAGCGCAGGAACAAGCCCTGCTGCAAAGTATTGCATCAAAAATTGTAATTACACGCCCCTGTTAAACAGGGGCTTAAAAATTGGGCCTTAGGCACTGGTGCTGGTGCCACAACACTGCAACCCCTCACAAATACTCTAGCTGAATGGAGCAACGAACCCTCCTTGCAAAATATTGCATCAAAAATTGTAATTACACGCCCCTGTTAAACAGGGGCTGAAAAATTGGGCCTTAGCCACTGGTGGCGGCGCCCAGAACCAAAAACATTCTTACATGCTATCATCATGATCATTGAGGAGGAAGAGGATAATAACAGGATAGTCACTCAGCATCAGCATAGGCAGTCTTTGAAGGGATCTGACATTTTAAAAAAATGTATTCGGTTACATCAGCATCAGGTGCTTGGTAGCTGGTGGTGATCCAAGACTGATTCATTTTTATGAAGCTCAGTCGATCGACCAAGTCGGTGGACAGATGCACCCTGTGATCGGTTACAAAGCCTCCAGCAGCACTGAATGTGCGTTCCGAAAGAACGCTGGATGCAGGACAGGCCAGTAGCTCAATTGCATACTCTGCAAGCTCTGGCCAGTGATTCATCCTCAAGACCCAGTAACCCAGAGGATTTTTGGTGGGAAAGGTGTCCAAGTCAGATCTTGCCCCTAGGTATTCCTGCACCATGTAAAACAGACGCTGGTGATGGTTGCTGGAACTGATCATACGTTGGGGCTGTGGACTAAAAAATTGTCAGAATGCATCGGTCAGACGGCCACCTTCTCCACTGCTCCTTCTTTGACTGACCGAAGCCTCAGCAACACGTTGTCCAGAAACAGGAGTTTGTAACCTCACAGTCTCTGGGAACGCGTTGCACAGACCTTTCTGCAAGGCCTCCCGAAGATGTTTCATCCTCTGCTCCCTCTGCGACAGCAAGATAAGGTCTGCAACCTTACCCTTGTAATGTGGATTAAGGAGGGTTGCCAGCCAGTATTGATCCCTCTCCTTGATACCACGAATATGAGGATCCTTACACAGACTTTGCAGGATCAGGGAGGCCATTCAGCGTAGGTTTGCTGAGGCATTTGGTCCGGAGTCCTCTGGGTCAATAAGGACGACATGATCTGCAGCCACCTCCTCCAAGCCAAGTACAAGTCCATGGGTTTCTTGGGACTGTAAATGATCCCTTAAAGACTGCTGCTGATGCTGAGTGCCAGGCATCACCTCCATGCTGACACAATCCTCCTCTTCCTCCTCCTCCTCCTCCTCCTCCTCTTTCTGTGTGATCGGCGGGCATGCAGGAACACTGTCTGGATAAAGGGAGCCTTGAGAGCTAAGGAAGTCCTCCTATTCCTGCCTCTGTTCTGCCTCAAGTGCCCTCTCCATTATTCCACGCAGTGTGTGCTCCAACAGGTGGACAAGGGGGACAGTGTCACTGATGCATGCACTGTCACTGCTCACCATCCTCATGGCCTCCTCAAATGGTGACAGGACAGTGCATGCATCCCTGATCGTGGCCCACTGGCGTGGGGAAAAAAACAAGCTCCCCTGATCCTGTCCTGGTGCCATAGTCGCACAGGTACTCATTGATGGCCCTCTGCTGCGTGTGCAGATGCTGCAGCATGGCAACATTGAGTTCCACCTGGTGGGCATCTCACAGATTAGGCGGTTCTTGGGCAGGTTAAACTCCTTTTGGAGGTCTGCCAGTCAAGCACTGGCATTATATGACCGGCAGAAATGCACACAGACTTTCCTGGCCTGCCTCAGGACATCCTGTAAGCTCGGGTACCTGCCCAAGAATGGCTGCACCACCAAGTTAAGGACGTGAGCCAAACAAGGCACATGGGTCAGTTTTCCCTGTCAAAGGGTGGAGAGGAGGTTGGTGCCATTGTCGCAAACCACCATACCTGCCTTAAGCTGGCATGGCGTCAACCACCTCTGAACCTGCCCCTGCAGAGCTGACAGAATATCTGCCCCAGTGTGGCTCCTGTCCCCCAAGCACACCAGCTCAAGCAAAGCATTGCATCTTTTGGCCTGCATGCTTGCATAGCCCCTTGAACGCCTACGGAGCACCGCTGGTTCCGAGGACAAATCAGCACAGGAAGAGGCCATGGAGGAAGAAGAAGAGGAGGGGGTGGAGGAGAGAGGTGTGGCAGAATCACCACTAGTAGTATTTTGGAGGCGTGGTGGCAGAACAACCTCCAACACTACTGCACCCTGTCCTCCATCCTTCCCAGCTGCCAGGAGAGTCACCCAGTGCGTGGTAAAAGATAAGTAACGTCCCTGTCCATGCCTGCTAGACTACGAGTCTGCGGTAATATGCACCTTACTACTGACCGCCCTGTCCAGGGAGGCCAAGACATTGCCTTCCACATGCCGGTAGAGAGCCGGAATCGCCTTCCGTGAGAAAACGTGGCATTTGGGAACCTGCCACTGAGGAACCGCACATTCCACAAACTCACAGAAGGGGGCAGAGTCTACCAAATGAAAAGGCAGCAGTTGAAGTGCTAGCAATTAAACCAAGCTAGCATTCAACCGCTGGGCAGCTGGGGCAGGGAAATTTGCCTGGTACAATCTGACGTTGGTGTACCGATAGCAAATTGCCCCAAGTACTTGGCTGTGACACACCTAATTCTACACCTTCATTCCTCTCAGTGCAGGTCTCTGAGAAAACTGAAGGTATAGTGGGGTTGGAGAGGTCCTCTTTGTTCTTTGGTGTGGGTCTTTTAGGTACGCTTGCCAAAGAACTGCATGGCAGGTCAACATATGTCTGGTCAAGCATGTGGTGCCCAAGCGGGAGATGTTTTGGCCACGCGAGATACGCTTGAGACACATGTTGCAAATAGCAGCGGGGGGATCTGATGCACTCGTCTCAAAAAAGGTCCACACCAAAGAACTTTTGGAATAACGCGCAGAGACAGCAGCGCCCTGCACATGCGGAGCTCTGCGGTGTGATGCAGTCGGTGTGCTGCCCTTAAGCTGGCCCCTGGAGAGCATCCTGCCTTGTTGGTGATGTGCCTCCTCCTCCTCCTCTATCCTATCAGGCACCCACGTGGAGTCATTGACCTCATCATCCCCTCCCTCCTCATCACTGGAGCAAAGCTGGAAGTATGCTGCAGCTGGGGGAACATGACTGCCAGTTTGCTGTCCTTCTTGGGCACCCCCTCTCTCTGGGCTCACATTACTGCCTTCCTCTAGCTGGGTGCCATCATTGGAGCCTTCAAAACGCTGGGCATCCTCCTGGAGCATGTACCCAACACTGTGGTCAAACAGTTTGGGGGACTCCTCAGGAGGACATGGAGGGGCTAGGGAAGGAGTGACTGATGCCACTGAGCCGAAGGAAGAGGCCGCGTTGGCAGCTGCTTTGCCAAAGTACCCTGAGCATGAGTGAGAGAGGATGAGGAGGATGAGGACGGCGTGGTCATCTACTCTAAAAAGTCTTCCGCATGTTGTGCTCAACACGGCCAGCTGCCAAAAAAAAGGACAAGCGTGTCCCACGGCCACGTGCTGATGAGGATGCACCGTCTCCATGACCAGCATTGTTGCCTCTAGACACAGAGCCTGTTTGCCCGCTTTTATTGGCTTGTAGGGATGAGCTTCGTGTTCGAGTCGAACCCTTGTTCGACTTGAACATCGTCTGTTCGCCCGTTTGCCGAATTGCGAACGATATGGGCCGTTCGCCCCAAATTTGTGTGGCGCGCCAGGGCCCATAATTCACTGTGGCATCGCAGTGCATTGCTGGCTTATGATTGGCCAAGCATGCACTATGACCCGCATACTTGGCCAATCACAGCGCCGTCTGAACAGAGAGCCGTAATTGGCCAAAGCCAAGGAGGCTTTGGCCAATTATGGCTCAGGGGATTTAGTACACGCCCCACACTATATAAGGTCGCATGCACGGTGGCCCTGTGTAGTGTGTGTTCCGGCGTTGAGAGAGAGATAGATTGGCATAGAGACAGTGTCATTTGATTTAAGTTAGACAGATTAGGCAGGACAGTCAGTGAGTTAGCTGCACTTACAGTGTATTGTGTATAAATATGCATCCTAGGTGTTTTATATATATATATATATATATATATATATATATATACTGTATTCAGTTTAGCTAGATCCGTTCCTGTTATCTTGCTACTGACAGGCAGGCTTGTGTTGTTACAGTATTTACAGCTACCTGAAGAAAATTGCTGGTGTTCTTCTGATCCTATTAGTACCACAGTCAGGCAACTAGACTATTTACAGTTAGTGTAGTGCGTCCTCGTCACAGTGTTCAGTTAAAGCTACAAGTTAGTTTAGTGAGACCTCTGCACAGTGTTCAGCTAAAGCTACAAGTTAGTGTAGTGCGACCTCTGTACAGTGTTCAGCTAAAGCTACAAGTTAGTATAGTGCGTCCTCCTCACAGTGTTCAGCTAAAGCTACAAGTTAGTGTAGTGCGTCCTCCTCACAGTGTTCAGCTAAAGCTACAAGTTAGTGTAGTGCGTCCTCCTCACAGTTTTCCGCTAAAACTACAAGTTAGTGAAGTGCGACCTCTGCACAGTGTTCAGCTAAAGCTACCTGTAGAACGTTAGTAGTGTTTTCCTGATCCTATCACTACCGCAGGCAGCTAAATAAGCTACAAGTTAGTTTTTTGCGAGCTCTGCACAGTGTTCAGCTAAAGCTACCTGTAGAAGGTTGGTGGTGTTTTCCTGATCCTATCACTACCGCAGGCAGCTAAATAAGCTACAAGTTAGTGTAGTGTGTCCTCCTCACAGTGTTCAGCTAAAACTACAAGTTAGTGTAGTGCAACCTCTGCACAGTGTTCAGCTAAAGCTACAAGTTAGTGTAGTGTGTCCTCCTCACAGTGTTCAGCTAAAGCTACAAGTTAGTGTAGTGCACAGTGTTCAGCTAAAGCTACTAGTTAGTATAGTACGTCCTCCTCACAGTATTCAGCTAAAGCTACAAGTTAGTGTAGTGCATCCTCCTCACAGTGTTCAGCTAAAGCTACAAGTTAATGTAGTACGTCCTCCTCACAGTGTTCAGCTAAAACTACAAGTTAGTGTAGTGTGACCTCTGCACAGTGTTCAGCTAAAGCTACCTGTAGAAGGTTGGTGGTGTTTTCCTGATCCTATCACTACCACAGGCAGCTACATTATTTACACGTTAGTGTAGTGCGACCTCTGCACAGTGTTCAGCTAAAGCTACCTGTAGAAGGTTGGTAGTGTTTTCCTGATCCTATCACTACCGCAGGCAGCTAAATAAGCTACAAGTTAGTTTTTTGCGAGCTCTGCACAGTGTTAAGCTAAAGCTACCTGTAGAAGGTTGGTGGTGTTTTCCTGATCCTATAACTACCGCAGGCAGCTAAATAAGCTACAAGTTAGTGTAGTGTGTCCTCCTCACAGTGTTCAGCTAAAACTACAAGTTAGTGTAGTGCAACCTCTGCACAGTGTTCAGCTAAAGCTACAAGTTAGTGTGGTGCGACCTCTGTACAGTGTTCAGCTAAAGCTACAAGTTAGTGTAGTGCGTCCTCCTCACAGTGTTCAGCTAAAGCTACAAGTTAGTGTAGTGCGTCCTCCTCACAGTGTTCAGCTAAAGCTACAAGTTAGTGTAGTGCGTCCTCCTCACAGTGTTCCGCTAAAACTACAAGTTAGTGTAGTGCGACCTCTGCACAGTGTTCAGCTAAAGCTACCTGTAGAAGGTTGGTAGTGTTTTCCTGATCCTATCACTACCGCAGGCAGCTAAATAAGCTACAAGTTAGTTTTTTGCGAGCTCTGCACAGTGTTCAGCTAAAGCTACCTGTAGAAGGTTGGTGGTGTTTTCCTGATCCTATTACTACCGCAGGCAGCTAAATAAGCTACAAGTTAGTGTAGTGCGTCCTCCTCACAGTGTTCAGCTAAAGCTACAAGTTAATGTAGTGCGTCCTCCTCACAGTGTTCAGCTAAAACTACAAGTTAGTGTAGTGTGACCTCTGCACAGTGTTCAGCTAAAGCTACCTGTAGAAGGTTGGTGGTGTTTTCCTGATCCTATCACTACCGCAGGCAGCTAAACAAGCTACAAGTTAGTTTTTTGCGAGCTCTGCACAGTGTTCAGCTAAAGCTACCTGTAGAAGGTTGGTGGTGTTTTCCTGATCCTATCACTACCACAGGCAGCTAAATAAGCTACAAGTTAGTGTAGTGCGTCCTCTTCACAGTGTTCAGCTAAAACTATAAGTTAGTGTAATGCGACCTCTGCACAGTGTTCAGCTAAAGCTACAAGTTAGTGTAGTGCGTCCTCCTCACAGTGTTCAGCTAAAACTACAAGTTAGTGTAGTGTGACCTCTGCACAGTGTTCAGCTAAAGCTACCTGTAGAAGGTTGGTAGTGTTTTCCTGATCCTATCACTACCGCAGGCAGCTAAATAAGCTACAAGTTAGTTTTTTGCGAGCTCTGCACAGTGTTCAGCTAAAGCTACCTGTAGAAGGTTGGTGGTGTTTTCCTGATCCTATCACTACCGCAGGCAGCTAAATAAGCTACAAGTTAGTGTAGTGTGTCCTCCTCACAGTGTTCAGCTAAAACTACAAGTTAGTGTAGTGCAACCTCTGCACAGTGTTCAGCTAAAGCTACAAGTTAGTGTAGTGCGTCCTCCTCACAGTGTTCAGCTAAAGCTACAAGTTAGTGTAGTGCACAGTGTTCAGCTAAAGCTACAAGTTAGTGTAGTGCGTCCTCCTCACAGTGTTCAGCTAAAGCTACAAGTTAGTGTAGTGCGTCCTCCTCACAGTGTTCAGCTAAAACTACAAGTTAGTGTAGTGCGACCTCTTCACAGTGTTCAGCTAAAGCTACCTGTAGAAGGTTGGTGGTGTTTTCCTGATCCCATCACTACCGCAGGCAGCTTAATAAGCTACAAGTTAGTTTTTTGTGAGCTCTGCACAGTGTTTAGCTAAAGCTACCTGTAAAAGTTTGGTGGTGTTTTCCTGATCCTATCACTACCGCAGACAGCTAAATAAGCTACAAGTTTGTTTTTTGCGAGCTCTGCACAGTGTTCAGCTAAAGCTACCTGTAGAAGGTTGGTGGTGTTTTCCTGATCCTATCACTACCGCAGGCAGCTAAATAAGCTACAAGTTAGTTTTTTGCGAGCTCTGCACAGTGTTCAGCTAAAGCTACCTGTAGAAGGTTGGTGGTGTTTTCCTGATCCTATCACTACCGCAGGCAGCTAAATAAGCTACAAGTTAGTGTAGTGTGTCCTCCTCACAGTGTTCAGCTAAAACTACAAGTTAGTGTAGTGCGACCTCTGCACAGTGTTCAGCTAAAGCTACAAGTTAGTGTAGTGCGTCCTCTGAACAGTGTTCAGCTAAAGCTACAAGTTAGTGTAGTGCACAGTGTTCAGCTAAAGCTACAAGTTAGTGTAGTGCATCCACCTCACAGTGTTCAGCTAAAGCTACAAGTTAGTGTAGTGCGTCCTCCTCACAGTGTTAAGCTAAAACTACAAGTTAGTGTAGTGCGACCTCTGCACAGTGTTCAGCCAAAGCTACCTGTAGAAGGTTGGTGGTGATTTCCTGATCCTATCACTACCGCAGGCAGCTAATAAGCTAAATTAGCTACAAGTTAGTTTTGCTAGCACTTCAACTGCTACCTTTTCAGTTGGTAGACTCTGCCCCCTTCCGTGAGTTTGTGGAATGTGCGGTTCCTTAGTGGCAGGTACCCAAACGCCACTTTTTCTCATGGAAGGCGATTCTGGCTCTCTACCAGCATGTGGAAGGCAATGTCTTGGCCTCGCTGGACAGGGCGGTCAGCAGTAAGGTGCATATTACCGCTGACTCATGGTCCAGCAGGCATGGACAGGGATGTTACCTAAGTTTCACGGTGCATTGGGTCACTCTTCTGGCAGCTGGGAAGGATGCAGGACAAGGTGCAGTAGTGTTGGAGGTTGTTCCGCCACCATGCCTCCAAAATGCCACTACTAATGATTGTGACACATCTCTCTCCTCCACCCCCTCCTCTTCTTCTTCCTCCATGGCCTCTTCCTGTGCTTTGTCCTCAGAACCAGCGGTGCTCAGTAGGCATTCAAGGGGCTACGCAAGTACGCAGGCCAAAAGATGCCATGCGGTGCTTGAGCTGGTGTGCTTGGGGGACAGGAGCCACACTGGGGCAGAGGTTCTGTCAGCTCTGCAGGGGCAGGTTCAGAGGTGGTTGACGCTATGCCAACTTAAGGCAAGAATGGTGGTTTGTGACAATGGCACCAACCTTCTCTCCACCCTCTGACAGGGAAAAACTGACCCATGCGCCCTGTTTTGCTTACGTCCTTATCTTAGTGGTGCAGCGGTTCTTGGGCAGGTACCCGGGCTTACAGGATGTCCTGAGGCAGGCCAGGAAAGTCTGTGTGCATTTCCGCCGGTCATATAATGCCAGTGCTCGGCTGGCAGACCTCCAAAAGGAGTTTAACCTGCCCAAGAACCGCCTAATCTGTGAGATGCCCACCAGGTGAAACTCAACATTGGCCATGCTGCAGCGACTGCACACCCAGCAGGGGGCCATCAATGAGTACCTGTGCGACAGGGTCAGGGGAGCTTGTTTTTTTCCCCATGCCAGTGGGATGATCAGGGATGCATGCTCTGTCCTGTCACCATTTGAGGAGGCCACGAGGATGATGAGCAGTGACAGTGCATGCATCACTGACACTGTCCCCCTTGTCCACCTGTTGGAGCACACGCTGCGTGGAATAATGGACAGGGCACTTGAGGCAGAACAGAGGCAGGAAGAGGAGGAGGATTAGCTCCTTAGCTCTCAAGGCCCCCTTTATCCAGACAGTGTTCTTGCGTGCCCGCTGATCAAACAGGAAGAGGACGAGGAGGAGGAAGAGGAGGAGGATTGTGTCAGTATGGAGGTGGAGCCTGGCACTCAGCATCAGCAGCAGTCTTTAAGGGATCGGTCCCAAGAAACACATGGACTTGTACGTGGCTGGGAGGAGGTGGCTGTGTACCATGTTGTCCTTATTGACCCAGAGAACCCCGGACCGAATGCCTCAGCAAACCTACACTGCATGGCCTCCCTGATCCTGCAAAGCCTGCGTAAGGATCCTCGTATTCGTGGTATCAAGGAGAAGGACCAATACTGGCTGGCAACCCTCTTTGATCCACGTTACAAGGGTAAGGTTGCGGACCTTATCTTGCCATCGCAGAGGGAGCAGAGGATGAAACATCTTCAGGAGGCCTTGCAGAAAGGTCTGTGCAATGCGTTCCCAGAGACTGGGAGGTTACAAACTCCTGATTCTGGACAACGTGTTGCTGAGGCTTCGGTCAGTCAAAGAAGGAGCGCTGGAGAAGGTGGCCGTCTGACTGATGCGTTCAGACAATTTTTTAGTCTGCAGCCCCAAGGTATGATCGGTTCCAGCAACCATCGCCAGCGTCTGTTTTACATGGTGCAGGAATACCTAGGGGCAAGATCTGACTTGGACACCTTTCCCACCAAAAATCTTCTGGGTTACTGGGTCTTGAGGATGGATCACTGGCCAGAGCTTGCACAGTATGCAATTGAGCTACTGGCCTGTCCTGCATCCAGCGTTCTTTCGGAACGCACATTCAGTGCTGCTGGAGGCTTTGTAACCGATCACAGGGTGCGTCTGTCCACCGACTCGATCGATCAACTGACCTTCATAAAAATGAATCAGTCTTGGATCACCACCAGCTACCAAGCACCTGATGCTGATGTAACCGAATATTTTTTTTTTGAAATGTCAGATCCCTTCAAAGACTGCCTATGCTGATGCTGAGTGACTATCCTGTTATGCTGAGTAATTATCCTCTTCCTCCTCAATGATCATGCTGATAGCTTGTAAGAACATTTTTGGTTCTGGGCGCCGCCACCAGTGCCTAAGGCCCAATTTTTAAGCCCCTGTTTAACAAGGGCATGTAATTACAATTTTTGATGCAATTTTGTGCAGCAGGGCTAGTTCCTGCGCTCCAACTAGAGTATCTGTGAGAGGTTGCAGTGTTGTGGCACCAGCACCAGTGCCTAAGGCCCAATTTTTCAGCCCCTGTTTAACAGGGGCGTGTAATTACAATTTTTGATGCAATACTTTGCAGCAGGGCTCGTTCCTGCATTCCAACTAGAGTATATGTGAGGGGTTGCAGTGTTGTGGCACCAGCACCAATGCCTAAGGCCCAATTTTTCAGCCCCTGTTTAACAGGGGCGTGTAATTACAATTTTTGATGCAATACTTTGCAGCAGGGCTTGTTCCTATGTTCCAACTAGAGTATCTGTGAGAGGTTGCAGTGTTGTGGCACCAGTGCCTAAGGCCCAATTTTTCAGCCCCTGTTTAACAGGGGTGTGTAATTACAATTTTTTTTTTTTTTTCTCTCTCTTTTTTATTGCTACTTCATCGAGTCCATCTGAGAGGTTTAAATCACCATAATTAGCTCATTTTTATCCCATCTCATAATCATCACATCATAGTAGCATATCCTTTACTTTTTGTAAATTTTACAATTTTACAATTATTTATTTATCATGTACAAAAATACTAGCAAAGCATCCTAACAAAACCCATTATATGCTACTAAGAAGCCACCCCAGCCCCCCCCCCCTCCCCCCCGTCCTGCGGTGATGCTGCCAGTGAGGGCAAACATTCTCAGATTAGCAACTCAGCCCATCTCCCTGTTTTTTTAAATAGTATCCACTTCACCCACTTTTCTCTGTTAAAGTCGGCTTCTTCCCCTGGTCTGATGTCTACTACCTCGCCCGCCTCTAAGATATAAGTTTCATTGACCCGTAGTAGCCATTTGCAGATGTTTGGGCCCCCAACCTCTTGCCATTTTTTTGAGATTAAACTTTTTGCCGAGTTTAGTAATACCGGAGATAAAGATACATTTTACTTTCTATTGAGATCTTCTGACCCATGAAACATACACACCCAGGGTTCTTCCCTAATCACATTTCCCGTTATCTCTTCTATGATCTTTAGCACTGCCTGACAACATTTTTTAATAGTTGGACATTCCCACCAGAGGTGAGCCATCGTTCCTATGTCGGTACAACCCCTCCAGCAATTTGTAGATTTCTCTGGTTGAAACTTATTTAGTTTATCTGGCATTGCATACCATCTAGATAGGCATTTATAATGTATTTCTATCGTTCTCATGTCCACAGCTGATTTGTGCATTGCATTGTAAATGGCCTCCCAAGACACTCCGCTCGGTACAGGTCTCAGTTCGGCCTCCCATTTATTGATAAATGTCAGCTTCACTCCTTCTCCCTCGTCCATTAGTATTTTATATAATTCTGTTGTTTTCCTAATTACTGTATCTCTCGCAAACAATTTCTCCAAGGGCCTAAGATTTTTTTATCTCTGATAGGGCCTGGGAGACTATTAGAGAAGTGCGCAAGCTGGTTATATCGCCATACGTTGATTTTCATTAGATCTTTGAGCAGGGCTAACTCCTGGAAAGTGACAATTTTACCATTCTTCGTGATATCCTTCAATTGTGCATTATTTTTTATAATCCAGTTCCCTCCCACCTCCCCCATCCCTGGTTGAAAGAACTAATTATCTTTTAGATAGATGAATGGCAAGTTGAACTTCCACGCATTTTGTTTGTGTAGCTGATCCCATATCTTAAAAGTGTAACGTGTTATAATGTGTGCATTTAAACCTAGCTTCCTAAAGTGAGGGGGATTCCATATTAATTGATTTAATTTTGCATTGCTCAAATCTTTTTCTAAATTTACTCATCTTTTATCTATCGCATCCTTTCCCCAATCTATCACCTGTGATCATACTATTGCCCTGTGATATCTTATAAAGTCTGGGAGTGCTAGCCCACCCTGTGCTTTATCCCTGCTCAGGACCTTATAAGCAATCCATGGTTTCTTATTTTTCCATATAAATCTAGTGATGATGTTGATTAACCACTTGACCACTGGGCACTTAAACCCCCTTCCTAACCAGACCAATTTTCAGCTTTTGGTGCTCTCACATTTTGAATGACAATTACTCAGTCATGCAACACTGTACCCATATGAAATTTTTGTCCTTTTTTTCACACAAATAGAGCTTTATTTTGGTGGTATTTAATCACCGCTGGGTTCTTTATTTTTTGCGCTATAAAAGAAAAAAGACCGAAAATTCTGTAAAAAAATAAATTTTTCTTCATTTCTGTTATAAAATTTTGCAAATTAGTAATTTTTCTTCATATATTTTGGCCAAAATTTATACCGCTACATATCTTTGGTAAAAATAACCCAAATCGGTGGATATTATTTGGTCTTTGTGAAAGTTATAGAGTCCAAAAGCTATGGTGCGAATATCTGAAAATTGATCACAGCTGAAGTACTGACGGCCTATCTAATTTCTTGAGACCCTAACATGCCAGAAAAGTACAAATACCCCCCAAATGTCCCCTTTTTGGAAAGAAGACATTCCAAGGTATTTAGAAAGATGCATGATGAGTTTTTTGAAGTTGTCATTTTTTCCCACAATTCTTTGCAAATCAAGTTTTTTTTTTTTTTACTTTTTTTTTTTCACAAAATTGTCATATTAGCAGGTTATTTCTTACACTCCACATATGTATACCACAAATTACACCCCAAAACACATTCTGCTATTACTCCCGAGTACGACGATACCACATGTGTGAGACTTTTACACAGCGTGGCCACATACAGAGGCCCAACATGCAGGGGAGCACCTTCAGGCGTTCTGGAGTGCCCAGGCCAATTCTGACATTTCTCTCCTACATGTAAAAATCATCATTTATTAGCTAGAAAATTACATAGAACCCCAAAACATTATATATGTTTTTTTTAGCAAAGACCCTAGAGAATACAACGGTGGTCGTTGCAACTTTTTATCTCACACGGTATTTGCGCAGCAATTTTTTAAACGCTTTTTTTTGGAAAAAAAAACTGTTTTGTGCTTTACAAAAACCAAAACAGTAAATTTAGCCCAATGTTTTTGCATAATGTGAAAGATGAAGTTACGCCGAGTAAATAGATACCCAACATGTCACCTTTCAAAATTGCACGCGCTTGTGGAATGGCGCCAAACTTTGCTACTCAAAAATCCCCATAGGCGACGCTTTAAAATTTTTTACTGGTTACATGTCTTGAGTTACAGAGGAGGTCTAGGGCCAAAATTTTTGCGCTCGCTCTACCGATCGCAGTGATACCTCACATGTGTGGTTTGAACACCGTTTTCATATGTGGGCGGGACTTATATATGCGTTCGCTTCTGCATGCAAGCACACAGGGACAGGGGTGCTTTAAAATTTTTTTTTTTTTTTTTATTGTTCATTTTACTTTATTTATTTTTGTTTGATGCTTTTTTACAAAAAAAAAAAAATTTGACCACTTTTATTCCTATTACAAGGAATATAAACATCCCTTGTAATAGGAATATGGCATGACAGGTCCTCTTTACAGTGACATATGGGGTCAATAAGACCCCACATCTCACCTCTAGGCTGGGAAGCCTGAAATAAAAAAAAAAAAAAAAAAAACGATCCTGGCTTCGATCGTAGCGGTGAGTCCGTAGAAGCAGCGGAGTGCGGCGGGAGGGGGGACATCCCCTCTCACCTCCCGTAAGAACGATCAAGCAGTGGAACAGCCGCTATGATCATTCTTATGGTGTAGGGAATCGCCGGCTGAAAAAGCTGATATCTGAATGATGCCTGTAGCTGCAGGCTTTATTCAGATATCCCCGCACAAAGTCAAGGACGTTGTATGACGGCCGGCGGGCGGGAAGTGGTTAAAACGTACTTTTTTTTTTAACACAAAGTTGTCCATTTATACAATATTTCTAACACATAACATGTACATACCAAAAATGACACCCCAAAATAGATTCTCCTGCTCCTCCTGAGTACGGCGATATTGCGGAGTATTGCGGGGTATTGCGGAGTATTGTGGAGTATTGCAGTGTACTGCAGGGTATTGCAGAGTACTGCGGGGTATTGCAGAGTATTGCGGGGTATTGCAGTGTACTGCAGGGTATTGCAGTGTACTGCGGGGTATTGCAGAGTATTGCGGGGTATTGCAGTGTACTGCAGGGTATTGCAGTGTACTGCGGGGTATTGCAGAGTATTGCGGGGTATTGCAGTGTACTGCAGGGTATTGCAGAGTACTGTGGGGTATTGCAGAGTATTGCGGGGTATTGCAGAGTATTGCGGGGTGTTGCAGAGTACTGCGGGGTGTTGCAGAGTATTGCGGGGTATTGCAGTGTACTGCAGGGTATTGCAGAGTACTGCGGGGTGTTGCAGAGTATTGCAGAGTATTGCGGGGTATTGCAGAGTACTGTGGGGTATTGCAGAGTATTGTGGGGTATTGCAGAGTATTGCAGAGTACTGCGGGGTATTGCAGAGTATTGCAGAGTATTGCGGGGTATTGCAGAGTACTGTGGGGTATTGCAGAGTATTGTGGGGTATTGCAGAGTAATGTGGGGGTATTGCAGAGTATTGCGGGGTATTGCAGAGTATTGCAGAGTATTGCGGGGTATTGCAGAGTACTGTGGGGTATTGCAGAGTATTGCAGAGTATTGCGGGGTATTGCAGAGTACTGTGGGGGTATTGCAGAGTATTGCGGGGTATTGCAGAGTAATGTGGGGGTATTGCAGAGTATTGCGGGGTATTGCAGAGTATTGCGGGGTATTGCAGAGTACTGCGGGGTATTGCAGAGTATTGCAGAGTATTGCAGAGTATTGCAGAGTACTGCGGGGTATTGCAGAGTATTGTGGGGTATTGCAGAGTATTGCGGGGTATTGCAGAGTATTGCGGGGTATTGCAGAGTACTGCGGGGTATTGCAGAGTATTGCAGAGTATTGCAGAGTACTGCGGGGTGTTGCAGAGTACTGCGGGGTATTGCAGTGTACTGCAGGGTATTGCAGAGTACTGCGGGGTATTGCAGAGTATTGCAGGGTATTGCAGAGTATTGCGGGGTGTTGCAGAGTACTGCGGGGTGTTGCAGAGTATTGCGGGGTGTTGCAGAGTACTGCGGGGTGTTGCAGAGTATTGCAGAGTATTGCGGGGTATTGCAGAGTACTGTGGGGTATTGCAGAGTATTGTGGGGTATTGCAGAGTATTGCAGAGTACTGCGGGGTATTGCAGAGTATTGCAGAGTATTGCGGGGTATTGCAGAGTATTGTGGGGTATTGCAGAGTAATGTGGGGGTATTGCAGAGTATTGCGGGGTATTGCAGAGTACTGCGGGGTATTGCAGAGTATTGCAGAGTATTGCGGGGTATTGCAGAGTAATGTGGGGGTATTGCAGAGTATTGCAGAGTACTGTGGGGTATTGCAGAGTATTGCAGAGTATTGCGGGGTATTGCAGAGTACTGTGGGGTTATTGCAGAGTATTGTGGGGTATTGCAGAGTATTGCGGGGTATTGCAGAGTATTGCAGAGTACTGCGGGGTATTGCAGAGTATTGTGGGGTATTGCAGAGTATTGCGGGGTATTGCAGAGTATTGCAGAGTATTGCAGAGTATTGCAGAGTACTGCGGGGTATTGCAGAGTATTGCAGAGTATTGCAGAGTACTGCGGGGTATTGCAGAGTATTGCAGAGTATTGCGGGGTATTGCAGAGTATTGTGGGGTATTGCAGAGCAATGTGGGGGTATTGCAGAGTAATATTGGGGTATTGCAGAGTAAGGTGGGGCATAGCAGAGTATTGCAGAGTAGTGGGGATGGCTGAGCATGGATGGATGGATGGTTGGATGTCTCTGTGCAGCGCTGTGGGCACTACACAACCAGCCCACAGCGCTGCAGACATCCATCCATCTCCCTCTCCTCCACAGTGTACCGATCGGTACACAGGAGGGGAGGAGAGGAACCGGCGTCATCAGACGCCGCCGGTCTGTTTACATGTGATCGCGCCGTCATTTGACGGCGCGATCACATGGTAAATGGCGGCGATCAGCGGCCATTTACCGGGATCCGTGATGCGCCGGGTCCTGAGGACCCGGCGGTCACGGATGTGTTCGGGTGCGCGCCCCAGGGGGCGCGCGAGAGGGGAATTCTGAGAGGACGTCATATGACGTCCTCCCAGAGTTAAGCAACCACCCTGCAGCCGTCATTCGGCTATGGGCCGGTTGTTAAGTGGCTAATGCCCTAAAATAGGTCTGCGGAAGAGGAATTGGGAGCAACTGCATTTTGTACAGGATCTTCGGGGCCAGAGTCATTTTAACAGTGTTTATTCGACCGATCCATGAGATCGGAAGGTACATGCTTTTTTTAATCTCCTGCTTAATCTCATCTAGAAGTGGAATATAGTTTAGGAGATAAATTTTCCTTACAGTATTTGCTAATGTAACTCCCAGATAGCTGATTTTTTTACACCACGGGAAATGGAATGTTTCCTTGAGTTTGATTGCTTCTTGTCTATTGATGTTAATGTTAAGAACTTCTAACTTGCTAAGGTTGACCTTATAATTGGACAACTCCCCATATCCCCTCAGCATAGCAAGTAGGTTAGGGATCAAGATTCTTGGTTTAACAATGTAAAACAGTACAGCATCGGCGAAGGCTGATAACTCGTGTTCTTCTCTCCCCACCAAACATCCGCTTATGTCCGTTTTTTTGATCGAGGCCAGTAATGGCTCCAAGGTCAAAACAAATAAAAGGGGAGACAGGGGACACCCCTGCCTGGTACCGTTTTCCATTTTGAATTCTCCCGATGGTGTACCGTTCACTCTAACAAAAGCCAAAGGGGATTTGTATAATGCTCGAATCCAGTTCAGCATAGTACTGCCCAGGCTGATTGTCTTCATCGTCCTCATCATGAATCCCCAGTCTACTCTGTCTAAGGCTTTCTCAGCGTCAATCTACAAAAGTAGTCCTGGGGTCTTGTTCACTTTCAAAGCCTCCATGACAAGGAGCGACCTAACGCCATTGTCCCTCCCCTCTCTCCCAGGTATAAAGCCTGTCTGGTCTGGATGGATCCAATATGTCATTTTATCTTTTAATCTACTGGCTAGGACCTTGGCGAATAATTTGATGTCTGCGTTTAGCAGTGCTATCAGCCTGTAGCTTGAACACAGCGAACTGTCTTTCCCTTCCTTTAAAATAAGTCTCACTGCCGCTGTCAGTGCCCCCTCACATAACACCTCCTGGCCCCCCAACCCATTCCAAATCTGACAGAGCTTTGGGACCAGAGGCTCTTTAAATTTCTTGTAGAAATAGGTTGTAAGGCCATCTGGCCCTGGGCTCTTTCCTGAGGTAGATGACTTCAGGGCCCTCTCGATCTCTTCTTTAGTGATCGGTCCATCTAGTTCCTTTGCCTCACTTTCCAAAAGACTTGGTAATCCTGCCCACCTTAGGAACTCTTCCATCCTTTCCTCTCTTTCCAGGGTACCAACCCCACATTGCCTGACTGAATAGAGGGTTGTATAATAGCTCCGAAATTCTTCAGCAATGTCTCTAGATGTATATTTTAGTTCCCCCTTTTTATTTTGGATCTTATCTATAAAGCAGACCCCTCTTTTCTTCTTCAATATTGATGCCAGGTGCCTCCCCACTTTATTACTCCTTCTAAATCTCTCTTTTTGATATTTATTTAGAATACGATTAGATTCTACTTCCATTAAATCTTTTAGTTCTTCTCTTTTTATTATTAATTGTTGTGGGAGAGTGTTAGGGCTCCTCCTATCGGCCTTATGGGATTGTTCAAGGTGATGAATATCTTTTATGAGATCTGTTTTTCTTTTTAAGCTTTCTTTTTTCTCATTAGCCCCCATTGAGATCAGGATGCCCCTTATGTAAGCTTTTAATGCCTCCCACAAAACTGAACCAGAAATCTCTCCAGTGTAATTTATTGAAAGGAACCCCTCAATTTCCTCCTGTATTTTACTACTGACATTAGGGTTTTCAATTAGTTTTTCGTCTCCGGAATCCCAGGATCCCCATCCTCATCAGAACCGGAGCGTGGTCTGAAAAAGTGGTTATTTCAATCTTCGTATCCTTTACATATTCTAATAACCTATGGTCTACCATAAAGTAGTCCAGCCTTGAATAGGACCCGTGGACTGGGGAAAAATAGGTATAGTCCCTGGCGTTCACATGCTGTACTCTCCATACATCAATCATTTGGCAGTTGTGGAATTTATGCCCTATGTTTTTTATGAGTTTCCTACTTGCTCCCTGAACTTTAGATGTACTGTCCAACGCTGGGTCTAAGCAAAAATTAAAATCTCCTGCCAGTATTACCTCTCCTGCCCTAAAATCCATTAACTTGTTCAGGACTTGTGACAGATACTCGACAGATACTCGATCGAGTTTTTATTTGGGCAATATATGTTTGCTAAAGTGAAAATCCTTTCAGCGATCCTCGCCTTTAAGAAGAGATAACAGCCGTCCAAATCTGCGCTCTGCTCTAAGAGAACAAACTTCGTCCGTTTTGAGAGCCCGATTGCCACCCCTTTGGCCCTCTTTATAGGGGAGTCACTATAGAACCAATTTGGGAAGCCATTGGAGGACAACTTAATATGTGTGTCTTGTGAAAGGTGAGTTTCCTGAAGAAACACCACATCTGCCTTGTAATGCTCTAGTTCTCTTAACACTTTATGTCTCTTAGAAGGGGAATTCAACCCTTTGACATTATAAGTTAAGCAAGTGATCTCTGTCATCTCTCCTTGATTTTATAGTAGGGCCGTAACACGATGCCGCATATTCCCTTTAGACCCCCTTTGCGGAGCCCCTGCAGGACCAAATCCCAACCCCCACCTCACTTCACCTCCCGAACCCCCCACCCCCCTCCCCAACATCCACCCCTCGCCCATCCCTCCCTCTTCTCCCCCTGCCAGCCAATACCTGGCTCCAAGCTTGCAGCAGAGAAACACCATTGATCTCTGCCTGCGTCTAGCCACAGCATTGGGGTGTGACTCCGACAGCGGGTCGCCAGGTTACCCCGCCCCCCAAGTGAGAAAAAAGGGGGAGGACAGGGCAAGCGGGCGGCCATCCACTCCTCCTTCAAGGGCGCCACCCCTCCCCCCAATACCCCCAACCCACCCCCGCCCTGACCCACCCCTCCACCTCTATTTCAAAATTATTCATCTAGTGCATCAACACTACACCATTAGAGACTCAGCAGCACTCACGGTCAGCTGCACCCTAGGGCATAACTGGTACAGGAATGTCCAGCTCTCTGTAAAAGTCCTGCAAGTTCTCTATGTATTTCAGTCTGATTGTTCTACCTGCTTTCACTACATTCAGAGATGTAGGGAAACCCCAGCTATATTTTAAATTTGCCTTCCTCAGTACATCCAGCAGGGGTCTTAACTGACGCCTCCTGGCTAGGGTCCCTGCCGAGATATCAGCATAGATCTGGATCACTGCGCCATCAAATTATACAGGTTGAACTCTTCTAAGATTGCTCCAGATCCTTGCTTTATCTTCATAATGGTGAAATCTGATAATAACGTCTCTTGGTGTATCTTCACTGACGCTTGGGGGTTTCCTTATCCTATGAACCCTGTATATCTTCAGTTCTTCATCTGGACCTCTGTCTAGGATTGGGTTAAAGATAGCTTTTACTTTGGTGAGCAGGTCTTCACCCTGCTGTTGCGGTAAGGCACGCACTCTTAAGTTTTGTCTGCGGCTCTGATTTTCTTGCTCTTCTATTTTATACAGTGTGTCCCTTTGGGCCAGTTGTAAGTTTCTTATTTGCTGTTTCAATTATTTCTTGATTCTGTTTCTCTGTAACTTCCTCCACTACTTCTACTTGTTTCAGCAGGTGACCCATATCAGTTCTGACATTGAGAATCTCTGATTTTATTACATTTTCCAATTTAGCGAACATTTCTAGCATTTCAGTTTTTGTTGGTAATGGTTCCATGGTGCTTCCTTCCTCCAGGCTACTCACTTTCCCTGCCTCATTGTTTGTTCCCCCATGAGCACCTTTATTCTTCCCTGGGTCTTTCTTCTTGTCCTTCTCTCCCTGCTGTTTGCTTTCTTGCGCTGGGCTCTTTAGGCTTCCCAGATTTGCCTCCTTCAGATATTTTTGAATAGTACTTGTGTTAAGGCTTTCTCTCGACTTCTTTGCTTCCGCCCCTCTTTGAGGGCGCCCTCGCATGATCACCACCACTTGCCCACCTGGCCTCTCTCTCCGGTACTGCTAAGCTAATTCACTTTTTTTATCCCCCCTCGCTCCTGCCCTCCGTACCTTCCTCCCTCTCCTTGAAGCACACGTATAGCAGCACTGTGCAATTCCCAGTGATCAATATTTCACTCTTAGTACCTTTGGTGTAAAATTGAGTACCAAGTAATACTAGATAGTTCAGGGCAAGCAGCTTTTACATATTACTTGATTAGCAATAACTGTAGCAGAAGTCCAGATGTTTGCGCGTCTATAATATTTCGTAGCCTTTTTTTTTTTCTAAAGAAGGAACCTTATCATATGTCTTAGCACAGCACCCGCCATAAACCAATTTAACATCAAGCCGCAATGTAAACACCAAACAATTCACCTGCATTTGTACAGCCCACTGCAACTGATGCCTATCATATGGTCCTGCTTAAGTCCTGTTTATAGTTACTACTGAACTCCACATGTTACCTTGAGCAATGCAGGTCTTCTCTCCCATAGGGACCCTCCAGTGATACACTTGCTGCTGTAGTACCAGCCGGCTTCTCGGGTAGGTCTTCACTGGGAATCTCCAGCCATCCTCTATCCCTGGCGAAACCTGGCTGTACCTGGAGGGCTGGGGAAGTGTCCTCCAACAGACCGCTGCTGCACACTTATTTTTTTCCCCTGGGTTATAGATTGGCTGACAGTGGGGCTATGGTGTCCGTTCTGCCAAACAGAGCAGCAAGACTAGAGGGGGGGCGAGGGTGAGTCCGGGCACCCCAGGGACGGCTCCGGGAGTTGCCCTCAACAGGAGCTGGTCCAGGAAGGCAGGGGGGGATGAGACAGAGGGCATTCTTGGCCTGCACGGAAGTCCCGGGGCAGCCCGAGATCCACACCTGAGCCGGCCACCTACTCATAACTCCGGCAAGGAGGTCAGCTCCCCACTACACATGCAGCTGTTGATTCCCATCACGAGCGGATCCGCCGCTGGCTTCCGCAATGCTGCTGTCAGGCCCCTCCCCCACCTCTTGTGCGTCACATCCCGCACGGCAGGAACGATCTGCTTCTAGATGTAATTACAATTTTTGATGCAATACTTTGCAGCAGGGCTCGTTCCTGCGTTCCAGCTAGAGTATCTGTGAGGGGTTGCAGTGTTGTGGCACCAGCACCAGTGCCTAAGGCCCAATTTTTCAGCCCCTGTTTAACAGGGACATGTAATTAGAATTCTTGATCTAATATTTCACAGCAGGGCCGTTTCTGCGCCCACCAAGATTAACTGTGAGGACTTACAGTGTTGTGGCACCAACATCACCACCACCACCAAAGGCCCAATTTTTCAGCCCCTGTTCAACAGGGGCATGTTATTAGAATTCTTGATCGAATATTTCACAGCAGGGCCCATTTCTGCGCCCACCAAGATTAACTGTGATGACTTACAGTGTTGTGCCACCAGCACCAGCACCACCACCACCAAAGGCCCAATTTTTCTGGCCCTGTTCAACAGGGGCATGTAATTACAATTCTTGATTGAATATTTCACAACAGGGCACGTTTCTGCGCCCACCAATATTAACTGTGAGGACTTACAGTGTTGTGGCACAAGCACCAACAGCACCACCAAAGGCCCAATTTTTCAGCCCCTGTTCAACAGGGGCATGTAATTACAATTCTTGATATAATATTTCACAGCAGGGCCCTTTCCAGCACCCACCAAGAGTAACTGTGAGGGCTTACAGTGTTGTGGCACCAGCACCACCACCACCATCACCAAAGGCCCAATTTTTCTGCCCCTGTTCAACAGAGGCATGCAATTACAATTCTTGATCTAATATTTCACAGCAGGGCCCTGTGAGGGCTTACAGTGTTGAGGCCACAACAACACTGAAGGCCCAAATTTCTGCTGAATATATAGGGCAGGCCCCTACTTTCAAACATTCAACTTACAAACGACTCCTACTTGCAAACGGAAGGAGACAACAGGAAGTGAGATGAAATCTACCCCATAGGAAGGGAAATTCTCTCCTGTAAGAGTTAATATGGGAAAAAGTTTTCTCCTTTCCACTGATGCTTTATCACCAATCCTTGTTTCACTAAAAACCCCAAATTTTCAAAAAACATTTTTGGGACAAAAACATTTCATTGGGACAAAAAGTGAGGTGAAATCTTCTGAAGAGGAGCACAGACAGCAAAACAAATATCACAGGGGTGATAACCCTTCCCTATGTTTTCCAAAAAGCTTAAAAACAGATTTTTTGGCTGGAGCTACACTTAAAAAATGTACCAGTTCAAAATGACAAACAGATTCTACTTAACAACAAACCTACAGTCCCCGTCTTGTTTGCACCGCCTGTATACTGCTGTTCAGAGTATATAGGGCCTGGGGGCTCCACGCCTTTCCTTTTTTTAATTTGGGTGCGGGGTTCCCCTTAATATCCATACAGGACCCAAAGGGCCTGGTAATGGACTGGAGGGTACCCATGCCATTTGTCTCACTGATTTTCTTCCATATTGCCAGAACCCGACATTACATCAAAGCCACAAGCAGTTTTAAATGACTTTTTTTCCTTTAAAAATTTCATTTTGTTCAGGGACTGTTCTAAGCACGGGAAACACGCGCCACTTTGCAGGCAAACTATAGACACCCCCCAGGTATGATATTTAAAGGAATATTTCACTTTTTTTTTATTTTAAGCATCATTAAAATCACTGCTCCCGAAAAAAACGGCCGTTTTTAAAAGTTTTTTTTGCATTGATACATGTCACCTGGGGCAGGACCCGGGTCCCCAAACCCTTTTTAGGACAATACCATGAAAATTAGCCTATAAAATGAGCACTTTTGATTTTGAACATTCGAGGCCCATAGATGTCAATGGGGTTTAATGTTTGTGCAAATTTTCGGTCCATTCGCAGGTTCTGGTGCTCGGCACATCCCTATTGGCTTGTGACTGTCTGCCTCTCCTTGTTGGCCTTCCAGACATACTAATGGCATGCAGTGAGATGTAGCTGCACAAAGCTGGAGTGTATATATATAAATATATATATATATACACTGATACTGCAGCTAGCAGAATCAACTGCCTGCCTGTAGTATTATTAGTATGAGAACACCAGCAATTGTCTTCAGGTAGCTTTAGGTGCACACTGTGCAGAGGAAACAGTACACTAACTGTAAATACTATAACTGCCTGCCTGTGGTATTAATAGGAGCAGAACAACAGCAACTGTCTTCAGGTAGCTTTAGGTGCACACTGTGCAGAGGACACAGTACACTAACTGTAAATACTATAGCTGCCTGCCTGTGGTATTAATATAGGATCAGAAAAACACCACCAATTTTATTCAGGTAGCTTTAGGTGCACACTGTGCAGAGGACACAGTACACTAACTGTAAATACTGTAGCTTCCTGCCTGTGGTATTAATATAGGATCAGAAGAACACAACCAATTTTGTTCAGGTAGCTTTAGGTGCACACTGAGCAGAGGACGCACTACACTAACTTGTAAATACTGCAGCTGCCTGCGGTACGGTACTAATAGGATCAGAAGAACACTACAAATTTTCTTCAGGTAGATTTAGGTGCACACTGTGCAGAGAACACACTACACTAACTGTAAGTATTGTAGATGCCTGCCTGTGGTATTAATAGGATCAGAAGAATACCACTAATTTTCTTCAGGTAGATTTAGGTGCACACTGTTCAGGGGACGCACTACACTAACTTGTAAATACTGCAGCTGCCTACGGTACTGTACTAATAGAATCAGAAGAACACCACTAATTTTCTTCAGGTAGATCTAGGTGCACACTATGCAGAGGAAGCACTACACTAACTTGTAAATACTACAGCTGCCTGCGTTACTGAACTAATAGGATCAGAAGAACACAACTAATTTTGTTCAGGTAGCTCTAGGTGCACACTGTGAAGAGGATGCACTACACTAACTGTAAATAATGTAGCTGCCTGCCTGTGGTATTAATAGGATCAGAAGAATACCACTAATTTTCTTCAGGTAGCTTTAGGTGCACACTTTGCAGAGGATGCACTACACTAACTTGTAAATACTACAGCTGCCTGTGGTATTCTACTAAGAGGATCAGAGAACACCACTGATTTTCTTCAGGTAGCTTTAGGTGCACACTTTGCAGAGGACGCACTACACTAACTTGTAAATACTACAGCTGACTGTGGTACTGTACTAATAGGATCAGAAGAACACCACTAATTTTCTTCAGGTAGCTTTAGGTGCACACTGTGCAGAGGAAGCACTACACTAACTGTAAATACTGTAGCTGCCTGCCTGTGGTATTAATAGGATCAGAAGAATACCACTAATTTTCTTCACGTAGTTTTAGGTGCACACTGTGCAGAGGACGCACTACACAAACTTGTAAACACTACAGCTGCCTGCGGTACTGTACTAATAGAATCAGAAGAACACCACTAATTTTCTTCAGAAAGCTTTAGGTGCACACTGTGCAGAGAACATACTACACTGACTTGTAAATACTGCAGCTGCCTGCGGTACTGTACTAATAGGATCAGAAGAACACAACTAGTTTTCTTCAGGTAGCTTTAGGTGCACACTGTGCAGAGGACGCACTACACTAACTTGTAAATACTGTAGCTGCCTGCCTGTGGTATTAATAGGATCAGAAGAATACCACTAATTTTCTTCAGGTAGCTTTAGGTTCACACTGTGCAGAGGACGCACTACACTAACTTGTAAATACTGCAGCTGCCTGCGGTACTGTACTAATAGTATCAGAAGAATACCGCTAATTTACTTCAGGTAGATCTGGGTGCACACTGTGCAGAGGACGCACTACATTAACTTGTAAATAATGTAGCTGCCTGCCTGTGGTATTAATAGGATCAGAAGAATACCACTAATTTTCTTCAGGTAGCTTTAGGTGCACACTGTGAAGAGGACGCACTACACTAACTTGTAAATACTGCAGTAGCCTGCAGTACTGTACGAATAGGATCAGAAGAACACCACTAATTTTGTTCAGGTAGCTTTAGGTGCACACTGTGCAGAGGACACACTACACTAACTGTAAATAAAACAGCTGCCTGTGGTACTGTATTAATAGGATCAGAAGAAAACACCACTAATTTTCTTCACGTAGCTTTAGGTGCACACTGTGCAGAGGACGCACTACACTAACTTGTAAATACTGTAGCTGCCTGCCTGTGGTATTAATAGGATCAGAAGAATACCACTAATTTTCTTCAGGTAGCTTTAGGTTCACACTGTGCAGAGGACGCACTACACTAACTTGTAAATACTGCAGCTGCCTGCGGTACTGTACTAATAGTATCAGAAGAATACCGCTAATTTACTTCAGGTAGATCTGGGTGCACACTGTGCAGAGGACGCACTACATTAACTTGTAAATAATGTAGCTGCCTGCCTGTGGTATTAATAGGATCAGAAGAATACCACTAATTTTCTTCAGGTAGCTTTAGGTGCACACTGTGAAGAGGACGCACTACACTAACTTGTAAATACTGCAGTAGCCTGCAGTACTGTACGAATAGGATCAGAAGAACACCACTAATTTTGTTCAGGTAGCTTTAGGTGCACACTGTGCAGAGGACACACTACACTAACTGTAAATAAAACAGCTGCCTGTGGTACTGTATTAATAGGATCAGAAGAAAACACCACTAATTTTCTTCACGTAGCTTTAGGTGCACACTGTGCAGAGGACGCACTACACAAACTTGTAAACACTACAGCTGCCTGCGGTACTGTACTAATAGAATCAGAAGAACACCACTAATTTTCTTCAGGAAGCTTTAGGTGCACACTGTGCAGAGAACATACTACACTGACTTGTAAATACTGCAGCTGCCTGCGGTACTGTACTAATAGGATCAGAAGAACACAACTAGTTTTCTTCAGGTAGCTTTAGGTGCACACTGTGCAGAGGACGCACTACACTAACTTGTAAATACTGTAGCTGCCTGCCTGTGGTATTAATAGGATCAGAAGAACACCACCAATTTTCTTCAGGTAGCTTTAGGTGCACACTATGCAGAGGACACACTACACTAACTTGTAAATACTACATCTGCCTGCGGTACTGAACTAATAGGATCAGAAGAACACCACTAATTTTCTTCAGGTAGCTTTAGCTGCACACTATGCAGAGGACGCAATACACTAACTGTAAATACTACAGCTGCCTGTGGTACTGTACGAAGAGGATCAGAGAACACCACTAATTTTCTTCAGGTAGCTTTAGGTGCACACTGTGCAGAGGACACACTACACTAACTGTAAATAAAACAGCTTCCTGCGGTACTGTACTAATAGGATCAGAAGAACACCACTAATTTTCTTCAGGTAGCTTTAGGTGCACACTTTGCAGAGGACGCACTACACTAACTTGTAAATACTGCAGTAGCCTGCAGTACTGTACTAATAGGATCAGAAGAACATCACTAATTTTGTTCAGGTAGCTTTAGGTGCACACTGTGCAGAGGACACACTACACTAACTGTAAATGAAACAGCTACCTGCGGTACTGTACTAATAGGATCAGAAGAACACCACCAATTTTCTTCAGGTAGCTTTAGGTGCACACTATGCAGAGGACACACTACACTAACTTGTAAATACTACATCTGCCTGCGGTACTGAACTAATAGGATCAGAAGAACACCACTAATTTTCTTCAGGTAGCTTTAGCTGCACACTATGCAGAGGACGCAATACACTAACTGTAAATACTACAACTGCCTGTGGTACTGTACGAAGAGGATCAGAGAACACCACTAATTTTCTTCAGGTAGCTTTAGGTGCACACTGTGCAGAGGACACACTACACTAACTGTAAATAAAACAGCTTCCTGCGGTACTGTACTAATAGGATCAGAAGAACACCACTAATTTTCTTCAGGTAGCTTTAGGTGCACACTTTGCAGAGGACGCACTACACTAACTTGTAAATACTGCAGTAGCCTGCAGTACTGTACTAATAGGATCAGAAGAACATCACTAATTTTGTTCAGGTAGCTTTAGGTGCACACTGTGCAGAGGACACACTACACTAACTGTAAATACTACAGCTGCCTGTGGTACTGTACGAAGAGGATCAGAGAACACCACTAATTTTCTTCAGGTAGCTTTAGGTGCACACTGTGCAGGGGACGCACCGCACTAACTTATAAATACTGCAGCTGCCTGCGGTACTGTACTAATAGGATCAGAAGAACACAACTAAATTTCTTCAGGTAGCTTTAGGTGCACACTATGCAGAGGATGCACTACACTAACTGTAAATACTGTAGTTGCCTGCCTGTGGTAATAATAGGATCAGAAGAATACCACTAATTTTCTTCAGTTAGCTTTAAGTGCACACTGTGCAGAGGACACACTACACTAACTGTAAATAAAACAGCTGCCTGTGGTACTGTACTAATAGGATCAGAAGAACACCACCAATTTTCTTCAGGTAGCTTTAGGTGCACACTATGCAGAGGACACACTACACTAACTTGTAAATACTACATCTGCCTGCGGTACTGAACTAATAGGATCAGAAGAACACCACTAATTTTCTTCAGGTAGCTTTAGGTGCACACTGTGCAGAGGACACACTACACTAACTGTAAATAAAACAGCTTCCTGCGGTACTATACTAATAGGATCAGAAGAACACCACTAATTTTCTTCAGGTAGCTTTAGGTGCACACTATGCAGAGGACGCAATACACTAACTTGTAAATACTACAGCTGCATGCGTTACTGTACTAATAGGATCAGAAGAACAACACTAATTTTCTTCAGGTAGCTTTAGGTGCACACTTTGCAGAGGACGCACTACACTAACTTGTAAATACTGCAGTAGCCTGCAGTACTGTACTAATAGGATCAGAAGAACATCACTAATTTTGTTCAGGTAGCTTTAGGTGCACACTGTGCAGAGAACACATTACACTAACTGTAAATACTACAGCTGCCTGTGGTACTGTACGAAGAGGATCAGAGAACACCACTAATTTTCTTCAGGTAGCTTTAGGTGCACACTGTGCAGAGGACACACTACACTAACTGTAAATAAAACAGCTTCCTGCGGTACTATACTAATAGGATCTGTAGAATACCACTAATTTTCTTCAGGTGGCTTTAGGTGCACACTGTGCAGAGGATGCACTACACTAACTTGTAATTACTACAGTTGCCTGCGGTACTGTACTAATAGGATCAGAAGAACACCACTAATTTTCTTCTTGTAGCTTTAGGTGCACACTGTGCAGAGGACGCACTACACTAACTTGTAAATACTGCAGCTGCCTATGGTACTGTACTAATAGGATCAGAAGAACACCACTAATTTTCTTCAAGTAGCTCTAGGTGCACACTGTGCAGAGGATGCACTACACTAAATGTAAATTCTGTAGCTGCCTGCTGTGGTATTAATAGGATCAGAAGAATAACACTAATTTTCTTCAGGTAGTTTTAGGTGCACACTGTGCAGAGGATGAACTACACTAACTTGTAAATAATACAGTTGCCTGCGGTACTGTACTAATAGGATCAGAAGAACACCAATATTTTTCTTCAGGTAGCTTTAGGTGCACAATGTGCAGAGGACACACTACACTAACTTTTAAATACTACAATTGTCGGCGGTACTGTACTAATAGGATCAGAAGAACACCACTAAATTTCTTCAGGTAGCTTTTGGTGCACACTGTGCATAGGATGCACTACACTAACTTGTAAATACTGCAGCTGCCTGCGGTATTGTACTATTAGGATTAGAAGAACACCACTAATTTTCTGCAGGTCGCTTTTGGTGCACACTGTGCAGAAGACGCACTACACTAACTACTAAATACTGCAGCTGCCTGCGGTACTGTACTAATAGGATTAGAAGAACACCACTAATTTTCTTCAGGTAGCTTTAGGTGCACACTGTGCAGAGGATGCACTACACTAACTGTAAAAACTGTAGTTGCCTGCCTGTGGTATTAATAGGATCAGAAGAATACCACTAATTTTCTTCAGGTAGCTTTATGTGCACACTGTGCAGAGGACGCACTACACTAACTTGTAAATACTACAGCTGCCTGCGGTACTGTACTAATAGGATCAGAAGAACACAACTAATTTTCTTCAGGTAGCTTTAGGTGCACACTGTGCAGAGGATGCACTACACTAACTTGTAAATTCTGCAGCTGCATGCGGTACTGTACTACTAGGATCAGAAGAACACCACTAATTTTCTTCAGGTAGCTTTAGGTGCACACTGTGCAGAGGACGCACTACACTAACTTCTAAATACTGCAGCTGCCTCCGTTACTGTACTAATAGCATCAGAGAACACCGATTATTTTCTTCAGTTAGATCTAGGTGCACACTGTGCAGAGGACGCACTACACTAACTGTAATTAATGTAGCTGCCTGCCTGTTGTAATAATAGGATCAGAAGAATACCACTAATTTTCTTCAGGTAGCTTTAGGTGCGCACTGTGCAGAGGACGCACTACACTAACTTGTAAATAATACAGTTGCCTGCGGTACTGTACTAATAGGATCAGAAGAACACCACTATTTTTCTTCAGGTAGCTTTAGGTGCACACTGTGCAGAGGACGCACTACACTAATTTTTAAATACTACAGTTGCCGGCGGTACAGTACTAATAGGATCAGAAGAACACAAATAATTTTCTTCATGTAGCTTTAGGTGCACACTGTGCAGAGGATGCACTACACTAACTGTAAATACTGTAGCTGCCTGGATGTGATATTAATAGGATCAGAAGAATACCACTAATTTTCTTCAGGTAGCTTTATGTGCACACTGTGCAGAGGAAGCACTACACTAACTTGTAATTTCTACAGCTGCCTGCGGTACTGTACTAATAGGATCAGAAGAACACCACTAATTTTCTTCAGGTAGCTTTAGGTGCACACTGTGCAGAGGACGCTCTATACTAACTTGTAAATACTGCAGCTGCCTGCGGTACTGTACTAATTGGATCAGAAGAACACCACAAATTTTCTTCAGGTGGCTTTAGGTGCACACTGTGCCGAGGACGCACTACACTAACTTGTAAATACTGCAGCTGCCTCCGGTACTGTACTAATAGAATCAGAAGAACACCGATCATTTTCCTCAGGTAGATCTATGTGCACACTGTGCAGAGGACTCATTACACTAACTGTAAATATTGTAGCTGCCTGCCTGTGGTATTAATAGGATCAGAAGAATACCACTAATTTTCTTCAGGTATCTTTAGGTGCAAAATGTGCAGAGGATGCACTACACTAACTTGTAAATACTGCAGATGCCTGCGGTACTGTACTAATAGAATCAGAAGAACACCGCTAATTTTCTTCAGGTAGATCTAGGTGCACACTATGCAGAGGAAGCACTACACTAACTTGTAAATACTACAGCTGCCTGCGTTACTGAACTAATAGGATCAGAAGAACACAACTAATTTTGTTCAGGTAGTTTTAGGTGCACACTGTGCAGAGAACACACTACACTAACTGTAAATAAAGCAGCTACCTGCGGTACTGTACTAATAGGATCAGAAGAACACCACTTATTTTCTTCAGGTAGCTTTAGGTGCACACTGTGCAGAGGATGCACTACACTAACTTGTAAATACTGCAGCTGCCTGCGGTACTGTACTACTAGGATCAGAAGAAAACCACTAATTTTCTTCAGGTAGCTTTACGTGCACACTGTGCAGAGAACGCACTACACTAACTGTAAATAATGTAGGTGCCTGCCTGTGGTATTAATAGAATCAGAAGAATACCACTAATTTTCTTCAGGTAGCTTTAGGTGCACACTGTGCAGAGGACGCACTACACTAACTTGTAAATACTGCAGTAGCCTGCAGTACTGTACTAATAGAATCAGAAGAACACCACTAATTATGTTCAGGTAGCTTTAGGTGCACACTGTGCAGAGGACACACTACACTAACTTGTAAATACTGCAGCTGCCTGTGGTACTGTACTAATAGGATCAGAAGAACACCACTAATTTTCTTCAGGTAGCTTTAGGTGCACGCTATGCAGAGGACGCACTACAATAACTTGTAAATACTACAGCTGCCTGCGTTACTGTACTAATAGGATCAAAAGAACACCACTAATTTTCTTCAGGTAGCTTTAGGTGCACACTGTGCAGAGGACACACTACACTAACTTGTAAATACTGCAGTACCCTGCAGTACTGTACTAATTAGATGAGAAGAACACCACTAATTTTGTTCAGGTAGCTTTAGGTGCACACTGTGCAGAGAACACACTACACTAACTGTAAATGAAACAGCTACCTGCGGTACTGTACTAATAGGATCAGAAGAACACCACTAATTTTCTTCAGGTAGCTTTAGGTGCACACTTTGTAGAGGACGCAATACACTAACTTGTAAATATTGCAGATTCCTGCCTGTGTATTAATAGGATCAGAAGAATACCACTAATTTTCTTCAGGTAGCTTTAGGTGCACACTGTGCAGAGGACGCACTACACTAACTTGTAAATACTGCAGCTGTGTGCGGTATGTACTAATAGAATAAGAAGAACACTGCTAATTTTCTTCAGGTAGATCTAGGTGCACACTGTGCAGAGGACGCAACACACTAACTGTAAAAAATGTAGCTGCCTGCCTGTGGTATTAATAGGATCAGAAGAATACCACTAATTTTCTTCAGGTAGCTTTAGGTGCACACTGTGTAGAGGACGCACTACACTAACTTGTAAATACTGCAGCAGCCTGCAGTACTGTACTAATAGGATCAGAAGAACAACACTAATTTTGTTCAGGTAGCTTTAGGTGCACACTGTGCAGAGGACACACTACACAAACTGAAAATAAAACAGCTGCCTGCGGTACTGTAATAATAGGATCAGAAGAACACCACTAATTTTCTTCAGGTAGCTTTAGGTGCACACTTTGCAGAGGACGCACTACACTAACTTGTAAATACTGCAGTAGCCTGCAGTACTGTACTAATAGGATCAGAAGAACACCACTAATTTTGTTCAGGTAGCTTTAGGTGCACACTGTGAAGAGGATGCACTACACTAACTGTAAATACTGTAACTGCCTGCCTGTGGTATTAATAGGATCAGAAGAATACCACTAATTTTCTTCAGGTTGCTTTAGGTTCACACTGTGCAGAGGACACACTACACTAACTTATAAATACTGCAGCTGCCTGCGGTACTGTACTAATATGATCAGAAGAACACAACTAAATTTCTTCAGGTAGCTTTAGGTGCACACTGTGCAGATGACGCACTACACTAACTGTAAATACTGTAACTGCCTGCCTGTGGTATTAATAGGATCAGAAGAATACCACTAATTTTCTTCAGGAAGCTTTAGGTGCACACTGTGCAGAGGACATACTACACTAACTTGTAAATTCTGCAGCTGCCTGCGGTACTGTACTAATAGCATCAGAAGAACACCACTAAATTTCTTCAGGTAGCTTTTGGTGCACACTGTGCATAGGATGCACTACACTAACTTGTAAATACTGCAGCTGCCTGCGGAACTGTACTAATAGAATAAGAAGAACACCGCTAATTTTCTTCAGGTAGATCTAGGTGCACACTGTGCAGAGGACGCACCACACTAACTGTAAAAAATGTAGCTGCCTGCCTGTGGTATTAATAGGATCAGAAGAATACCACTAATTTTCTTCAGGTAGCTTTAGGTGCACACTGTGTAGAGGACGCACTACACTAACTTGTAAATACTGCAGCAGCCTGCAGTACTGTACTAATAGGATCAGAAGAACAACACTAATTTTGTTCAGGTAGCTTTAGGTGCACACTGTGCAGAGGACACACTACACAAACTGAAAATAAAACAGCTGCCTGCGGTACTGTAATAATAGGATCAGAAGAACACCACTAATTTTCTTCAGGTAGCTTTAGGTGCACACTTTGCAGAGGACGCACTACACTAACTTGTAAATACTGCAGTAGCCTGCAGTACTGTACTAATAGGATCAGAAGAACACCACTAATTTTGTTCAGGTAGCTTTAGGTGCACACTGTGAAGAGGATGCAGAACACTAACTGTAAATACTGTAACTGCCTGCCTGTGGTATTAATAGGATCAGAAGAATACCACTAATTTTCTTCAGGTAGCTTTAGGTTCACACTGTGCAGAGGACGCACTACACTAACTTATAAATACTGCAGCTGCCTGCGGTACTGTACTAATAGGATCAGAAGAACACAACTAAATTTCTTCAGGTAGCTTTAGGTGCACACTGTGCAGATGACGCACTACACTAACTGTAAATACTGTAACTGCCTGCCTGTGGTATTAATAGGATCAGAAGAATACCACTAATTTTCTTCAGGAAGCTTTAGGTGCACACTGTGCAGAGGACATACTACACTAACTTGTAAATTCTGCAGCTGCAAGCGGTACTGTACTAATAGAATAAGAAGAACACCGCTAATTTTCTTCAGGTAGATCTAGGTGCACACTGTGCAGAGGACGCACGACACTAACTGTAAATAAAGTAGCTGCTGCCTGTGGTATTAATAGGATCAGAAGAATACCACTAATTTACTTCAGGTAGCTTTAGGTGCACACTGTGCAGAGGACGCACTACACTAACTTGTGAATACAACAGCTGCCTGCGGTACTGTACAAATAAAATCAGAAGAACACCACTAATTTTCTTCAGGTAGCTTTAGGTGCACACTGTGCAGAGGACGCACTACACTAACTTGTAAATACTACAGCTGCCTGCGTTTCTGTACTAATAGGATCAGAAGAACAGGACTCATTTTCTTCAGGTAGCTTTAGGTGCACACTGTGCAGAGGACGCACTACACTAACTTGTAAATACTGCAGCTGCCTATTGTACTGAACTGATAGGATCAGAAGAACACCACTAATTTTCTTCTTGTAGCTTTAGGTGCACACTGTGCAGAGGATGCACTACACTAACTTGTAAATACTGCAGATGCCTGCGGTACTGTACTAATAGGATTAGAACAACACAACTAATTTTCTTCAGGTAGCATTAGGTGCACACTTTGCAGAGGACGCACTACACTAACTTGTAAATACTGTAGCTGCCTGCCTGTGGTATTAATAGGATCAGAAGAATACCACTAATTTTCTTCAGGTAGCTTTAGGTGCACACTGTGCAGAGGACGCACTACACTAACTTGTAAATACTAAAGCTGCCTGCGGTACTGTACTAATAGGATCAGAAGAACACCACTAATTTTCTTCAGGTAGCTTTAGGTGCACACTGTGCAGAGGATGCACTACACTAGCTTTTAAATACTGCAGCTGCCTGCGGTACTGTACTAACTGGATTAGAAGAATACAACAAATTTTCTTCAGGTGGCTTTAGGTGCACACTGTGCAGAGGACGCACTACACTAACTTGTAAATTCTGCAGCTGCCTGGGGTACTGTACTACTAGGATCAAAAGGACACCAATAAATTTCTTCAGGTAGCTTTAGGTGCACACTGTGCAGAGGATGCACTACACTAACTTGTAAATACTGCAGCTGCCTGCAGTACTATACTAATAGGATCAAAAGAACATAACTAATTTTCTTAAGGTAGCTTTAGGTGCACACTGTGCAGAGGACGCACTACACTAACTGTAAATTCTGTAGCTGCCTGCCTGTGGTATTAATAGGATCAGAAGAATAACACTAATTTTCTTCAGGTAGTTTTAGGTGCACACTGTGCAGAGGACGCAATACACTAACTTGTAAATTCTGCAGCTGCCTGTGGTACTGTACTACTAGGATCAGAAGAACACCACTAATTTTCTTCAGGTAGCTTTAGGTGCAAACTGTGCTGAGGACGAACTACACTAACTTGTAAATACTGCAGCTGCCTGCGGTACTGTACTAATAGGATCAAAAAAACACCACTAATTTTCTTGAGGTAGCTCTAGGTGCACACTGTGCAGAGGACACACTACACTAACTGTAAATACTGTAGCTGCCTGCCTGTAGTATTAATAGGATCAGAAGAATACCACTAATTTTCGTCAGGTAGCTTTAGGAGCACACTGTGCAGAGGACGCAATACACTAACTTGTAAATTCTGCAGCTGCATGTGGTACTGTACTACTAGGATCAGAAGAACACCACTAATTTTCTTCAGGTAGCTTTAGGTGCAAACTGTGCTGAGGACGAACTACACTAACTTGTAAATACTGCAGCTGCCCGCGGTACTGTACTAATAGGATCAAAAGAACACTACAAATTTTCTTGAGGTAGCTCTAGGTGCACACTGTGCAGAGGAAATAACTACACTAACTGTAAATACTGTAGCTTCCTGCCTGTAGTATTAATAGGATCAGAAGAATACCACTAATTTTCTTCAGGTAGCTTTAGGTGCACACTGTGCAGAGGATGCACTACACTAACTTGTAAATACTGCAGCTGCCTGTGGTACTGTACTAATAGGATCAGAAGAACACCACTAATTTTCTTCAGGTAGCTTTAGGTGCACACTGTGCAGAGGACACACTACACTAACTGTAAATACTGTAGCTGCCTGCCTGTGGTATTAATAGGATCAGAAGAATAACACCAATTTTCATCAGGTAGCTTTAGGAGCACACTGTGCAGAGGACGCACTTCACTAACTTGTAAATACTGCAGCTGCCTGCGGTACTGTACTTAAAGGATCAGAAGAACACAACTAATTTGCTTCAGGTAGCTTTAGGTGCACACTGTGCAGAGGATGCAGTACACTAACTGTAAATACTGTAGCTGCCTGCCTGTGGTATTAATAGGATCAGAAGTATACCACTAATTTTCTTCAGGTAGCTTTAGGTGCACACTGTGCAGAGGACGCATTAAACTAACTTGTAAATACTGCAGCTGCCTGCGGTACTGTACTAATAGGATCAGAAGAACACCACTAATTTTCTTCAGGTAGCTTTAGGTGCACACTGTGCAGAGGATGCACTACACTAACTTGTAAATACTGTAGCTGCCTGCGGTACTGTACTAATAGGATCAGAAGAACACAACTAATTTTCTTCAGGTAGCTTTAGGTGCACACTGTGCAGAGGACGCACTACACTAATTGTAAATACTGTAGCTGCATGCCTGTGGTATTAATAGGATCAGAAGAGTACCACTATTTTACTTGAGGTAGTTTTAGGTGCCCACTGTGCAGAGGACGCACTACACTAACTTGTAAATACTACAGCTGCCTGCGGTACTGTACTAAAAAGATCAGAAGAACACCTTTAATTTTCTTCAGGTAGCTTTAGGTGCATACTGTGCAGAGGACGCACTAAACTAACTTGTAAATACTGCAGCTGCCTGCGGTACTTTACTAATAGGATCAGAAGAACACCACTGTTTTTCTTCAGGTAGCTTTAGGTGCACACTGTGCAGAGAACGCACTACACTAACTTGTAAATACTGCAGCTGCCTGCGGTACTGTACTAATGGGATCAGAAGAACACCACAAATTTTCTTCAGGTGGCTTTAGGTGCACACTGTGCAGAGAACGCACTACACTAACTTGTAAATACTGCAGCTGCCTGCGGTACTGTACTAATAGGATCAGAAGAACACCATCATTTTCTTCAGGTAGCTTTAGGTGCACACTGTGCAGAGGACGCCCTACACTAACTGTAAATAATACAGCTGCCTGCGGTACTGTACTAATAGGATCAGAAGAACACCACTAAATTTCTTCAGGTAGATCTAGGTGCACACTGTGCAGAGGACGCACTACACTAACTGTAAATACTGTAGCTGGCGGCCTGTTGTATTAATAGGATCAGAAGAATACCACTATATTTCTTCAAGTAGCTTTAGGTGCACACTGTGCAGAGGACGCACTACACTAACTTGTATATACTACAGCTGCCTGCGGTACTGTACTAATAGGATTAGAATAACACCACTAATTTTCTTCAGGTAGCTTTTGGTGCACACTGTGCAGGACGCACTACACTAACTTGTAAATACTGCAGCTTCCTGCGGTACTGTACTAATGGGATCAGAAGAACACCACAAATTTTCTTCAGGTGGCTTTAGGTGCACACTGTGCAGAGAACGCACTACACTAACTTGTAAATACTGCAGCTGCCTGCGGTACTGTACTAATAGGATCGGAAGAACACCACTCATTTTCTTCAGGTAGCTTTAGGTGCACACTGTGCAGAGGACGCCCTACACTAACTGTAAATAATACAGCTGCCTGCGGTACTGTACTAATAGGATCAGAAGAACACCACTAAATTTCTTCAGGTAGATCTAGGTGCACATTGTGCAGAGGACGCACTACACTAACTGTAAATACTGTAGCTGGCGGCCTGTTGTATTAATAGGATCAGAACAATACCACTATATTTCTTCAAGTAGCTTTAGGTGCACACTGTGCAGAGGACGCACTACACTAACTTGTATATACTACAGCTGCCTGCGGTACTGTACTAATAGGATTAGAATAACACCACTAATTTTCTTCAGGTAGCTTCAGGTGCACACTGTGCAGAGGACACACTACACTAACTTTTAAATACTGCAACTGCCTGCGGTACTTTACTAATAGGATCAGAAGAACACAACTAATTTTCTTCAGGTAGCTTTTGGTGCACACTGTGCAGGACGCACTACACTAACTTGTAAATACTGCAACTGCCTGCGTTACTGTACTAATAGGATCAGAAGAACACAACCAATTTTCTTCAGGTAGCTTTAGGTGCACACTGTGCAGAGGCTGCTTTACACTAACTGTAAATACTGTAGCTGCCTGCCTGTGGTATTAATAGGATCTGTAGAATACCACTAATTTTCTTCAGGTAGCTTTAGGTGCACAATGTGCAGAGGACGCACTACACTAACTTGTAAATTCTACAGCTGCCTGCGGTACTATACTAATAGGATCAGAAGAACACCACTAATTTTCTTCAGGTAGCTTTAGGTGCACACTGTGCAGATAACACACTACACTAACTTATATGCAACTTATATGCAAGTTATTGTCATAAAAAGTGTTTGGGGATCTTGGTCCTGCCCCAGGGAACAAGGATCAATGCAAAAAAAGTTTTAAAAACAGCCATTTTTTCGGGAGCAGTGATTTTAATAATGCTTAAAGTGAAACAATAGAAGTCTAATATTCCTTTAAATTTCATACATGGGGGATGTCTATAGTATGCCTGTAAAGGGGCGCATGTTTCCTGTGTTCAGAACAGTCTGACAGCAAAATGACATTTCAAAGGAAAAAAAGTCATTTAAAAGTACTCACGGCTATTAATGAATTGCCGGTCCGACAATACACATAAAAGTTCATTGATAAAAACGCCATGGGAATTCCCCACAGGGAAACCAAACCAAAATTAAAAAAAAAAAAACGACGTGGGGGGTCCCCCTAAATTTCATACCAGGCCCTTCAGGTCTGGTATGGATATTAAGGGTAACCCCAGTCAAAATTTTTAAAAAAAATGGCGTGGGGTCCCCCTCAAAATCTATATCAGACCCTTCAGGCATGGTATGGATTTTAAGGGGAACCCCGCACCAAAATAAAAAAAAAATGGCGTGGGGTCCACCCAAAAATCCATACCAGACCCTTATCTGAGCACACAACCTGGCAGGCCGCAGGAAAAGAGGGGGAACGAGAGAGCGCCCCCCTCCTGAACCGTACCAGGCCACATGCCCTCAACATTGGGAGGGTTCTTTGGGGTAGCCCCCAAAACACCTTGTCCCCATGTTGATGAGGACAAGGCCTCATCCCCACAACCCTTGCCTGGTGGTTTTGGGGGTCTGCGGGTGGGGGGCTTATCGGAATCTGGAAGCCCCCTTTAACAAGGGGACCCCCAGATCCCAGCCCTCCCCCCGTGTGAAATGGTAAGGGGGTACCCCTACCATTTCACAAAGAAACTGTCAAAAATGTTAAAAATGACATGAGACACGGTACTGTACTACTAGGATCAGAAGAACACCACTAATTTTCTTCAGGTAGCTTTACGTGCACACTGTGCAGAGAACGCACTACACTAACTGTAAATAATGTAGGTGCCTGCCTGTGGTATTAATAGGATCAGAAGAATACCACTAATTTTCTTCAGGTAGCTTTAGGTGCACACTGTGCAGAGGACGCACTACACTAACTTGTAAATACTGCAGTAGCCTGCAGTACTGTACTAATAGAATCAGAAGAACACCACTAATTATGTTCAGGTAGCTTTAGGTGCACACTGTGCAGAGGACACACTACACTAACTTGTAAATACTGCAGCTGCCTGTGGTACTGTACTAATAGGATCAGAAGAACACCACTAATTTTCTTCAGGTAGCTTTAGGTGCACGCTATGCAGAGGACGCACTACAATAACTTGTAAATACTACAGCTGCCTGCGTTACTGTACTAATAGGATCAAAAGAACACCACTAATTTTCTTCAGGTAGCTTTAGGTGCACACTGTGCAGAGGACACACTACACTAACTTGTAAATACTGCAGTACCCTGCAGTACTGTACTAATTAGATGAGAAGAACACCACTAATTTTGTTCAGGTAGCTTTAGGTGCACACTGTGCAGAGAACACACTACACTAACTGTAAATGAAACAGCTACCTGCGGTACTGTACTAATAGGATCAGAAGAACACCACTAATTTTCTTCAGGTAGCTTTAGGTGCACACTTTGTAGAGGACGCAATACACTAACTTGTAAATATTGCAGATTCCTGCCTGTGTATTAATAGGATCAGAAGAATACCACTAATTTTCTTCAGGTAGCTTTAGGTGCACACTGTGCAGAGGACGCACTACACTAACTTGTAAATACTGCAGCTGTGTGCGGTATGTACTAATAGAATAAGAAGAACACTGCTAATTTTCTTCAGGTAGATCTAGGTGCACACTGTGCAGAGGACGCAACACACTAACTGTAAAAAATGTAGCTGCCTGCCTGTGGTATTAATAGGATCAGAAGAATACCACTAATTTTCTTCAGGTAGCTTTAGGTGCACACTGTGTAGAGGACGCACTACACTAACTTGTAAATACTGCAGCAGCCTGCAGTACTGTACTAATAGGATCAGAAGAACAACACTAATTTTGTTCAGGTAGCTTTAGGTGCACACTGTGCAGAGGACACACTACACAAACTGAAAATAAAACAGCTGCCTGCGGTACTGTAATAATAGGATCAGAAGAACACCACTAATTTTCTTCAGGTAGCTTTAGGTGCACACTTTGCAGAGGACGCACTACACTAACTTGTAAATACTGCAGTAGCCTGCAGTACTGTACTAATAGGATCAGAAGAACACCACTAATTTTGTTCAGGTAGCTTTAGGTGCACACTGTGAAGAGGATGCACTACACTAACTGTAAATACTGTAACTGCCTGCCTGTGGTATTAATAGGATCAGAAGAATACCACTAATTTTCTTCAGGTTGCTTTAGGTTCACACTGTGCAGAGGACACACTACACTAACTTATAAATACTGCAGCTGCCTGCGGTACTGTACTAATATGATCAGAAGAACACAACTAAATTTCTTCAGGTAGCTTTAGGTGCACACTGTGCAGATGACGCACTACACTAACTGTAAATACTGTAACTGCCTGCCTGTGGTATTAATAGGATCAGAAGAATACCACTAATTTTCTTCAGGAAGCTTTAGGTGCACACTGTGCAGAGGACATACTACACTAACTTGTAAATTCTGCAGCTGCCTGCGGTACTGTACTAATAGCATCAGAAGAACACCACTAAATTTCTTCAGGTAGCTTTTGGTGCACACTGTGCATAGGATGCACTACACTAACTTGTAAATACTGCAGCTGCCTGCGGAACTGTACTAATAGAATAAGAAGAACACCGCTAATTTTCTTCAGGTAGATCTAGGTGCACACTGTGCAGAGGACGCACCACACTAACTGTAAAAAATGTAGCTGCCTGCCTGTGGTATTAATAGGATCAGAAGAATACCACTAATTTTCTTCAGGTAGCTTTAGGTGCACACTGTGTAGAGGACGCACTACACTAACTTGTAAATACTGCAGCAGCCTGCAGTACTGTACTAATAGGATCAGAAGAACAACACTAATTTTGTTCAGGTAGCTTTAGGTGCACACTGTGCAGAGGACACACTACACAAACTGAAAATAAAACAGCTGCCTGCGGTACTGTAATAATAGGATCAGAAGAACACCACTAATTTTCTTCAGGTAGCTTTAGGTGCACACTTTGCAGAGGACGCACTACACTAACTTGTAAATACTGCAGTAGCCTGCAGTACTGTACTAATAGGATCAGAAGAACACCACTAATTTTGTTCAGGTAGCTTTAGGTGCACACTGTGAAGAGGATGCAGAACACTAACTGTAAATACTGTAACTGCCTGCCTGTGGTATTAATAGGATCAGAAGAATACCACTAATTTTCTTCAGGTAGCTTTAGGTTCACACTGTGCAGAGGACGCACTACACTAACTTATAAATACTGCAGCTGCCTGCGGTACTGTACTAATAGGATCAGAAGAACACAACTAAATTTCTTCAGGTAGCTTTAGGTGCACACTGTGCAGATGACGCACTACACTAACTGTAAATACTGTAACTGCCTGCCTGTGGTATTAATAGGATCAGAAGAATACCACTAATTTTCTTCAGGAAGCTTTAGGTGCACACTGTGCAGAGGACATACTACACTAACTTGTAAATTCTGCAGCTGCCTGCGGTACTGTACTAATAGCATCAGAAGAACACCACTAAATTTCTTCAGGTAGCTTTTGGTGCACACTGTGCATAGGATGCACTACACTAACTTGTAAATACTGCAGCTGCCTGCGGAACTGTACTAATAGAATAAGAAGAACATCGCTAATTTTCTTAAGGTAGATCTAGGTGCACACTGTGCAGAGGACGCACGACACTAACTGTAAAAAAAGTAGCTGCTGCCTGTGGTATTAATAGGATCAGAAGAATACCACTAATTTTCTTCAGGTAGCTTTAGGTGCACACTGTGCAGAGGACGCACTACACTAACTTGTGAATACAACAGCTGCCTGCGGTACTGTACTAATAAAATCAGAAGAACACCACTAATTTTCTTCAGGTAGCTTTAGGTGCACACTGTGCAGAGGACGCACTACACTAACTTGTAAATACTACAGCTGCCTGCGTTTCTGTACTAATAGGATAAGAAGAACAGGACTCATTTTCTTCAGGTAGTTTTAGGTGCACACTGTGCAGAGGACGCACTACACTAACTTGTAAATACTGCAGCTGCCTATTGTACTGAACTAATAGGATAAGAAGAACACCACTAATTATGTTCAGGTAGTTTAGGTGCACACTGTGCAGAGGACACACTACACTAACTTGTAAATACTGCAGCTGCCTGTGGTACTGTACTAATAGGATCAGAAGAACACCACTAATTTTCTTCAGGTAGCTTTAGGTGCACGCTATGCAGAGGACGCACTACACTAACTTGTAAATACTACAGCTGCCTGCGTTACTGTACTAATAGGATCAAAAGAACACCACTAATTTTCTTCAGGTAGCTTTATGTGCACACTGTGCAGAGGACACACTACACTAACTTGTAAATACTGCAGTACCCTACAGTACTGTACTAATTAGATCAGAAGAACACCACTAATTTTCTTCCGGTAGCTTTAGGTGCACACTTTGTAGAGGACGCACTACACTAACTTGTAAATACTGCAGATTCCTGCCTGTGTATTAATAGGATCAGAAGAATACCACTAATTTTCTTCAGGTAGCTTTAGGTGCACACTGTGCAGAGGACGCACTACACTAACTTGTAAATACTGCAACTGTGTGCGGTATGTACTAATAGAATAAGAAGAACACCGCTAATTTTCTTCAGGTAGATCTAGGTGCACACTGTGCAGAGGACGCACCACACTAACTGTAAAAAATGTAGCTGCCTGCCTGTGGTATTAATAGGATCAGAAGAATACCACTAATTTTCTTCAGGTAGCTTTAGGTGCACACTGTGTAGAGGACGCACTACACTAACTTGTAAATACTGCAGCAGCCTGCAGTACTGTACTAATAGGATCAGAAGAACAACACTAATTTTGTTCAGGTAGCTTTAAGTGCACACTGTGCAGAGGACACACTACACAAACTGAAAATAAAACAGCTGCCTGCGGTACTGTAATAATAGGATCAGAAGAACACCACTAATTTTCTTCAGGTAGCTTTAGGTGCACACTTTGCAGAGGACGCACTACACTAACTTGTAAATACTGCAGTAGCCTGCAGTACTGTACTAATAGGATCAGAAGAACACCACTAATTTTGTTCAGGTAGCTTTAGGTGCACACTGTGAAGAGGATGCAGAACACTAACTGTAAATACTGTAACTGCCTGCCTGTGGTATTAATAGGATCAGAAGAATACCACTAATTTTCTTCAGGTAGCTTTAGGTTCACACTGTGCAGAGGACGCACTACACTAACTTATAAATACTGCAGCTGCCTGCGGTACTGTACTAATAGGATCAGAAGAACACAACTAAATTTCTTCAGGTAGCTTTAGGTGCACACTGTGCAGATGACGCACTACACTAACTGTAAATACTGTAACTGCCTGCCTGTGGTATTAATAGGATCAGAAGAATACCACTAATTTTCTTCAGGAAGCTTTAGGTGCACACTGTGCAGAGGACATACTACACTAACTTGTAAATTCTGCAGCTGCAAGCGGTACTGTACTAATAGAATAAGAAGAACACCGCTAATTTTCTTCAGGTAGATCTAGGTGCACACTGTGCAGAGGACGCACGACACTAACTGTAAATAAAGTAGCTGCTGCCTGTGGTATTAATAGGATCAGAAGAATACCACTAATTTACTTCAGGTAGCTTTAGGTGCACACTGTGCAGAGGACGCACTACACTAACTTGTGAATACAACAGCTGCCTGCGGTACTGTACTAATAAAATCAGAAGAACACCACTAATTTTCTTCAGGTAGCTTTAGGTGCACACTGTGCAGAGGACGCACTACACTAACTTGTAAATACTACAGCTGCCTGCGTTTCTGTACTAATAGGATCAGAAGAACAGGACTCATTTTCTTCAGGTAGCTTTAGGTGCACACTGTGCAGAGGACGCACTACACTAACTTGTAAATACTGCAGCTGCAGTGATCAGAAGAACCCAAAAATCCATACCAGACCCTTATCTGAGCACACAAGCTGGCAGGCCGCAGGAAAAGAGGGGGAACGAGAGAGCGCCCCCCTCCTGAACCGTACCAGGCCACATGCCCTCAACATTGGGAGGGTTCTTTGGGGTAGCCCCCAAAACACCTTGTCCCCATGTTGATGAGGACAAGGCCTCATCCCCACAACCCTTGCCTGGTGGTTTTGGGGGTCTGCGGGTGGGGGGCTTATCGGAATCTGGAAGCCCCCTTTAACAAGGGGACCCCCAGATCCCAGCCCTCCCCCCGTGTGAAATGGTAAGGGGGTACCCCTACCATTTCACAAAAAAACTGTCAAAAATGTTAAAAATGACATGAGACAGTTTTTGACAATTCCTTTATTTAAATGCTTCTTCTTTCTTCTATCTCCTATCTTCTATCTTCCTTTGGTTTCTTCCTCCATCTTCTTCTTCTTTTTCTTCTGGTTCTTCTGGTTCTTCCTCCGGTGTTCTCGTCCGGCATCTTCCTCCGCGGCGTCTTCTTCCCTTCTTCTCCTCGGGCCGCTCCGCATCCATGATGGCATGGAGGGAGGCTCCCGCTGTGTGACGCTTCTCCTCTTCTGACAATTCTTAAATAACGGGGGGCAGGGCCACCCAGTGACCCCACCCCCCTCTGACGCACGGGAACTTGACGGGGACTTCCCTGTGGCATTCCCCGTGACATCAGAGGGGGCGGGGTCACCCATTACATAACCCTGCCCCCTTCTAACGTCACGGGGAATGCCACAGGGAAGTCCCGTCAAGTCCCCGTGCATCAGAGGGGGGCAGGGTCACCGGGTGGCTCTGCTCCCCGTTATTTAAGAAACGGCAGAAGAGGAGAAGCGTCACACAGCAGGAGCCTCCCTCCATGCCATCATGGATGCGGAGCGGCCCGAGGAGATGAAGGGAAGAAGATGCCACGGAGGAAGATGCCAGACGAGAATACCGGAGGAAGAACCAGAAGAACCAGAAGAACCAGAAGAAGATGGAGGAAGAAACTGAAGGAAGATAGAAGATAGAAGATAGAAGAAAGAAGATAGAAGATAGAAGAAAGAAGAAGCATTTAAATAAAGGAATTGTCAAAAACTGTCTGTTGTCATTTTTAACATCTTTGACAGTTTTTTGTGAAATGGTACCATTTCACACAGGGGGGAGGGCCGGGATCTGGGGGTCCCCTTGTTAAAGGGGGCTTCCAGATTCCAATAAGCCCCCCCCGCAGACCCCCACAACCACCGGGCAAGGGTTGTGGGGATGAGGCCCTTGTCCCCATCAACATGGGGACAAGGTGTTTTGGGGAGTTACCCCAAAGCATCCTCCCAATGTTGAGGGCATGTGGCCTGGTATGGTTCAGGAAGGGGGGGGCGCTCTCTTGTCCCCCCTCTTTTCCTGCGGGCCTGCCAGGTTGTGTGCTCGGATAAGGGTCTAGTATGGATTTTTGGGGGGACTCCACACCATTTTTTTTATTTTGGCGTGGGGTTCCCCTTAAAATCCATACCAGACGGGAAACATGCGCCCCTTTACAGGCATACTATAGACACCCCCCAAGTATGAAATTTAAAGGAATATTACACTTCTATTGTTTCACTTTAAGCATTATTAAAATCACCGATCCTGAAAAAACAGCATTTTGCATTGATCCATGTCCCCTGGGGGAGGACCCAGGTCCCCAAACACTTTTTATGACAATAACTTGCATATAAGCCTTTAAAATTAGAACTTTTGATTATTCATGTTTGTGTCCCATAAACTTTAACGGTGTTCCCGTGTTCGAACAAATTTTTTGCCTGTTCGCAAGTTCTGGTGCGAACTGAACAGGGGGGTGTTCAGCTCATCCCTAGCGTTGATGTAGTGGCATTGTTTTGCTGTGAAATCAATCATGAATATGGAGTGGAACAGACAACGCCCAAGGCGAATATGCCAAACTGCTATATTCCCCTCTTCTCAACTCCCCAAAGTGCTTGATTGTCTTGTACAGCTTGGATCCCACTCCCCACAGTCACAATGCATGTCTTAGCATCACTGTTCAGCTCCACTAATTGGGTTTCATGTGGACAGTTGCATCATGGGACCTTTTGTTGTGTGTTTTCTTTCTCTGGTAGACTGTAAAAAGTGCCAGACTGGCCATAGGCAACACAAAAAATGTGAAACACACGTGATAAGTATACCTGGAACCTTCCAATGTTGGGGAGCTTGTAAGGGAGTAAGGGGAAAGGCAAGGAAAGTTGCCAGTAGTAGTAACCTTAACCACCGGCAGGCCAGCACATGCAGGCACAGTCATGTACATGTGCCTTTACTGGGTTTAGGAGCATGCTGCGTGGACACAGCAGATTGCGGATCCTGGTACTGGGGCTAGTGATCAATTTCAATTTCTTCATTTTCAAAACAATTGTGACAAAAAATTACAACTTCAAAAAGCTCATCATGCCTCTTACTAAATTCCCCAGGCTGTATTATTTCCAAAAAGGGGTTATTTGTACTGTTCTAGCATTTTTGGGCCTCAAGAAATGAGATAGGCCATCAGTACATCAGGTGTACCCAGCTGACAGTTGGATGTGAAAACGATTGTCGGCAATAAAAAAAATGGCGTTGGGTCCCCCCCAAAATCAATACCTGACCCTTATCCAAGCATGCAGCCCAACTGGCCAGGAAAGGGAGGGGACGAGCGAGTGCCCCCCTCCTGAACAATAATAGTCACATGCCCTCAACATGGGGGGGGCTTTGGGGCAGAGGAACTCTTGTCCCTGGTCGGTCGTTGTGGAGGGTCTGTAATGGGGGCTTATTTGAATCTGGAAACCCCTTTTAACAAGGGGGCCCAAGATCCCGTCCCCCATGTGAATGAGTATGAGTACACCTACTCATTCATCAAAAAAAGTGTAAACAAAAAAAAAAGACACAAATAGCTTTTGACAATTCCTTTATTAAAAAAAGAACAAATAAAAACAATTTCCCCTGGAGCAGATCCAGTGCCAATCCTGATAAACGCTGCTGCCACTGACCCAGAAAAGAAAAAGAGGTCCGCACCCTACAAAAGCTTTCGTAGATTGACAGCTCCACCATCTGACAGTTCTTACATAGGGATGAGCCCGATGTTCGAGTCGAACATAAGTTTGACTCGAACATCGTTCAACCGTTTGCTGAACAGCGCACAATATGCGGCATTCGTGGCAAATTCAGAAGCCGTGGAACGCCGTTAAAGTCTATGGGACACTAACATGCAAAACCAAAAGTGCTAATTTTAAAGGCTTATATGCAAGTTATTGACATAAAAAGTGTTTGGGGACCTGGGTCCTGCCCCAGGGGACATGTATCAATGCAAAAATATGTTTTAAAAACTGATGTTTTTTCGGGAGCAGTGATTTTAATAATGCTTAAAATGAAACAATAAAAATGAATTATTCCTTTAAATATCGTGCCTGGAAGGTGTCCTTAGTATGCCTGTAAAGAAGCACATTTTTCATGTGTTTAGAACAATACCACAGCAAAATGACATTTCTAAAGGAAACAATGTCATTTAAAACTAATTGAGACTGTAATGAATTGTCGGATCCCGGCAATATAGATAAAAACCATTGAAAAAAACGTCATGGGTTCCCCCCCAGTCCATTACCATGCCCTTTGGATCTTGTATGGATATTAAGGGGAACCCTGCTCCAGAATTTAAAAAAATGGCGTAGGGGTCCCCAAAATCCATACCAGGCCCTTCAGGTCTGGTATGGATTTTAGGGGAACCCTAAGCCAAAATTTAAAAAAAATGGCGTAGGGCCCCCCAAAATTCATAACACACCCTTATCCGAGCACGCAACCTGGCAGGCAGCCATTTTTTTTACATTTTGACACAGGGTTCCCCTTAATATCCATACCAGACTTGAAGGGCCTGGTATGGATTTCGGGAGGACCCCACGCATTTTTTTTTTAAATTTTGGTGCGAGGTTCCTCTTAATAGCCATACCAGACCCAAAGGGCCTGGTATTCGACTGGGGGGGGAACCCATGCCATTTTTCAATGATTTTTATCTATATTGTAGGGACCTGACAATACATTACAGCCGAGAGTAGTTTATAATGACATTTTTTCCTTTAGAAATTTAGAATTAGAATTTAGAAATCTAATTTTGCTGTGATATTGTTCTAAACACGGCAAAAATGCGCTACTTTACAGGCATACTAAGGACACCCCTCAGGCACGATATTTAAAGGAATATTTCATTGTTATTGTTTCACTTTAAGCATCATTAAAATCACTGCTCCCGAAAAAATGTCCGTATTTAAAACTTTTTTTTGCATTGATACACATCCCCTGGGGCAGGACCCGTGTCCTCAAACACTTTTTTTTGCAATAATTTGCATATAAGCCTTTCAAATGAGCACTTTTGATTTTCATGTTCATGTCCCATAGACTTTAACGGTGTTCGTGTGTTCGTACACATTTTTTGCCTGTTCGCAAGTTCTGGTGCAAACTGAACCAGGGGGTGTTCGGCTCATCCCTATTCTTAAATAACTAGGGGACGGGGCCATCCGATGTCCCCCGAGTGACTCCACCCCCTTGTGACATCAGTGACCAGGGGCATGCTGAGTTGATGATGTCACAAGGATGTGGGGTCATCCGGGACATCATCAGGAGGCCCCATCCTCTAGTTATGTAAGAACTATCAGACGGCAGGCGCAGAACTCTTTTTTTTTCAGGTCGGCAATAGCGGTGGGCATCAACTTGGATGATGGATTTACACGGGGGGACTTTTTTTTATTTTTGTTTTTTTAATAAAGGTCTAGTCAAAAATTCCTATTGTGTTTTTTTACACTACACCTTTTTATGGTGAATGGTACTATGTACCCCTATTCATTCACATGGGGTTCCAGGATCTGGGGGACCCCTTGTTAAAGGGGGCTTCCACATTCCGATAAGCCCCCAGCCCACAGACCCCCACAACCACTGGCCAGGGTTGTGGGGAAGAGACCCTTGTCACCATAAACATGGGAATAAGATGCTTTGAGGTGGGACAGAGCCCCCTTGCCCCAAAGCACCCCCCCATGTTGAGGGCATGGGGCCTGATATGGTTTAGGTGGGGGGCTGGCTCCCCCCTTTCCTGGCCTGCTGGGCTGCATGCTCGGTGCCAGGAATAGGGCATTCCTGTGCACAGAAGATTGGTCCATGGCCAATTCATAGATGCACATGCGAGTGTGTGCAGATGCCTGGTGGGCTATTTAAGCTGCACTTGTGTTCTTGCTGTTTGGTCTATTACATTTCCTGAATACCCGCTACCTGTTCCTGTGTTCACTCCCTGTCACCGACTTGATCTGCTCCTGAATATGCCCGAACGCTGCCTGTTCTGACCCCTGGCTTGTCTTTGAAATTCATCTCTGCCTGCTCCTTCTGCTTATCCGCCCATCTGTCTGCTGTTACCAACTATGATAATTATTGAACATATACATATAACACCATCAAATGTGAAAAGCCATGCAAAAGCCCTGTTTTAATTAGAGTGTCCAGTGGGATACCATCCGGCTGGATATCACGAGAGATCATCCCCTTATGCCTATTTGACGTACTGCTATACGGTATGTGCATCCTACAGATCTGGCTTTTCACATTTGGTGGTGTTATATGTATATGTTCAATAATTATTTTATTTGTTTTTCACATATGTGTCTAGTATATACTGGATACTCCTAGTGCTGCATTTTGTTTTTTGTATACTTAGTGGACTTGGTTTGTTTGTGTGTCAGCTGCTTTGGTCACTTCATTGCATTTATTATTTTATTTGGTTTAGCGCAGCTCTTTCTTCAGTTCTAGATTTGTTACCAACTATGGCCTGACTTTGACTACTTTTCTGCCTGCCACTTGTACTTAATCTTTCTTTCTGCTGCTGACTTGGACTGCCTGACCCTGTTTACCGGCATCTGAACCTGCTGACCTGGGCCTATCTCCTGTTCCAGTCTCCCTGCCAGTACTGCCTACTCTTCAGCAATGCACTGCTCTTCAGCAACACACAGCCTGCTCTACAGCAACGCACAGCATGCTTTTCAGCAATGCTCTACTCTTCAGAAATGCACAGCGTGCTCTTCAGCAATGCAAGCACTGATCTTCAGCATCTTGCAATAGAAGACCAGTCAGGCACTCATGCCCACTCAGTTCTCAGGCACGCCTGTCACTTTACCAGGGTTCCAGAGTCAGATCTGTAAGAGAAGCCTACTTCCACATGTCAGGCTCCACCACCAGGTATATTACACTTGGATAAGGGTCTGGTTCCGGCTGGAGTTCCGGCCACTTTTTTTTTATTGATCCGAGCATAAATTATTTATTAAATTAAAAAAACAAATATGTAATTTTAATAACGGATGTTGCTAAAATAAAAAGTTGTACTCACAAGTTTTTCTCTCCTGTTGTGGCTGTTGCCATCATGATTGTGGGCATGTGAAGCCCAATCAATAACTCTTCCTGGATAAGCTTAGGGGGGGTGCATGCTGGGTAGCCGCCATGATCTTGCATATGCGCGATTTACCAGCGGCCGTAGTGCCGATTGTTTCTAAAGTTGCCATATAAAACGGGCGGCGATGGAGGAAGGGCCCACCCCGTTGTTAAGACAACATAGATAAACACATCTCGGCGCTGTGATCCGCCTTAAATCGCATAATTTCCTGTCAGGAAATAACGCGATTTTTGATCACAGTACTGCCCACAGACTCCTGGGAAATGATGACACATCATTTCCCAGGAGCACAGGCAAGGGAGGAAATGATGAGGAGCTCCACGGACCAGGAAGTGGCAGATTAGGAGGACTACATAGCAACAGGGCGATTCTGGTAAGTATAAAAAAATGTTTTCCTCCAAATGTTTTTTTATAGGTTTCCAGGAGTCTGATTATGAAAAAAAAAAATTCAGGGTGGAACTCCGCTTTATGTCCGGATCCTTTTTTTATCCAATTTTTTAACAAATAAAACATGACTGAACTGATGAATAAAACAGAACCCCGTGTGAAAGAAGCCTACATGTTAGATTGCCCTGTCCATAGGGTGACAATGTTGTTGCATGCTTTAATTTCAGAACAAACAACATTGTCTACTAGGAGAAGTAAAAAAATAATCTACTGGCAGAGTCAACAGGTAGTGAAACTACAGTATGTTAATGAGAAGATTCAGAAAAACAAAGGGGTTGATATCTTAAAGACAAATAGACAGCCCAGTTCAGTTGAACTCTGCATAGGAATTTGCCACAGACCTTAGTAAATGAGGGGACACTTTACATTGCAAAGATTACCCAACCATATCCAAGGAAAATGTAAAAAAAACTGCATTTTTGTCTCCACATAACTGGATGCTGGAAATCAGCAGAGCTTCCCCTCATTTACTAAGCTTTGGAGTAAATTTTCTTTCAGAGTGCAACTGCACTATCAAAATGCACAGTCTAAATGCTAGTGACAGACTGCATCATACTGTATATGTATTTTATGCCCATAGTTCTGTTTTGAATGTGATTATCTGAGTATTTCTCTGAAGTTATACTGTTTGGGGGGTTGCAGATATGTTTATTTAGTTCTGTAGTAATATTGATTTTTTATTTTATTTTACTTTATTTCAGACATCTCAAGTCTCCAGCGCTGTGCGGGAGCCTCCCGCATTTCGGGGGCGACTCTCGGACACCTGCAAGTGCTGTCCAATATCTCGGCTGTGGGGCTGATTCTGGATGGTCCCCAGGTTCACAGTCAGGGATGATCGGTGCAGCAGAGGAACAGCTGTGAACACTGATCTGCCTGTATAGCCAACATCCGCTTCTCCTTTTCTCCCTCCTGCAGCTGACGGCTAAAAAGCTATACAAGGAGATCGGTGATCACAGCTGTCCCTCCTGCTGCACCGATCATTCCTGACTGTTCCCTGTATCATCCTCCTCCTCCAGCCTCCCTCCCTTCTTCTCCGGCTCCCTGTCCTCCTCCTCCACCCCCCTTCATCCCCCACAGCCAGCTTCCCTCCTCTCCTCTCTCGCCAGCTGTGGGGATCTGTCAGGATGGCGAGCGGAGGAAGAGACCGGTCATTTACCGGCCCCTGCCTTTTCTGAATTGAACACAGTGAGTGAGATCGCTCCTGTGTCCTGTGAAAACTGAGCAGACTAACCTGTGTGTTACTATGCTCAGTTTATGAATGGAAAGGAGACGCTGCCTTCTGTCCATTCATCTTCAATGCTGGGACTGGGGAATCTCTGTCCTCATCCTCTTTCTCTGTCTCAAAGGGGAGATGTCAGGGTTCTATTTAGACCCTTGATATCTTATCAAAGCCCCCCCAACAGGTTTGATTAAAAAAATATAAAAAAAAAAATTAAAATGTAAACAAAAATTATAAAAAATGAAATTACAAAAAAATTATAAAATAAAAAACTACGGACATCCCCCCGCCATACCTACACTGTCCACTGCCTCAACCCCCTCCCCCCAAAAAGCATTAAAATAATAAAATGTGATTGTAAAAAAAAACAATATGTAAAAATAGTTACATAGTGCCACCTATCAGTGCCATCTGTCCCCAGTGCCACCTATTAGTGCCATCTGTCCCCAGTGCCACCTGTCTCCAGTGCCACCTGTCCCCAGTGCCACCTGTCCCCAGCGCCACCTCTCAGTGTCACGTGCAATCTGTTATCAGTGTCACATGTCATAAGTGCCACGTATCAGTACCATCTGTCATCAGTGCCACCTGTCAGTGTCACGTGCCATCTGTTATCAGTGTCACGTGTCATCAGTGCCACATATCAGTGCCATCTGTCATCAGTGTTACATCAGTGTCATTTGTCATCAGTGCCACGTATTAGTGCCACCTCTCATCAGTGCCACGTATTAGTGCCATCTGTCATCAGTGCCACATCAGAGTCACATGTCATCAGTGCTACATCAGTGTCAGATGTCGTTGTCCTGGTGCTCTAGGGCCTTCAGAAGTGCAATAGGTAGTCAACAAGTTACAGTAGATGTGTAATTTATGCTCCTAGAACACGTGATGGTGCTCCCTGCATGTTGGGCCTCTCTATGTGGCTAGGCTGTGAAAAAGTCCCACACATGTGGTATCGTAATACTCAGGAGAAGTAGCAGAATGTATTTTGGGGCGTCATTTGTGGTATACACATGCCATGTGAGAGAAATAACCTATTACAATGACAATTTTGTGGAGAAAAAAAATCTTAATTTTGCAAAGAATTGTGGGAAAAAATGACAACATCAAAAACCGCACCATGCATCTTACTAATTACCTTGGAATGTCTACTTTCAAAAAAGGGGTCATTTGGGGGGTATTTGTACTTTCCTGGATTGTTAGGGTCGCAAGAAATGAGATATGCCACCAGTACATCAGGTGTGATCAATTTTTTATGATTTGCACCACAGCTTGTAGATTCTCTATCTTTCACAAAGACCAAATAATATACACTAAATTGTTTTTTTTACCAAAGATATGTAGCAGTATAAATTGTGGCCAAAATGTATAAAGAAAAAATTATAATTTGCAAAATTTTATCATAGAAACAAAGAAAAATGCGTTTTTTTTCAAAATTTTTGGTCTTTTTTCATTTATAGTGCAAAAAATAAAAAACCCAGAGGTGATCAAATACCACCAAAAGAAAGCTCTATTTGTATGAAAAAAGGACAAAGAATTAATTTGGGTACAGTATTACATGACTGAGTAATTGTCATTCAAAGTGTGAAAGATGAAAATTGGTCTGGGCAGTAGGGAGGGTTAAGTGCCCAGTAGGCAAGTGGTTAAAAAAATATTTAAAGAAAATAATAAACAACAAAATTGTAAAAAATAATAGAGAAAATAATAACAACAAAAAACTACTGACACACTGCTCTACTGATACCGTCCACTACCCCCCACCCCCAATCATTGTGAAAAACAAAAAATAAATTGTAAAAAAGAATTTAAAAAATACATTTGTAAAAAAATAATAATATAAATAAAGAACTACTGACACCGTCCACTGCCCTACTGATACCATCCTGCACATACTACTCACGGCTGTACACTCCACACTCCTCACATGCACATTATACCCACCTACATACACTCCGCACTCCTCTCCTGCACATACTACCCACCGCCAAACACTCCACACTGTACACTGTACAAAATTGTAAAAAATAATAGAGAAAATAATAACAACAAAAAACTACTGACACACTGCTCTACTGACACCGTCCACTACCCCCCACCCCCAATCATTGTGAGAAACAAAAAATAAAAAAATAAATTGTAAAAAAGAATTTAAAAAATTAATTTGTAAAAAAATAATAATATAAATAAAGAACTACTGACACCGTCCACTGCCCTACTGATACCATCCTGCACATACTACTCACGGCTGTACACTCCACACTCCTCACATGCACATTATACCCACCTACATACATTCCGCACTCCTCTCCTGCACATACTACCCACCGCAAAACACTCCGCACTGTACAGTCCCTATTTAACATTACTAAATTCTGCACTATGTAAGTCATTTCAGACTCTATAAAACCACACCCCATTTAAGCCACGCTCAATATGTAGCACAGTTTAAGCCACGCCCACCTCCCTGAAATTAGTTTGCCACCTCCCTGAAATGAGTTTTTGCAAGTTGGGATGTCTTTTATTTAGTATCCTGTTTGCCTACCCTTGTTACCTAAATGATGACCATTTTTTTTTATTCTGAGTATTGTATTTTCATACAAAACATACAGTATATTGTCACTATGTTTAGACTGTTTGCCTTAACACATGAAATAATTTTGTAGTACTTCTGAATGATGCACCTGTTTCTGGCCTCTTTGGAACTCTGTTAATAGTCTCATGAAGGTTCACTTATGAAAGTGCTAAATGACACCCCTTTTTTGTGCACAATCTGCTAATGGGAAATCAGCTCAGCATGACTTACTTTTGTAGTTAGGTTTGTTTGATATAGCTACTTCAAAATTAAACATTTCCACTTAGTGTTTCTGTTTTTGTTTTTTGTTTTTTGTCCTCGCTTTGTACATCTTGTATTCTTTGCTTACTTTCTGAAATATTACCTGCAGATCAAAAAAACTGAAATACGAAAAGCTTATATGAGAATTTTTTTGTTTTGTTTACATGTTTGTGTTCAAAGTAAAAACATTTTTTTTCTAATTTTTTATAGTGCCTGAAATGAATATGTAAAACAGTGACAAAATGATTCAGAACTGAAGGGGTTCAATATTTTATCCATTCACTTTACAGTTATACAATAATCACTCAATTTGAAGGATGAAGCTTTTTTCTCTGCCTTCCTATCTCTAAACTGTTTTAGATTTCCTGTGGGAAACATAGCATGCTTTTTATGTTAATATTTTCAAGGTAATTATATTTCTTTAATGGCAAAGTAAAGTGATTTTTGAAGGCTGAAGTCCCAAGAGTCTGGGAAAAAAATAGGCCACTCTGACGTTCTTTAAATCTGAGAATAACAACTGTCAAAACTCAGCCAGCAAGCTGGCATATCTTCACTAACCACAATTCAATTCTTCACTTAATATAGCTTCAATGGGTTGACTAGAAGATGTCTATAAAAGGACATTACCAAACACTGTAATTTGCAAGGGTCAGACAGGTCTGTAGCTTTCTGACTCAGAGCCCATTTAAGTGATGCTATCAGCTTTCAAAACCTTATTAGGCTTAACCCATTTAGGCGCCACTAGCTTCTCGGAATCACCAATACACCTCTAATCAGAAAACCACAGAGCAACAAATCTGCTACTGTCTGAAACCTCAGTACAATTTTGTGTATTAATATTTCAGAAAGCATGTTGGAACACATGCTCCCTGCTGAGCATTACAACCAGTCAAGAAAACAGCAGAGACTGATCGCCAATAAACCTGCCCAGAGATGTTCTGTCGTCTGGCTGGCTATTTGGTAACCAAAGAAGGGGAAAATGAAATGGCTGCCTCTGTTTGATGCATGATTAATAACTTCCCATAAAAGATGAGCACTTATATTTATGGTTACAGGAAAGGAACACGACTTGAAATATAAACAGGGCGTCGTTGTATGCATATTTATTATTTTGCAACAGTTTATCCAGATGTTGCACATTCTGTTCAGCGATTATAAAATTTATATTTTATACAAAAAAATGTAAATAAAAATAAATTAATAAATCAGTTGTTAAATACATACTTAATAAGTTACTTAAAAATAAAATAAAAATACGTGATTAAAGTAGCACAATTAATATAGGCAACCACAGTTAAAGTGCTTGTAAATGTTTGTTATTCCAAAAAAACACGCCTATACTTATATGCCCTGTGCAAGGTTTTGCACAGAGCAGCCCAGATTCGCTTGCCTATATTTAACTGCTCTGTGCAATGGTTGATACCAATATTCGCTTCTCCTGGTGTCCCCCGCCAGTGCTCCAAGCCCCTCCTCTACATCGGGTGCCCCCCACGAAAAGCCACTTTCCAAGAGGGCACCCATGCGGGCTCGCTCCCAAGTCCTGCTGCTGCGTCCATTGACACAAATAGCGGGACTCGGCCCTGCCCCCGGCTCCCATGTCACAGCTTTTTTATTGACAGTAGTGGGAGCCATAGGCTTCTGCTGCTATCAATCTGTCCAATGAGGAGAGTGACAGCAGCTGGAGCCGCTGCACTCATGCACATAGCTGGATTGGATCGAGCTCAGGTAAGAAAAAAGGGGTATTCTGGGGGGGGATCTGCAGCACAGAAGGTTTTTTTTTTACCTTATTGCATTAAGGTGAAAAAAATTAAGGCTTTACAATCACTTTAACCCTGTTTTTACTGATGTGGAAGCAATCATGATTTTTTCTAGGGTATCTCTTCTGGATGTTAGAGCCCATTTCTGGTCTTCTTTTCCCCTTCCCCACAAATCTCCTCCCTGCCCATAACAACTAGGCTGGTCCTGTGAAGCTGTAGGTCATCCTGATCTCCACCTTTTCTTTTTCTTGTGCAAACAGCTACACTAAAGTAATGACATAAGTGCCATGCTTTACATCTCTACAGTGTGAATGAAAGAGCTCTGCACTCAGTTAACTTCGAGGATAAATGACATATAGTGGTAGCACCCTAATATGATTTATTGCAGTAAAAAAGGTATATGTCAAATGTGTCAAATAGTAATTTTATCAGTAGCCATACTTTTTTCACCAAGTGGTGCATGGCCTGACCACTAAACAGAATTTGGCCAGCAGTTCACTGAGATTATCTATGTTCTAACTAATAAATGGCTCTGCCGCTAACCAAATTCTACCAAAAGGTACACCAATATAAAGAAATTTAGATGCCCAAAACCTACAAAAGCAACGTGCAAACACATATGTATAAATACACGTTAAAATGCCATTTATTCAGATGACTGTATCCCAGTGCATGAACTCAGGAAAGCAAAGCAAAGCAAATGACAATTGGGGGGGGGGGGGTTCTGGTCAAAATATCTGATGCATCCAGCTTAGTTTGCAATACACAGTAAGTAACCAACAGAACAGTGGATGCTCTAGAATGTTGTGCTCAACCGTGGCTTCTGGGTGGATTACCCAAGAGAGGTGCTGATTGGAGCTGCAGCCATATTCCTTCACCCAAAAGCCGCTGCTGCGTATGTTCCAGCCTGAAGCCTGACAGCTGTACTTCCACCAACAGCTCCCCAGCTGAACTCTGCTTCACCCAGCTGCTTGTCTGTCAAGCTATTGAAGCTATTGTCTTTTACTCTGTTTATTAAATTGCTACACCTATATGGAGGCGCCCTCTTGTGTTTGTTTTATATATTAGCAAACCTTCCCTGGGCTGTAGCAGTTGTCCCTTCATTTGCTGTTTCCTGTCCTTCTTCATGCATTGTGGAAGGATGGGTAGCCATGTTTGCATAGGGACAAGATAGTGTATAGGCTTAGGCTCATGGAGTGTGGAGAATAGGGCGCTCTGCATAACAAGGAGACTTTAACAAACAGTACATGGCTGGCTCTTGAGATGTGATTAATGCACCACAGCAGCACTTCAGAAGAGGGAAGCACACTCTATAGGAAAAACAAAGCAGAGAAGAAGTTTCTAAGTGCAGTAATAAAACACTTTAATGACAAAGAAGGGTTAAAAACACTTACAAGATGGAAGTTAAATCAGGCATATCAATGAATCCATAACGTCCAGCGGGATGCCTTCTGAGAGTAAAGACTGCTGGAGGGCTGTGCTGTCAGGACCAGCATGGAATCCAGGCAACCAGAAGTGATGTCAGAGTGGGCGGTACATGTTTCAGAGCATACCCAGTTGCTTCTTCTTCAAACCAATTGGTTTGAAGAAATGCTGGTCCTAACAGCACGGCCCTTCATCTTGGATCAGAGAGACAGTATTTACCACCGCTGGTCAGCTGGAACTCTCACCTGCAGATGTCTTTACTCCCAGGAGGCATCCCGCTGCACGTTATGGATTCATTGATATGCCTATTTTTCACTTCCATCTTGTGTCTTCCTTGTCATTAACCACTTACAGACCAGAAGATTTGCCCCCTTAATGACCAGGCCATTTTTTGCGATACGGCACTGAGTCACTTTAACTTACAATTGTGCAGTCGTGTGATGTTGTACCCAACAAAATTTTTTCCCACAAACAGAACTTTCTTTTGGTGGTATTTGATCACCTCTGTGGTTTTTATTTTTTGCGCTATAAGTTAAAAAAAGAGCGACAATTTTGAAAAAAAAAAAACATTGACTGAGACATTGCGGCAGACAGATCGGACACTTTTAACACTTTTTTGGGACCATTGACATTTATACAGCGATCAGTGCCATAAAAATGCACTGCTTACTGCATAAATGTCACTGGCGGGGAAGGGGTTAACACTAGGGGGCGATCAAGGGGTTAAATGTGTTCCCTCATAAGTGTTTCTAACTGTGGGGGGATGTGACTCACTGGGGAAGGAGACTGATCGCTGTTCCTGATTAGTAGGAGTAGACGATCTGTCTCTCCTCTCCTGTCAGAATGGGGATGTGTGTGTTTACACACACACATCCCTGTTCTGGCTCTTGTGCCCGCAATCGTGGATGGCTGGCTATCGCTCTTAACCACTTCAGCCCCAAACCATTTGGCTGGCCAAAGACCGAGCACTTTTTGCGATTTGGCACTGCATTGCTTTAAGTGACAATAGTGCGGTCGTGCGACATGGTTCCCCAACAAAGTTGACGTCCTTTTTTCCCCACAAATAGAGCATTCTTTTGGTGGTATTTGATCACCTCAGCGGTTTTTATTTTGTGCGCTACAAACAAAAAAAAGAGCGGCAATTTTGAAAAAAAAACAATATTCTTTACTTTTTGCTATAATAAATATCCCCAAAAAATATATAAAAAAACATTTTTTTTCCTCAGTTTAGGCCGATACATATTCTTCTTCATATTTTTGGTAAAAAAAATCTCAATAAGCGTTCATTGATTGATTTGCGCAAAAGTTATAGCGTCTACAAAATAGGGGATAGCATTTTCATTAATATTTTTTTTTTACTAGTAATGGCAGTGATCTGCAATTTTTATTGTGACTGCGACATTATGGAGGACAGATAGGACACTTTTGGCACTATTTTTAGACCATTCACATTTATACAGCGATCAGCGATCATTTATACAATTGGTGATATGGGGATAAGAGGGAGTTTGGGGATGTGGCGTTGTGATTTTGAAGTGTACTTTATTATGCCTGGCTTACAGGCAGACAGGACACGGAATACTAGTAAAGCAGCGTACACACCGGCGGACTTTTCAACCGGATCATGTGTGGGCTGCATCGAACTTCTGACGGACCGTTTCGGTTGGAAATCCGACGGACTTTAGATTTGAAACTTGCTTCAAATCTTCCCGCCGGAACTCCGCCGGACTCAGTTCCTATCGTCCCGTTCGTCTGTATGCTGGTCCAACGGACCAAATACAATGTAAGGGCAGCTACAGTACCTACCCATGAGAATGTTTCCAGCACAATCCAATCGGGCTGGTTCTCGGCGACAGGGTGCTACATCTCGCGCTCGTTGCAATAGGAAAAACACATTTTCCTATTGCAGTGAGCACGGGGGAGAGGCGACAATGTCCCTTAGGTCTGGTATGGATTTTAAGGGGAACCCCCTATGCCAAAAAAATGGTGTGGGGCCCCCCAAAATTCATACCAGACCCCTATCTGAGCATGCAGCCCGGCCGGTCAGGAAGGGGGGTGGGGACGAGCGAGCGCCCCCTCCTTAATCATACCAGGCCGCATGCCCTCAACATGGGGGGGTGGGTGCTTTGGGGGAGGGGGCGCCCTGCGGCCCCCCTCCCCCAAAGCACCTTGACCCAATGTTGATAAGGACAAGGGCCTCTTCCCGACAACCCTGGCCGTTGGTTGTCGGGGTCTGCGGGCAGGGGGCTTATCGGAATCTGGGAGCCCCGTTTAATAAGGGAAAAAAGCATCAATAAAAAAAGTACACAGGTTTTTAAAGTCATTTATTAGGCAGCTCCGGGGGTCTTCTTCCGACTTCAGGGGTCTCCTTCCGACTTCTCCGCTCTCTCCGGCCTCTTCTCCCGGTGTCCAGTTCTTCTGCCAGGCTCCTCCGCCATCTTCTGCCGCTCTTTTGCTAGCAGTGGCCCAGTCTTCTGCATCGTCTTCTTTCCTCTTCTCTTCTTCCAATGTTGATACAACGCTCTTTCCCACTGTAATGCTGTGTGGACAGTGCATAATGACTTATATAGGCATTGGGCGGGGTCACTGGATTACATCACTCGGTGACCCCGCCCCATGCCTATATAAGTCATTACACACCGTCCACACAGCATTGCAGCGGGAGAGAGCGAGGGAAGAAGAGAAGAGGGAAGAATATGATGCAGAATACCGGGCCACCGCTAGCAAAAGAGTGGCAGAAGATAGCGGAGGAGCTCGGCAGAAGAACCGGACACCAGGAGAAGAAGCCGAACACCGAGAGAAGAGGCCAGAGAGAGCGGAGAAGTCGGAAGACCCCCCAAGTTGGAAGAAGACCCCCGGAGCTGTCTAATAAATTACTTTAAAAACCTGTGTACTGGGGCATGCAGCCTGGTACGGTTCAGGAGGGGGGCGCTCCCTCGTCCCCACCCCCTTTCCTGACCGGCCGGGCTGCATGCTCGGATAAGTGTCTGGTATGGATTTTGGGGGGACCCCCACACTGTTTTTTCAGTGTAGGGGGTTCCCCATAAAATCTATACCAGACCTAAGGGCCTGGTATACCCTGCGATGGGGCCCGCAAGGTGTCAATCTCACTGATAAAAGCGGCGAGATTGACTTCCTTTTCTAGTCCTGTCGTAGTCATGTTCAAAATGAACGGACTTGTACTTGTGTGGGCAAGTATGTTCATTTGGAAAGTCTGTCATAACTCCGTTGAAAGTCCGTCGGGAAGACCGGCGGACCTAGTCTGCCAGAAAGTCTGGTTGTGTGTAGGCAAGTCCGTCCGTTCAGAAAGTCCGTCGGAAGTCCGCCGGAAGTCCGTCGGGAAGACCGTCAGGCCTAGTCTATCGGAAAGTCCGGTCGTGTGTACGCTGCATAAGAAACACTTACTTCACTAGGGTGCAGGGCTCACAGGGAGACAGGAGTATCTTAGCAGCAGTGAAATGCTGAACTTACAGGAACACAGAAGTAACAATATGTAGGACATAGGCAGAAGTGCATATGGGTTCCAGGGAATGCAGATACACTGAAATACAGATGGAGGTATTTAAGGAGTCTAGGACAGGAAGTATAACTATTGTTATTGTCTGAGGAGAACCCAGGCTTCCTGTATATAAAGAAAAGGTGAGGGCCCTTGGCAGGGTCAAGGCACATAGTCTAAAAAACCACCTGATCTTCTGCCGACTCCTGATGGTGAAGATGTGTTGCACTGCAGATAATTCCCAGGTTGAAATTCTCACCCAAGCAGGCAGCTACCGAGAACAAAGGGTGAAAAAGAGAAGAATCCCTTACAGCACTGAGGCACAGGAATCATAGGACAGTAGGGAGTACAGCCCAAGCTGTTAGGTGTGCATGCGAATGAACAGAGACACACAGGACATCTAGGAGTGAGAAGCAATGAAAAGACACAAACAGGAATCTCTAGGACAGTGGTTCTCAACCTGGGGGTCGAATGCCAGTGGTCACCAAATCCTGGGCTGTCCCTGAAGCCCACACCGTTCTCCCAGCCTTTTTGTGGCTGCCCAGTAGGGCTGTCCCTGGAGCCTGTTGCCGCCCACTCAGCCTCTTCGCAGATGCCCATTCAGTTCATGGCATGGCTGGGGGGCAGAGCCTAGAGGTCAGATGACTGGTGAGGAATGTGAAGTGGGAGGGGATAAATAAGGCCCTATCTCCTGATTGTGGCATAGTTGTCACTGCTGTGAGACACCACAAAGTCAGAGACAGAGTGAAGTAACACTACCTGTGAATATAGTTGCCATTAAAGGTCCCCTCTACAGTTCTCAGATCAGCAGATGACCTTGATCAAGAGCACCTAAGTTGGATCTCATCCCCCACCAGCACTGCCACTCATCCGATTCCCACCCCCCCCAGGGCTGGATTAAGAACCTCATGGGCCTGGTGCTGAGGATTTTGGCTGTGCTTTTTATAAAATAAATAAATAAATAAAAATGCAAAAATGTTTTGTTATAACAAATTTAATTAAATTGAGAGAGGGAGGATGAGAGAGAGAGAAAGGGGATGAGAGAGGGGTGAGGGGTAAGGGAGGGAGGATGAGAGAGAGGGGGATGAGAGAGAGGATGTGCATAAGCATGCGTGGGTGTGACATCAACGCAGCCTGGCCAAGGCAAGTGAGCGAAGGCATAGAACCCGAAAGGAAGACAGGGTGAAGATGGAAGTGCCCGGGACCCACCGGATTGATTACATTACACTGGAGGGCTCAGTCTGACAGGTAAGTGTACCCTAATGTGCTAATATGCTGTGCAGGCTTGTACATCATGGCATAACCTACCTCAGGGCCTCTAAAAAGTAATAATTTTAGCAAAGTTTACTATCGCTTTAATATCACAGGATCCCAGGAGCCTCTCATGGGGCCTACTGACCTGGTTCCCTTGGGCAGGTCCCAAGTGCATAGTTGCCAACATTTCAATAATATTTTCAGGGACACTTTTTTTACGGTGGTATATTTAGATTAGCTGACATTCCCTATGTTCCTCTATACATCACAATAGTAATCACAAAATTAAATGAGTACTAATAATGGTCAGAACAAATATGAGGACTGAGAAGATTTCCTTTAGCTGAACTAACAAAAGTCTGCCCATTCTAGAGCTGGTAAAATTGGGGATGTTCAATATAATTTTAAAGAACTGTTTTTGTGGGTAAGAGGCATAGGGGAGGAATATGGATGGTTTAAAAGTGGGAAGTATGTGCAGGGGAGGGAGAGGAATGTGAAGGGTATAACAGTGAGCACTATGCACAAGAGAGGAGCGTGAAGAGTATGGCAGTGGGCACTATGTACAGGAGATGAGTGTGCAGTGTATGACAGTGGGCAGTATGCACAGCAGAGGAGTGTGGAGGGTTGACAGCAGGCACTATGTACAGGAGAGGACTGTGGAGGGTATGACATGTGGCACTATGTACAGGTGAGGAGTTTATGAAAGTGGGCAATATGTACAGCAGAGCAGTGTGGAGGGTATGATACTGAGCAGTATGTACAGGAGACAAGTGTGGAGGGTAAGACAGTGGGCAGTATGTACAGGAGAAGAGTGTGGAGGATATGACAGTGGGCAGTATGTACAGGAGAGGAGTGTGGTGGGTATGACAGTGGGCAGTATGCACAGGAGAGGAATGTGGAGGGTATGACAGTGGGCGGTATGTACAGGAGAGGAGTGCATTGGGTATGACAGTTGGTAGTATGTACAGGAGAAGAGTGTGGAGGGTATGACACCCGGCACTATGTACAGTCGAGGAGTTTATGAAAGTGGGCAATATGTACAGCAGAGCAGTGTGGAGGGTATGATACTGAGCAGTATGTACAGGAGACAAGTGTGGAGGGTAAGACAGTGGGCAGTATGTACGGGAGAAGAGTGTGGAGGATATGACAGTGGGCAGTATGTACAGGAGAGAAGTGTGGAGAGAACAGCTGACAGTATGTACAAGAGAGGAGTTTGGAGGGTATGATCGGGGCAGTATGTACAGGAGAGGAGTGTGGAGGGTATGACAGTGGGCGGTATGTACAGGAGAGGAGTGCATTGGGTATGACAGTTGGTAGTATGTACAGGAGAGGAGTGTGGAGGGTATGACACCCGGCACTATGTACAGTCGAGGAGTTTATGAAAGTTTGTGGGTAAGAGGCATAGGGGAGAAGTATGGATGGTTTAAAAGTGGGAAGTATGTGCAGGGAAGGGAGAGGAATGTGGAGGGTATAACAGTGAGCACTATGCACATGAGAGGAGCGTGAAGAGTATGGCAGTGGGCACTATGTACAGGAGATGAGTGTGCAGTGTATGACAGTGGGCAGTATGCACAGCAGAGGAGTGTGGAGGGTTGACAGCAGGCACTATGTACAGGAGAGGAGTGTGGAGGGTATGACATGCGGCACTATGTACAGGTGAGGAGTTTATGAAAGTGGGCAATATGTACAGCAGAGCAGTGTGGAGGGTATGATACTGAGCAGTATGTACAGGAGACAAGTGTGGAGGGTAAGACAGTAGGCAGTATGTACAGGAGAAGAGTGTGGAGGATATGACAGTGGGCAATATGTACAGGAGAGGAGTGTGGTGGGTATGACAGTGGGCAGTATGCACAGGAGAGGAATGTGGAGGGTATGACAGTGGGCGGTATGTACAGGAGAGGAGTGCATTGGGTATGACAGTTGGTAGTATGTACAGGAGAAGAGTGTGGAGGGTATGACACCCGGCACTATGTACAGTCGAGGAGTTTATGAAAGTGGGCAATATGTACAGCAGAGCAGTGTGGAGGGTATGATACTGAGCAGTATGTACAGGAGACAAGTGTGGAGGGTAAGACAGTGGGCAGTATGTACAGGAGAAGAGTGTGGAGGATATGACAGTGGGCAGTACGTACAGGAGAGAAGTGTGGAGAGAACAGCTGACAGTATGTACAAGAGAGGAGTTTGGAGGGTATGATCGGGGCAGTATGTACAGGAGAGGAGTGTGGAGGGTATGACAGTGGGCGGTATGTACAGGAGAGGAGTGCATTGGGTATGACAGTTGGTAGTATGTACAGGAGAGGAGTGTGGAGGGTATGACACCTGGCACTATGTACAGTCGAGGAGTTTATGAAAGTTTGTGGGTAAGAGGCATAGGGGAGAAGTATGGATGGTTTAAAAGTGGGAAGTATGTGCAGGGAAGGGAGAGGAATGTGGAGGGTATAACAGTGAGCACTATGCACATGAGAGGAGCGTGAAGAGTATGGCAGTGGGCACTATGTACAGGAGATGAGTGTGCAGTGTATGACAGTGGGCAGTATGCACAGCAGAGGAGTGTGGAGGGTTGACAGCAGGCACTATGTACAGGAGAGGAGTGTGGAGGGTATGACATGCGGCACTATGTACAGGTGAGGAGTTTATGAAAGTGGGCAATATGTACAGCAGAGCAGTGTGGAGGGTATGATACTGAGCAGTATGTACAGGAGACAAGTGTGGAGGGTAAGACAGTAGGCAGTATGTACAGGAGAAGAGTGTGGAGGATATGACAGTGGGCAGTATGTACAGGAGAGGAGTGTAGTGGGTATGACAGTGGGCAGTATGCACAGGAGAGGAATGTGGAGGGTATGACAGTGGGCGGTATGTACAGGAATGGAGTGCATTGGGTATGACAGTTGGTAGTATGTACAGGAGAGGAGTGTGGAGGGTATGACACCCGGCACTATGTACAGTCGAGGAGTATATGAAAGTGGGCAATATGTACAGCAGAGCAGTGTGGAGGGTATGATACTGAGCAGTATGTACAGGAAACAAGTGTGGAGGGTAAGACAGTGGGCAGTATGTACAGGAGAAGAGTGTGGAGGATATGACAGTGGGCAGTACGTACAGGAGAGAAGTGTGGAGAGAACAGCTGACAGTGTGTACAAGAGAGGAGTTTGGAGGGTATGATCGGGGCAGTATGTACAGGAGAGGAGTGTGGAGGGTATGACAGTGGGCGGTATGTACAGGAGAGGAGTGCATTGGGAATGACAGTTGGTAGTATGTACAGGAGAGGAGTGTGGAGGGTATGACACCCGGCACTATGTACAGTCGAGGAGTTTATGAAAGTGGGCAATATGTACAGCAGAGCAGTGTGGAGGGTATGATACTGAGCAGTATGTACAGGAGACAAGTGTGGAGGGTAAGACAGTGGGCAGTATGTACAGGAGAAGAGTGTGGAGGATATGACAGTGGGCAGTATGTACAGGAGAGGAGTGTGGTGGGTATGACAGTGGGCAGTATGCACAGGAGAGGAATGTGGAGGGTATGACAGTGGGCGGTATGTACAGGAGAGGAGTGCATTGGGAATGACAGTTGGTAGTATGTACAGGAGAGGAGTGTGGAGGGTATGACACCCGGCACTATGTACAGTCGAGGAGTTTATGAAAGTGGGCAATATGTACAGCAGAGCAGTGTGGAGGGTATGATACTGAGCAGTATGTACAGGAAACAAGTGTGGAGGGTAAGACAGTGGGCAGTATGTACAGGAGAAGAGTGTGGAGGATATGACAGTGGGCAGTACGTACAGGAGAGAAGTGTGGAGAGAACAGCTGACAGTGTGTACAAGAGAGGAGTTTGGAGGGTATGATCGGGGCAGTATGTACAGGAGAGGAGTGTGGAGGGTATGACAGTGGGCGGTATGTACAGGAGAGGAGTGCATTGGGAATGACAGTTGGTAGTATGTACAGGAGAGGAGTGTGGAGGGTATGACACCCGGCACTATGTACAGTCGAGGAGTTTATGAAAGTGGGCAATATGTACAGCAGAGCAGTGTGGAGGGTATGATACTGAGCAGTATGTACAGGAGAAGAGTGTGGAGGATATGACAGTGGGCAGTATGCACAGGAGAGGAGTGTGGTGGGTATGACAGTGGGCAGTATGCACAGGAGAGGAATGTGGAGGGTATGACAGTGGGCACTATGTACAGGAGAGGATTGTGGGGGGTATTACAGCAGGCACTATGTACAGGAGAGAAGTGTATTACAGTGGGCAGTATGTACAGGAGAGGAGTGTAGAGGGTATGACAGTGGGCACTATGTACAGGAGAGGATTGTGGGGGGAATGACAGAGGGCACTATGTACAGGAGAGAAGTGTATGACAGTGGGTAGTATGCACAGGAGAGGAGTGTGGAGGGTATGACAGAGGGTAGCATGTACAGGAGAGGAGTGTGGAGGGTATGACAGTGGGCACTATGTATAGGAGAGGAGCATGGAGGGTATGACAGTGAGCAGTATGTTCAAGAGATGAGTGTGGAGGGTATGACCGCAGGCACTATGTACAGGTGAGGAGGATGAAGGAATTTGAGAAGGAAAAATGTAAAGGTTTGTGGAAGGGTGTTTAGGGACTGCATAGTGGTTAAGTGGGCCATACATGGATTGAAATTAAGCCAATTAAGCAGAGACCAGCCATAGTAGATCTATGTATGGGCCAGCTGGTTGTACACAAGTCAATCTTTTAATCGACTTGAGTACAACCAGCCCTTCAGGTTTTTCCCAAAACAATCAGTGCTGCCAGCTATAGTTAGCAACACTGACCATTGTATTCTGTCGGTAGGGAAGGTTCCCCACTAGCAGAACACAATAACACTGCAGGAGTGATTCCCCCATCCACAGGTCAGCAAGTGGGAGGGTGTGTGGGGACAGGCTGGGGAGAGTGGTCTGTCAGCAGCGGGGTGTGAGGTGGTCATGGAGGGATTTCAATCAGCGGGTGGGGGGATTAACTGGGAATGATATCTTTTGGGGTAGGGTCTGTCATTTGCAGGTTGGGAAATGGTCACCTGTGATATAAGTTGAAGGGAGTTGGCTAACATGGGAAGTGGCTGGGGAGTGACCTGGTTAGTTGTGAGTGTGAAATGGGTGATGTGTTTCAAGTTTCTTTCACATTTGCGATAATGCTTACTGCCCTCTGATAAGTGATCTGTGGTGGATTGCTTTTCAATGAGTGGTATAGCAGCACCTGACAGGCGTTCACTAGGTGCTACTGCCCCCTCGTTTTTTTTTTTACATTGCTGAATGGTAGTTTTACATTGGTGAACTATGCTGCTACTACGAGCGAGTTTGGCTTGCAGTTGCAGAGTGGCTCCATTAAAATCAATAGGCGGGTTTGACAGGTGGCGCTGCCTGTCAAACTCTGTAGGCTGAGTTAAAGATGCTGCTGCTAAAGAAATTACAAAAAAAAAAGTTGCAGCTGTGAAGTAAAGCATCACAGCTATGGCATTCGTACAGCCCTGTCCAAATGTATTTTTAAGATTTGGGTCAGGGACATGCGGTAAGGTCAGTGACTGGTGAGGCACTGGCTAGTATCAGAGCCATATACACACAGGTTACATATGCCACAGTTGTTAGAGTGAGAGAAATAATTCTAGCACTACACCTCTTCTTTTAGGCCTCATGTACACTGCTGCTGGTAAGCGGACATTTAGGAGCAGTTGGGCATTTTTTTCAACTGCTCCTGAACTCTCCTCTATGTTATCTTATCAGTACATATACACAGGTTTGTTTATAGTCATTTCTAGGCAGTTGAGTTAAGAGGCTTTTTTTGTAGCCCAAAAAATGCATTCAGAAGCTGTGTTTAGAGGCATTTCAAACACCAAACGCGGCTAAACGCTACTAAATGCGGCTAAACGCGGCTACCCGCATTTAGAAGCATTTTTGTCTAGAAGTGTTTTTAAAGGGAAACATTTTATTTACTTTTGAGCCTGGAAAATGCAAAAAGCGCACCAAAAACTCAATTATCACCAGCCAATTATCATCAGCCAATTATTCTGTACAATACACAACTTGCATTACTTGACGCTGAAGTTGAGAATCACCAGACGTTCCTCTGATGGCACGCTTTTCCTCATGTTGGTGTCCATGCAAACTAGATGGGGTCTAACCTTTTCCAAGAGAACGTCAAGGGTGGCGATTGACATGCATGTAAAGTAAAAAAAGTTCTCTGGGTAATTACGCAGCTGAACATACATATTAGAAAAGTATCCTGTGGACATGCGTTGAGCCATCAATGGATGTGTCCAGTAGCGACAAACTCTGGTCCTCTCCCACAATTTTCTACATCTTTGGAGCCTCAGCAAAAGCAACATCAGGAGCATTTCCTTACACATGCTCATCATGGGATCCATATTAACAAACCAACCAACAAATAACAGCTAGCTACAAACACACTGTTTTCTCAGCTGCTACTCACACTGTTCTCTTACAGAATGGCTGAAATAGTTAATAAATACTTGTTTTTAGTGCTTTCTTATAATTTGGGAGGGTCTCCTGAGGTTATCTTTAGTAAACACTTCTGAACCCGTCTTGTAAACGCTACTAAACACATGTTTTTAAATGTGGATTACTAGCTGTGATGTTCCAGCATTCAGGAGAGGTTGAGAAACGTCTTGTGTACATGAAGCCTAACTCTAAACATGTAACCTGTAAAAAAATGTAAAGCGTTGCCTGTGGATATTTTTAAGTACTGAAGTTTGACGCCATTCCACAAGTGTGACATGTTATGTGTCTATTTACTCTGCGTAACATCCTCTTTCATAGTATACAAAAAAATCAGGCTAACTTTAGTGTTTTTTTTTTAATTTTTTTTATTCATGAAACAGTTTCTTTCCAAAAAAAACACATTTGAAAAATTGCTGCGCAAATAATGTGTAACATGAAAAGTTGCAACAACAGCCATTTTATTCCCTAGGGTGTCTGCTAAAACAATATATATAATGTTTGGGGGTGCTGTGTAATATTCTAGGAAAAAAATTATGATTTTTACATGTAAGAGAGAAGTGTCAGAATTGGCCTGGGTGGCAAGTGGTTAATTACCATAAGTAAGTAATATACAAATAATTATTATATATTGTTTTTAACCACATTCCAGCCCTGGAAGGATTTGCCCCCTTAATGACCAGGCCAAGAAAAACAATATTTTGTAGTTTTTGCTATAATAAATATCCCCAAATTTAAAAAAACAAAACAAATTTCTTCATCAGTTTAGGCAGATATACAGTATCTCACAAAAGTGAGTACAACTCTCAAAATTTTGTAAATATTTTATTATATCTTTTAATGTGACAATACTGAAGAAATGCACTTTGCTACAATGTAAAGTAGTGAGTAGGGATGAGCCCAATGTTCGAGTTGAACGTAAGTGCAACTCGAACATCGGGTGTTCACCTGTTCGCCGAATAGCGAACAATTTGGGGTGTTAGCGACAAATTCGAAAGCCACGGAACACCCTTTAAAAGTCTATGGGAGAAATCAAAAGTGCTAATTATAAAGGCTTATATGCTTGGTATTGTCATAAAAAGTATTTGGGGACCTGGGTCCTGCCCCAGGGGACATGTATCAATGCAAAAAAAAGTTTTAAAAACTGATGTTTTTTTGGGAGCAGTGATTTTAATAATGTCTAAAGTGAAACAATAAAAGTAAAAAATTATTTTAAATTTCGTACCTGGGGGGTGTGTATAGTATGCCAGTAAAGTGGCGCATGTTTTCCATGTTTAGAACAGTCCCTGCACAAAATGACATTTCTAAAGGAAAAAAGTATTTAAAACTACTCGCAGCTATAATTAATTGTCGGGTCTTGATAATATAGATAAAAGTTATTGAAAAAAAACACATGGGGTCCCCCCAAAAATCCATACCAGGTCCTTTGGGTCTAGTATGAATATTAAGGGGAACCCCGAATAAAAAAAAAAAATTGAGTGGGGGTCCCCCAAATTCCATACCAGGCCCTTCAGGTCTGGTATGAATATTAAGGGGAACCCTGTGCCAATTTTTGGGGGGGACCCCCACACCATTATTTTTTTAATTTTGACGTGGCGTTCCCCTTAAAATCCATACCAGAACTGAAGGGCCTGGTATGGAATTTGGGGGGCCCACGCTATTTTTTTTTTAAATTTTGGTTTGGGGTTCCCCTTTAATATTCATACCAGACCCAAAGGGCCTGGTATGGATTTTTGGGGGACCCCCATGCCATTTTTTTCAATGACTTTTATCTGTATTACCAAGACCCGACAATTCATTATAGCCGTGAGTAGTTTTAAATGACTTTATTCCTTTAGAAATGTCATTTTGTGCAGGGACTGTTCTAAAAATGCGGCACTTTACAGGCATAATATAGACACCCCTCAAGTACGAAATTTAAAGGAATATTTCACTTTTGTTGTTTCACTTTAAGCATTATTAAAATCATTGCTCCTGAAAAAAACAGAAGTTTTTGAAACTTTTTTTTGCATTAATACATATCTCCTGGGGCAGGACCCCCAGGGGATATGTATCATGTATATGAATTGGGAACCCACCACTTCTGCAGCACCTGTACTTCCCCCATTCACTGGCCAAACCGGCATTCATGTGGAAACAGTTGATTTTACGTCACTTGATTTTTATTCGCTGTTTTTCACCGAAGATCTCTATAGATCTATTGTGGACCAAAGCAATTTGTACACTGGTCAACACATCGCCACTATTCCCCAGTCCTCCCTTGCCAGAGATTGGAAACCAATTAAGGTTTCCGAATTTAAGATCTTTCTGGGCCTTTCCCTCCTCATGGGCATAACCAAAAAGAGTGAGTTGCGGTCATATTGGTCCACTGACCCAATTCACCATATGCCTGTGTTCTCTGCTTCCATGGCCAGGGCAAGATACGAGCAGATTTTGCGGTTCATGCACTTCAACAACAATGAACTCTTTTGTCCTCATAGAGACCCTGGATACGATCGGCTCTACAAAATTCGGCCCCTCGTAAACCACTTCAACCAACGTTTTGCAGACTTCTTTACTCCCCATCAAGTTGTCTGCTTTGATTAGTCCCTGATTAAGTTTTCTGGCCGCTTGTCATTCAAACAGTACCTTCCCAGCAAGCGTGCCAGATACGGGGTCAAGATGTATAAGCTCTGTGACAGGGCCACAGGCTATACATGTAGTTTTATGGTTTACGAGGGAAGAGATAGTCACGTAGAGCCGACAAACTGCCGTGACTACATAGGAAGCGCTGGCAAGATTGTGTGGGACTTGGTGTCACCCTTATTCGGAAAGGGGTACCATTTGTATGTGGACAATTATTACACGAGCATAACACTTTTTAGTCAACTTTTTGATCATCAGATTGGAGCATGTCGCACCGTGCGATCTAATCGCCGGGGCATTCCCTAGTGGCTTGTAGATTCCCCTCTTAGGCTGGGGGAGAGAGCCTGCTTGAAGTGTAATAACTTGCTCGCTATGAAGTGGAGGGATAATAAGAATGTTTTCGTTCTTACCTTCTTTCATGCAGACACGACTGTCCAAATTACTACGGCGACTGGTGTTGTGGAGAAACCCCTCTGTGTCCATGAATATAACCAAAATATGTTATTATGTTTTATCATGTTTGCTTTTCAGGTATGTCATTTTTTTATACTTTACTGTTTATTGTGTTTTATTGTTAACCATTTTTTTGTTTTCAGGTACGCCATTCAGCTGCAGCGCGGATTTATTTATCTTGACAGCAACATCGTTTGCTCCCACGATACATAAAGCCATGACTCCAGCGCTGTCGGAGGTGATTTCACCACTACAGTTAAAAAAAAGAGCAAATATGCCAAAGCATGGGGGCAGCAGGGGCGGAGGAGTGATGTGCTCCTACCTTTTGCGGGTGGATGCCCCCATGCTTCGGCATATATATATTTTAGGCACAGGTTGAGTTAAAAAATGTTTTATTTTTTACTATTTTTTTTTTGTATTTGCTTTGCAGGTATGGTATGTCTTACTGTTTTACTGTAATGTTACTTTGTTTTATTGTTAACCATCATTTGCTTAGCAGGTACCCCATTCAGTTGTAGTGCAGATTTATTCATCTTGACAGCAACAGCGTTTGCTCCCACGATACATAAAGCCGTGACTCCAGCACTGTCAGAGGTGATTTCACCACCACAGTTAAAAAAAGAGCATATATGCCGAAGCATGGGGGCAGTAGGGGCGGAGGAACGTTTTGCTCCTAACTTTTGGGGCGGATGCCCCCATGCTTCGGCATATATAAATGGTGCATGTATGCCCATTATTAGAAGTGGGTGGATGAAGGGAGGTATTCTAATGGTGGGTATACCCACCGATCAATCTCTTTTTTTGTTCAGGCCACAGGCTGCATGAAAAAAAAGATTACAATATATGCCCAACAAGGACCAGCAATGTACTGGTATGTTGCTGGACTTTGAGTGGTTATACCAGAATGATGCCTGCAGGTTTAGGTATCATCTTGGTACCATTCTTTTCAGCCAGCAGTTGGCTTTCATGTAAAAGCAATCCTAGCGGCTAATAAGCCTTTAGACTGCTTTTACAAGCATTGGGAGGGAATGTCCCCCCCACCGTCTTCCATGGTTTTCTCTGGCTCTCCTGTCCCAAAAGGGAACCCGAGAATTCAGCTAGTGATTCGGCTAGCTGACCATAGAGCTGATCAGAGACCAGAATGGCTCCAATCATCTCTATGGCCTAAGAAATCAGAAGCTTCAAGCATTTCATGACTTAGATTTCGCCGGATGTAAACAGCACCATTGGGAAATTGGGAAAGCATTTTATCACACTGATCTTAGGAGAGATCTAGGGTCTAATAGACCCTATTTTTTTCAAAAAAGAGTAACTGTCACTACCTATTGCTATCATAGGGGATATTTACATTCCCTGAGATAACAATAAAAATGATTTAAAAAAAATGAAAGGAACAGTTTAAAAATAAGATAAAAAGCAAAAAAAAAAAAAGAAAGAAAAGAAAAAACCAGCACCCCTGTCCCCCCCTGCTCTCGCGCAAAGGCGAACGCAAGCGTCGTTCTGTCGTTAAATGTAAACAGCAATTGCGCCATGCATGTGAGCTATCACCGCAAAGGTCAGATCGAGGGAAGTAATTTTAGCAGTAGACCTCCTCTGTAAATCTAAACTGGTAAACTGTAAAGGCTTTTAAAGGCTTTTAAAAATGTATGTAGTTTGTCGCCACTGCACGTTTGTGCGCAATTTTAAAGCATGTCGTGTTTGGTATCCATGTACTCAAACATCAAACATTTGGGCAATATAGTTTGTTTTAGTGCATTAAAATTTAAAAAAGTGTGTTTTTTCCCAATAAAATGCATTTGAAAAATCGCTGCGCAAATACTGTGTGAAAAAAAAAATGAAATACCCACCAATTTAATCTGTATGGCCTTTGCTTTAAAAAATATATAATGTTTGGTGGTTCAAAGTAATTTTCTTGCAAACAAAAAGTGTCAGAAAGGGCTTTGTCTTCAAGTAGTTAGAAGAGTGGGTTATGTGTGACATAAGCTTCTAAATGTTGTGCATAAAATGCCAGGACAGTTCAAACCCCCCCCAAATGACCCCATTTTGGAAAGTAGACACAACAAGCTATTTGCTGAGAGGCAAGTCGAGTCCATGGAATATTTTATATTGTGACACAAGTTGTGGGAAAAAGACAATTTTTTTTTTTGCACAAAGTTGTCACTAAATGATATATTGCTCAAACATGCCATGGGCATATGAGAAATTGCACCCCAAAATACATTCTGTTGCTTCTCCTGAGTACAGGGATACCACATGTGTGAGACTTTTTGGGAGCCTAGCCACGTACGGGACCCCGAAAACCAAGCACCACCTTCAGGGTTTCTATGGGTCTAAATTTTTGATTTCACTCCTCACTGCCTATAACAGTTTCAGAGGCCATGGAATGCCCAGATGGCACAACCCCCCCAAATGACCCCATTTTGGAAAGTAAACACCCCAAGCTATTTGCTGAGAGGTATGGTGAGTATTTACGCCCTTAGAAATCCTGAAGGCGGTGCTTGGTTTTCGAGGCCCGCAAGAAGTCCCACACATGTGGTATGCCCGTACTCAGGAGAAGCAGTAGAATGTATTTTGGGGTGCAATTCCACATATGCCCATGGCATATTTGAGCAATATATCATTTAGTGACAACTTTGTGCAAAAAAAAAGGTTTGTCATTTTCCCGCAACTTGTGGCAAAATATAAAATATTCCATTGACTCAACATGCTTCTCAGCAAATAGCTTGGGGTGTCTACTTTCCAAAATGGGGTCATTTGGGGGGTTTTGTGCCATCTTGGCATTTTATGGCCTTCAAAATTGTGATAGGTAGTGAGGAGTGAAATCAAAAATGTACACCCTTAGAAATCCTGAAGGTGGTGATCGGTTTTCGGGGGGCCCGTACGCGGTTAGGCTCCCATATTTTTTTTTTGTCATTATTCAATCACTTGGGACAAAAAATAAAATATTCAATGGGCTCAACATGCCTTTCAGCAATTTCCTTGGGGTTTCTACTTTCCAAGATGGGGTCATTTGGGGGGGGGGGTTGTACTGCCCTGCCATTTTAGCACCTCAAGAAATGAGAAATTCCAGAAAATGTACCCTAGTTTATAGACATTATAACTTTTGCACAAACCAATAAATATACGCTTATTGACTTTTTTTATACCAAAGACATGTGGCTGAATACATTTTGGCCTAAATGTATGACTAAAATTGAGTTTATTGGATTTTTTTATAACAAAAAGTAGAAAATATCATTTTGTTTACAATTTTCGGTCGTTTCCCATTTATAGCACAAAAAATAAAAATCGCAGAGGTTATCAAATACCATCAAAAGAAAGCTCTATTTGTGGGAAGAAAAAGACGCAAATTTTGTTTGGGTACAACATTGCATGACCGTGCAATTAGCAGTTAAAGCGACGCAGTGCCAAATTGTAAAAAGCGCTCTGGTCAGGAAGGGGGTAAAGTCTTCCAGGGCTGAAGTGGTTAACGGTTCGCGTGTTCGAACAAATTTTTTGCCTGTTGTGAACCGAACTGGGGGGTGTTCGGCTCATCTCTAGTAGTGAAGTGTACAGCTTGTCTAACAGTGTAAATTTGCTGTCCCCTTAAAATAACTCAACACACCGCCATTACTTTCTAAACCGCTGGCAACAAAATGAGTACACCCCTAAGTGAAAATGTCCAAATTGGGCCCATTTCCCCTCCCCGTTGTCATTTGACTCATTAGTGTTACAAGGTCTCAGGTGTGGACCGAGGGCAGGTGTGTTAAATTTGGTGTTATTGCTCTTACTCACTCATACTGGTCATTGGAAATTCAACATGGCACCTCATGGCAAAGAACCCTCTGTGGATCTGAAAAAAAAAAGAATTGTTGCACTACATAAAGATGGTCTAGGCTATAAGAGGCTTGTCAAGACCCTAAAACTGAGCTGCAGCACGGTGGCCAAGACCATGCAGAGGTTTAACAGGACAGGTTCCAATCAGAACAGCCCTCACAATGGTCAACTGAAGAAGTTGAGTGCACATGCTCAGCGTCATATCCAGAGGTTGTCTTTGGGAAATAGACATATGAGTGCTCCCAGCATTGCTGCAGAGGTTAAAGGGGTGGGGGGGGTCAGCCTGTCAGTGCTCAGACCATACGCTGCACACTGCATCAAAATGGTCTGCATAGCTGTCATCCCAGAAGGAAGCCTCTTCTAAAGATGATGCAAAAGAAGGGCTGCAAACAGTTTGCTGAAGACAAGCAGACTAAGGACATGGATTACTGGAATCATGTCCTGTGGCCTGATGAGACCAAGATAAACTCATTTGGTTCAGATGGTGTCAAGCGTGTGTGGTGGCAACCAGGTAAGGAGTACAAAGACAAGTGTGTCTTGCCTACGGTCAAGCATGGTGGTGGGAGTGTCATGGTCTGGGGCTGCATGAGTGCTGCCAGCACTGGGGAGCTACAGTTCGTTGAGGGAACCATGAATGCCAACATGTGCTGTGACAAACTGAAGCAGAACATGATCCCCTCCCTTCGGAGACTGGGCCACAGGGCAGTATTCCAACATGATACAACCCCAAACACACCTCCAAAATGACCACTGCCTTGCTAAAGAAACTGAGGGTAAAGGTGATTGGATGGCCAAGCATGTCTCCAGACCTAAACCCTATTGAGCATGTGTAGGGAATCCTCAAACGGAAGGTGGAGGAGCGCAAGGTCTCTAACATCCACCAGCTCTGTGATTTTGTCATGGAGGAGTGGAAGAGGACTCCAGTGGCAACCTGTGAAGCTCTGGTCAACTCCATGCCCAAGATGGTTAATCGTGGCCACACAAAATATTGACATTTTGGGGCCAATTTGGACATTCTCACTTAGGGGTTTACTTATTTTTGTTGCTAGCGGTTTAGACATCAATGGCTGTGTGTTGAGTTATTTTAAGGGGACAGCAAATTACACTGTTATACAAGCTGTACACTCACTAATTTACATTGTAGCAAAGTGTCATTTCTTCAGCGTTGTCACATGAAAAGATATAATAAAATATTTACAAAAATGTGAGGGGTGTACTCACTTTTTGAGATACTGTATATTCTTCTACATATTTTTAGTAAAAAATTGCAATAAACGTTTATTGATTGGTTTGAGCAAAAAGTTATAGCATCTACATACAAATAAGCGATAGATCTATGAAATTTTTTTTTTTTTTTTACTTGTATTGGCCGCGATCTGCAATTTTTATCAGGACTGCGACATTGCGGCGGACAGATTGGACATGTTTGACACATTATTGGGACCACTGACATTTATACAGCCATCAGTGCTATAAAAATGCACTGATTACTGTGTAAATGTCCCTGGCAGGGAAGGGGTTAACATTAGGGGGCGATCAAGAGATTAAGTGTGTTCCCTCAGTGTGTTTCTTACTGTGGGGGGATGGCACTGACTAGAGGAGAAGCCAGATTGTTGTTCCTAGCTAGTAGGAACAGACGATCTGTCTCTCCTCTCCTGACAGAACCGGGATTTGTGTGTTTACACAAACAAATGCCCGTTCTGTCTCTCGTGTTCGTGATCGCGCGTGGCCGGTGGTCAATTCGCCCACTGGTAACGCGCATCTGCTCCCCCCGCCACACAGCGGGCAGAGGCCTGCATTATCAGTTTAAAGGGACAATGTATAGCTACGGTGATTTGCGGGAGAGAGTCGACCTGCCACTGTAGAATGATGGCGGCTGGTCGGCTAGTGGTTAAGGTAATTTACTATATTTTCAAAAACTGTACTCAAGCAGGTTAACTGACAAATTACTGATAATAACTTCCAACCAGACAGGAATCCACGGGGCATCTCAGAAGGGCTGGAAAGCTGAAAACTGGCAAAGGTACACAAGGCAAATAAAGGCACAAAGACACTGGAACGCTCAAAGGATACAAGTGCAATGATACCAGTGAGAGAAAATGGGGGTTCGGGGACTACATTGGAAGGCACTAGGAGATGCTTGCAAACAGACAGTAGGAACAGAGAGAGTCTAACTATAATAATAATAATAATAATAATTATTATTATTATTATTATTATACAGGATTTATATAGCGCCAACAGTTTGCGCAGTGCAGCGCTAACTACATGATCACTAGAAATGTTAACGTCACTGGAAGTCTCTCAGAATATAGAACACTTGGAGTATAGAGGTGACTTGGAATCTTTTCGGGATGCCAGGCACCTGAGGAAACAACTCCACTATGTAACATGGGGGACACTAGGAATCTTTTCAGGAAGCCATGGACATGAGGAAGAACTAGGCAATTAGACAAGTGCGGTTTGTTTTGTTCCAAATTGAAGTTCGGACATATTTTTCGTTATTCGGAAACTCCGATGTATCTGAATTTCCTAATTACAACAGTAAAAAAATTAAATGAATATGAAATAATGAAACAAAATTTGAATATGAATAGTTTTTTAGAATCAAATTCTCATTTTTCTCATTCTCATTTTCGAAACAAAAATAAAGTAACAGAATAGAAAAGAATAGAATAGAAAATAAAAGAATAGAGTATAATAGAGTAAAACAGAACATAATACAAAATGAAAGAATAGGAAAAAAATAGAATAGAAAAAAAAGGGGTAGAATAGAAAATAAAAGAACAGAATAAAATAGAATAGAAAATAAAGGAATATAAATGAATAGAATAAAACAGAATAAAATGGAAAGAATATAAGGCGTGGCCAGAATTTGAGAAGAATGGTCGAATTCTAACTGCACTCCGGGCACAGGCAGCTAACCAGGGCCGACAGCACACTCAGCGATCCCAGCCCAGCAGCGATTCTCTCCCCTACAATCTCTGGACACCTAACAGGATATCTAAGCGTAAAAAGGACTGATTTACACCGCAGAAACTGCGGTGCCATCCCGGCCGCATTTCCAAGATGGCGCCGGCAGACACAGTACCTCACAGCATGGTGAGCCGGCCAGCCCGAGTTAGAACTCTAAATGGGGAATGGGACATCAGCGTCTTCTCCCTCTACCAGCTGACAACTCACCTGCCTCCTTTCTTTCCAAAAGCCCAGCGAAATCAAAGCCTGGGCTGTCACAAACAGGAGAGCTGGACACAGAGGTGAGTCACACACTGTTAGCAGGCAGCAAAGCTGACACACAGAATCCAATAGCTGCATTCTCCAAATCAGGTCAGCCAATGATGGACACAACATTAAAGGACATGCTGCTGTCCTTACAATCACCCATCCATTCAGATATAGTGTCTATGGTACACCACTTCAAAACAGAAATTACGGATCTAGGGCATAGAGTCACTAACATTGAGAACAGAATGGGTGAATGGGTGAATTTACCACATCCTTCAATGACCTTGTAGAAGCCCATGGGGAAAAAGAGGAAGATATAGAATGGATAAAGGCAAAACTAGCCGATCTCGAGGGCTGTTCCAGAAGAAAAAACCTGAAAGAGGAATCCCTGAATCTGTCCTCCCATCGGCTTTAAATGACTATTTATTAAAAATAATGGCAGCATTCCTTCCCAATGCACCACCTGCAGAGCTGGTTATTGACCGTAACCATAGGCTCCCTAAGCCAACTCACCTGCCAGATACCATTCCCAGAGATACGATCGTCAGGATCCATTTTCTCCATCTCAAGGAAGGTTATTACGTGCCACAAAAAAACCCTCCTCGTATCTTCACCTGTGTGTAGATCTATCCTTCTATGCAGATCTCTCTCAGTACACTATGCTCAAGAGGAAAAATCTTTCCATATTCACAAAGCCGCTATGAAACCACCAGTTCACCTACAAATGGGGTCACCCTGTTAAATTGGTAATCACAAAAGATAACAAAACCTTTACCATAAGATCTGTGGAAGAAGGCATCTCTCTACTACGGCAATGGAAAATGTTAGATCCTGGAGAACTCTTTCAACAGCACCAACAATACAGCACCCGCAATGACACAGATTGGGATGATGCTGATTAGGCATGAGCTTCGAGTTCGAGTCGAACTCATGTTCCACTCGAACATCGGCTGTTCGCCCGTTTGCAGAACAGCGAACAATTTGGGGTGTTTGCGGCAAATTCGAAAGCCGCGGAACACCCTTTAAAAGTCTATGGGAGAAATCAAAAGTGCTAATTTTAAAGGCTTATATGCAAGTTATTGTCATAAAAAGTGTTTGGGGACCTGGGTCCTGCCCCAGGGGACATGGATCAATGCAAAAAAAAGTTTTAAAAATGGCTTTTTTTTCAGTAGCAGTGATTTTAATAATGCTTAAAGTGAAACAATAAAAGTGTAATATTCCTTTAAATTTCGTACCTGGGGTGTATCTATAGTATGCCTGTAAAAGGGAGCATATTTCCCTTGTTTAGAACAGTCTGACAGCAAAATGACATTTCAAAGGAAAAAAGTAATTCAAAACTACTCGCGGCTATTAATGAATTGCCGGTCCAACAATACACATAAAAGTTCATTGATAAAAACAGCATGAGAAAATTTAAAAGCAAAATTTAAAAAAATGATGTGGGGGTCCCCCTAAATTCCATACCAGGCCCTTCAGGTCTGGTATGGATATTAAGGGGAACCCTGGCCAAAATTTAAAAAAAAATGACGTGGGGTCCCCCTCAAAATAATCCATACCAGACCCTTCAGGTCTGGTATGGATTTTAAGGGGAACCCCACGCCAAAATTTTTTTAAAAATGGCGTGGGGTCTCCCCAAAAATCCATACCAGACCCTTATCTGAGCATGCAACCTGGCAGGCCACAGGAAAAGAGGGGGGGATGAGAGAGTGCCCCCCCTCCTGAACCGTACCAGGCCACATGCCCTCAACATTGGGAGGGTGCTTTGGGGTAGCCTCCCAAAACACCTTGTCCCCATGTTGATGGGGACAAGGGCCTCATCCCCACAACCCTTACCTGGTGGTTGTGGGGGTCTGCGGGTGGGGGGCTTATTGGAATAAAAATCAAAATTTGTAACATTTTTGACACTTTTTTTGTGAAATGGTAAGGGTACTTTTGTACCCCATTACCATTTCACACAGGGGGGAGGGCCGGGATCTGGGGGTCCCCTTGTTAAAGGGGGCTTCCAGATTCCGATAAGCCTCCCGCCCGCAGACCCCCACAACCACCAGGCAAGGGTTGTGGGGATGAGGCCCTTGTCCCCATCAACATGGGGACAAGGTGTTTTGGGGGCTACCCCAAAGCACCCTCCCAATGTTGAGGGCATGTGGCCTGGTATGGTTCAGGAGGGCGGGCGCTCTCTCGTCCCCCCCCCGCCTGCCAGGTTGCGTGCTCGGATAAGGGTCTGGTATGGATTTTTGGGTGGACCCCACACCATTTTTTTTTTTAATTTTGTTGCGGGGTTCCCCTTAAAACCCATACCAGACCTGAAGGTTCTGGTATAGATTTTGAGGGGGACCCCACGCCATTTTTTTTTAAATTTTGGCCGTGGTTCCCCTTAATATCCATACCAGACCTGAAGGGCCTGGTATGGAATTTAGGTGGACCCCCACATCATTTTTTTTTTATTTTGGTTTGGGGTTCCCCTGTGGGAAATTCCCATGCCGTTTTTATCAATTAATTTTTATGTGTATTGTCGGACCGGCAATTCATTAATAGCCGCGAGTAGTTTTAAATGACTTTTTTTCCTTTGAAATGTCATTTTGCTGTCAGACTGTTCTAAACATGGAAACACGCGCCCCTTTACTGGCATACTATAGACACCCCCCAGGTACAAAATTTAAAGGAATATTACACCTTTATTGTTTCACTTTAAGCATTATTAATATCACTGCTCCTGAAAAAACGGCCGTTTTTATAACTTTTTTTTGCATTGATCCATGTCCCCTGGGCCAGGACCCAGGTCCCCAAACACTTTTTATGACAATAACTTGCATATAAGCCTTTAAAATTAGAACTTTTGATTATTCATGTTCGTGTCCCATAGACTTTAATGGTGTTCGCGCGTTTGAACAAATTTTTTGCCTGTTCGCATGTTCTGGTGCGAACCGAACAGGGGGGTGTTCGGCTCATCCCTAATGCTGATCCACCAGATGACATGACATTTTAGCCAAACAATCACCACCTAATCTACTATCAATGGCCCCGGTACAGCCGCATAAGCTCGGCCTGTATGTTCTTGACCCCCAGTTGTAGTTGCGGTATTAATCTGCTCATACACAGTTTCCCTGTTTCTTAACAAGTTCTTTTTTTGTTGTTGTTGTTGTTCACTGTGTTTTTTTTTTTCAAACTGTAGTATTTTCATACTACAGCAGTGTGTATAATAGCTTTGTGACAGCATTTGCGATAACCTCTTTTGACTCTTACAGGAAATAATTATAAACTACAATATCTCCCCCAAAGCCTACCTCAACCTTCCACCAAGTCTCTGCTCTGGTCTCCACAGTGTACCATCTTCAACAAGAACAAACCACAGCAAGACCGTCTTTTAAATGTGAGTTACCCATCATTCCATTACTCTCTACATCCCTCTAGTCTTAGACACTCACCTGTAGGTTGGGAACACCCACTCACCCCACGCCTGGGGAACTAAAAGCAACCCACTAACTCCATCTCACCATGCCATTCACAATCACATCCCTGAATGTTAAAGGGTTAAACCACCCAGGAAAAGTGTACTCTTTGTGGCATGAAGCACGCAAACTCAGAAGTGATATAATTTGCTTACAGGAGACACACTTTTCCCAAGCCAAAGCTCCAGCCTTCTCCTACAAGAACTTTCCACATATCTTTTTTGCAAACGCACCTATCAAAATGAAAGGAGTGCTAATTGCGGTTAAGATGTAGATATTTGCCAGCACACCAAGGATTGCTGGCAAATATCTACAGTGTGCTGATCCTTGGTGTGCTGGCAAATATCTACATTGTGACTTGAACCAGTATCCAGCTGGTTGTTGCTGCAGCACCCGACCTTTAAGAGCTTATACCAGGAACGTGTGCGATGGGAATATGAAACAACACTAATTGCAGTTAAGGACACAGTGGCCTTCCACCTAATTGACTCAATTTCAGATGCACAAGGTCGCTATCTCATTTTAATTTGCAAAATCAACAACATAATCTATACCATAGCAAATGTGTACGCTCCTAATACCAAGCAAGTAACATTCCTTCAAAGACTCTGGAAACAAATCCAAAAACATAAACAAGGTTGAGTACTCTTATGCGGAGATTTCAATGTAGTCCCAGATGTTCAGATTGACATTAGGGGTCCTGAAACAAAGAAACCATGTTCTTTTCTACATGCTAATGACTTGTATGATATTTGGAGGTGCCAGCACTCCATGGAAAGGAACCTTCTTTTCCAAGCCTGCATGTATTCAAGAATTGACCTTTTCTTTTGAGACAAAATGCTCATACAAGAAGATCTCACATCAGAAATCGATGATATTATGTGGTCGGACCATGCTCCCATCTCACTATCAGTGTGTGGAAAGCTTCACCCATGATCACATGGCAAAATGACGCACATACGATGTTGACACCTCTGCAATCTGTGATCATCTCAAGGACTTTTTTGAGTTCGATGCTCCTTCAGTATCCGATCCATTTCTTATGTGGTCCTCTCACAAGGCCTTCATATGTGGAATTTTGATAAAAAACAGTTCCCAAACCAAACGTTAAAGGACACAGCAGCTAAATACATTGCTAGACACCATACACAAATTAGAAATAGAGAACAAAGTGAAACCCTCGCCAATTATTAGCAACAAAATATTACTAACGCTCAACAACCTGAGAATGTTACTTAATGCAAACCATGCGAAAATGCTATACAACTTCGAGCTAACTTTAATGCTTCAGGCAATAAAGCTGGAAAGAATATAGAATGATCTTGTGAGCCACAGATGGGTTAATGCCTCCAAATTAAACCTCTAGTGATAACAGCTGCAAACACTAATCACGTTTCATACCCGTGCAAAATAATAATATTATCAAGTAAATGTGTATGCACTAGAAAAACTATACAAAATAATACAAAATAACAATCAGTGTGTGACGAAATCAAAAAATATTCATAAATATAAAGTAAAGTATATATTTATGCATTAAAATGTCCATGCAATTTCATCTATATTGGTCGTACCGCTAGGGCCTTGAAAGATCGCTTGGAAGAGCACATGAGAAACATACGAAAAGGGTCAGATAAACATCATCTTTCTATACATTTCAAGAAAATGCATAATCAGAGTACCGTTGGAATGGAGTTTTGGGGGAAAGAAGCACCCAAACGCCACTGGAGAGGATCTAACTTCGTTAGGGAAATCAGTAAACGAGAATCCTGGTGGATACACCAACTTGGCTCTTTATCACCTGGTGGGTTGAATAAAGAATTTGATTTGAAATGTTTTCTCAGTAATTTTTAGTTTGTATCTCCACTAAGCGGTCCCACCAATATTTCTCTTTTGGATTGATTCTAGGTAGTTTGTACGAATAGGAGAAGGGCATTTAGCAATCTTTGGATGCAAGTAATCATCCACTCTTCCTTATATTCGTTCTATACAACTAGCAGGAGGAAAAGATGCATCTTAGTGGTGTCTATAAATGGGATTAACTATGAGATCCCGCTCATTTCCCCTTTATACAGTTACATATTTATCCTAATTTTTTCCTATATATAATTTTAATATTTTTCATATTTTTATTATTTTTGCTAATACTCCCCTGCAGATAATCATTTAACATAAGATTTTAATTTTAATATTATAATATTTTTTAAGTTTTTTTGCGTTTATGTATTTTTATATACTTTATGCAAATTATTTATCTATTTTTTATGGATTTTATCAGATAGGGTCTAGACTACATAATGGGGACCGATTAATATTAATCAAGTTTTATATTGGATTCTGTACCCCAATGAGATCTTATATATGTGTATACCATTAAGTTAGGAATTTTGCATGGTGATGTGAGATATATATGCATATATCTTTTTGGGGTTTTTATTAATATTTTTTAATTTTAATTTTATGTTTCGTAAAATTATATTTTGTCCATAGAATATATGTTGTTTTACCCCTGTAGATGCGGTTAACATAATTATGCCTGATTAAATTGTTTATATATACGAAGTGGTATGACATTACATGAGGTGCGGTTTGGTATCCCATATTATATAGCTCCGCTCTGGGTTACAATATATTTGAGTACATTTCAGCATAGATATTTTATACACTACCACATCTAGCTATGGATGGCAAGGCGACTTCAATCCCTCTATCATTAGGTGCTAGGTTCACCGCTGATCGGAGCAGTCAATATCATTACAATGGGAGAATACAACTGTAGCCTAACACTAGGTTGTCTGCGGTCTAAGGCAAAATGGCCTCCGCTAGTATATTTAGACCAAGAGCACCCGTCCAATTAGATCCCCCTGATGAAGGCACGTGATCCCTGTGCCGAACATGCGTAGGGGAGGGGCCAGGACAGAGCTGTCAGCACGGAGGAACATACGAGAGGAGTATACCACACCGCACGCCATACCAGCGCTTTGTTTTCTTATAGGTGAAGCCTTGATTAGGATGGTGCACTCACGCACCCACACAATGTGAGTACCCCTAGGAGGGGAGTTTTATATTTGGAATAAACCTTTGTTTGCAATGTTACACTATGGAGTTTCTTTTCTTTCATTTATGAAATGGAATGCTGTTAACTGAGCAAAGTGGAGGACAACATCATCATATCTGTTAGAGCCCAGGAGTGGCTCCCATGCGTGATTTGACATAGTTTAGGTACTGTGTCACACGCTCTGAGGTGAGCGCATATGCTTTTGGGGGTCACTGGAGAGCACAGGAGCATGTTATATATTTACACTTTTTGGATGAGCATGATGGACATCACTGGAGATGGACACTACATTTGTGCACTTTGCAATTTTTATTTATGAACTTTATTAATCACCTTATTGAAAGAGTGGGCACTCTTTTTAAACTAGAGTTTGCACTTGTTTGTGGCATTTTTTATGCACGGTGCACTTTGTTGGTTTTATCACCAAATAATTTATCACAGATTGTAATCCATTGTTTTAGATATATTGGGATATATTTTTTATATTATTTTTACTTTATATTTATGAATATTTTTTTATTTCGTCACACACTGATTGTTATTTTTATTATAAAGAGACAAAAAGTGTAGCGCTAAACTGTATCTGTTAGCAACATCAAAATGAGCTAAGGTGACAAACAGTGTGTATCAGGAATTGTATTAAATTAGACCTCATATAAAAGTACAGAAAACCCGTGATAAATCCAATATTCCAAAGAAAACATCTATTCACATATCTACTGTACTTTGTCAGTCAACACCATCAAACTGTGTTGGGATGACAAACAGTGTATCAAAAGGTGAGTTTGTATTTAGGATAGTACATCAATGAGGAATCCAATATTCCAAGGGGAACCTCTATTGGCATATCCTCTATAATGAAACAATGTAAAACAAATGTGCATCACACAAATTAAGCCTAAAACCTAAAAAACCAACATAGGCATGTATGTATAAGGGTAAATGGTAAGTCTCTGAGGTGAGGACAGTTCATATAATCAGATGGAGACTTCTTAGAGCATAGGTATCTATCTCAAAATGACATTTGCTGGATTCCTCCAGTGATCAGCCTGGTGTAAGAATAATATAGAATGCCCTTACCGGACGCGGTGGACTCACAGGCCGTACAGCGGTGAGTCATACGAGCTTGGACCGTGTACCACGGTAGGGTTATAGTTGTTCTTGATCCACCATCAGATGATCTTGATAGAAAACTCAAATCATAAGCGGTCTCCCGGGTTCATCCTCCAGCACTCACTTGGGACTCAGATGATTTCAGACAGGGACAATAGGATAAGAAAGGCTCCACATAGTGTGAATTCCGATTTCTCAAAGGATTTTATTGCATAAAAAATTCCAGCATAAAAAATTCCAGATAAAAGCAAAAATTCGTAAAAACATGAAAAAAATGTAATTGAGCGCAGTAGATAGATGGTTTGAGGTAGCGTCCTACACCCGACGCGTTTCGTCTGAGAAGACATCAACTGGGGTACAGCTCACCTCTCGTCTACTGCGCTATTTAATAGAAAGTGCTCAAAATTACATTGGGGACACCTGTGCGGCGTGACTTCCGGGTTTGCATCACGTGTGCGTATTTTTAATCAGCTGACTATCTATCTGGCCTATCACCAGATGGCTTACAGATCCAAACCAAACCTCGGTTTGGATCATCCATGTAGCCAATTAGAATCAGGCCGTGTGGACCTGTGATCACCGCGCTCGCGCGTCACAACCCTATGACGCAGAGCGCAGTGCACTCCTCCTAACTGGCTGACTGTTCTTGGGCGTGTGCGTCACCGCGTATCTACGCGGTGACGTCATGCGTCAAAGCATCCCTCTCATTTGAAAGCACTGCATGTAGTAAAAAAGGACCGCTCATCGCGCAGGCGCAACGGCGCGAGACGTCTTACCCAACAGAAACTATCAAAGATTGGTGTTGTAAATAGGCACCAATAGGAGCTGTTTCCTTACTCCATTAGCCACTCATATTGTTCCTTGTGTTTACCAGGATCGTCAGACATAGATCGAAATAGATTGTTTGACATCCAAAAGCAATACAATCATTGGGGCATAGGAGAAGTATAAATGCACCAACCAATGGAATCATCGAGGGGAATTTTTAAATATAGAACCATAATAGTCACGACACACATGTTATCCCCTATTGACAATCATCAATCTTCAATGGAATAATGCAGTCATCTTAAAAAATGTATGTTGTGATGAAACCATATATATAAAAATACATATATATCTAGAAAAATGTATAATCACATAAAAATAAAAATAAAAGTAAAAATCCCCCTTGTGTATTGCCCATAACTACAAAGCCATATATCCGGAACGTGTGTCAAAAAGGAAAAAACATGTATATTTCCCTTCTGACACACAGAGATAGATTTTTAGTATTATCTAATTTAGTTTGATCAGAGAAGGAAGGGAAAAAAGGGAAATAATCCAAATACAAACAACGTAACAGATCCGATAGTCGTAATTAGAGAAGTTAATTATTATGAATATATGTTAAGTCAATATAGTAGGAATGACAGAATCTAGTGCCCAATAGAGTACCTATAGACAATCTAAAGAATATATATAAATATCTAAGTCAATGAAACAAAGAGGGGAACATAATAGGAGTCTTTAAGACTGATTAATAAACGCATTGATGTCCCACTCGATGTTTAAACCGTGGGGTACATAGCATTTGATTTGGTGTATCCACCAAGTTTCAAGTTTCGAGACTCCCCTTATGCTAGATTCCCCTCTCCAATGTGGAATAAACCGATCTATGACCTGGAAGATGGTCCCTGCTGGGTTGCGGTCATGATGTGATGCATAATGTTTTGGAACACTATGATTAGTTTTACCTTTTTTGATTGCCGTAATATGTTCTTTTACCCTAGTGGTGAAATTCCGTATTGTCCTACCAATATATTGTTTTTTACACGGACATGTGATGAGATATACAATATATGGAGTTTTGCATGTAGCAAATTGTTTCATTTTATATTCTTTACCTGTAGTGGTGGAATTGAAAGTTTCTATTTATTATAGTTTTTCTAGCGCAGACACATTTACTTGATTATAATAAAGCTGGAAAACTACTCGCACCACAAAAATAAACAATGCAAATCCAAGCAAAAAAATCTCTTTATCCTGCATCCAACACATGGTGATAAATTGTATCACACTACAGAAATTGCAAATGCCTTCCAGGCATACTACAGCTCACTATACAACCTCAAGGACAACTTATCACTGCCCCACCCCACTGACTCTGGAATAGGGATGAGCCGAACACCCCCCTGTTCGGTTCGCACCAGAACATGCGAACAGGAAAAAAGTTCGTTCGAACATGCGAACACCGTTAAAGTCTATGGGACACGAACATGAATAATCAAAAGTGCTAATTTTAAAGGCTTATATGCAAGTTATTGTCATAAAAAGTGTTTGGGGACCTGGGTCCTGCCCCAGGGGACATGGATCAATGCAAAAAAAAGTTTTAAAAACGGACGTTTTTTCAGGAGCAGTGATTTTAATAATGCTTAAAGTCAAACAATAAAAGTGTAATATCCCTTTAAATTTCGTACCTGGGGGGTGTCTATAGTATGCCTGTAAAGGGGCGCATGTTTCCTGTGTTTAGAACAGTCTGACAGCAAAATGACATTTTGAAGGAAAAAACTACCCGCGGCTATTGCATTGCCGACAATACACATAGAAGTTCATTGATAAAAACGGCATGGGAATTCCCCAAAGGGGAACCCCGAACCAAAATTAAAAAAAAAAAAAATGACGTGGGAGTCCTCCTAAATTCCATACCAGGCCCTTCAGGTCTGGTATGGATATTAAGGGGAACCCCGGCCAAAATTAAAAAAAAAAAATGACGTGGGGTTCCCCCTAAATTCCATACCAGACCCCTCAGGTCTGGTATGGATTTTAAGGGGAACCCCGCGCCAAAAAAAAAAAAAAAAAAACGGCGTGGGGTCCCCCCAAAAATCCATACCAGACCCTTATCCGAGCACGCAACCTGGCAGGCCGCAGGAAAAGAGGGGGGGACGAGAGTGCGGCCCCCCCTCCCTCCTGAACCGTACCAGGCCACATGCCCTCAACATTGGGAGGGTGCTTTGGGGTAGCCCCCCAAAACACCTTGTCCCCATGTTGATGAGGACAAGGGCCTCATCCCCACAACCCTGGCCGGTGGTTGTGGGGGTCTGCGGGCGGGGGGCTTATCGGAATCTGGAAGCCCCCTTTAACAAGGTGACCCCCAGATCCCGGCCCCCCCCTGTTTGAAATGGTAAGGGGGTACATAAGTACCCCTACCATTTCACGAAAAAAAGTGTCAAAAATGTTAAAAATGACAAGAGACAGTTTTTGACAATTCCTTTATTTAAATGCTTCTTCTTTCTTCTATCTTCCTTCATCTTCTGGTTCTTCTGGCTCTTCTGGTTCTTCCTCCGGCGTTCTCGTCCAGCATCTCCTCCGCGGCGTCTTCTGTCTTCTTCTCCTCGGGCCGCTCCGCACCCATGGCATGGGGGGGAGGCTCCCGCTCTTCTCTTCTTCTCTTCTTCTTTTCTTCTCTTCTTCTCTTCTTCATTTTCTTCTCCGGGCCGCTCCGCAATCCATGCTGGCATGGAGGGAGGCTCCCGCTGTGTGACGGCGCTCCTCGTCTGACAGTTCTTAAATAAGGGGGGGGCGGGCCACCCGGTGACCCCGCCCCCCTCTGACGCACGGTGACTTGACGGGACTTCCCTGTGGCATTCCCCATGACGTCACAGGGAAGTCCCGTCAAGTCACCGTGCGTCAGAGGGGGGCGGGGTCACCGGGTGGCCCCGCCCCCCCCGTTATTTAAGAACTGTCAGATGAGGAGCGCCGTCACACAGCGGGAGCCTCCCTCCATGCCAGCATGGATTGCGGAGCGGCCCGGAGAAGAAAATGAAGAAGAGAAGAAAAGAAGAAGAGAAGAAGAGAAGAGCGTGAGCCTCCCCCCCATGCCATGGGTGCGGAGCGGCCCGAGGAGAAGAAGATAGAAGACGCCGCGGAGGAGATGCTGGACGAGAACGCCGGAGGAAGAACCAGAAGAGCCAGAAGAGCCAGAAGAGCCAGAAGAACCAGAAGATGAAGGAAGATAGAAGAAGCATTTAAATAAAGGAATTGTCAAAAACTGTCTCTTGTCATTTTTAACATTTTTGACACTTTTTTCGTGAAATGGTAGGGGTACTTATGTACCCCCTTACCATTTCACACAGGGGGGGGCCGGGATCTGGGGGTCACCTTGTTAAAGGGGGCTTCCAGATTCCGATAAGCCCCCCGCCCGCATACCCCCACAACCACCGGCCAGGGTTGTGGGGATGAGGCCCTTGTCCTCATCAACATGGGGACAAGGTGTTTTGGGGGGCTACCCCAAAGCACCCTCCCAATGTTGAGGGCATGTGGCCTGGTACGGTTCAGGAGGGAGGGGGGGCCTCACTCTCGTCCCCCCCTCTTTTCCTGCGGCCTGCCAGGTTGCGTGCTCGGATAAGGGTCTGGTATGGATTTTTGGGGGGACCCCACGCCGTTTTTTTTTGGCACGGGGTTCCCCTTAAAATCCATACCAGACCTGAAGGGTCTGGTATGGAATTTAGGGGGAACCCCACGTCATTTTTTTTTTTAAATTTTGGCCGGGGTTCCCCTTAATATCCATACCAGACCTGAAGGGCCTGGTATGGAATTTAGGGGGACCCCCACGTCATTTTTTTTTTTAATTTTGGTTCGGGGTTCCCCTTTGGGGAATTCCCATGCCGTTTTTATCAATGAACTTCTATGTGTATGTGTATTGTCGGCAATGCAATAGCCGCGGGTAGTTTTAAATGAGTTTTTTCCTTCAAAATGTCATTTTGCTGTCAGACTGTTCTAAACACAGGAAACATGCGCCCCTTTACAGGCACACTATAGACACCCCCCAGGTACGAAATTTAAAGGGATATTACACTTTTATTGATTGACTTTAAGCATTATTAAAATCACTGCTCCTGAAAAAACGGCCGTTTTTAAAACTTTTTTTTGCATTGATCCATGTCCCCTGGGGCAGGACCCAGGTCCCCAAACACTTTTTATGACAATAACTTGCATATTAGCCTTTAAAATTAGCACTTTTGATTTCTCCCATAGACTTTTAAAGGGTGTTCCGCGGCATTCGAATTTGCCGCAAACACCCCAAATTGTTCGCTGTTCGGTGAACTTGCGAACAGCCAATGTTCGAGTCGAACATGAGTTCGACTCGAACTCGAAGCTCATCCCTACTCTGGAATAGCAGGCTTCCTTGAATCACTGCATTTACCCAGTTTATCAAAAATTTAACTGGTCAGCCTTAATGCCCCAATCACCATTCCAGAAATAGAAAAAGCTATCTCTGCACTCCCAAATAGCAAAGCTCCAGGCCCAGATGGCTTTTCTGCCAATATTACAAATTATTCCCTCCTACCCTTTCCTCACATATGTGTCAGGCATTCAATGCTGCTGTGTTATCTGGCAAGTTTCCATCAGAAATGTTATCCGCTAACATCATAATGCTTCCTAAGCCAGGGAAGGAGCCGGTATCCCCTCAAAACTTCCGCCTCATCTCTCTGTTGAACATTGATCTTAAGCTCTATGTCAAATTAATAGCACAAAGATTAGCACCCATCATGCCACACCTAATACATCCAGACCAAGTTAGTTTCACTCTGGGAAGATAGGCTCCTTATGCTACCCGTAAAATCATTAACCTACTATACTATAATGGTAATCACAAAAACCCCATCTCTTATCCTGACCCTAGACGCCAAAAAAGTGTTTGACAAGATCCACTGGGGATACCTATTACAAACCCTGAAAAAAATTGGCTTCCAGGGCAATATCTTAGAAGCCATGATGGCATCATACAGCAAACCATCAGCCTGAGTTTTTGGAGATGGAGTACTCCCTATTAAAAATGGGACAAGACAAATGTACCCCCTTTCACCGTTAATATTTACCCTAATGATGGAGCCTCTAGCCCAAAAAATATGCACACATCAATCCATATCAGGTGTTCGAGTGGCGGTTCGGGATTAATATAAAATCACATTATACGCTGATGATATCATATTAAAAATAGCGGATCCTGCTTCTTCCCTGTCAGCAGTTACTGAAGTAACACTAAAATAGATGTTGAGCACCTTTATCTGGCAAAATAAAAAAATGCCGTTATAACATTTTGATATGACAAAAACAAGCTGGTGACATGGGATTCCCTGACACTCAGGATTTTCACACAGCAGTAATCCTAGACCAACTTAGACACTGGTTTACGGCTAGGTCTGACAAGCAATGGAGACACATATAACAAACCTTCTTCCCAAAAGGAGATCTAAGTACTCTACTAATGGCACAATCTATGACAATCCCCCAACTTGACACTGATCATCCAACAATTACAGCCGCAGTAACAGGATGGAAAATATTCCTCAACTCCTGCACTGAAAACAATCCACCATAAAAGCACCTATTCCACTTGCAATTTTTATCTTTCTTGTACACAACATATCCCTTAAACATTGGTCAATACTTAGGCGTACCCAATTAGGAGCACTCTTAAAGAACCATAAACTCCCACATTTTGCAGAACTACAGACTAACTTCCAAATTCCCTCTCAAAGCTTGTTTGCTTATAGACAAATCATGTCATACCTCAACAAACACTCAACTCCAGAAGTAAACCTACAGAATAAAGCCTGGTCATTTTGGTCCTCAGACGCTCCCAAGGTGAAAGGCATCATACTCCTTTACAACAAACTACAAGCTAAAGACAACTTTGTAAAGTCTTCTGCCCTAGAGAGATGGGATCTAAACACATTCATTTCAGATGTTCGGTAGTAACAGGCCATTTACTATAACCAAAGCACCTCTAAATTTGTAAATTACTGGGAGCTATCCCAAAAACTCCATCACAGATGGTACGTAACCCCAGTCCAAATGTATAAATTTGCCAATGTAGATAAGTGTGATAAGTGTTGGCACGGATGTTCCCAGACAGGATCTTTTTTCCCACACCATGTGGGATTGCCCACACCTACGAAGTTTTTGGAATCAGATATTTACCCTTATATCTGGGGTCACGGGTTGCTTATCAGCACCTTCCCCTGCACTGGCCATGCTCAGCGTAGGCATAGAAAAGTTCCCCTTCCAGTTCAGATACCTGGTTATGCACACCTTATTTGCAGCCAGATTGATGATAATAAGGAAATGGAGAAGAACTGCAGCTCCAAATCTATCTGACTTTAAATTTCAACTGAGCCTGACTTTAGAAAATGAAAAACTCCTAGCTATACAGTCTGGTTCCCTTGCCAAATTCTACAAAACATGGGATTCTTGGCTTAAAGCTCATAAACCACAGTAAATGTGACATGTTAATATCATCCTTATAAACCTCCAATGACTCGCCTAACCTCTGATTGCTTTGTATTGTTCTAATTTTGACTAAAATGTTCAATTCTTTGTCACAACAAGCTATGCATGTTGCTAATACTACTGCTGTAACTCAGCTTACAATATATGTTTTGATTTTCTCTTGTCATAAAGCCTAATAAACATCATAAATAAAAAAAAAAATGAAAGAATATAACCATGTTTTGAAATTCGAATTTCAAATAGAATCAATTTGAATTTGAATACAATAGAAAAGAATGGAATAAAAAATAAAAAAAAAAATAGAATAGAATTAAAAAAATAATAGAGTAGAATAGAAAAGAAAAGAATTGACTGGAAAAGAAAAGAATAGAATAGAAAAAAATAATAGACTAGAATAAAATAGAAAGAATATAACCATCTTCCGAAATTCAAATTTCGTATAAAATAAATTTGAATTTGAATAAAAAAGTATAGAATAGAAAATAAAATAATAGAATAGAAAAGAATAGAATGGTATAAACAATAGAAAAGGATAGAATAGAATAGAAAGAATTTAACAATATAACTGTTTTCCAAAATTCTAATTTTGAATAGAAAAGAATAGAATATAAGAGAAAAGAGTAGAATAGAAAATAAAAGAATAGAATAGAAAAAAACAATAGAATAGAATGGAATAGAAAGAATATAACCATCTTCCAAAATTCGAATTTCGAATATAATAAATTTTAATTGAATGACATTCGATTCAAATGCAATTAAAATGTAATTTGGTTTGAATCTGATTCAAATTCAAATACAATTCAAATGGAATTCAAATTTGAATCAATTAAAATTTTAAGAATTTGGTCAAATTGAGTTAAATCCGACCAAATTCAGAAAATCCGAATTGATTCAAATTTGAATAAACAAAACAAATTACAAAAATAAGTTAAACTAGTTTAACTAAATAAATGTATGTAAATAATAAATCAAAACTAAACTAAACAAATTTTTTTCATTCTGCACATTTTTACTAGAAATCTTGCTGGAAATCATTGGAGCACCTGGCAGTAGGAAAACTAGCAGATTTATTCTAGCACTAGGAAAACTTGCTGTTTCATTCCCTCAGGCAATGCCTGAGGGAATGGGACAAGCTGGGTGGTGAATGTAGATAATTGAATCAACAGCAGGTGATTAACCAGTCTTGAACAAAAATCGTGCGGGATAACAGATACCAGCAGAACCTTGCAAGCTAAAGCTATGAAACTAAATGTACACGCATGTCTGCTAATCTTTGGGAATAGAGGAAACACATTTGCAGCAAATGGTTTGTAGCAAGAGATATACAAATAAGCCACCCCTGAGCCTGGTTTCACACATGTGCGGTGCGAATTGAAGCTCAGGTTTCACTGGGGAGATAACAATCTCCTGTTCAACGGATTCATTGCGTTTTTGCTCAGGATTAGAGAGCAGGGAGAGGGGGAGGGAGGGGGAGGTGTAGTGAGGAGAAAGAGAAAATCCTTGTTCAGAACGCAATGCATCTGCGAATCAGATGCGTTCCCATAGGAGATAATAGGCTTGTAGTTCGCACCGCAATGCCCAAAAAACGCACACGTTTTTTGTGCAATGCGCAGTGCGAATGCAACGCACGTATGTGAACCAGATACATTCATATGAATGTATTTTAAAATGTCCTGCGAATTAGATGCGGTGTAAGCCGCATCTAATTCGCATAGGTGTGAACCCGGGCTGAATCCCTCTTACTCCACTGCGCCAAAGAAAAGTGCAAAGCTATATAAAAGATGTGTAAATGAAAAATGTGTGTACATACATAGGGGGCTATTTACGAAAGGCAAATCCACTTTGCACTACAAGTGCAAAGTGCACTTGAAATTACACTGAAAGTGTACTTGGAAGTGCAGTAGCTGTAGATCTGAGGGGTAGATCTGAATTGAGTGGAAGTTCTGCTGATTTTATTATCCAATCATGTGCAAGCTAAAATACTGTTTTTTATTTTCCTTGCATGTCCCCCTCGGAACTACAGTGACTGCACTTCCAAGTACACTTTCAGTGCAATTTCAAGTGCACTTTACAGTTGTAGTTTGCACTTGTAGTGCAAAGTGGATTTGCCTTTAGTAAATAACCCCCTTAGTGTACAGTGAAAAAAGCTGCCACTTAAATAAAAATGTAAATTGATCAGAATCCCAAAACTATACCTCTCACATGTGTACAGATAGAGATAGTGGCGCTAATATAAATTGTGTAAAATAATGAGTCAGAGCAGCATGATGCCTATGACCCTCTAATTATACATAAAAATAATAGTATCATGAAAAAAAAAAACATTTTTTAACACCCAGTGAAAAGTGTCACTATAGATAATAGATTACAAGAATTGAATGATCAAGCTCAACAGTTGTTTTTTAAACCTCTTGTGTGATAAATCTTCTACTCTTCCACCGCACCACCGTGATAGTGGAAGCACTCCCTCTGAAGAGCAAACTCACCAGATTGTATAGCCTCCCACTCTCATGTTCGGCAAAACAGCAATTGAACCACACCTGGATTGCATGTGATGAACCGTGACTCCAATCAAGCCAGCTCCATATGTGAAAAAATGAATAAAGTGCTCCACATAGCGTGAAACCATTTTGACAGATTTATTAAAATCACTCCAAACACACTTCAATGGTTACACTCACTTTTAAACTGAAACAAAAAAGCCTTTGAACAAAACCACAGCAAGTACAGCAAGCAACAGGATTAGTGATCCAACGGTGCACTGCGGTCACAGTGGACCTGAAGTGTGATCTAGTGTATCTCTCACCCAACCTTCTAAGGCCCAACCATCTGATCGGTGTAGTCCTCCTCAGACAGCGGCGTCTAATGTCAGTGCGATGGAATACCGTGTAACCACGCCCCAGACATGTTTCGTCGAAAAGACTTCTTCAAGGGTTGGGTGAGAGATACACCAGATCACACTTCAGGTCCGCTGTGACCGCGGTGCACCGTTGGATCACTGATCCTGTCGCTTGCTGTGGTTTTGTTCAAAGGCTTTTCTATATATCACTATATTGTCAAAAGTATTGGGACACCTGCCTTTACACGCACATGAACGGTAATGGCATCCCAGTCTTCATCCGTAGGGTTCAATATTGAGTTGGCCCACCCTTTGCAGCTATAACAGCTTCAACTCTTCTGGGAAAGCTGTCCACAAGGTTCAGGTGTGTGTCTATGGGAATGTTTGACCATTCTTCCAGAAGCGCATTTGTGAGGTCAGGCACTGATGTTGGATGAGAAGGCCTGGCTCACAGTCACTGCTCTAATTCATCCCACAGGTGTTCTATCCGGTTGAGGACAGGACTCTGTGTTGGCCAGTCAAATTCCTCCACCCCAAACTCCCTCATCCATGTCTTTATGGACCTTGCTTTGTACACTGGTGCGCAGTTATGTTGAAAAAGAAGGGACCATCCCCAAACTGTTCCTACAAAGTTGGGAGCATGATATTGTCCAAAATGTCTTAATATGCTGACGCCTTAAGAGTTACCTTCACTGGAACTGAGGGGCCAAGCCCAACCACTGAAAAACAACCCCACACCATAATCCCCCCTCCATCAAATGATTTGGACCAGTGCACAAAGCAAGATCCATAAACACATGGATGAGCAAGTTTGGGGTGGAGGAACTTGACTGACCAACACAGAGTCCTGACCTCAACCTGATGAATTAGAGTGGAGACTGCGAGCCAGGCCTTCTCGTCCACATCAGTGCCTGACTGCATGAATGTGCTTCTGAAAGAGTGGTCAAACATTCCCATAGACACACCCCTAAACCTTCTGGACAGCCTTTCCAGAACAGTTAAAGCTGTTATAGCTGCAAAGGGTGGGCCAACTCAATATAGAACCCTAAGACTTAAATTTCTTTAAAGTTCATGTGCATGTAAAGGCAGGCGTCACAATACTTTTATTTATTTATTTTTTTGTTTCAAAAAATGTTATTGAGAAAAAAAAAAGATGTGGTTTGATGTACAAGAATTGTGGCAAGCATAGCTTAATTACATCAAGGTTACAGTAATGGTGCATAACATCAGATAGCACAGCACTGGTCTTTCTCCATGTTCCCAGACAGGGGACATAGAGACGGAGAGGGATGGGGAGAGTAGGGGGGGAGAAGTGTAAAGACAAGGGGAGGGGATAGGTAGGCAGAGGGCTGTTAGGCAAAGTTTTAGAAAAACAAAAGGTGGTAAGCTTATCCGTGACTATGTCTAGATGCAGTGGGCTCAGTTAGTTTCAGGAAAAGGGCAGCCTTGTGAGTTCTCTCCTGAGGGGAGAGATTTATTGTAAGGACTAGTACTGATTGTTTAGTCATGGACAAGGCTTGGCTCTATAATCAGACAGCCAGGGTTGCCAGTGGTGATAGAATTTTTCCAGTGTGAGCTGTGCTTTTGCAAACAGAAATTCCATTGATAAGTGGTTGTTTAAGATATCAATGGTGTTACTGAGAGAGGGTGCACAGGGCTGTTTCAATAAGCGGGCAATAGCTAGATGGGCTGCAATGAGTATATGCGTGATGATAGGATGACATTTCGGGGGCCATCTGAAAGGCTTAGGCTGAAGAGAGTCATCTGTGGGGTCACTTCAACAGGTAGATTAGTAACTTCTTGAATAAGGGCGGAGGTGTCCATCCAGAAAATAGCTATGGATGGGCATTCCCACCAAATATGAAAAATATGTCCATCTATGTCGCAAATTCTCCAGCATTTGGTGGAGTGAGACTGGGAGATTCAAGCCAGTTTCACCAGAGTGTAATACCATTTATAGAGAATTTTCATTACAGTTTCCTAATGAGAGATGTTTTTGGAGAAGGTGGTAGGTAAACAAACAGCTCGGTACCAGAGATGAAGGGGGATTTGAGTTCGTAGCTATAGCTGGTGGACTTTCTTCTTGAGCTGGTTTTATTAGCAGTCCATAGAGATAAGATATGCCACGGATTTTGTTGTTGGTTGGATTGAAAAACTGTATAAGGTCCTTGGTCCAGGTGTTATGTGAGGTTGGGATGGAGGCGAGAATATGCCGTATTCTCAAGTACATATAAAAGTCCTTGTTGGGTATGGAGTATGGGTCTGAGAGTTGATGAAAAGAGAGAAGTTGGCTGTTTTGGAACATGTCTCCTATCATGCGGAGACCTTGTGAGGACCATCTTTGTAGTGGCAAGTCCGGAGGGAGGAGCGATATAGCTGCTAGTGGGAGTTGATAAAGAGCTTGGATATGTATGCCGCTTGAGATTTGCAGGATTGATTTCCAAGTGGCTATAGTCGCATTGACTGTTGGAAGGAACGAGTGTGGTGAGTGGTGTCCCATCCAGATGGCTGCTAAGAGGTGCGATGGGCAAGATTTGTGGCTTCAATCAGAGTCCAGGGTTGTAGTGAGGACATGTCCCACCATTTTTTGGTTTGATCCAGTATTATAGCTTTATAATATAATCTAAGGTTAGGAACTCTGAGTCCAGCATACTTCATAGGTGTATTGAGCAGGGAAGCTTTAATGCGTGGTTTAGAATGGCTGGGCTAGCAAATTGAGCTGCGATGGAGATATTGAAGAGAGTTGGAGAGGAGTAAGGAAGTCTTGTATTAGTTTTGGGGTGGGGCTCCAATGTAGAGAGTGAGATGTTATATAGTTTTGAGTAAAAGGCACTAAATTTGTTCTCTATGTCTTTTGGGTTTGTCAGTTTGTGACCCTCTTGGTTTAGGAGGCATGGGATTATAGTTTGTGCTGCTCTCCATTTGTATTGCTGGGCTAGGTGTTTCCAGGCTTTATTGCCCTGGGAGTACCAAGAGAGGTGGAGGCACTTGAGATAAAAATCGTGACCTTTTTGGAGGAAAGAGCTAAAAACATTTTAGTGTGGGAAGAAAGGGTGGGAGGCGCGTGATCAGACACTAGCATCAAATTCTACAGTTTATTCGTAAGTGATAAAACACATACATGTAGGGAATATAGACATACTACGTATTGTAGAAAAGGGTTACACAATATATATATAAAAACTTAAATTTTAAATAAGGAACTTTGAAGCAAAATTAGGGTCAGTGCCCATCTGCAGCCTCACCATTGCCATCAATGCCCATCTGCAGCCTCACAAGTGCCATCAATGCAGCAACCTCACCATTGCCATCAATGTAGCAGCCTCACCATTGCCATCAATGCAGCAGCCTCACCATTGCCATCAATGCAGCAGCCTCATCATTACGTTCAAGGCAGCAGCCTCGCCAATGGCATCAGTGCAGACTGATCGATGCCCATCTGCAGCCTAGAGGGGATAGGGAGGGGGGCGGGACGAGCGCCGACAGATTACATACAGTGAGAATCTCCTATGATAGACCGAACAGTAGTCCAATGGTGGCCCAGGAGATGGGACTTCTTATTACAGAGGCCGCCAAGTAAACAGAGGATTCTCACTGTATGTAACCTGACGGCGCTCGTCCCACCCCCTCCCCTTCCCCTTCGAGGCAGCTAAAATTGAAGTATTGGCGTATAACACGCACACGCTATTTGCACCAGATTTTCATGGTGAAAAAGTGAGTGTTATACGGCAATAAATACAGTGTATATATATATATATATATATATATATATATATATATATATATATATATATATACACACACACGCTTGTAGTGTTACAAGAGGAACATGCCCGAACGGGGGCAAATACTAAAATATTGGCTGACGCATTTTGAGGAAAACCTCTTCCTCAGAGCTTTGAAAGGTGAAAAACAGTCTGTGTAGACACATGGACCCACACATATGCACATGGGAAGGAGTGGCTAGTGGGAAGATTTAACACGTGTAGAAAGGTTAGTTCTCCTTAACTGTAGGTCCACATCTGAGTGCTCTAAATAGAAAGAAGATAGATGAAAGTCATGAATGCATAATGCAGAGCACATGGTGGGTGTGGGTTTACGCAGAACAGACTGGAAGTGTGTAATAGCTCAATAGAATCAAAATGATATGATACAGAATGATTGCACATATTTTTGTTAGAGTAATAGCAGTAGTATTGAAGGAGATACCAGTATATTGACATATATTGGAAAGATATATTCAGGTGTACTGGCTTCTAGAACGCCTTAACACGCCCACTCACCAGTCGGCGTGCGTTCCATTACATAAGACACAGCCCGCCCTCTTCCCCCTGTCAGCTGCGGTCACTGGAACGCATAACTACGCCCACACCAGCCAGCATGCGTTCCAAGGTACAGCCCACTCTCCTGCCTCTATTGCCACAAGGCATCACAAGCCCCCCTCAGTCCCACCCCCTGTCAGCCTTTAAAGTAGCACACTCACCCTGCCGCTTTACAGCATCCATGTTCTTTTTTGGACGTAGACAGACAACAGCGCCTACAGGTATGTGACTGGGCTTTTTTTGGAAATACCCTTCTTCTCCCACAGTACTGCACCTTTGGCCGCCGATGGATGCCCGCAGGTTGCGTTCTCCTCACAAGCTTCTGTAACAGGTCAGCCTTCCTAGTGACCCCCCATATGCCTGCAGTTCCCCCATATTTCCATCCCATGATCATTCCCTACACCTATCTCAGCCTCCCTGGGAGCCCCCTCCCTAGTTCATCACTCACTTTATTCCTGTCTTAATTTCGGTCCCTGTAGGTACACCGGACTGTTCCATTCCTATAAGTAGGTCTCCTTGCACACACACTCATGCTGCCATAGGTAGGTGACATTCTTTTTTTTTTTTTTTACTAGTAGTGCACATGCCCACAGTTGCATATGGTTTTGTGTGCATGCACGTGACCATCTACGTGCATGCACATATTTGTTTGTATTTATATATATATCTATGTATGGATATGTATGCGCATTTGCATCCATCTGTCATTCCACGTTTTTTATATGCCCTTTTGCCATCAAGTGTATGAGCATGACCATTTTCTGCCATATGCTGTTCATACCAATTATTTTAAATAGTACCAGTAACATTCATCCACCATTGCAATTCGACTTTTGTATGGTCATACTGCCATCGATTTGTAACCATATTTCTACAATTACCATGGGTATGTCTGCATATTTGCATATGGTACCATCTCATTACCTTTTATCACCTTTTACTGTAATCATGTAGTTCATTTTATCTAATTCATTTTATCTAATTCATTTCATTTTATTGTATTTTATTCTATTTCATTTTATATTTGCTAATTATTGTATCGCATCATTTTATCACCAATTTCCAATATATCTCAATATACTGGTATCTCCTTCAATACTACTGCTATTACTCTAACAAAAATATGTGCAATCATTCTGTATCATATCATTTTGATTCTATTGATCTATTACACACTTCCAGTCTGTTCTGCGCAAACCCACACCCACCATGCGCTCTGCATTATGCATTCATGACTTTCATCTATCTACTTTCTATTTAGAGCACTCAGATGTGGACCTACATGGAGTTAAGGAGAACTAACCTTTCTACACATGTTAAATCTTCCCACTAGCCACTCCCTCCCATGTGCATATGTGTGGGTCCATGTGTCTACATAGACTATTTTTCACCTTTCAAAGCTCTGATGAAGAGGTTTTCCTCGAAACGCGTCAGCCAATACTTTAGTATTTGCCCCATTCGGGCATGTTCCTCTTGTGACACTACAAGCGTGTGTATATATATATATATATATATATATATATATATATATATTTTGTGTAACCCTTTTCTACAATACGTAGTATGTCTATATTCCCTACATATATGTATTTTATCACTTATGAATAAACTGTAGAATTTGATGCTAGTGTCTGATCACGCGCCTCCCACCCTTTCTTCCCACACTATCTTCTTCAGACCACCCCAGGTCAGTCCAGGCAGCGGGACACACTTGATCATCTTCTCCAGTCCGGTCATTACAACAGTACTACGTACCCATACCAACTACACCTTTATGAGCGCAGGAGTTTATCTTTTTCTTTTTCTTTGTTTACACTAGTCCCTAGGGGTCTCCTGCTGCTTCGGTGAGGGGTTCCCTACCCTCCAGCTCCTATCCTGAACAAGAATTTAGTTCAGTCGATCCAATCATTTTACAGGTTACACATTATTCCACCTTTAGATCAATATGGTCCTATCTATCGAACAAAGAGAACTAAGATGGACCTCTCTTGCAAGAGGTTTTTCTAACAGTATTGAAGTACATGAAACATGCAACATACCACCTGTAACTGCCACCATACCAGAAACCACTCCCAATAGGGAAGATCTCATGATGACATTCTTTTCCAAATTAAGAAACATCCTACATAAAGAAATGACCCAGTGGTGGGATATATTACTACTCAAAAATTACATCAAAACAGGCCGTGTGCCCAGAGGACTGAGACTGACCAAAACGTGTGTGTGGTTGGACGATGATCTTAAAAATGCATGGGCTACTACAATGAGAGAAGCTAACAAACAACTTCTTCTATCAATCATCACTCAAAGAGAGAGAAAGATACAAAATATCCACAGTGACCTAAAAACAGTCAAGGATGATCTGGCTTCCTATACAGATCTTACCACTTTCAATGAGTGGGATGAAAAAATCAATGACCAAATGGTCAGTTTTGAAACGAATCTCATCAGTAAGAAATCAAGCAAATTTGAGAGGGACAGGCTAAACTATTTATATGGGCGGGAATTTGACTGGAAAAAATCTACAGCCAGCGACCGCTTCCATACACTAAAGCCAAAACCACCCACTCAAAATGACTCACGTCCTAAGACACCTTCACGCCACTCAACAAGCAACAACACTAAGGGCAACGTCAATAGTCAGAGATCCAACAGAGGACCTCTTAACAACTACCAACAAAAATATCCAAAGAACACCCCGGGGAAGGAGAGAGGGAGGAACCTGCGGACCCAAAAAAGATCATCAAGAGTCATTATCCTCCCTCCCCAATAAATATAACAACAGAACCAAATCAAAAACAATAAAAAAACAGAAGAGAAAACGACCCAATTCCATCATCCAGAACAAAAGCCCAAGAAACAAGTAAACTTTTACATAATTTCGCCAGAGACACAGCAAATATTGAAGAAAACAAAACCACCAACAACCTATCACCAAAAGCAACTACCACTAATAACCACAACAGCCAGCAAACTGTTGACACATCTACCAAACCAATACAATTGGAGAATCTGTCTCCATTTTCTTTTTTAGAAGAACGAGCTGTTGGAGGCTTGAATCCCACAGCTCAACAAGAGATCCGTCTGGTATTGCCACAGAGGCTAGTAAGAAAATAAGAAGATGAAGAAGAAAATGTCGACGGGGAGGAAAGAACAACAAAAAGAGGGAAAAGATAATTCCAACACACACTACAATAAAAATTTTCAGCCTCTCCAGTTCGGTTTTTCGAGGTAAGTCGAGGTCCAGGGAGATGAGTGAGGTATCATCAACTACATGGGTAAAGGCGATACCAAAAGGGTTGGAATTGCATTGTTCTAGAAAAAGGTTTAAGTCCGTATTAGATCCACTCCAGATGATCAAAATATCATCTATGTACCTGGTGTAAAGGGCAAGCTGATTTCTGAAGGAATTGTTGGCCCAAATGTATCTGTCTTCCCAGAGGCCCATAAAGATGTTAGCGTAGCTTGGAGCAAATTTAGCTCCCATAGCTGTCCCTCTGGTTTGTCTGAAGTACTGGCCCACGAAAGAAAAATAATTATGGGTGAGACAGAACTCGATGGAGTCGAGAAGAAATTTGATCTGTGAGGGATGTATTTCACACTTTGATAGAAAATGCTTGACTGCTTCCAAGCCATATTTATGTTCAATAGAAGTATAAAGTGATGAGTCATCTAGGGAGAGCCACTTGAAATGCGGTTGCCATGAGAATGATGAGAGGATTTCGAGCATGTTCCCAACCTGATTAAAATCAGGTGTTTGTTTCTGCTTACTTAGGTGGGAGGAGGGTATTGAGGTGGGGGAAGAGGAGTGATGTAAGTAATTTCTATTAAATGGGTGTCTTCTATCCAAAATTCAAATGCACAGTAGAACATCAGATGGCTAAAACTGTGCTCTTTTGTGAAACCAAAACATGTAAATTTCTGGATGTGAATGAATGTGTATCAAGCTGTATGAGATGTAATAAGATGTAAAGTGCAATGTGCAAAACACCTTAACTTGTTTTATATATATATATGACAAATGAATAAAGAATGAAATAAAAAAAAAATGAAATAAATAAAAAATGAGTGCAATATTCCCTAAACATTATTATGCATGTGCAATATCCACATATTACCAAATTAAATCAACAAATACAAATATAACATGCTGGTGTATAAGGTGCTATAGTGCCAGTGAAGGGATCCGTTTAAACTCTGGTGGACTTTCCAATGAATAAACACTTGGTGCGTGTTTATTCATTGGAAAGTCCACCAGCGTCCACTGTCGATTCTACCGATGATGGGTCTGCCCGGTGGGTTTGTCTGATCTTTATGGATCTTGGGGATGTGGTAGAAGTGGGGGGTTAGTGGATGTTGTTTGTTCAGGAAGAGATATTCATTTTTTGTGATGACTCCATTTTCTCTGGCCTGATTTAACAGAATTTCAAGAGTGATTGCAAAAGATGGTAATGGATTGGCTGGGATTTTCTCGTATGTATTGATGTCCCAGAGGAGTCTCAGAGCCTCTGCCATGTAGTTGTCATGTAGTTGTCTGAACGCATTGGTCAGACAACCACCTTCTCCATCTTTCCTTCTTTGACTGACCAAAGCCTCAGCAACACGTTGTCCAGGAACAGGAGTTTGTAACCTCCCAGTCTCTGGGAACGTGTTGCACAGACCCTTCTGCAAGGCCTCCCGAAGATGTTTAATCCTCTGCTTTCTTTGCCACGGCAAGATAAAGTCCGCAACCTTACCCTTGTAACGTGGATCAAGGAGGGTTGCCAGCCAGGATTGATCCCTCTCCTTGATACCACGAATACGAGGATCCTTCCGCAGGATTTGTAAGATCAGGGAGGCCATACAGCGTAGGTTTGCTGAGGCATTCGGTTCGGAGTCCTCTGGGTCACTAAGGATGACATGATCCGCAGCCACCTCCTCCCAGCCATGTACAAGTCCATGGGTTTCTTGGGGACTGTAAATGATCCCTTAAAGACTGCTGCTGATGCTGAGTGCCGGGCTCCACCTCCATGCTGACACAATAATCCTCTTCCTCCTCCTCCTCCTCCTCTTCCTCTGTGATCGGCGGGCACGCAGGTACACTGTCTGGATAAAGGGGACCTTGAGAGCTAAGGAAGTCCTCCTCTTCCTGCCTCTGTTCTGCCTCAAGTGCCCTGTCCATTATTCCATGAAGCGTGTGCTCCAACAGGTGGACAAGTGGGACAGTGTCACTGATGCATGCACTGTCACTGCTCACCATTCTTGTGGCCTCCTCAAATGGTGACAGGACAGTGCATGCATCCCTGATCATGGCCCACTGGTGTGGGGAAAAAAAACAAGCTCCCCTGACCCTGTCCTGGTGCCATAGTCACACAGGTACTCATTGATGGCCCTCTGCTGCGTGTGCAGCCACTGCAGCATGGCCAACGTTGAGTTCCATCTGGTGGGCATGTCACAGATTAGGCGGTTCTTGGGCAGGTTAAATTCCTTTTGAAGGTCAGCCAGCCAAGCACTGGCATTATATGACCTGCGGAAATGCACACAGACTTTCCTGGCCTGCCTCGGGACATCCTGTAAGCCCGGGTACCTGCCCAAGAACCGCTGCACCACCAAGATAAGGACGTGAGCCAAACAGGGAACATGGGTCAGTTTTCCCTGTTGGAGGGGAGAGAGGAGGTTGGTGCCATTGTCGCAAACCACCGTACCTGCCTTAAGCTGGTGTGGCGTCAATCACCTCTGAACCTGCCCCTGCAGAGCTGACAGAATCTCTGCCCCAGTGTGGCTCCTGTCCCCCAAGCACACCAGCTCAAGCACCGCATGGCACATTTTTGCCTGCATGCTTGAGTATCCCCTTGAACGCCTACAGAGCACCGCTGGTTCCAAAGACAAATCAGCACAGGAAGAGGCCATGGAGGAAGAACAAGAGGAGGGGGTGGAGGAGAGAGGTGTGGCAGAATCACCACTAGTAGTATTTTGGAGGCGTGGTGGCGGAACAACCTCCAACACTCCTGCACCCTATCCTGCATCCTTCCCAGCTGCCAGAACAGTCACCTGTCCATGCCTGCTGGACCACGAGTCAGCGGTAATATGCATCTTACCGCTGACTGCCCTAGCAGCGGTGGGATCTGATGCACTCGTCTCAAAAAAGGCTTGCACGAATGAACTTTTGGAATGACGCGCAGAGACAGCAGCACCCTGCACATGCGGAGCTCTGCAGTGTGACGCAGTCGGTGTGCTGCCCTTAAGCTGGCCCCTGGAGGGCATCCTGCCTTGTTGGTGATGTGCCTCCTCCTCCTCCTCCTCCCCCTCCTCTCTCCTATCAGGCACCCATGTGGAGTCAGTGACCTCATCATCCCCTCTCTCCTCATCACTGGAGCAAAGCTGGCAGTATGCTGCAGCTGGGGGAACATGACTGCAAGATTGCTGTCCTTCTTGGGCACCCCCTCACTCTGGGCTCACGTTACTGCCTTCCTCTAGCCTTCAAAATGCTGGGCATCCTCCTGGAGGATGTACCCAACACTGTGGTCAAACAGTTCGGGGGACTCCTCAGGAGGACATGGTGGGGCTAGGGAAGGAGTGACTGATGCCATTGAGCCGAGGGAAGAGGGCGCATTGGTAGCTGCTTTGCCAGACAAAGTACCCTGAGCCTGGGTGAGAGAGGATGAGGAGGATGAGGACGTCTTGGTCATCCACTCTACCAAGTCTTCCACATGTTGCGGCTCAACACGGCCAGCTGCCGAAAAAAAGGCCAAGCGTGTCCAACGGCCACGTGCTGATGAGAATGCACCGTCTCTACGACCAGAACTGTTGCCTCTAGACACAGAGCCTGCTTGCCCTCTTTTATTGGCTTGTAACTGTCTGCCTCTCCTTGTTGGCCTTCTAGACATACTAATGGCCTGCAGTGAGATGTAGCTGCACAAAGCTGGGATGTATATATATACTGATACTGCAGCTAGCAGAATCAACTGCCTGCCTGTAGTATTATTAGTATGAGAACACCAGCAAATGTCTTCATGTAGCTTTAGGTGCACACTATGCAGAGGACACAGTACACTAACTGTAAATACTGTATCTGCCTGCTTGTGGTATTAATAGGAGCAGAACAACAGCAATTGTCTCTAGGTAGCTTTAGGTGCACACTGTGCAGAGGACGCACTACACTAAATGTAAATACTGTAGCTGCCTGCCTGCAGTATTAATAGGATCAAAAGAACACCACCAATTTTATTCAGGTAGCTTTAGGTGTGCACTGTGCAGAGGACACAGTACACTAACTGTAAATACTGTAGCTGCCTGTCTGTGGTATTAATAGGATCAGAACAACAGCAATTGTCTTCAGGTAGCTTTAGGTGCACACTGTGCAGAGGACGCACTGCACTAACTTGTAAATACTACAGCTGCCTGCGGTACTAATAGGATCAGAAGAACACCACCAATTTTCTTCAGGTAGCTTTAGGTGCACACTGTGCAGAGGACGCACTACACTAACTGTAATTACTGTAGCTAATAGGACTAATAGGATCAGAAGAACACCAGCAATTTTCTTCAGGTAGCTGTAAATACTGTAAAAACACCTGCTTGCCTGTCAGTAGGAAGAGAATAACAGGAACGGATCTAGCTAAACTGAATACAGCATATATATATATATTATATATATATATATATATATATATATATATATATACACATATATAATACCTAGGATGTATACACAATACACTGTAAGTGCAGCTAACTGACTCGCCTGCCTACTCTAACTTAAATCAAATGACACTGTCTCTCTGTCTATCTATCTCACTCTCAGTGCTGGAACACACTACACAGGGCCACCGTGCCGGTGGCCTTATATAGTGTGGGGCGTGTACTAAACCCCCTAAGCCATAATTAGCCAAAGCCACCTTGGCTTTGGCCAATTACGGCTCTCTGTACAGACGGCGCTGTGATTGGCCAAGCATACGGGTCATAGTGCATGCTTGACCAATCATCAGCCAGCAATGCACTGCTATGCCGCAGTGAATTATGGGTCATGGCGCGCCTCTCGAATTTGGTGCGAACAGCCCATATCGTTCGTAATTCGATGAACGGGCGAACATACGATGTTCGAGTCGAACATGGGTTCGACTCGAATACGAAGCTCATCCCTATAGTAGGGTAAAAAAAACCCAGAACCAAACAAAGTCCACCATCAGCCCCTGGACTTCCTTGTTTGAGCAGAGAGGAAATTTCAAATGTGGTATTAGAAACTGTGGAACTTGCGATTTCATGTCACATCAGAAAAAGGAAGTTTTAGCATCTGACGGCCATACCCATAGAATCAGCCAGTTCATCAATTGCGGTACCTCCTATTTGGTCTATGGGCCAGTCTGCCCGTGTGGCCTATTGTATGTTGGATGCACAATACGTCCACTAAGGACAAGATTTAGTGAGTATAAATGCAACATCATCAATAGCAACTCATATGATCAGTCCACAAAAAACAAGAAGTGCCGCAACTACTCAGTGCCCTGACACTTCAAGGAAGGCCAGGACGGTAATCCAACAGGCCTTAAGGTGTTTGGCATCGAAGCCATCAAAAAAGATGACAACATGGGGAGGAGATTTCGAAGACTTTGTAGGCAAGAATCTTTCTGGATTTTTACACTTGGGTCCATGGCTCCTGCTGGAATGAACGAAGACTTGGAATCTCATGGTGCAATCTAGAAATTCAACCAGCAATAATAATTTTCTTCCCAGTTCCCATTTTTTCCATTTTTCCAACTTCTCAGTTTGAATATACCCATTAATTGTCCCATCATATCCCACACACTACAGTTTGTTCATTACTATTGTACCACTATTATTATCTCTACTTCCTCCCATACATCAGCATCACGGTCTGCCATTGATACGTGCATGTGCACATGTATGTCCATTACATATATACATTTTTTTTTATTCTTTCCATCATTAATTACTAATATGTTTTTTTCATACACTTGTATATATTTATATTTTTTTACTTATATATTTTTTACGTTAGATATATAATTTATATAATTTATACATATTTTTTATGTTACATGCAACTATATTTGTATATACAATATGATTTAAAATTGTATCTTTTTTTTTCCACTACTTGTTTATAGCTCTTCCTGGATTATAATTACAACTGCATTACCATCACACTAGTCCATATTCTCATTTATTTGTGTATAGATCCCCTTGCTAATAACCTTTAGACAGTTATGTCACTGTTTTTTATATTCACAATTGGGACCATGCACACTCTGCCTGCTACCTATGCGTGCAGTCCCTACAGCGTACTGCCACATAGCAAGCTTGGATCCGCCTCCCCTTAGAAAAGGCTGCCTTTCAGGTGTAGTGGCTTCTGGAACGCATAACTACACCCACACCAGCCGGCGTGCGTTCCAAGGTACAGCCCGCTCTCCTGCCTCTGTTGCCACAAGGCACCACAAGCCCCCCCTCGGTCCCACCCCCTGTCAGCCTTTAAAGTAGCACACTCCCCCTGCTGCTTTACAGCATCCATGTTCTTCATGGACGTAGACAGACAACAGCGCCTACAGGTATATGACTGGGCTTTTTTCGGAGATACCCTTTGTAATGGTGAGAGTCCCTGTCACTATGAAAATGGAGTTAAAGTGGACACAGAATATGCACATTTGCTTGGTGCAAGGCTGAAGAGCATAAATGTGGACTGGAGAAAACTGCTTTCGCAGCTTTCTCCAGATTTTGAGATCCACCAGCATATTGACTGGTCAGGTGTGTGCTGGGCTATTTGTAGACACCTGACCATAGTTCTGGGCTCCACCCTCCCGAGGAGTCCAGGCAAGCAAGGGAGAAGTGTGCATGTCTGCACAGGTCTGTCAGAGTAGACAGAGGGTCCAAGCCTGTGGGCTGGTAAAGGAAGCTGAAAAAGAGTGCTGAGATACTGGGTGTACTGGAACTCTGTTATAGAGCTGAGAGGGCTGAAGCATAAGTCTGAGCAGCAGTGCTGCTAAAGAGAGCCAGGTGACTTGGTATTTTTGATTGAACTTACATTGTTGCTGTGGAAAGCTGAAACCCCTCTGTGGGCAACTCTTCTGTTATCGGACTTTTTCTTTCTTTAATAAAAGTGGGCCTACAAGCCCTTAAAACTGCATATCTGGCGTGGACTCAGCTCACTGGTAAGCTCTACCTTTAAGCTAAACCAACCCCTGATGTTACACCTTCTTCTCCCACAGTACTGCACCTTTGGCCACCAATGGATGCCCGCAGGCTGCGTTCTCCTCACAAGCTTCTGTAGCAGGTCAGCCTTCCTAGTGACCCCCCATATGCCTGCAGTTCCCCCATATTTCCATCCCATGATCATTCCCTACACCCATCTCAGCCTCCCTGGGAGCCCCCTGCCTAGTTCATCACTCACTTTATTCCTGTCTCAATTTCGGTCCCTGTAGGTACACTAGACTGTTCCATTCCTACAAGTAGGACTCCTTGCACACACACTCTTGCTGTCATAGGTAGGTGACATTCTGTTTTTTTTTTAACTAGTAGTGTACATGCACACAGTTGCATATGGTTTTGTGTGCATGCACGTGACCATCTACGTGCATGCACATATTTGTTTGTATTTATATATATATATATATATCTATATGTATGGATATGTTTGCGCATTTGCATCCATCTGTCATTCCACATTTTTTATATGCCCTTTTGCCATCAAGTGTATGAGCATGACCATTTTCTGCCATATGCTGTTCATACCAATTATTTAAACAGTACCAGTAACATTCATCCACCATTGCAATTCGACTTTTGTATGGTAATACTGCCATTGATTTGTAACCATCTTTCTAAATTACCATGGGTATGTCTGCATATTTGCATATGGTACCATCTCATTAGCTTTTATCACCTTTTACTGTAACCATGTAGTTCATTTTATCTAATTCATTTTATCTAATTAATTTTATTTTATTTCATTTCATTTTATTGTATTTTATTCTATTTCATTTTATATTTGCTAATTATTGTATCGCATCATTTTATCACCAATTTCCAATATATTTCAATATACTGATATCTCCTTCAATAATACTGCTATTACTCTAACAAAAATATGTGCAATCATTCTGTATCATATCATTTTGATTCTATTAATCCATTACACACTTCCAGTCTGTTCTGTGCAAACCCACACCCACCATGCCTCTGCATTACGCATTCATGACTTTCTTTTATCTACTTTTCTATTTGGAGCGCTCAGATGTGGACCTACATGGAGTTAAGGAGAACTAACCTTTCTACACATGTTAAATCTTCCCACTAGCTACTCCTTCCCATGTGCATATGTGTGGGTTCATGTGTCTACACAGACTGTTTTTCACCTTTCAAAGCTCTGATGAAGAGGTTTTCCTCGAAACGCATCAGACAATACTTTAGTATTTGCCCCGTTCGGGCATGTTCCTCTTGTGACACTACAAGCGTGTGTGTGTGTGTATATATATATTATATATATATATATATATATATATATATATTTTGTGTAACCCTTTTCTACAATACGTAGTATGTCTATATTGCCTACATTTATGTATTTTATCACTTATGAATAAACTGTGGAATTTGATGCTAGTGTCTGATCACGCGCCTCCCACCCTTTCTTCCCACACTATCTTCTTCAGACCACCCCAGGTCAGTCCAGGCAGTGGGACACACTTGATCATCTTCTCCAGTCCAGTCATTACAACAGTACTACGTACCCATACCAACTACATCCTCATGAGCGCAGGAGTTTATCTTTTTGTTTTTATTTGTTTACTAAAATCATTTTAGTTTACTGAGCTCTTTTGCATTAGCTAGGGTGGGGTTTTGTTTATTTAGGGATTCAATCGTCTGGATACGCTGGAGAAAGGAGTTTTGTGAGAGTTTTCTTATTCTTTTCCCAGGCATCCAACTGTAGGCTAATTCCCCGTATGACAGACTTGTGGGCATTCCAGCTTGTAGTTGGGTTAGAAACAGAGCAATGTTGGTGGCAAAAAAGAAGACATCTCGGATCGAATCTGCTCTCGGGTCTCCGATATCAGGAACCATGAATCAGACCGAGACAGAAGTATAGTTAAATCACACTTGTTTAATAATAATAATAAGGTAAACAGAGTAAGTGTAGTCAGAGTTCAGTAACCGGATCGGGTAGTCAGCCAAGCAAATGTCAGAGAGCCAGAGGTAAAGCAAGCAGGATCAGGAGCCAGAAGGAACATCAGCCAAGCAAGTCTTAAACAGGAACGCAGGAGAAAGTCTCTGTGATGTTGACAAAGGCGAAGGCAGAGATCAAATGAGCTGGACGACTTTAAGTAGGCAGGACTGACGAGCAGAATCAACAACAGCTGGGAAACTGTGGAGAGAGATGGGAGCTGGCAATTAGCCAACAGCTGAGTGGCCAGTTTAGAGAAGGAAGGGCTGAGCCCAGCCCTGACAGTTTCCCCTCCTCATTGACCCCTCCCCCTCAGAGGACCACCAGGCTTGAGGGGAAAACATCTATGGAAATCATGGAGGAGGACAGGGGCATGTATGTCCGGGGATGAGACCCAAGAGCGTTCCTCTGGACCGTACCCCTTCCAATGCACTAGGTACTGTATGCGCCCACAGAACCTACGGGAGTCAGCAATGGATTGTACTTCATACTCCTAATGGTTCTCAACCTGTATAGGGTGAGGACATGGCACCGAGGTGGTAAAGCGATTGCAGACCAAAGGTTTCAATAAGGAGACATGAAACACATTTGAGATGAGCATACTAGGAGGAAGATCCAAGGCTTAAACCACTGGGTTAATCCTGTGAATGATACGGAAAGGCCCAATAAAATGAGGTGTGAACTTCAAAGAAGGAACACGAATTTGGAGGTTAAGAGATGACGGACAGACTCTGTCCCCAACCTGGTAGGAAGGTGCAGGCAGACGTCTGTGGTCAGCATGGAGTCTGTACCTATCGTTAGCATGTTGCAAAGCCTCCTGAACTTGTGCCCAAGTGGAACGAAGACCACGGAGATGCTCCTCTAATGCAGGAATACTCTGTGGAACAAACGAGTCAGTCAACATGGAAGGTTGGAAACCATAATTTGCCATAAATGGGGACAATCCGGAAGCAGAATGTAAGGCACTGTTGTGAGCAAACTCTGCCCACGGTAATACGGTAATAGGTCTGACCATTTCTTATGATGGTCAGAAATATAGCAACATAAGAAGTGTTCCAAGAGCTGATTGGCTCGTTCTGTAGCCCCATTAGACTGCGGGTGATACGCAGAGGAGAAAGCAAGCTGAATTCCCAACTGTGCACAAAAGGCTCGCCAGAACCGGGAGACAAACAGACTACCCCTGTCCGAGACAATCACCTTGGGTAGCCCATGTAAGCAAAAGATCTCCCGAGCAAAAATGGAAGCCAATTCCTTAGAAGTGGGCAGCTTCTTAAGTGGAATACAATGACACATCTTTGAGAACCGGTCAACCACCATAAGGATAACAGTGTTGCCTTGGGAGTTGGGTAACTCCACAATGAAATACTTAGACAGGTGGGTCCAGGGCCTCTCTCCATTGGGTATGGGTTGTAGGAGGCCCACTGGAAGGTGTCGTGGAGTCTTACTCTGAGCACACACGGAACAGGCAGCTACGAAGGCAGTTACATCAGCCCGTAGACTAGGCCACTAGAATTGTTGGGAAATGGCCCAAACAAGTTGATTCTTCAGAGGGTGGCCAGCTGCCTTGGGAGAATGGTAAGTCTGGAGCACGGCAGTACGGAGACAAAGCAGCAGCCACAAGGTTTCTCAGGGGGAGCATGGATTTGAGCAGCAAGAATTTTGTCACCCAAAGGAGAAGTAAGACTGGTGTGAACCGTAGCCAGAATACAATCAGGAGGAATCACAGGAACTGGAACCGACTAAAACTTGGAAGCGAAGGAAAATTGTTGTGACAAGGCGTCAGCCCTTACATTCTTAGTACCAGGTAAGAATCAGACAATGTAATTAAAACTCGACAAGAAAAGAGCCCATCACGCCCTTCTGGGAGAGAGGTGCTTAGCCTCAGTCAAGAATGTATGATTCTTATGGTCAGTAAGAATGAGAACCGGCACAGTGGTACCTTCAAGGAGGTGTCTCCATTCTTTCAAGGCTAAAATGATCGCCAACAGCTCTCTGTCACCAATCTCTTAATTGCACTCTGCAGTTGACAATTTATTGGAAAAGTAGCCACGCGGATGCATAGCACTCTCAGAGTTAGGACGTTGAAACAGAAGGGCGCCAACTCCAGTCTCAGAAGCATCAACTTCTAGGATTAAGGGCAACATAGGATCAGGATGTGCCAACACAGGAGGAGAAACAAAGGCAGCCTTCAGACTCTCAAAGGCCTTAATGGACTCCAGAGACCAACTCTGTGGGTTACCATCCCTCCTGGTCATATCAGTCAGGGGCTTGACCAGAGACAAGAAATTACGAATAAACTTCCGATAATAGTTGGCAAAGCCCAGGAAATGCTGCAGAGTATGTAAACCCATGGGTCGGGGGTCACTGTAGGACTGCAGAAAGTTTCTCTGGGTCCATCGAAAAACCAGCAGTGGAAATGACAGGAATTTAACTTGTTCACAATGGAACTCGCACTTCTCCAGTTTATAATAGAGATTGTTTTCTCTTAGTTTCTGAAGCACACGGCAGACATCTGTGTGGTGGCTCTCCAGGGACTTGGAAAATATGAGGATATAATCGAGATAAACCTCCACACATAACTGCAACAAATCTTGGAGGACATCGTTAATAAATTCCTGGAAAACTGCCGGGGCATTACAAAGGCCAAAAGGCATTATGAGGTAGTCATAATGGCCTGTTATGGTATTAAACGCAGTTTTCCACTCGTCGCCCTCCTTAATCCACACGAGATTGTATGCCCCTCTCATATCAAGCTTCGTGAAAACCGCTGCTCCCTTGAGGCGGTCAAATAACTCTGTAATCAACTGAAATGGGTAGGCATTCTTAATCGTGAGACGATTGAGACCCCTATAATCAATACAAGGTCTCAGTTCACTGCTCTTCTTCTTCACAAAGAAGAAACCAGCACCAGCAGGAGATGAGGATTTGCGGATGAAACATCGAGAAATGACAACATAGTCCTCCATGGCCTTATCCTCCAAGACCGACAAAGTGTAAACTAGGCCATGAGGGGGTATGGCACCAGGTTGAAGGTCAATTGCACAATCATAAGGTGTGGAGGCAAACTACCAGCTTGACCTTTGTCAAAGACATTGCTAAAATCGCGGTACTCCTCTGACAGGGAGGAGAGTGAAGAGGTGCACAGGACCTTGGCTACCTTCTGGAAGTATGCCTCACTGCATTGTGGTGACCAGGAGAGAACCTCAGCAAGGAGCCAATCAAAAAAGAGGTTGTACCTCTGTAACCAAGGATAACCAATAACCAGCAGAAACCTAGGTGAGGAAATAACTTGGAATTGGATTATCTCATGGTGAAGAGCCCCTATGGCCATGGACAATGGAACCATCTCATGAGTCACATGGGCAGGCTGTAGAGGTCTCCCATCAAGAGCCTCAATGGCAAGTGGAGTATCATGCAGCTGCAGCAGAATCGAGTGCTGCGATACAAAGGCAGCATAAATGAACAGGCCTGCAGCCCCAGAGTTGATTAGAGCCTGTATCTCGATGGACGACTCAGCCCAAGAAAGCTGTGCGACTCAGGAGCATTTGTAACACTATGGCAAACTGATCCATGCAGTGATCTTGCTCATCCAATCTGGAAAAAATATTACCAACAAGTGGATTGACTGTATCTTCTGAATTCATGGCCTTCGCCTACTATCAGGAACCATGAATCAGACCGAGACAGAAGTATAGTTAAATCACACTTGTTTAGTAATAATAATAATAATAAGGTAAACAGAGAGTAAGCATAGTCAAAACAAGCCAGAGTTCAGTAACCAGACCGGGTAGTCAGCCAAGCAAATGTCAGAGAGCCAGAGATAAAGGTAGTGGTACAGCAAGCAGGATCAGGAGCCAGAAGGAACGTTAGCCAAGCAAGTCTTCAACAGGAATGCAGAAGAAAGTCTCTGTGATGTTGACAAAGGCGAAGGCAGAGATCAAGTGAGCTGGACGACTTTAACTGCCGGTTCACACAGGGGCAACACGACTTGCAGGCTGACTCACTGAGGCGACCTGCACATGACTTCAGTGGTGACTTGTATCGTGACTTGTGACTTCTGTACAGAAGTCAATACAAGTCGCCTGAAGTCGCCCCAAAAATAGTAAAGGAAAATTTTTCTAAGTCGGAGCAACTTGCGTCGCTCCTATTAGAATGGTTCCGTAGTACAAAACGGGACGCGACTTGTCGGGCGGCTAAGTCGCCTGACAAGTTGCCCTTGTGTGAACCGGGGCTAAGTAGGCAGGACTGACGAGCAGAATCAACAACAGCTGGGTAACTGTGGAGAGAGGTGGGAGCTGGCAATTAGCTGACAGCTGAGCGGCCAGCTCAGAGAAGGAAGGGCTGAGCCCAGCCCTGACATCAGGTACACTAAGGAGTGTAGCATTTAAATGCCATAAGGTGTGTCTGGTGGTTGGGGGGGAGAGGGATATGGTAATAGATACTGGGGCGTGATCCAGCCATGTAATAAGGCCAATCTTGGATTTAATGATTTTTTTGAAGTAATGTCTTGGAGGTTAAGAACAGGTCGATCCGAGAGTATGATTTTTGGGTATTCGAATAGAAGGAGTAATCCCTCTCAGTACCGTGTTGACATCTCCATGGATCATGGAGATCTTCCAGGGATACTATTGAGGATAGAGCCGGGGACTTCCTATGTTTTGTGTTGGATGAATCCATCTGATTGTCTACAACCTCATTAAACTTGCCACAGATTATGATTTGGTCTTTAGGGTAATGTTGGATCTTATGCATTATGGATTTATAGAAGGATTTCTGATGGACATTGGGAGCATAAATATTTACTATAATAAGGGGTTGGTTGTTGAAGGTGGCTGACAGGATTAGGTATCTGCCTGAGGGGTCTTGGTCAAGGTGGGTGAGATTAAAGGAGATGGAAGAACATACTGCAATCATTACTCCCCTTGTTTTCTTCTCAGCGCAAGCCCAAAAACAGTGGGGGAATAACTTGTGGGAGCATTGTGGGGGGTTGTGTTCAGAAAAGTGCATTTCTTGAACGCATAATATGTCCGCCGTTTGTGGTATAGCTTCCCACCAAAGGAGTGAACCTTTAAAGGGGCTGTTAAGGCCTTTAGCATTTAAGGAGACAATTGTGAGTGTCATTGCCTCAGATGGAGGGAGTCTGGGAGAAGGTGGGGTAATGGTACTGAGGAGGATAGACTCTGATTTAAAGGAGGAAAGGAGAGGAGGGAGCGGATAAAGGAGCAATAGTTTAGCAGAGGTAGTACTATACACAGTGGTATGTGTGGGCAGATCAGGACCTGTTATATCAGACAGGGTCTGATCTGGACACACAATGGTAAAAAAGTCAAATACTTGGTTAAGATAATAAAACAAGTTATATATCAATTTGAGATTAACACTTCTAAACATAGTAGTTTAAACCAGGGGATGTGCTTAGCACATCAAGAACAGTGGAGCATGGTAAGGGTTAACATATGCGCTTCCACTCCTCTACTAACTTATTAATCTGAAAAACAAAGACAGTATGGTAACCAGCCTTAAGCTTGCGTTGCCTTGGCAGAAGCCATAGTGCAGGAGAGCGTCCTGTAGTTAAGTCAGAGCATGTGAGTCACAAGGGTTGCATATTTTGGAGGATGGCCTCACATTAGGGGTAGGAGGGGGCGCTTGTGTGATTATACCCCAATTGTGGAGCTGTTTGAGACCTTCTTTGGATGTCATAATGGCCACTTGTTTGTTGTGGTGGGTTACAAGCAATTTTGTGGGGTGACCCCATTTGTAGGTGATCTTGCGTTTACTTAGTATAGTGACCGGAGCAAAGCCTATGCACGCCTGGGATGTAGCAGCTGATATGTCATTGTAGAGAGACACTTTATTAAAAGGATCTGGTAGTGAGCGCATGGATCTTGCTGTGTGCATAATTTGTTCCTTGACATGAAAAAATGTACCATTGCCAGTATGTTCTCAGGGACAGAGGCTGGGAGATGTTGCGGTTTGTGGATCCTATGTGCGTGGCCTATGAGCATGTCCTTTGTTGTTAGTGACAGAACAAGGTTGCAGAAAAGTTGGTGTAGGTATGGTATTATTTCCGTGGCTGCTAGGGATTCAGAGACCCCTCTGATTTTAATATTGTTCCTTCGCAAGCGATCTTCTGCGATTTTTAAGTGAAGCTGATGAACAGCAGCGGCTTGTTTACCTTGTATATCTACCATAGCATTGTGTGCTGTAGTGGCTTCAGAGAGGTGTAGCTCAATATAATCAGTGCGTTGCTGCAAGGAATTAACCTTGTCTTGTATCTGGCTTATTGAGATTTTTAGCTCTCAATGTAAGTCTGTCCGCAGGGACATCAGCATGGCCTTAAGGGAGTGCTCAGAGGCAGGGTTGTCTGTTGTAGCGTATGCTGCCAGGGGATGTGAGGCAGTCTGGCCTGTTGTGGGACTACAGGTGCCAGCGCCAGGTTGTTTTTTAGTAGGAGGATGCTTGTCAGGGGATTGTGCAGGGAAGTCTGCAAGCCTCTTACCTCTGTCTCCTGGGGAGGAGAGTTACTCTGCCGTCTGGTCCATGGCATCCTCTGCCTCAGGATGTGGAGAAGGAGCTTTAGCATGGCTGTTTGACGGCCGCTCCAGGTTTCCCTGCTCCTGGCCGGCACCATCTTGGAGTCCCTGCTAGGTGGGCTTCATATAGAAATCGAGGAGTCTGCAGAGTCCCTGGGGCTTGGTTTTCTTTGGGGACATAGTCCGGGAGATGCCCTGAATGTGGTCCTCCGTTCGAGAAGGTGTCTTGGGGGTGGATGGCAGCTGGATGTGCTAGGCTGTGCTGTGGAGGAGCGGAGCAGTGATCTCAGGCAGACATCTTGATCAGCAGACAGGCCACACCTCATCACAATACTTTTGACAATATAGTGTTGATATCAATTACTGATGCAAAATATCTGGTGCCAGAATGTCTCTGCTGCTGTCGGTTAGAATTGTACTTATCTTACTCATTCATGTTTTTGCATTGATACATGTCCCCTATGTCAGTGCACAGTTCCCCATACCCTTTGTTTGACAATAGCTTGTCTATTAGCCTTGAAAGTGGTCCAGATTTACGTTTATCATCTTTGGGCTTTAGGATGATTTTGACAAATTTGCATTGGCCTTTCTGATTCTGTACAACGTGCTGCAATTAAATGCAGCATGTCTGCATTATATCACAGCAAGCTGCAGCACAGCTCTGGGCTGCATTGCACTGTGAATGGGACACGCAGAAAATTGTTTTCTGTGTATCCTTTGGGCCATGTGTGAATTAGCCCTCAATGTTAAATAGAAAATATTCTTTAATGAATACATTCTATTACAAAATAGTGTTTCTTAATATTTGTTTGTAGTTAGGGCCCCTTCACACATGTCCACTGTGGTACATTGCATTAACACACATTATTTTAACATGTGTTGCCTTAGGGTAGCTCTGGGCTACCAATGCACCAGAAGAAACAAAAAAAATGTATCTGCACCTTTTTTTTCCAAAGCATGACACCACAACACATGGTGGTGTGTTACTGTGCATTACAGTATGCTGCAAGTAAGGTGTGTTATAGAGTTTTGGGGTGCCATTCAAAATAAATGGCACCTTTACATTAGGGTCACACTTCTGCGTTTTGTTTAGGCTGCATTTGCATGGGCACGGCAGCCCATTCAATTGAATGGGCTGCTGTGCCAGCATTTCCGCAAAAAAAAGGTGAACCTTTTCAAAAATGCAGCCACAGGGAAATCTCATGGTCTTTTTGACCATGCGATCCGCCTGCGGTTCCCACACATGTACTGCGATTTTACATGCGTGGGAGTGCCATTCAGAATGAATGGTAGTCCCATGCATTTATACTGCGAGTAGTTGTGGGTCCAGGAACTGCTGCGATTCGAAGCCTAATGCACCATCATGTAAGGTCACTAAATAAAAGAATAAATCCTTGCGAGCAACTGATAAACTCCCATGAATATTTATAGTGATTCGCTCACACACCACATTTTCATAAATATGTGCTATACTCAAAACAATTCCAAAAATATATGTGTGCAAAAGTATCAAATATATGTGTACTATTCCCAAAATATTCAATTTATACTTAATGAATAAAATATGATATTTAAAGTTCAACAGTGCAGTCCATGTGTATAAAAATACTGTAAAAACAGACTAAAAAATATATAAATGTAATGAATCTTTAATAAGCAAATTCTTGGTGGGATCTATTAAGAAATTAGCTTTTTAAAGAGACATTACATTTATATTTTTTGAGTCTGTTTTTACAGTATTTTTATACACATGGACTGCACTGTTGGACTTTATATATCATATTTTATGGTGTTTTAAGTATAAATGTAATATTTTGGGAATAGTATACATAAATTTGATACTTTTGTACATATATACAGTGAAGCGCTGCACGTTTTGGAATTGTTTTGCATACCATCATGTAAGGTGTATTAATCCAAGGTGATAGTGTGAAGCCAGCTTTAAGGAATAACGATATATAGTGCTGAGAAATTTCAGCTATATGAAATGAAGAAATACATTATTTAAAACATTTCCATTTATGCCTTTATGCCAGCTAGAGCTGCTGCTTTAAATGGCCTGAGACACCCAAGGCAGTAGCCAGTGCTCCCTATCTTACAGCACTGTGATTGGCTGCTCAGTGTTGACATTATCTAGGGCCCTGCTACTGGCTCTCGATCATCAGTAGTTGACCGTGAGCTGTCAATGACAACTTGGTCACAATTCTGGGGGCACCAATGAAGCGCTTCTAAGAACAAGACATAAACATATACATAATCTCTGGGCATTAATGCGTACCCATCCTGCCAACACATCTGTGCGTATTGTTGTTGTAAATTGGTTAAAAAAATATTTTATATCACTGCAAAAAGTTTAAAACACAATATGATCAGTTTTGCAAAGCTTTACCCACAGATAAGGATCTTTATTTTAGCCATGTCACCTTATCAATGAATATAGCTATCACTTATTTTGAAAATATTCCTCCTGGTGTGCTAGCTTTGTGATTTGAGCCTAGAATGATATCCCCAACTTTAAATGTTTGCATGCGGTCGTTTCTAGGCAATTACTCTGCCTGTAACTATAGGTGTAACTGTAGGGAAGAAACCGATGAGTTGATGTACTTTTTGACGCGCTTCTCCATGGTCATTCGTATTAAAATCACAAGGCAGTTATCTTTAAACATGAGTTTTGAGATTTGAGATCATTGGCACATAAAGCTCACATTTGAGTTTTCCTGTGCTATCAATGCAAACTGTGTCATTTTGTGTGACTCTCTGTTCATAACCCCTTATGAACATCCAGGCATGAAATGATAATTAATCAGTACACCTGAACTATGATTGGATGATTGGAGCATCAGCAGGCACGTATTGCTGATTATTCCTAGGTAGAAAGCCAATGAGAGGAAGCTTAAAACCCTAAAATGTCTTTTTTTTTTTTTTTTTGGCGTGTCTTTACATTACCTGCATTGAGCACGCAGGTTAACGTAGTTCAGTAAGTTCATTCACTGGTGTTAAAAAAAATGCACATAATTACAGATTATATAGGCACATCTAATATACATTTTATGTTTAGGGCCGTGTTTTAATGTTTAATGTGAGTCAAGGAAAAAATACTGCAGTAGTTTAAATTTAGAGCATTAGACGCTAATATGCCACCTATTATAAAATAGTTGGCCAGTCTGCATCTCTACATGGATCTTTAATATTAGTCACACTATACAATAAGAATAGGGTTAATGAATATTACATTTGAAAACTTAAAACACAGACCAATACAGTAAAATTAGCTTTTTAATAAATTGGTTTATTTTTATTGCCCCATAAAACCTGCTAGCTTTGCCTGCTGCTTCTATCCACCTCTTAATGATGATTGCAGTGCTGTTAGAGCGCCCTTCACCGAACCTTGCCAAAAGAATGACCTCAACCCAGAAAACAAAACAATGTGGCTATTACAAAAAAAAAATATCATATTGTCCTCTATATGTTGAAGTATATGTATAGTTCCGCAGAGAAATACCTGACTTATATTTGCTGTACAAAGCCCTCTCATGTGGATAAATATAGAACCAAACGTAAAGGATGTGTAGTTCAGCGCCAGTTTAATGTCAGATTAGTGCCATAAACACAATAGAAAATGCTTACCTTGTGTATTTATTATTGTGATAAAATTATATAATAAATTATTTTACATTCAGTTGTCTATTCCTTCCATTTCATCTGTTGCAAAAGTTAGTAACTTATGTCTTTGTGTCCTGCCTATCACCTGCCCATCTTTTTCACAACTTTTTTTTTTTTATAGAAACGTTGCTATTCATAACTAATAGGTGCTTCTTTTTTGAGTAACAGAACTGGATAAATGTCTGATCTCAAATCCAAATAGCTCTCATATAACATGTAAGGCACAGTAAGGGTGTGGCTACGTGTTAACACTTAAATCAAGAAAATAGGCTTATATAGAATTGGTACTGCCAACATCCCTATTACAACTACAAACAGTACAATTTTCTCCCATGGGACTTTTTATGGCAAAAGAACACAGGATTTGGTTCTGTACTCTGTCTCTTAGCCCCTCTGGCACACGCTCATTAACTACATATCATGAGCCCTGGGTGTATGTGTGTGCCCGTATGGCACCAGTGACTTCAATCCCTTGAGGAGAAATGGGTTATAGTCCCATGGAAGAAGAAGGCCCTAAATCTTCAGCTAGATACTTTAGTTGGTGCACTTAAGTGTCCTGTTTGGCAGAAGTGGTATACAGTGTGATGGCAGTACTCAGGTAAACAAGGCGGGTACTGTGACTGCCCAGCAGATTGTAAGTGTGGCTCAGGTTCTACAGTGTAGGAAAAGGAAAAGCAACGTTGTCTGCATGCAGTGTCTTTTGTTTGTATCCATAATGTGGGCAAGTGCCCGCTCACCAATCCTTCGACCAAGGCCCAATGGAGATGTTCTGGCAGACAGGCCCTTCAGGTATCCCGACTAGCTACCCTGCAACCGGAACACTTCACACCATCTGTACAGGTGTGCCTGGAGAATGCACCTGGGATCCCCTCAGGCAGGATGTCCACAATCGGCCATGAAACTGTGGGAGGAAATGACACACCGACATGGGAAGGCAGCACCTCTCCCCTAGGGACTGTTTTCTCCCCCACCTCATGGTCTCTGCCTGCTCCCAGGCAGCCTCTTAGTCTTTTTTCCTGCTTGACCCCCCTTGGCATGCTGGGATGTGTAGTCCTGCCCCCAAGGATTACAGTGGGGCTGCTGTGTTGGGGACTACATGTTCCATGATGCTTTGTTCCTTGAGACCTCCCTGGTGATTGGCTCTCCCCCTCCTGCCAAAGAAGAAGCATGGAAGGAAGCAGAATGGGTGTCTGTGTCTCTCTGCAAGCACTGCTCCCATACAGTGTAGGGTGAGGAGAGGGAGGGGGGAGAATTCACCCGCAGGTGCAGCTCTGCCTGTGTTCCTCACAGATAGTGTCAGTGCCTATGTCTCGGCGGCGGTGGCTGATGGGAGATGCAGGGCCGCAGGATGGCTGAGCCGCACTCTTTACATATACTGTATGTAACAAGCCCAACACAGAACTCTTCCTCACACAATAGCAGAGTTAATTAACACAAACAACAATGGGGATCTAATGACTCTTAGATCCCATACTATACTTATTTACAATAAAAACATTCTAGCAGGCAACAGACAGACAGGTGGCTGGAATTGACATCAGCATCTCCTAACAGTATTTGTCCCAGCATTATGAATCAGCCACTATTTCTAATATGGCAAATCCAGGGTCCCCAGAGTCTGTGTGTCCTGGGGGACCAGGACTCGAATCCACAGTAATACCACCTCAAGGGTCCCCAGGCATACAGCTCACAAAGAGCACCATTCCCCCAAATGCCAGGGCCCATAATCATGCATTCAGTCCCCTCCAAAAGCCTCTATCCAGCCTCTATATATATATATTATGGGCGGCACAGTGGTGCAGTGGGTAGCACTCTCACCTTGCAGTAAGAAGGGTTGCTGGTTCGAATCCCGACCACGACACTACCTGCCTGGAGTTTGCATGTTCTCCCTGTGTCTGCGTGGGTTTCCTCCGGGTACTCCGGTTTCCTCCCACACTCCAAAGACATGCTGGTAGGTTAATTGGATCCAGTCTAAATTGGCCCTAGTATAGGTATGAATGTGAGTTAGGGACCTTAGATTGTAAGCTCCTTGAGGGTATAGGGACTGATGTGAATGTATAATATATATATGTAAAGCGCTGTGTAAATTGACGGCGCTATATAAGTACCTGAAATAAATAAATAAAAAAAAAATATATTATATATGTCCAAATACCCGAACTACAATATAAACAAATTTTATATTTATGTTATGTTATACTCCGAATAATGTCCGTTCAGAAATTCGCACTGAAATTCGAATCAAATTTTAAATTAAACTCCAATCGAATTCTAACTACACATAATGCTGAAATCAAAGACTGTGTGTGTTATTAGAGTACCATTTCGAAATAATGCTGTTTTTGTTAAGCCAAAGCTGATTTAAAGAGTCATTGGAATCATTTGATTTTTCTTTTGTTTGTTTGCATTCAAATTGAAAACAATAGAACATAGTTTTGACTGATTTGAAAATGTATCAATTTGAATGTTTCAAATCGAAAAAAATGTGTAAATTCGAAGAAAATTCTAAAATTCTGAATATGAATTCCGAATACGAATTCCGAATACGAATTAAACGAATCAACTGAATTGAACTAAACAAAATAACTAGATTAACAAATCAAAATGAAATTAAAGAAAACACATTTTTTCGTCATGTACATGTCTAATAGTATCTCACAAAATGAGTACACCCCTCACATTTTTGTAAATAATTTATTATATCTTTTCATGTGACAAGCTTGTATAACAGTGGGAATTTACTGTCCACTCAAAATAACTCAACACATTAATGCCATTAATGTCTAAACCGCTGGCAACAAAAGTGAGCACACCCTTAAATGAAAATGTCCAAATTGGGCCCAAAGTGTCAATATTTTGTGTGGCCACCATTATTTTCCAGCACTGCCTTGGGCATGGAGTTCACCAGAGCTTCCCAGGTTGCCACTGGAGTCCTCTTCCACTCCTCCATGACAACATAACAGAGCTGGTGGATGTTCGAGGCCTTGCGCTCCTACATCTTCCATTTGAGGATGCCCCACAGATGCTCAATAGAGTTTAGGTTTGGAGACATGCTTGACCAGTCCATCACCTTTACCCTCAGATTCTTTAGCAAGGCAGTGGTCGTCTTGGTGTGTTTGGGGTCATTATCATGTTGGATTACTGCCCTGCAGCCCAGTTTCCAAAGGAAGGGGATCATGCTCTGCTTCAGTATGTCACAGTACATGCTGGAATTCATGGTTCACTCAATGAACTGTAGCTCCCCAGTGCTGGCAGCACTCATGCAGCCCCAGACCATGACACTCCCACCACCATGCTTGACTGTAGGCAAGACACACTTGTCTTTGTGCTCCTCACACGCTTGACATCTTCTGAACCAAATAAGTTTATCTTGGTCTCATCAGACCACAGGACATGGTTCTAGTAATCCATGCTTTAGTCTGCTTGTCTTCAGCACCTTTAGAAGAGGCTTCCTTTTGGGACGACAGCCATGCAGACCAATTTGATGCAGTGTGCAGCGTATGGTCTGAGCACTGACAGGCTGACCCCCCTCTGGATATGACGCTGAGTAGATGCACTCAACTACTTTGGTTGACCATGGCGAGGCCTGTTCTGAGTGGAACCTGTGCTTTTAAACCTCTGTATGGTCCTGGCCACTGTGCTGCAGTTCAGTTTCCTTGTTTTGGCAATCTTCCTTATAGCCTAGGCCTTCTTTATATAGAGTAACAATTCTTTTTTTTAGATCCTCAGAGAGTTCTTTAACCTTGAGGTGCCATATTGAACTTCCAGAGATCAGTATGAGTAAACATCCTTGTGACAGCAATAGGCATGTAATGGGAATATGTGAAGCGCTAATGTGAAATGGTCACTGTATAAACACAGGAACTATAAACAAATAAATTATTAATTTCCAATAACTTGTGCGTGACTGAATATCACGCATGAATATAGTGCAATAATCATATAAGAATCATGACCAAATCTAATGTGTCCATTATTGTGAAAAACAAGTACATAGTCCACAGGGTGAAAAATAAATGTTGTGGTAAATCCCAAAAATCCTTATGGCATCAATACAAATGGAAAAACGGGTGAGTATAGAAGGCTTACCGGAACTATCGGAGTCAAAAGAGCATACGCCCTATGAGTCTTCAAGGCTTGTGGTGTAAACACACCAATAGATAGGAACATCAACTTCTTAGTCCATGGCGCTCTCCTCACCTCCCTCCGCTTCTCTGCCGCAGAGGGGAGCCTTCTCAAAGTTGGTGGCGGTTACCTTCTATACTCACCCGTTTTTCCATTTTTATCGATGCCATAAGGTTTTTTTGGAATTTCCACAGCACTTATTTTTCACTCTGTGAACTATGTGCTTGTTTTTCACTATTATGGACACATTAAGTTTGGTCATGATTCTTGCACTATATTCATGCGTGATATTCAGTCACGCACAAGTTATTGGAAATTAATAATTTATTTGTTTTATAGTTCCTGTGTTTATACAGTGACCACTTCACATTAGTATGAATTTGTCTTTCACTGTGCTGGCTGGTGCTTATCATTTAGGGTGTCAGCGTGGTTTTCCCCTTTAATTAAGCAATAGGCATGTGACAGATCCTCTTTATGGGAAAATCTTTGGTCTATAAAACCCCAAATCCCTCCTATGCACCTAAAATTATTCAAAACACCAAGATCGTGTTTTTGAATGCTTTTGATTTTCGAAAAATGTCGCCAATAGTTTCCAAGTAAACCGGAAGTAATGTTATGTCATTGCTTCCAGTTTATTATGGCAAAAAGCTGATCAAAGCCAATCCCAGCTTTGCTTGGCTGTCAGGGCCAGCTGGCGGATGTGCCGGCTGGTCGCACTGGTCTTCCAGTGAGATCAAAAACTCCCATGAATGTCCTTGGGTTGGGGTAGTTATGCCAGGATAATTCCTGCAACTACAGGCATCTAAGCATTCTAAGCAGAACTGCCACTCACTTTTGCGGTAGTGCAAGTGGGTCCCCCCACTACTGTCACCTTTCCTGGCCTCACTTGTCCAATCGCAGAGCCTGGGACTGATGCAACCAGCAGCAATGGTGACACTACACAGAGGAACTGATATTGTTCCTCCCTCTCTGTGACCCCGGAAACCAGAAGCGACAAGGATTTAATAACTTCTTGTTTTGGCTCTTTGTTTACCTGGCAGCCAGGTTAGCAGCTGATCAGACCAATTTGTGTCCGATGAACTGCTTTGGAGGCCAGAGGAGAGATCCGGGGTCTAAATAACCCCATATCTCTCCATAAAGAGGACCTGTCATGGCCCATGCTTTCACAAAGGATGTTGTTCATCCCTTTTGATAGCAAAATAATTGATAAAAAAAAGGTGACAGTATAAAAATAAACATTTCAAATAAAATAAATCATGAAAATAATAAATAAAATCTAAGCGTCTCCTCCCCCATGCTTACACGCAAACACGAACGCATACATAAGTCCCGCATGTAAATGGTGATCGCAGAACACTTGTGAGGTGTTGTCATGAACATCAGAGTGAGAGCAAGCATTTTAGCTCCAGTACTCCTGTGTAACTCTAAACTGGTAACCTGTAAAGATTTTTAAAGTGTCGCCTATGGAGATTTTTTAGGTACTGTAGCTTGGTGTTTGCAATTTTAAAGTGTGACATGCACACATTTTTTGAATGTATTAAGTATTTCAAGTATTAAAAATGATTTTTATACTTACCTTCCTTCTGTCTTAGTACTGATCAAGTCCTTCCTCTTCTTTCTTGGTGGTGGTAGAGGGTTGCTTTTCCCCTGGAATAAGTAGCACTGACATAACAATGCATGAGCTCTGCTCAGGCTAAGAGAATTTTGAGTCCTCACAGGTAGTGACTTGGATATCACAGGCTGTTGTTAGCTGGAAGAAGAGCACTGGCTGGTACCATAAGTTGTAACTCTGCGAGAGATAATGTCATGACAAGGTGAGTATTGTTAGCCAATACTGCCAGGCAAGTGACAAGACAAATCAAAGTATTACTTTAGATGTGACCACTGGCTTTATGACTTATTCTACAATAGATTATAACAGCAGACAATTGTATCTGTGTATTCCAATACTGTATTATGCTATGTAAAAAAATACCCTTTTGACAACCTGAAAAGAAAATGACATTGCAATTAAAAGTGTAAAATGCTAATTCAATCCTAAGTTCCTCATTATGATAGTTTTATTAAAAAATGTGGCTTCTTTCAGGCTAAAATATTCTGGCAGGGCTACCAGCCCCACTTCTAATAGCAACACTTTGTTTAGCTTTTTTTTAACATTTGGATTTTATTTATTTTGTATCCATGGGTACAAAGTAGCAGGTTGGTATTAAACACCTTACTATCATATATGAAGAGGTGATACATTTCCTATTACACTCACATATACAGTATAATACAATGTATCACATGGTCTCAAAACAGTTTTGCATTAGTTCTAGCATAAAGTATTTCCCCTCCCTTATGCCCAGGTCTAAATCCTATAGAATATGAAGTAGATCTAGGCCCAAGAACACCTCGTAGGGGCTTATAATAACATATAAATAAACAGATACCCAATGGTAACAACAAAAACAACAGTATAAACAAAAACAACAATATGAACAAAAACAGCATTATAAAGTCATCACCAGTCATATAAAAGCTTACCATGTTTTTAGTCCTATTAGATATATTAGGAGAGTTTCAAGAGAAATTGTTTAGTTTATACACATGTAACCATTTTCCCAGGAGTGATAAAATCTTGCTCTATTGCCATGGGAGATAGCAAAGGAGAAATAGTAAGAACATTGAAGTTTTACTCTGGATTAGGGATGAGCCGAACACCCCCCGGTTCGGTTCGCACCAGAACCTGCGAACGGACCGAAAAATTTGCACGAACGTTAGAACCCCATTGATGTCTATGGGACTCGAACGTTTGAAATCAAAAGTGCTCATTTTAAAGGCTAATTTTCATGGTATTGTCCTAAAAAGGGTTTGGGGACCCGGGTCCTGCCCCAGGTGACATGTATCAATGCAAAAAAACTTTTAAAAACAGCCGTTTTTTTCGGGAGCAGTGATTTTAATGACGCTTAAAGTAAAAAAAAAAAAAGAGTGAAATATGCCTTTAAATATCATACCTGGGGGGTGTCTATAGTATGCCTGTAAAGAGGCGTGTGTTTCCAGTGCTTAGAACAGTCCCTGCACAAAACGACATTTTTAAAGGAGAAAAAGTCATTTAAAACTGCTTGCTGCTTTAATGTAATGTCGGGTCCTGGCAATATGGATGAAAATCAGTGAGACAAACGGCATGGGTACCCTCCAGTCCATTACCAGGCCCTTTGGTCCTGTATGGATATTAAGGGGAACCCCGCACCCAAATTAAAAAATGGAAAGGCGTGGGGTCCCCAGGCCCCATATACTCTGAACAGCAGATACAGGCGGTGCAAACAAGACAGGGACTGTAGGTTTGTTGTTAAGTAGAATCTGTTTGTAATTTTGAACTGGTACATTTTTAAAGTGTAGCTCCAGCCAAAAAATCTGTTTTTAAGCTTTTGAAAAACATAGGGAAGGGTTATCACCCTTGTGACATTTGTTTTGCTGTCTGTGCTCCTCTTCAGAAGAATTCACCTCGCTTTTTGTCCCAATGACAAATGTTTTTTGAAAATTTGGGGTTTTTAGTGAAACAAGGATTGGTGATAAAGCATCAGTGGAAAGGAGAAAAGTTTTTCCCATATTAACTCTTACAGGAGAGAATTTCCCTTCCTATGGGGTAGATTTCATCTCACTTCCTGTTGTCTCCTTCCGTTTGCAAGTAGGAGTCTTTTGTAAGTTGGATGTTTGAAAGTGGGGGACTGCCCTATATACTCAGCAGAAATTTGGGCCTTAGGTGTTGTTGTGGCCTCAACACTGTAAGTCCTCACAGGGCCCTGCTGTGAAATATTAGATCAAGGATTGTAATTACATGCTCCTGTTGAACAGGGCCAGAAAAATTGGGCCTTTGGTGATGGTGGTGGTGGTGCTGGTGCCACAACACTGTAAGTCCTCACAGTTACTCTTGGTGGGCCTGCTGTGAAATATTAGATCAAGAATTGTAATTACATGCCCCTGTTGAACAGAGACTGAAAAATTGGGCCTTGGGGGCAGGAGGCGGAGCCTAGCAGAGCAGACATGCATTGTTAGAGCTCCACACCGCTGAGAAGAGAAGAGAAGGACAAAGCGGAGCCTGCAGGCTCAAAAGGTATCCATTTGAACCTTTTTGCCCCAGGGAACAAACTGTGAAAGTTTGGACAGGAAATATGGTACTGGGAGGAAACCGTGGCAGAAATAAAAATCACCTCACAAAGAGCTCACAGGCACTCACTGCAGCTGAAGCAGCTCCAGTCACCTCACAAGATACAGCATCAGGGCGCTCTCACAGACAGAAAATGTCACAGCAAGACTCTCCATTTGAGTCAGATACAGAACAAATCCTCTCACAAACTTCTCCACAAGCCTCCTCAGTATCCCCAGTAATATTATTACAATTTGAAAAGATGCTTCATAAGGCTTTAAAACAAACCTCAGACCAAATAACAAAAAGCCTAACCAAAGAAATAAGAGAGCTGGGAAACCGCACCGCAGCCTTAGAAATAAAAATGGATGAAATTGAAATTACAACCCAAGAAAATATAACAGAATTGGAACAATTAAAAAAAGAGAATTTAATACTTCAAACTAAGCTCGAAGATTACGAAAATAGAGCCAGACGTTCAAACTTGCGCATAAGGGAAATACCTGAAACTGTGACAGACCTGCAATCTACTATTACTGCTCTATTACAAGAACTAAAGCCAGATATCCCTATTGAACGTTTAGAACTGGACAGAGTACACAGAGCCCTCACAGCCAAAAAGAAAGATGGACCCCCACGTGATATAATCACAAAATTTCATTATTACAGAACGAAAGAACAAATACTAATTGCTGCAAGAGAAAAAAAGGAACTTAATTTTCAAGGACACAATTATCAAATTTTTGCTGACCTATCCCAAATTACTATTACTAAAAGACGATCCATGAAACCCCAACTAATGGAACTGCAACGCCACAACATTATGTATCAATGGGGCTTCCCCTTTTCAGTCAGATTTAACTACCAAGGTACAATTTACAGAAGCAGATCAGCAGATGAACTACAACAAACCCTTTTAAAATTAAATCTGACAGAACCCACAAGCAGCAACACTCCCACACGCAGAAGAATGGCGTCATCTTCACCTTCAGGCAGCACCCAGATAATTTCAGAACAAAATGAGAATCATCATTCTCACAAAAGAGGCCGTTATGCCACATCATCCATGGACCAAGAAGATTCAATGGACTGACATCCTAATTCCTGATATCTCTTCATTTATTATACTAAGAGATGGTTCTCTATAAAAAACCTATATTTATAACTGAATGTAACTGCATTCTGATAGTCACACACTGTGTGGGATCATGTTACATTCCAGTTATATTTCTTATTACTTCTGATTCATATAGCCTTAGAATATATAAGTGAAATAAGGAAATTCTTGTTCAGTTATATATTATCAGGTAATAACAATAGATTTATTACTTTTTAGGACAAATATGTTCAATAATCCAGAAGTAATGGAAGCTTTTTCTTTCTTTTCTTAAAACAAATATATTATTACCTAACTAGTTCCTAGAATTATGTTTTTGTTTATTCTAATCTGAAGCAATACAACCTAAATTTTATGAGTTAACATATCTAAACAGTTACATATGAATAAAATATGTAATTGTTTACTCTAAAAGGGTTAAAATCCCAAAATAATTCAAACTATCTTCGTCAATACCAAAGTTATTAACAGTACCTTTCTAACTGAATTATTTAGCCTAGGGCAAGACTAACCATATACAACCACCCTGGAATAAATAATTTCAACAAAAACTATATTCTGCACTCCAATTAATGAATCATCATTTTGATGTCTTTTGACATAGCACTTCTCTCCTGTAAGCGGAAGATCCGTGTACCCCCATTAGCCCTCCTCATTCTCCCAACCATATTATGTGGGAGTGTGACGAAGGCACTTATTCCCCTGAGAGAGATATTTATTCTCTTTCACGGGTAAATTGTGATTACTTGCAAAAAATAATTTATACAATGTATCATCTAATCTCATATGTTTTTTGTTTACTCTTTACTCCAGAATTCACTGGTTTCTTTTCTATCTATTCATCTCTTCAGTCCACACAGGTTGATCTGCGCAGTCAGCTCTGCATAACAAAAAGTAAGTCAAAACTATTTGATCTATTGCCATGGCACCACTGAATATACTTTCCCTGAATGTTCAGGGAATAAATGTCCCTCAAAAAAGGACCAAAGCCTTCCGTACTTTCCATAACAAGAAGGCTCACATAGTATGCCTCCAAGAAACACACTTCACCAAAGATTCTACTCCAAAATATATTTCTCCTTTTTATCAACAAATTTACACGGCTTCTGCTGTACCAAGCAAAGGGGAACTCTAATTGCATTTCACCGATCCACACCATTCACCTTATCATCAGAAATTAAAGACCCAGAAGGTAGATACCTGATACTCATGGGTTATATAATGGATACAGCAATCACGGTGATTTCCTACTATTCTCCTAACAAACAACCTACACCATTCCTCTCACATATATTACAAGTGATTAATACACACAAAATAGGAACAGTGATAATGTGTGGGGATTTAAACCAGGTCCTCCTCCCATTTCTAGATAAATCACCTTTTACACCATCCAAAATAACCTCTAGATTACCTTTTTCTCAACTTCTTTCCAAATACAATCTGGTAGATTCATGGAGAGAAAGTAACCCAATGAAAAAGAAATTCACTTATTTCTCGCACCCTCATCAAACCTTCACCAGAATAGATCATATTTTTCTAACAATAGGAATGATACCAGAAATTATTGCATCAGATATAATTCCAATTCCGTGGTCTGACCATAATGCAGTATACACTACTATAGCCTCAGCCATACCAAAAGCGCATGACCCAACGTGGTACTTACCGGACATTATGCTCAAACACCCACTACAACAGATGGCCATTGAACAAGCTTTAAAGGAATACATATCAATTAATAATACAACAGACATCTCCCCAATAACACTGTGGGAAGCTCATAAGCCTGTCTTGCGTGGTACAATACAAAGACAAATGGCACTATTTAAACAGGAACGCAAAAATCTAGCAAAAAAACTAGAACTCAATTTTAATGCAGCCTACATATCATTTCAAGATAATCCATCTCAGAGTACAAAATCTCATCTGGAAAAATCTAGATTGGAATACGATCTATTTCTCACTGAGTCAGTTGATAAATCCCTCAAACGCTCCAAACACAATTTCTACATGAATACAAACAAACCAGGTACATATTTGGCTCGGGTATTAAATTCAACTAACAAATCTTTCAAACCAATACGTTTGAAATTATCAAAAAATGTTTACACTTGTAATCCAGTTAAAATAGTCCATAAATTTCACTCACATCTCGCAACTTTATACAAGACAAACAATTAATTTAATCCTACAGAGGCTGAATCCTTCTTCTCAAAAATAACCTTACCTGAGTTATCTCAGAATCAAAAAAGCAGTTTGGATGAGCCTATAACTATAGATGAAGTTGCTAACGCCATAAAAGACCTAAAACTTAACAAAAGACCAGGCCCAGACGGCTACTCGGCTTTATACTATAAAACATTCTCAGAAATACTCTCTCCCATTCTCACTGAAACTTTTAACAAACTTCTAGATGGACATTCTTTTCGGCAAGAAACACTAATGGCAATTGTTTGTATGATCCCAAAACCCCTTTCTGATGATACTTCCTGTGTGAATTATAGGCCTATCTCTCTGTTAAACCTCGATATTAAATTATTAGCAAAAATAATAGCAAAACGCCTCAATAGCATTATAGGAAAATTAATACATAGAGATCAAGTAGGCTTCATGCCAAATAGACAGGCAGGCGATAATATACGCAGGGCAGTGTTATTGGCACATATTGCTAAAAAACGGAAAATCCCTTTATGTTTTCTATCTCTTGATATTGAGAGGGCATTTGACACAGTATCCTGGCAATATATGCAATATTCATTACAAAAATGGGGTTTTGGACCCCACTTTTTAACATGGATCAAAGCATTATTTAATAAACCCAAAGCCTATATAAAATATGCTGGATACAAATCTGAAGCCTTTAATATCGAAAGAGGTACCCGACAGGGTTGCCCATTATCTCCCTTATTATTTGCCCTTATACTCGAACCCATGGCCCAATACATCAGAACAAACCAAACTATAACTGGCATTGAAGTAGGAGGTATTACACACAAATTATGTATATTTGCAGACGATATATTACTTTTTCTATCATCACCACAGGTCTCTGGTCCTAACTTAATACCAGCTCTTGATGGATTTGCAGCCCTATCCGGCCTTATGATTAATCCTAAGAAATGCCTAGTGCTTAATATTTCACTCACAAACATGGAATTGATCCCGGCTAGGGCTGCACTCCCATTCACATGGGCAGAAAAATCAATCCCATATCTTGGAATTCATTTAACAGCATCTCATTCTGACTTATTCTCAACCAATTATCCTCCTGTATTAAGACAGATCACAAATCTAACAAAACAATGGTCGCAACTTCCTTTATCCTGGATAGGGAAGATTAATGCAATCAAAATGACAATTCTACCCAAATTGCTTTATCTATTCAGAGTCCTCCTTATTCCAATTCCTTCCTATTTTTTGAGAATAGTACAAAAAAGAGCAACTTCGTTTATATGGGGCTCTTCTAAACCACGTATACCTATACACACACTACATCTTTCCAAAAATAAAGGAGGCCTGGGATACCCTAATTTTACTAACTGCTACAGAGCAGCACATTTGGCCAGTCTGTCCAAATACCATGCAAAACAGGAAATCCCATTATGGGTATTTATAGAGGCTTCAGAAAATGACCCTCTATTAATATCAAATTTATTATGGCTTGATCCTAAAGACCGCTTTAAAATTCATAATCCCATAACTAAACACTTCTTATCTCTCTGGGATAAACTAAAAACCAAATATCAGTTACAATCTCCACACAATCCTCTCCTTTCTTTTATCAGAAATCCGGCCTTTTATCCAGCATGGATCTACCCAAATTCTTTTAAAGCTTGGACAACATCAGGCATTCAGACACTAAATGACTTCATAGCATCTAAATCATTCCTTTCATTCCCATTGCTTAGAGAAAAATATGATCTACCAAACTCTGAGATATTTAGATATCTCCAAATCAAAAATTTCTATACACCATTCCTAAAGGGGGATACACCATTATCCCAATTATCCATTTTTGAATCAATCTGTACAAAAGATCCATTTGCTAAAGGTACAATTTCATCACTTTATAATCAATTATATGGAGTAGCAAATCTTAATAGACCCTCTTACGTTCAGAGGTGGGAGGAGGACCTGGGACGAACTTTAGAAGACACAGACTGGTCTAACATATGGCTCACATCTAAGTCATCTTCACCCAACATCTTAGCACTGGAGACAAATTATAAAGTCCTAACTCGCTGGTACCTTGTACCCGCTAGAGTGGAAAAATATTTACCTAATACCTCAACTCTTTGTTTTCGAGGATGCCCAGAAATAGGCACATATTTACACATATGGTGGACGTGCCCAGTAATCCAAACCTTCTGGAAGGAAGTCTTCGTGATTGCATCTAAAATATTTAAAAAAATAATACAACCAGATCCATATTTAACTTTACTTAATCTAAAACCAGAATGGTTAACACTCTCTCAATTCAAACTTATGATCCAACTAATAACGGCTGCAAAACAAACAGTGGCCAAGGCATGGAAATCTCCTACATTGGTACTAGCAGAAACAATTCACAGAATGAATAATACAATGTCCCATGCTAAGATGGTAGCCATCGATCAAAATCAAATTCCAAAATTTGAAAAACTTTGGCATCCTTGGATAAAACAACAGTTCCTGTCAAACTTCAATGACTCTGTCCTGTTGCCATGGTAACAGATTAAATGACTTACAGAGACACCCATTCTAAGGCTTCAAAGAGAACTAAAAAGAATAATAAACTGACGAGCGGGACAACCTTGTGGACCATACCTCTACCTTTCAACCCTTTTTCTTCTTTCTCTTTCCTTTTCTCCACCTTACGATTAAAGCTCATTATCAGAATTTATTTGACCTATATACACTCTACTTGTAAACAATATGTATAGTAGGTATAAATCATTTAAATACCTACAAAAGTAACTAAGGAAATGATATATATCTTTAATTTAGGTTTACGTGAACCCAATGTTTAATATTTGAAATTTCATGATATTTACCTATATAAACCCTACTGTAAAACAATGAGCTTACTTTATAGATCCTTGTAAACTTACTTTATGTATCTTTATAACATTGTATACTCAATAAACTTCTTTTGACAAGGAAAAATTGGGCCTTTAGTGGTGGTGTTGGTGCTGGTGCCACAACACTGTAAGTCCTCACAGTTAATCTTGGTGGATGCAGAAACGTGCTCTGCTGTGAAATATTCAATCAAGAATTGTAATTACATGCCCCTGTTAAACAGGGCCAGAAAAATTGGGCCTTTAGTGGTGGTGGTGGTGCTGGTGGCACAACACTGTAAGTCATCACAGTTAATCTTGGTGGGCGCAGAAACGGGCCCTGCTGTGAAATATTCGATCAAGAATTGTAATTACATGCTCCTGTTGAACAGGGGCTGAAAAATTGGGCCTTTGGTGGTGGTGGTGGTGTTGGTGCCACAACACTGTAATGCCCCATACACACGGTCGGATTTTCCGATGGAAAATGTCCGATCGAAGCGTGTTGTCGGAAATTCCGACCGTGTGTGGGCTCCATCGGACATTTTCCATCAAATTTTCCGACACACAAAGTTTGAGAGCAGGCTATAAAATTTTCCTACAACAAAATCCGATCGCGTCAATTCCGACCATGTCTGGCCAGTTCCGATCCACAAAGTGCCACGCATGCCCAGAAGAAATTCCGAGACGGAACAGCTCGGTCGGGTAAAATTAGCGTTCGGAATGGATACAGCACTTTCGTCACGCTGCAATGTCAAAAATTGTTTAATACAGCGCACTCTCTTCTTCTTTATAATGTGAGAAGAATGAAGTAGTTTTGCTGCTCATATTCACACAGACTTCTCACAAACTCATTTCTTTATTATTTATTGGCATTCCCTCAATATATTTAGATTTGTCACATCTGGCCAAATTAGTTTTTGATTGTTTGTAATTTTTTTTTGTTTTCTTCCAGGCTGGTTTTGTATTTTTTGGGGGTTTGTTTTGTTTTTCAAGGCTGTGTTTTTATTGTTGTTTTTGTTGTGTTTTACTCTATAATATTTTTGTGTGTGTTTTGTGTGTCAAGTTACCACAACACCATTGATATCTTGTATTATTTATAATCTGTAGGAGATTGCTTGGTGTTGGTGTCCCTTGTTAATTTCACATTGTATTTTGAAATGTACCTGCCTCCTCACAAACTGTCCTTTTTGAATGCAAACACGCATAGGAGAGTATAATTGAACAAAAATTTCATTTATTAAGGGCTCACAACTAAACAAAGAGGGAGGTAACACTGGAGAAACAGCAGGAATGGGTGAAGCCTTGGACCCCCAGGGCACACATCAACTATTTTCCCACAAAATTGGTGGCCTGAGGAGTCCATATATAAGGGAGTGCAGTCTGGTCCAGAAGTCCCAGAGATCCGGAAAGCAGTAGAGGACATCTGTGTCCCCAGGCTGTGGTCATACAAGAGACTGCATCTTTTGTCAGACCAGACTGAACCCAGGGCCATCACTCTCTGGTCTTTCTTCCACGCTTCCTTCCACGATGTGGCTCTGGTGGTGGAGTTGGGGCAGGAGGAGGAGGAGGAGGGGCCAACTCACTCAGGTGGTTATTGGTTGTTAGTTCACCACTCACCCCCTTACTTAGGACTTTATAAAGAAGGTCCTCACATAGTTTGCGTTGACCCTCCTGCATGCCCTGCAGTTTGGTGGCAATCATGCAGGCAAAGGCCTCTTCAGGAGTGGGTAAGGCTCTGAGGGACGCAGAAGCCTCCTGAATGAGCCTGAGCACTGAATCCTGCATGTGAGTCGCCTTCCTCGCTCTTTTGTACGGAAGGCGGAGGGGAGGAACTTGCGATTCTGTCAAGCTTCGACTTGTCCCAGGCTTCTCCTGGCTGACACTTGGCCCCGCCTCCTCCTGGCTGCAACTTAGCCCCACCTCCTCCTGGCTGCCACATTCCACAGCCTCCTCCTGGCTGAGGTCTTCCTGTGTATGAAAAAGGGACATAGTTTTAGTTTTTTCTTCATCAATCACACACACAATTTTCACCTCCTGACTGTTGCAAATTGAATGTTAACAAATATAACAGACTATCCTTCTGAGCCCAGCATTTTTCATTCTTGTCCCAATTTTTTGTGCCCACTACTGTCTATTGATATGTAAAACACTTTTTTCAATCAGCAATTAGTGATCAATAATAACATCTAGTAACCATCATTTATTTATTGACCCGAAATCTGTAGAAGAATGCTATACCTGACTCAAGCTGGGCTCCTCCACCTGTTCCTGGCTGGAAGGCCCAGGTTGGACATCGGAAGCCTCAGCTGGGGTGGAAGGAAGAGTGGAAGGAAGAGTGGAGAGGGATTCCCTGACTTCAGTGTGGTCTGAGAGAAATCGCAGTCTCTCATAGCACCACAGTCTGGGGACATAAACGTCTCCTGATCTCTGGGAATCTGTGACCTTCTTGCGCTCCCTAAGATAAGTGCTCCTCAGGCCACCAATTTTGGTTTTTAAATAGGGGATGGTTGCCGTGGGGACCACCGGCGTCACCAACTCCAGCAGTTTCTCCAGCGCTGCCTGCCTCTTTTGTTTATTGTTGTAATGGGGGTGTCTCACCTGCCACAGACAGGGCAGCTCCCTGTATGTGTCTATGAACAGGGGGAGGAAATTGTGGTCGTTGAAGCCATCCATTTTCTCTGCAAGACACAACACAAGACAAACCCTAATGTCAGGCCAAACTCTCCTAATCTTGTTACAATATAGGCTTCAATTTAGAAGCAGTATAGGCCCAAGTTTAGACCTTACCTTCGGCGCCTCCGATGCTCCTTCCTCCGCTCACAGATCGTACATACTATGCACACGTGTTATGCTTTATACACACTGCGCATGCGTGTAACTCCGCCCACCCCTGACGTTCTTTCTAGTCTATTCCCCGCCCCTTTTCATTCGGCGCAGTGGGGGAAGAGCACATGGCGGAGACACAGCAGGTGCGTGCTATTTATAGCAACGAGGAGGAGGAGGAGGAAAGCCCAGATCCGGAAACGTCCCGAGCCAGAAGGAGAAGATTTAAGGCCTCAAATATGTCCTTTGGGGAGATGTTGGAGATGGTCAACATCCTGAAGAAGGCCGACTATGATGGAAAGTATGGAGCTTACCCCAACCCCAATGTCCGAAAGGCCAAGATCATGGCGAAAGTGGTCAAAAGTCTGCACCGGAATTTCGGGGTACGTCGATCGAAAGATCAGCTCAGGAAGCGGTGGTCGGACCTGAAATTAAGAGAGCATGAGCAGTACAGAAAGATTTGGAGAGTGCTGCAAAAAAGTAAGTAGTTGTGCTGTGTTCCTATTCTTTTTGTCTTTATTACGTTTGTGCTGCTCCATGTGCTTTTCTTAAGTGTACTTTCATGTTCATGGGCACATTATTCGTTAGTATCAAACATTTTTCTTTTGGCCTATAAAACACCATTGTTTTGGCCATATGCATTTGCCCACATTTTTTAGGGCCTACTTGTATGAAAATAATTTGGTTGTGTAGATGGGTTTGTTACTAGAATGAAATGCAAACTAGATTCTGTGTAAGGAGAGGACACTCAGCAGCAGTTTTCACATCTGGACGCTGGAGCACTAGTGTGGGACACAAGAACACCCTTTTTATTAGGGAGCCCACACAGGTGCTCCAGTGTATACTATAGGGGTGTCTCCATCTGTGAAGCTTGTACTAAACAGGTAAAGTATTGAAGCTTGACAAAGGACACTAAAAATTCTACATCTTGGAACTCTGCCAAAACAGACAATTGTACCCCACTTCCAAGCAATGTTTCATCTTTATAGTTCTCCCATCAAATATCTGTGTGCTAAGTATAGCATTTTTGTTTTACATAGGGGAGAAAAGACTCGGAGGACACCCCTCATCCGAGGAGACCACAGACCCCCCAACTCGGGAAGAAGGGGAAATACCCCCAACACAAGAAGAGCAGGAGGAAGAAGACGTGGTGGAACTAGTCACCACAACAGGTGAGTGTCTGCGACCGCAGGCTCAGGTAAGAGATGGATGCCGGCATATTTATAATACCTGTTTTTTTTGTTTTATATCTTTTTAGGTGAACGTAATGTTGTGGATCCAGGGCATTTCACCTCGGAAAGTGCACATATCCTGATCGGGGAGATCATGGAGTGTAATTTAGCATTGGAAAACCTCAAGAAAAACATCAATGATGTTATTCAAAAAAATAATACCATCATTGATGTTTTGGGGAGAGTTTAAAACCCCTCCAAATCCCTTTGTTTTTTTGTGTGCTACAATGTTAAAAATGTTTTAGTGATTTTTAGAAAAGCCAAATTTTGAGGATGCACACAGTGTGTCAACATGTGCTATCTGCCATCACGGGAGATCAATGGACGCGTTTTTGGGGTACAACCCCTTCCTCAATAATAAAGTAGCTGAGAGGAAGGGGTTGCTCCCCCAAAACACGTCCCTCAATCCCCCGTGATGGCAGCTAGCACATGTTGACATTCGTAAATTGGTGTGCATCTTCAAAATTTGGCTTTTCCTGGGGTGACTTCACCCCATCTGAACGCAATACCAAACACAGTTCCTAAATACTCATGTCTGATATTGCCTTCGAGTTCTACCTAATGTGAACTTTGTAAGTTCAAGATTTGTGTCTTTCTTGTTGTTTTGAAACATGCCTGTTTTATCTTAAATGGACATTTCTATTTTTGAAAATGCCACCACAAAAATTGTTATACAACAAACATGTTGGTTTGTTTTAAAAACCTTTTCTAAATGCACATGTGATTGTGCAGGTATTAAAAAGATTGTTAATCAAGAATGTGTGGATTATTGTCTCAACGCTACAACACTTTTGTGGTGATGTAATTGTTGCTTTCTGTGGGTGTTATTTCCTAAGGGCAAATCCACTTTGCACTACAAGTGCAGTTTCAGTGCATTTTCAAGTGCACTTGTAGTGCAAAGTGTATTTGCCTTTAGTAAATAACACCCAACAGTGCTTTGTATAAGGTTACACAATCACGCCATTTTCAGGACCCACATTTCGGTCAGGGTCAGCTAAAACAAAAGCAAGCAGTAAATGTCACCAAAGATTTGCTTAATTTTTTTTTTAATCTGATCAAGGTTTCACAAATTGTCTGGCATATTGATGGCCCCCCTACCCGCAAAGAACTCAAGGTATCTTAGCCGGACATCACAGGCACTTAGGGAGGGCAAGCCAGGACGGCCACTTTCAAGCGCCATCAGGGTTGGTTCATTTATAATTCCGGCCTCAGGCCCAACTGAGCCAGCATAGTTGGCAGAATGTTTCCATAAAAAGTTATGTAGAACACAGCACGCCAGGATTATATGATTCAGTTTATACTCCGCCATATGGATGGGTCTAAGAAATAGGCGGAACCGGCTGGCCATAATACCAAATGTGTTCTCCACCACTTTTCTGGCTCTGGCCAGCCGGTAATTAAAAACACTCTGGTCCGGGGTGAGGGTCCTCATCGGGAATGGCCACCAGCGCAAAGGCTTCATCCGCAACAAAGACGAATGGGAGTCCTTCCACATTGTCTTCTGGAGGTGGCACGTCCAAACTGCCATTCTGGAGACGCCTGTAAAACTCCGTCTGGGTGATGACTCCACCATCGGACATCTGGCCATTCTTCCCCACATCATCACTCATAATTAGCCGACACCACCACCATCACAATACTATTGAACCCTTTATAATTATAATAGTATGACCCCGAGTTGGGTGGTGGGATGATGTGGATGTGTCTCCCATCATTTGCCCCTCCGCAGTTAGGAAAGTTCCACCACTGGGTAAAGCGGGAGGCCACAGTCTGCCATTCCTGTGGCGTGGAAGGAAACTGTGGAGTAAAACAAAAAAAAATTAGTCTTTTTGCACATTAAAACATGGAAAGCAGATTAGACACAAACCTTCTTGGCCAACATCAAGATAACATTTATTAATGGGAATTTTTAAACACCAAAGTATAAGGTACACCTATCAGATTCCCCCTCCCCCACCCCCTCTCATGGGTCATTTCTAACATTGTAGGGGGGGGAGCTCTTGGAAAGGTAACCCTCTCCACTTCATTGAGAGATGAATGCCTAAATAATGGGTATTACTTTGAACAGCCCCTCCTTAGTCACACTATTGGCAGCCCACTGGACAGGTAAGAAGTGTCATAATACAAAGATGTAGATACACACTGTACACATTTCAGCACATTTGGACATTCTGCTATAACCTATCAAGATAATAATAGGATACAAAAACTTTAAACAGTACCATTTTAAAGTACACAGGCAGGCCCTTGCACTACATGCTTTGGGGAATTCATCCATACATCTTAGCACAAAAGAGATGGGTATAGTGTGTATGGGTTTGGCAAAGTCACCAGATAGATGATTGAGGATAGAGAATTGGTATCAGCTGACTTAGCAGTTGGGGGGAGGGAGGGTTAAAAATGATTTGGGGACACCCCAACAAAAAAGCCTCTGGCACTCTGCCTGAATTTAAAGCACCAATCACATTTTCAAACATTTTAGGGGGTGTTTGGGGTAAAGCAATACTATGGAGCTGATAAAATACATTGTTAAGTGACTACGTGAGCTGAATATAGGGCCTGTAGACCATGCTGGGGAGGTAAGTGAAGGCAAATGTCAGAGAGCGTACCTCGGCGGGCAGGGTGCTCGCGGCGGTGTGCGTCGGGGCGCGTCGGGGCGCGTCGGCGCGCGTTGGTGCGCGCGTTCCTGTGGACTCCGTTGTGCGCGTTCCTCGTGGTGCTGGCGTGTGTGTCCGGGGTCGGCCTGTTGTGCACGCCGGTGTGCGGGGGCGCGCGCGCGGGCGTTGGCGGGTGCGCACGCCTGTGTGTGCTGGTGCGCGCGCGTGCACGTCGTTTGGCGCCAAACGGCCCATTTAAGCCGGCGTCCCTCTGTGATCAGTGCTGCCTGATCAACAGCTTGCCGTCCTAGTGCCTGACCCTTGTATCTGAACTGTTCCTGATTACCTGACGACCCGGCCTTGTCTCCTGGACCTCCCCTTGAACTCTGCCTGTACCTGACCTCTGCCTGTTTGACCATCCGTTTGCCTGCTCCACTGTACCTCTGCTGCCTGTCTGTTACCGAACCCGGCCTGCCTCCTGACCATCCGTTTGCCTGCTCCACTGTACCTCTGCTGCCTGTCTGTTGCCGAACCCAGCCTGTCTCCTGACAATCCTGCTCAGTCTTGTTGCCTGTGTTCCAGCCAGTTCCAGCCATCTCACCTGTTCATCCTGCAGTATCTGGACTGTTGCATACAGGCTCTCATACCACTCCATACTCCTGAGCCTCCTGTTTGCTTTACCAGGGGCCGCGAGTCGGACGCGTAAGGGAGCCTACCTTCTGCCCAAGCGGACTCACCGGTCTGGTAAGTAGGAGCCTGACAGTATCAGGCAGCCATGACCGAGTCCGGGCAGGGGGCTTCCCCTATGGATGAGCTCTGCAGACATCTGGCGGGATTGACCCAAGCGGTGAAAAGCCTACAAGAGGGATATTCAAGTCTGGAAGAGCGTGTACAGGCCCTATCTGTACCTTCCGGTCCACAAGGGACCGCAGCCGCAACCTCAGCACCCTCCGTAGTCATGCTACCTCCAGAGCCCAAAGTACCAGTACCAGAAAGATTTTTTGGAGACCGAAGTAGGTATCGTGCTTTCCGGAATGCATGTAATCTCTATTTCGCCCTTCAGCCATGCACCTTCTCTCTAGAGGTTACTAAGGTGGGCTTCGTTATCTCCCTGTTATCTGGTGAACCTCAAACTTGGGCCCACCGACTTTTGGAGCAGAAATCTGACGTCTTGGAAAGTCTGGATGCCTTCTTTGGGACAATGTCTCAACTTTACGAAGACCCCCAGCTAACTGCCACTGCAGAAGCCACCCTACACTCCCTCCGTCAAGGCCGTCGAGCTGCAGAGGATTACGCTGTCGAATTCAGGCGCTGGAGCTCAGATACGGTGTGGAACGACGCAGCCCTGCGCCATCAGTTTAGGATGGGCTTGTCAGATCCTCTCAAGGATGAGCTAGCACGGGTTGGGGTGCCTCAGACTCTGGAAGAATTAATCAACCTGTCCATTCAAATTGATCGTAGGTTGAGAGAATGACGCACCGAAAGATCCACCAGTACCTATCGTCCCACCTGGATGCTCCCACAAGTTCCCAATCCTCCCAGTAGGCCTCCTGCTCCACCACCAGTTCCGGCTAGTGATGCACCTGAACCCATGCAGCTTGGTCTGCTTCGTCCCTCTTTGACTCCTGAAGAGAAGTTATGCAGACGGGCTCATAACCTTTGTCTCTACTGTGGAGAACCTGGGCACTACGCCAGCCTTTGCCCTAACAAGACGCGTAAGTGTCGTTCCGCTGTTCGTACCTGTGCCACTATTTTGCCAACACCTGGTACACATCTAACTATCTCTGTCACTTTACAGCTTCCCGGAAAGGCTATCCAAGTTCCAGTCATCATTGACTCCGGTGCCTGCAGTTGTTTTATCGATCTGACCTTCGCTACTCAACATGACATACCTCTCCAACCCAAGACTCAAAGCCTGGCTGTTCATCTTGCAGATGGTTCTGCCCTCCGTTCCGGCCCGGTCACTCAAGAAACCGTCCCCTTAGAAGCTATTATGGGCCCTCAGCACCGGGAATATCTCTGTTTGGATGCTATCTCCTCACCTCTCTTCCCAGTCATTCTTGGAATGCCATGGCTGCAGGTTCACAACCCCCAAATCAACTGGGCTGCTGGAAGAATTGAGTTTCTCTCAGAGTACTGTCAACAACATTGTCTGCAAAGAGCCGACCTTGAGGTTTCCCAACTTCTCTGTTTACATCCTGATGCAAACCTGCTCCAAGCTATTCCAGAGCCCTACCGAGATTTCTCGGATGTATTCAGCAAGAAAGGTGCAGAGATACTACCTCCACACAGGCCCTACGACTGTCCTATAGAGTTGCTACCTGGAACCGAGGTACCCTTCGGCCGGATCTTTCCGTTGACTGAGCAGGAGCTGGGCACCCTGAAGCAGTACTTAGACGAAAATTTGAAGAAGAAGTTTATCCGCCCGTCCACTTCCCCGGCCAGTGCTGGCTTATTCTTTGTAGAGAAGAAGGATCATTCTCTTCGGCCATGCATCGATTATCGAGAATTAAACAAGATAACGATTAAAAATCGCTACCCGCTACCCCTGGTGCCTGAGTTATTCCAAAGGTTGGGAACTGCCAGAATTTTCACGAAATTAATTCTTCGCGGAGCCTATAACCTAATCCGCATCCGAGAGGGAGACGAGTGGAAGACCGCTTTTCGCACTCGTTTTGGGCATTTCGAGTATCTCGTTATGCCCTTCGGTCTTTGTAATGCCCCAGCCACTTTCCAACACTTTGTGAATGACATTTTTAGGGAATTTTTGGACCTCTACGTCATCGTTTCCCTGGATGACATTCTTATCTTTTCCTCTTCCTTGGCTGATCATCGCAGGCACGTCCGGAATGTCCTTGCTCGGCTCAGGCAACATGGTTTATACGCTAAACTTGACAAATGTGAGTTCGAACTCCAATGTATCCAATTTCTGGGACTCATTTTTTCTGTTGAAGGTATTAAGATGGACCCACAGAAGGTGTCTGCCATCCTGGATTGGCCTGCACCTACAGACAGTAAAGGGGTCCAACGCTTTGTAGGATTTTCCAATTTTTATAGGAAATTCATTAAAGACTTTTCTAAAATCATTGCCCCCATTACGGAACTTACAAAACAGGGAACCCGATTCTGTTGGATGTCCAGGGCACAATCGGCCTTCGAAAAATTAAAGGGTCTGTTCACATCTGCCTCTATCCTCAAGCACCCTAACCCTGCCCTACCATTTGTGCTGGAGGTTGATGCTTCGGAGATCGCTGTAGGGGCAGTACTCTCTCAGCGCCAGGGTCCCAAGGCTCTTCTGTTCCCAATAGCGTTCTTTTCTCGCAAACTCTCTATGTCTGAAAGGAATTATGATGTGGGAGATCGGGAGCTCTTGGCCATCAAGATGGCTCTGGAGGAGTGGCGCTATCTTCTGGAGGGTGCTGTACATCCTATTCTCATTTATACTGATCACAAAAACTTGGAATACTTAAGATCTGCCAAGAGACTTAAACCACGACAGGCTAGATGGGCGCTCTTCTTCTCCCGCTTATTTCACATCACTTACAGACCTGGCTCTAAAAATGTGAAACCAGATGCATTGTCACGAATGTTTCATGATTCCAAAGAAACCGCTCCTCCAGACACTATCCTGCCGGCGGGAAATTTTTTACTTCTTCAGGGAAATTTAATTTCCAGAATTAGGCAAGCCTCCTCAGAAATTCCCCAACCTACTGGGACCAGCTTAAGCGACGGGTTGCTTTGGCACGAAGGCAAGATCATGGTTCCTGAGAAACTTAGAGTGCCGGTACTGGAATTGTGCCACGACCACAAGCTGGCAGGTCATTTCGGGGCCCGGAAGACAACTGAACTGGTGCAACGCACCTTTTGGTGGCCACAATTGATTGAGGATTGTAGGAATTATGTCAGTTCTTGCCACACTTGTGCCCGGAGCAAGAGTAATCGCACAAGGGCCTGGGGTTTGTTGAAACCCTTACCAATTCCTGACAGGCCCTGGAGAATGATTTCGATGGATTTTATCGTAGAACTACCCCCATCTGAAGGTTTCTCGACTATCTTTGTTGTGATTGATAGACTGTCCAAAATGGCACACTTTCTCCCCATGAAGGGTACACCCACGGCCGTAGAAACGGCAAAGATCTTTGTCAAAGAAATAGTGAGACTACATGGGGTACCAGCTAATATTGTATCAGATCGTGGTGTCCAGTTCACCTCCCGGTTCTGGAAGGCATTGTGTGGTGCTCTTGAAATTGAGCTGGCATTCTCTTCGGCCTATCACCCCCAGACAAACGGCCAGACGGAGAGAACTAACCAGACGCTGGAGCAATACCTCCGTTGCTTTTCGGCATTTTCGCAAGATGACTGGGTGTCCCTGTTACCAGTCGCTGAATTTTCATACAATAACTCTCTGCATTCAGCCATCAACCAAACGCCATTCTTTGCCAATTATGGATTTAATCCTTCCTTCCTTCCCAGCTCTATCCCGGAATGTGCCCTTCCAGCAGTGACTGAAACAATGGAGTTCTTCTCTACTAATTGTAAGATTCTGCAGGAGACCATGGCCCAGTCCCAGGCATCTTTTAAGAGGGTGTTTGACAAGAAAAGACGTGGGAAACTTATCCTAGAGCCTGGTAACCAAGTGTGGCTATCCACAAGTAATTTAAAGATGGCTTGTCCTTCCAGAAAATTGGGACCTAAGTTTATGGGTCCCTTCCAGGTAAAAAGAAGAGTAAATGATGTTGCGTATGAACTCAACCTGCCGGATTTTTTTAGAATACACCCGGTTTTTCATGTATCACTTCTGAAACCAGTTGTTCCTGACTCCTTCTCTGACCGTAATGCCAAGCCACCTGAGCCTATTTTGATCAATAATGAGGAGGAATTTGAAATCGAGGCAATCCTGGATTGTAGAAAAAGACAGAATCAGATCCAGTATCTCATTAAGTGGAGGGGGTATGGACCCGAGGACAACTCTTGGGAGCCTGAAAGTAATCTCCATGCTGAGGAATTGCTACAAGCCTTCAAAGACTCTCACGCAACCAGGTTGGCCCAGCTGGGCATCCGGAGGCTGCCCTTGAGAGGGGGGCACTGTCAGAGAGCGTACCTCGGCGGGCAGGGTGCTCGCGGCGGTGTGCGTCGGGGCGCGTCGGCGCGCATTGGCACGCGCGTTCCTGTGTACTCCGTTGTGCGCGTTCCTCGTGGTGCTGGCGTGTGTGTCCGGGGTCGGCCTGTTGTGCACGCCGGTGTGCGGGGGCGCGCGGGCGTTGGCGGGTGCGCGCGCCTGTGTGTGCTGGTGCGCGCGCCTGTGTGTGCTGGTGCGCGCGCGTGCACGTCGTTTGGCGCCAAACGGCCCATTTAAGCCGGCGTCCCTCTGTGATCAGTGCTGCCTGATCAACAGCTTGCCGTCCTAGTGCCTGACCCTTGTATCTGAACTGTTCCTGATTACCTGACGACCCGGCCTTGTCTCCTGGACCTCCCCTTGAACTCTGCCTGTACCTGACCTCTGCCTGTTTGACCATCCGTATGCCTGCTCCACTGTACCTCTGCTGCCTGTCTGTTACCGAACCCGCCCTGCCTCCTGACCATCCGTTTGCCTGCTCCACTGTACCTCTGCTGCCTGTTAGTTGCCGAACCCAGCCTGTCTCCTGACAATCCTGCTCAGTCTTGTTGCCTGTGTTCCAGCCAGTTCCAGCCATCTCACCTGTTCATCCTGCAGTATCTGGACTGTTGCATACAGGCTCTCATACCACTCCGTACTCCTGAGCCTCCTGTTTGCTTTACCAGGGGCCGCGAGTCGGACGCGTAAGGGAGCCTACCTTCTGCCCAAGCGGACTCACTGGTCTGGTAAGTAGGAGCCTGACAGCAAATATGTATGAAAGACAAAAAAAAATTAGATAAAAATCCAGCATGAATGAGGACAAAGGGGACATTCACAGCATATTATTACAATCATGGTAATTAGGGAATGAGGAAAGAAATACAATATATTATCAAACATTATATACAATAAAATGTGATATTAAAGGATAAAAATCTTAATATACTCCTTCTGCAGGACCTGTATGATGGCAGAACAAAGAAGTAACAGAACGCACTGAAGAACAGCAAGGCCTGTGAAGAGCGACCTGAAAAAACAGCAACGAACGAACAAGAACACAATGACTAATGAAAGTCACGCGTAGCTTGCTTGCACGCACTGAAGAGCAGATACAAACCCACAAGCACAAACTGAACCGCAGAGAATGATCTGAAAGCCACGAGTCTGAAAAAGCGTGAATCGTCTCTGACCAAACTTTTACTAACACGATATTAGCAAAAGGAGCCCAAAGGGTGCCGCACTGGGTTCTGAAATGGCCTTTTCTAGTCTCGTCGTACGTGGTGTACGTCACCGTGTTCTTGGCGATCAGAAATTCCAAAAACTTTGTGCGACTGTGTGTACGCAAAACAAGTTTGAGCCAACATCTGTCGAAAAAAATCCTAGGATTTTGTTGTCGGAATGTCCGATCAATGTCCGACCGTGTGTACGGGGCATAAGTCCTCACAGTTAATCTTGGTGGGAACAAAAACGGGCCCTGCTGTGAAATATTAGATCAAGAATTCTAATTAAATGTCCCTGTTGAACAGGGGCTGAAAAATTGGGCCTTAGACACTGGTGCTGGTGCCACAACACTGCAACCCCTCACAGATACTCTAGTTGGAGCGCAGGAACTAGCCCTGCTGCAAAGAATTGCATCAAAAATTTTAATTACATGCCCTTGTTAAACAGGGGCTTAAAAATTGGGCCTTAGGCACTGGTGGCGGCGCCCAGAACCAAAAATGTTCTTACAAGCTATCAGCATGATCATTGAGGAAGAGGATAATTACTCAGCATAACAGGATAGTCACTCAGCATCAGCATAGGCAGTCTTTGAAGGGATCTGACATTACAAAAAAAGTTATTCGGTTACATCAGCATCAGGTGCTTGGTAGCTGGTGGTGATCCAAGACTGATTCATTTTTATGAAGGTCTGTCGATCGACCGAGTCGGTGGACAGACGCACCCTGTGATCGGTTACAAAGCCTCCAGCAGCACTGAATGTGCGTTCCGAAAGAACGCTGGATGCAGGCCAGGCCAGTAGCTCAATTGCATACTGTGCAAGCTCTGGCCAGTGATCCATCCTCAAGACCCAATAACCCAGAGGATTTTCAGTGGGAAAGGTGTCCAAGTCAGATCTTGCCCCTAGGTATTCCTGCACCATGTAAAACAGACGCTGGCGATGGTTGCTGGAACCGATTATACCTTGGGGCTGCGGACTAAAAAATTGTCTGAACGCATCGGTCAGAAGGCCACCTTCTCCACCGCTCCTTCTTTGACTGACCGAAGCCTCAGCAACACGTTGTCCAGAAACAGGAGTTTGTAACCTCCCAGTCTCTGGGAACGGGTTGCACAGACCTTTCTGCAAGGCCTCCCGAAGATGTTTCATCCTCTGCTCCCTCTGCTACGGCAAGATAAGGTCCGCAACCTTACCCTTGTAACGTGGATCAAGGAGGGTTGCCAGCCAGTATTGGTCCTTCTCCTTGATACCACGAATACGAGGATCCTTATGCAGGCTTTGCAGGATCAGGGAGGCCATGCAGCGTAGGTTTGCTGAGGCATTCGGTCCCAAGTCCTCTGGTTCACTAAGGACGACATGGTCCGCAGCCACCTCCTCCCAGCCACGTACAAGTCCATGTGTTTCTTGGGACTGATCCTTTAAAGACTGCTGCTGATGCTGAGTGCCAGGCTCCACCTCCATACTGACACAATCCTCCTCCTCTTCCTCCTCCTCCTTGTCCTCTTCCTGTGTGATCGGCGGACATGCAGGAACACTGTCTGGATAAAGGGGGCCTTGAGAGCTAAGGAAGTCCTCCTCTTCCTGCCTCTGTTCTGCCTCAAGTGCCCTGTCCATTATTCCACGCAGCGTGTGCTCCAACAGGTGGACAAGGGGGACAGTGTCACTGATGCATGCACTGTCGCTGCTCACCATCCTCGTGGCCTCCTCAAATGGTGACAGGACAGTGCATGCATCCCTGATCATGGCCCACTGGCGTGGGAAAAAAAAACAAGCTCCCCTGACCCTGTGCTGGTGCCATAGTCACACAGGTACTCATTGATGGCCCTCTGCTGCATGTGCAGCCACTGCAGCATGGCCAACGTTGAGTTCCATCTGGTGGGCATGTCACAGATTAGGCGGTTCTTGGGAAGGTTAAACTCCTTTTGGAGGTCTGCCAGCTGAGCACTGGCATTATATGACCAGCGGAAATGCACACAGACTTTCCTGGTGTGCCTCAAGACATCCATTATGCCTGGGTACCTGCCCAAGAACCGCTGCACCACCAAGTTAAGGACGTGAGCCAAACAGGGCACATGGGTCAGTTGTCCCTGTCGGAGGGCGGAGAGGAGGTTGATGCCATTGTCGCAAACCACCATTCATGCCTTAAGTTGGTGTGGCGTCAACCACCTCTGAACCTGCCAATGCAGAGATGACAGAACCTCTGCCTCAGTGTGGTTCCTGTCCTCCAAGCACACCAGCTCAAGCACCACATGGCATATTTTGGCCTGCGTACTTGCATAGCCCCTTGAATGCCTACGGAGCACCACTGGTTCCAAGGACAAAGCACAGGAAGAGGCCATGGAGGAAGAAGAAGAGGAGGGGGTGGAGGAGAGAGGTGTGTCACAATCATTAGTAGTGGCATTTTGGAGGTGTGGTGGTGGAACAACCTCCAACACTACTGCACCTTGTCCTGCATCCTTCCCAGCTGCCAACAGAGTGACCCAATGCACCGTGAAACTTAGGTAACGTCCCTGTCCATGCCTGCTGGACCATGAGTCAGCGGTAATATGCACCTTACCGCTGACCGCCCTGTCCAGCGAGGCCAGATGAGGATGCACCGTCTCCACAACCAGCACTGTTGCCTCTAGACACAGAGCCTGCTTGCCCTCTTTTATTGGCTTGTGACTGTCTGCCTCTCCTTGTTGTTCTTCCAGACATACTAATGGCCTGTAGCTGCACTAAGCTGGGATATATTATATATATATATACTGATACTGCAGCTAGCAAAATCAATTGCCTGCCTGTAGTATGAGAACACCACCAACCTTCTACAGGTAGCTTTAGCTGAACACTGTGCAGAGGTCGCACTACACTAACGTGTAAATAATTTAGATGCCTGCGGTAGTGATGGGATCAGGAAAACACCACCAACCTTCTACAGGTAGCTTTAGCTGAACACTGTGCAGAGCTCGCAAAAAAACTAACTTGTAGCTTATTTAGCTGCCTGCGGTAGTGATAGGATCAGGAAAACACCACCAACCTTCTACAGGTAGCTTTAGCTGAACACTGTGCAGAGCTTGCAAAAAACTAACTTGTAGCTTATTTAGCTGCCTGCGGTAGTGATAGGATCAGGAAAACACCACCAACCTTCTACAGGTAGCTTTAGCTGAACACTGTGCAGAGCTTGCAAAAAAACTAACTTGTAGCTTATTTAGCTGCCTGCAGTAGTGATAGGATCAGGAAAACACCACTAACCTTCTACAGGTAGCTTTAGCTGAACACTGTGCAGAGCTCGCAAAAAAGAAAATGTAGCTTTAACTGAACACTGTGAGGAGGACGCACTACACTAACTGTAAATAGTCTAGCTGCTCGACTGTGGTACTAATAGGATCTAAAGACAACCAGCAATTTTCTTCAGGTAGCTGTAAATACTGTAACAACACAAGCCTTCCTGTCAGTAGCAAGATAACAGGAAAGGATCTAGCTAAATTGAATACAGTGTATATATATATATATATATATATATATATATATATATATATATATATATACACACACACAACACCTGGGATGCATATAGATACACAATACACTGTAAGTGCAGCTAACTCACTGACTGTCCTGCTTAATCTATCTAACTTAAATCAAATGACACTGTCTCTCTGTCTATCTCTCTCTCAACGCCAGAACACACATTACACAGGGCCGCCGTGCAGGCGGCCTTATATAGTGTGGGGCGTGTACTAAATCCCCTGAGCCATAATTGGCCAAAGCCTCCTTGGCTTTGGCCAATTACAACTCTCTGTTCAGACGGCGCTGTGATTGGCCAAGCATGCGGGTCATAGTGCATGCTTGGACAATCATCAGCCAGCAATGCACTGCGATGCCTCAGTGAATTATGGGCCGTGGCGCGCCACACGAATTTGGCACGAACCGCCCATATCGTTCGCAATTCGGCGAACGGGCGAACAGATGATGTTTGAGTCTCATCCCTACTCTGGATATAACCTCTTCAAGCGTGGGTGCTATATCTTTTTTCCAATGACACATTATAGTTAGTCTAGCCACTATCAATATATGTAGAACCACTATTCTCATATTAGATGGAAAATTGTCTATGAAGAGTCCCAATACAGATAGCTCTGGAGAGGGTTGGGTTATAATTTCAGAGATAGTTGAAATTAGTTTGAATATCGATTTCCAAAAGCTAGTGACCGATTTACGGTGCCATAATATATGCATTAAATTACCTTATTGCCCGCATTTACGGCAGCAGTCTGATGATTAATTTTTGTACATTTTGGATAATCGAACCGGGGTCAGATACCAACTATAAAAGATTTTAGATATACATTTTCCCAATGTGAGACGCAGTGCAAGCCCCCAAGACTACATTTAATAGCCCAAATCCACTTTTGTTCCATATATGATTGTCCTAAATCTCTCTCCCATTTCTATATAGTGGAAGCCTGTTTTATTGGAAATTCCTGTTGAAGTATAAAGTAGAGGCATGATATGCCCTGTTTATGTGCTAGATCTTTTTTTATAAATTTCCCATATTTTTTTATCTGTGGATATGGTATCAGAAGCCAATGCCATGAGTAGATATTCAATCTGAGACATTTTAAACACATCTCTACATTTATGATCTTCAGGGATTTCTGCCCAGGTGCTATATCCTTGGTCCACCTATGTTTTCACTAATAAACCTGGAATAAGGAATTCAAAAGTCTGTAGTGGGATATCTCTTATTGGTATTTGAATGTGTTCTTTATTCATATCTAAGAGGTCCTTCCAAGCTGCTAAGGATGCAGATATAGAGGGGTGATCATGTAGGTGAATTGATTGTTTAGTGTCTGATGCTATTAAGAGTGCTCTGAGGTTCCTATTTTGTATCCTAGCTTGTTCAATCAAGACCCATTGTTTTGTTGAGGCTGGATCGAACCATTCTTTAAGTTGGTCTAATAGGGTTGCCCTATAGTAATCTCTATTTATGGGAACTCCCATGCCACCCCTAGATTTATGTCTAATCAGAGTTGAAAAGGCGACTCGTGCTTTAGTACCTTTCCAAAAAAATGGGAGGCATATTAAAGAAAGAAGCTGGGCTTGGTATAGGTACTGTTCTAAATATATATAGTATTTTTGGTAAGATTACCATTTTAAAGCTTGCAATGTGCCCCAACCAGGACATTTCACATTTACTCAATTGAGAAAGTTCAAATTGCAGTGTAATAACTTTTTATAATTTGCTTTATAGACGAGCTTTGATTTAGCAGTTAAATGAATGCCCAGGTATTGGATTGTATCCGACTCCCAATTATAAGGAAATAATGGTTGTAATCTAGAACAGGCTTTTCTATTAAGGTAAATGGTAACAGCTTGGCATTTGGAAACATTTATTTTGTAGTATATTGCTTCAAAGGCCTCAATTGTTGCGCATACCCCAGGCAGAGAAGATTCTAGGTGAGAAAGTGTCAATATAACATCATCGGCGAAAAGGACAATCTTATGAGATTTTCCCACTACTGAGATGCCCATTATTGATTTAGAGGCTCTGATGGATTCAGCCAATGGTTCCATCACCAGTGTAAAGATCAAGGAGGGGTAAGGGGCAGCCTTGTCTTGTGTCGTTTGTAATGTTGAAGGTGTCAGAGAGTACTGATGGCATAAAAATTTGTGCTGTTGGGTTCATAAAAAGCACCAGAATAGTAAAACAAATAAAACCATGAATTCCAAATTTGGTTAATGTCGCCTTTAGGTTCCCCCAATGGATCCTATCGAAAGCCTTTTCAGCGTCTAAGGCTAGAAAGGCTACTGGCATATTTTGGCTTTCAGCTAAGCGGAGCAGATTTAAAATTCTACAGGTACCATCAGGTGCTTACGCTATTCTATTTGAAATTAGTTTTGCATATACCTTAAGATCTGTATTTAGGAAGTGTATTGGTGTAAAAAATATTTCCACGCTGCCCTTAGTACTAGCAGCTAACACAACAATTAGATATAGCAAAACAGTGGGAAAACAAATAGTGTAGTGCTCTTAGTGATAAAAATAGTAATAAACTAAATGTGATGTAAGTCAACTTACAACAATGTGCCTAAAATGCACTCAACGGTATAACGAAATATAAATTGCAAACATAAGTGATAATCTGTGCATGGGAGTGATTGAATATCCGTGAGGATTCAAAGTTCAAGGAAAGTTCTGGTTAGTGTCCAAACAGTGACTGGGAAGTGTGGCAAAGGTGAAGGAAACCACCACCAATAAATAGAAGGCTTACCAGAATGTTTGAATCCAAAAGAGCATATGCTCTGTGGGTCAAACAAGCTGTGTTGTATAAACAACAGTGGTAGATGGACTCTTTGTTTTTCCAAGTTGCTAGACCGGGAACACCCGACTATCCACAAGATGGAAGATGTCCTTATCAGATGATTTCATGGGAGACAGTAGTCAAACATCCATGGAAATGGTGAGGGTGATTATAAGGGATGAGAACAAAAAGGGCCACATACCATAATTCTGTTTAAAATAGAAAATATATTTAATGACGCTAGAACACTTACATTTATGTAGATAAAACAAGCGCTTTTAAAAAACTCAAATGGTGGCAGTGGAGTCCTTCCTCCTTTAGGAAGGGTATTGGCTGAAAATTCTGTGGGGTGTCAGGATCTTTCCTTGGTTTGGGCAGTGTAACAATTAGGGCTCTAAGCATTTCAGCAGGTAATGAACCAGAGGATGACGCTGGGTTAAAAACTTATAGTAGGTGTGACGTTAGGATGTCTCCAAAAGTTTGATAATATTCTGCTGAAAGACTGTCTGGGCCTGGAGTTTTATTCAGCGCTAAAGTTGTAAGGACTTTGTTAATTTCAGCAGTAGTAAAGGGGGCATTGAGGCGTTCTAGAATCAATGGGGGTATTGTGGGTAATTTTACTGAGTCTAGGAATAGAGCGATCCCTTCTGCAGATGGTTGAGGGGTCTTTGGGTCAGAACTTAGATTATATAGGGCAGTGGTCATCAACCCTGTCCTCAGGGCTCACTAACAGGCAAGGGGAGATGCAGACTAGAATACTGCAATCACTGAGCAGCAAATGATATCACCTGTGATGTATTTCAGTTATCTTGCAAACCTGGCCTGTTAGTGGGCCCTGAGGACAGGGTTGATGACCACTGATATAGGGCACTGTAGTAATCTCTAAAAGTGTTTGCTATATCTTTAGGATGGTATACTTTAGAACCAGTATTAGGGTTAGTTAAATTAGCTAATTTTGCCTTTGCTTGTCTTATTTGGATCTATCGAGCTAGCAATTTCCCTGCTTTGTTCCCATACAAATAATGGGAAGTGTTTAAGGCATTTTTCATGGTCATATACCAAACATTGTTTAAGTTCTAATATGCTTCTTTATTTATTATATGAATTCTTTAATTCCTCTAGTAGGGCCTGGGTCATTGATCATTAATTTTGGATCTCCAAGTGTTTAACAGGAAAAAAGGGAGTTAGTCGCTTGTACCCTCTGTTTCTTATCCCTAGAAGCAATTTGCAATAGTATACCTCTATAAGCTTTATGGGCACACCAGATAGTAGATTCTGGAGATTCATCTGTGGTATGGAAATGGAAAAATTCCTCTAACTGTCTGGTAACTTTCTCTTGATAAGTGGTTTGATCAAAAATATGAGTGTTGTTGCGCCAGAGCAATGTGGGTGTTTCATTGTGTTGTTCAGAAAGTGCAACTGTTATAGGGGCATGGGCCAACCATGTAATGTTGCCAATGGTCACCTCACTAACTTTATAAAGTGAAGAGAGATCAGCAAGTATGAGATCTATTCTAGAGTAAGATATATGTGGGGCTGAAAAAAATGTAAAGTCCTTTTCATCTGGATGGGGGCACCTCCAGACACCATAAAGAGATTCATTATGTAACAGGTTTCTTAAAGTTAATTTATGGCTAGATGTAGAAGAAGAACAATCTAGGGATGCATCACTCACTAAGTTAAAGTCCCCAAGCAAGAGGAGGTTACCCTTACATAAAGAGTCTACTTTTTTAAGGAGGTTTTTCAAAAACAGTATTTGCCCTGTTTGGGGGCATATACAGATACAACAGTGTACATTATGTTATTCATTGTGCATATTAAGATAATGTACCATCCATTAGGATCTGTGACAACCTCATGTAGGGTAAATGCAATAGTGTTCTTTTTTTTTTTTTTTCCATAATATTTTATTGGTAGAATAAAAATAGGGTTTACATTGCCTTTGGTTACAGAAATTGAGTCATAACAGAGTATTCGGCAACACTGACATTCAAAGTTAACAGACAATAACTCTTGTACTAAAGATAGAAACAAACGAAAAGGGGACCTTTCTACCGCTGACCTTGGTAAGGTGTACCCTTGTAAAAAACAATGACATATAGTTGTGAAAGGTCATTTATATAAATGCATATGTTCCACTGCTATTAATTCTGTCTGGTGTTTACGGATGTTTGGGTGTATTTCTTCAATAAAATCGAAACTGTGCTTTCATACAGTGGTTAATGTTAAGTGTCTATTTCCGTTCAGTATTTGATCAGCTAAGGATGATTGAACATCAGTGTATACAAAGAAAAGAATCTGTCTGCAGGGGATCTAGCTTATGGTGTAGACCTATATTTATAGGGAAAGAAAGATAAAGAGGGGTAGGGAGCGAGGGAGGAAGAGAAGACAGAGAGTGGAGGGGGGGAGGGCGGAGGGAGTGGGGGGGAGAGGATAGGGTCAGTAGTATCTTGCAGTCTCCGCCACCATATTTAAGGGTTTGTATTCTCGCAGGGAGGATTGCCCAAATGACGGGTCTTTAGGTGGGTACGTGTAAAATGTGTCAGGTGACCTCCCCCATTCAACCCTTGTTTAGGTGGGGGAGGTCGGCAACCACAAACCTTCATAGATTTAGCTTCTGAATGGTATAAAGAGGTTAATAATGGTTGCCAGCTTTTTAGGGATCGCGATTTGTGTGAGATTGGTTGGTCAGCTGTTTATATTGATCAGTGGTACAAAAGTGGGACCAGCATGCCCATGTGAATGAGAATTTGGTTGGGCAGTCTTTGGCTATGGCGATCAATTCCTCCATTTCCGCAATTTTTTCTACTCGTTTGAGCCATTCCGGGATAGTGGGCACATTTGTTGTTCCCCAGTGGAGAGGGATACACAACTTGGCTGCATTTAGTAAGGGTGGTATTAGCGTTTTGCGATATTGATGTACCGGAATGTTCGAGTGATGGAGGAGGCATTGTGCTAAGGTGTGTTCTAGAGTATATGTGGATATTTGTGAGGTCAGCTCCCTGACTTGGGTCCAAAAGGGCTGGATTAAGGGACAGGACCACCATATATGTTCTAGTGTACCCACTTCATTGGCGCATCTCCAGCATTTGTCAGATAGGGTAGGATAGTACTTGTGAATAGTTGCGGGGGTTCTGTACCAACGCATTAAAATTTTATAATTATTCTCTTGAATCGAGACATTAAGGGAGCCTTTATGTGCTATCATAGAAATGTGTTCCCATTGTGCCTCAGTTAATTCTGTTTGTAGGTCTCTTTCCCAGTGTACGCACGCTTTGACAGTTTTCATTGAGCCTCCTGCGGAGAGCAGGTTGTAAACGTTTGAGATCATATGTTGCTGGGGTGTAGAGTGAGCACATAGTTGCTCAAAAGTCGTGAGTGGACGGGAGACCGAGGAGCCACTGTCTATTTCTTTTAAAAAATGTCTGATCTGGAAGTATGTCCAGAGTGGGAGGGGAGAACTATTTGCATTAATCGGTAGGGAGGAGCGCTCTAGAAGAGTGCCCGAGCGAAAGAAGTGATGGGCTAGAACCGATGAATGTTGCCATATACTCGTCAGGAAGTTAGTGAACATGCCGGGAGGGAATGCTGGGTTGTGTTTTACCGGAGTGAGGGGTCCCGGATTGGAGGAAATGTGTAGCTTCCGACAGGCATCTTTAAAGCATTGGAGTGTCGGGGCGATGAGAGGATGACTATTTAGTATTTTCGGGGTGTGTTTGGATAAAATCCAAGGCAAGGATCGTAGTGGTAATGGGGAGAATGTATGTTCAAGGGTGACCCAGTCTTTACATTTGTCGTGTACTGACCAATCTATAATTCTAGAGAGGTGACACGCCCAATAATATTTCTTGAGATCCGGGAGGCCTATGCCCCCTTTTGTCTTAGGGTGCGTTAGTTGGTCGTAGGCTATTCTAGGTCTTTTCTGTCTCCATAGAAATTTAATGCATAGTCGTTTGTAGAGTTGGAAGAAAGTCGGGGGGAGTTTAATAGGTATAGTTTGTAGGATATAGAGGATGCGGGGAAGGATATTCATCTTTAGGATTGCTGCCCTACCAAACCAGGAAAAATGGGGATTGTTCCATTTGCTTAGGTCGTTCGTAATGGTTTTGAGGATGGGTTGATAGTTTTTGGAGTATAGGTCTGAAAGCTTTGACGTTAGTTGTATCCCAAGGTATTTAATCTGGTCATGCTTCCAATGGAAGGGAAAATTGCTTTTGCATTGTGTTACCTGTTCCTGTGGGAGTGAGATATTTAGGGCCTGGGATTTTGTGAAGTTGATCTTAAAATTGGAAATGGTGTGAAAGGTATTTGCTTCTTTTAAGAGGCTTGGGATCGATATGTGTGGTTCTCTCAGGAATAGTAATATGTCGTCAGCGAATGCAGCGATCTTGTAGGTACGATCGGCAATGCAGAAACCTTTGATGTTGTCGTTGGATCTGAGACATTGGAGAAAGGGTTCTAGGGTTAAGACAAATAATATTGGGGAAAGTGGACATCCCTGTCTTGTTCCATTATTAATAGAGAAGGCGTTCGACAGGTGGCCGTTGACACGCACCCTAGCTGTTGGAGCGGTATAGAGGGACATGATAGCATTAAACATCCAATCTTGGAGACCAATGCGTCTCAGAACCGCTCCAAGGTAGTCCCATGCCAACCTGTCGAACGCCTTCTCTGCATCCAGGGACAGGAAGAATCCCTTGTGTTTTTGGTTCGTGATCCAGTGATGTATATTCAGCGCTTTGATTGTGTTGTCTCTAGCCTCTCTTCCAGGGATGAACCCCACCTGGTCCCTCCCTATCAGGGAAGGCAGGAGAGGCAAGAGACGGGAGGCCAGAATCTTGGCATAAAGTTTTACGTCAACGTTTAATAAGGATATCGGCCTATAATTACTTACTGAGGTGGGGTCTTTTTCATCTTTCGGGATCACTGTGATGTGTGCTTCAAGGAATCTATGGAAGGGGAGAGTGGATGATGTTAAGGAGTTGAAGGTCCTAATTAAATGTGGGGCCAGTGTATCTGTGAAGGTTTTGAAGTAAGTGGCTGTAAACCCGTCTGGGCCTGGACTTTTCCCATTTTTAAGTTGTTTAATAGCCGCTTTTAGCTCTTCTTCTGATATAGGATTTTCTAGGTGTGCTGCATCTTCTTTATCTATGGGTTTGGGGGCAAATTTGCTGAGAAACGACTTGATTATCTTACGTCTGTTCTCAGATCCAAACTGGCTTGTATCTTGTTTCGGGAGATTGTATAATTTAGAGTAGTAGGTCTCAAATTGGGCTGCTATGTCTGTCGAGGTGATGTGGGATTTACCCTGATGGTCTTTAATAGTATGAATGGTTGCCTGTGCTTTCCTGGTCTGGAGGGCTTTAGCAAGGTATTTACCCCCTTTATTGCCATATTCATAGAAAATCTTTTGATGTAACAGAAATTTACGTTGCGTCTTACGGTTTAGTTTATCTCGTAGCATCTTCCTAGTTTGGGTGAGTTCGTGGTAAGTTTGCTGTACTTGTGATTGTTTGTGGGCAAGTTCAAGCCTTTTAATCTTGTCAAGGAGCTCTGTGATTTTCTGTTGTTGGGCCTTTTGACGCGAAGCTTTAAGAGCAATGAGTTTGCCTCTGACTACGCACTTGTGGGCTTCCCATTGTGAGAGAGGGGCAGTGTCTGGCGTGTCGTTTTCTAAGAAGAAGGTGTGAATGCAGTTATTGATATCATTGGTTACTTCTTCCGAAGTAAGCAGAGACGCATCTAGGCGCCAAATTTTTTGTTTGGGGACGTGATTGTCAGGGAACGTCAGGGTCATTGTGATTGGATGGTGGTCTGACAGCACCATTGGTTCAATGGTGGCAGTCGAGAGAAAGGGAATATCTTTCTGGGACAGGAACAGATAGTCGATCCTCGAATGTTTGTTGTGTGGGGCCGAGAAAAAAGTAAAGTCCTTCTCATCGGGGTGAAGGGCACGCCACGTATCATGTAATAGAAGGTCTTGGATTTGTAGTTTAATTTGTCGGATAGCTTTGTATGGTAGAGATGTCGTGCCTGTGGAGGTGTCTAAGATTGGGGAAAGAGCGATATTGAAGTCTCCCCCTAGAATGGTCAGTCCGGCATGGAAATCTGAGAGTAGTCGCGAAATTGATCTAAAGAAACTTACTTGTGCCGAATTGGGGCTATATATGTTGGCCAGGGTTACTGGTCGTCCCTGGAGTCGTCCTTTCAAAAAGAGGTATCTGCCTTCGGTATCTATGAGTGAGTCCTCGAGTTGCCAGTCTAGGTTTTTGGATAAGAGAATTGAAACCCCTTTGGACTTTGCAAGAGAATTGGTGGCATGGTATACTGTTGGGAACATGCGGTTCAAGAGTTTGGGTATTTTGTTTGTGTGAAAGTGTGTCTCTTGTAGGAACACTATATTAGCCTTAAGCTTAGACATCATATCAAGAACTTGACTACGCTTCTCCGGGATGTTTAATCCCTTTACATTTAGCGAGACTATTTTGAGTAAAGAGGGTTTTGTTGTGGAGCTCATGTGTGCCATAGCTGGTAGTTGTTCAGTTAGAATGCTAGCGAGTGAGCGAGAAACAGGTAATAGCTCAACTTTCCCGTGGGAATTTAGAAGGGTTCGGAGGAAAGGTCTGTTTGCAAGTTTTGCCTTAGCCGGGATGTGGAGGTGGCGGAGACTGCAAGGAAGGAAAAGGAGGGAGAAAGGAGAGAGAGAAAAAAAAAAAAAAAACGGGGGGGGGGGGGAGGTGGGGGGAAGACGAGTAGAGGAAGAGGGGAAGGAAGGGGATGAAGCGAGAGAGGGAGAGAAGGAGAGAGGGAGAGCGAGAGAGAGATGGGGAGAAAGAGGGAGAAGTTAACTGGGATTTAGAAAAAAGTAAGATGAATGGTATTCCGGAGTGAGGGAGGTTATGTAAAACCTACCCTACAGATCGAAAAATGTCCGGTTTGTTTTGACAGGAATACCTACTTTCCTGTCTTGTGAGGGGGTGGAAAGTGTCGGATCGAGACCGTCGAGATTTAGTATCGCCCGTCCACCGAGGCTCGTGTCTGTGAGTATAGGCGGGAGCCAACAGAGTTTTAAGAGCTAAATAAGATACCCTTGGGTCTAAACTCATGGGGGTCAAACATGCGACAAACTAGACAGGTCATATAACAGATATATTGAATCAATATTGTATAAACAGAATTTGCACTACATTGTATACCACGTAGGGTGGTGCTAAAACCAGGACCTTAACGGGGGTCCTCTAAACTTAAACGTAACAGTAAGCCCCATTGTGTCATCAAGGGAATGGGGATGAGGAGGGACTCTAGCAGTTAAACATATCAGCCCTGATAATAATATTCTTCCGAAGTATTCTACACCATCGGGTTACCACTGATTCATTATCTGAAAATAACCCTTCTCATTTGTGTGTGTGTTCGGGCAGTCTACAGGTTATGGTCGGTATTTTAACAGAGTACACTCTAAGTTGAGCCGGGAAGTTGACCTCTCCAACCCAAACATGAATTAGATATCTCAGAGGAAACAGGTGAGCCACCTGCTCCCTCTGAGATGGTGATAGACAAGTAATCAGAACATGCCTTAATTGTATGGGAGATATTCCCTTTGGTTAGATATCTAGGAATTGAGGATATTGCCTGAGTGAGGAGCATGGACTTACTAACATACTGTAATTTTTAAACATGAACAAACATATAACCTTAACTTTTTACCCACGTAAGGCGCCAGGAGGAAGGGTGAGGCCTCCACAGATGCCTCATTTCGGAGGTTCATTAGAGTGTCTAATGCTGTCGAGTACTCTAGGGGCGATTGAAAATTTAGATTTTCCTCATTATAGGAGGGGTGAGAGATAGCAAAGCGGAATAGGTCCGTTGCTGGGCCTGGAAGAGAGGTTGGCATCTGTGTGGCGTCACCCCCCACAAGTCCCCCGCCCAGAGTGTAAGAAACAACATTCATAAAAATTATTGAGCTTTGGCATCAGAAATTATTGCAAGCCGAGCGGACTATGAGGGACACCTGTAGCATACCTTCTAGGGCAAATGAGATTGGGGGAGGGTGGCGAGGAAGGGGGGGGAATTGGGTAGGGAAGGGGGTATAGGAGGGTGAGGGAAGGGCATAGGGAGAGGAGTTGGACGGTATTTTAAGTGAAAGTCTCATTTGTAAAGCATAGATACCGTCAGCGCTTCTAGAGGGGTCATACATTGTGTAAGGGTTTCCCAAGGGGAAGGTCCGACTCACAGTTTTGCTGGGGGTGGTTCCACCTGCTCGGGGACCAGTTTTCACGGTGGGTTCTCAGAAGCAGTGTAGGGTAATTGTTACTGAAAGGGAAAAAGAAAAGTTATCTGTGAGGAAACCGTTTTTGAGAAGCGTTTGCTGTCCTGGGTGTTGTTGATGGGTGTTGCGGGCAGGTTCCTATCTTGAGGAGACATATTCAGTCTTGAGAGATACAGGATGGAAGGGTTGAGGTTGTTCAGTTGGATCTGTCATGGCGGGCCCTTCTGTGTGCCGGGGAGGCCGTAGGGCTGTTGGGTGGAGCGTTCCGGGTATCTGGCATGGTAGGCTCCCTCGATGGGGTGTGTCTGCGACGTCTTATGTGGAAGTCATCACGGACTGGAATGGCGTCAGTAGAAGCTGACCTTCTCATGCGCGGTGGCCGAAGAGTGGTGTACCAATCCGGGATGTCGATGCGTGGAAGATTTAGTGCTTCACAAAAACCTGGCAAGTCTTCTGGTAGGCGTAGGTTTGCAGTGCGACCTTGGAATGAGGCAGAGAGGCAGAAGGGAAATTTCCACCTGTATTGAATGCCTTTGGTGCGCAGTAGGTCAAGAAGGGGGCGCAAGTCTCTCCTATTTTGAAGGGTAATGGGCGAGAGGTCTTGGAACAGCTTTATATCGGCTCCTTGGTAAAGTAAGGAGTGGCGATCCCTGGCCCTATGAAGAATTTCCTCCTTCAGTTGAAAGTTAATGAGACAACATATCACGTCTCTGGGAGGATCAGAATCTCTGCCTCTGGGCCTCAGGGCTCTATGCAATCGTTCAAACTCAATGGGTGTTTCAGGAGGTCTGCCCAGGAGATCGTTAAATATGGCGATAGTAGCTTTCGTAATTTGCGCATTTTCAACTGATTCAGGGATACCTCTTACCCGTATGTTGTGGCGGCGGCCGCGGTTATCTAAATCTTCTATATGCCTCTGAATGTCTCTGAGCTGTGAAGATTGTGCCTGAGAAGAGGTCTGTAAGTGTTGAATGGAGGTGTCATGGCGGTTGGTTGCTTCCTCCAGATCATCCAGGCGTATTGTCATTACCTGGACATCTCTCCTGAGATCCGTGATGGCTGCAGAGAGTGTGGCTTTAATATCTTCTGCCACAGATCGCAGGTCTTGCATGGAGAGGGGCTGTGGGGTAGATGCTGCTTCAGCTGGAGGCTGAGTTTGTGTGTGGCTTCTCCCTGAGGGGCTGAGGCTGGATGAGCGCGCAGCGTTCGGGTAGGCCCGATTTGAAGCCGGGGCCTCGCGTGCCTGGGTCCGGAAGATGTCCGGTATATTGCGGCCGATTTGCGTGCCGGACCCCCTGGGGGAGCGGGACCTGGCTGGGGATGGCTCCCTGGATGTTTTCCCCATGGTTGGGCTAGGATGGCTCCGAAGTGCTGAGAAGTTTAGCCTCGGCGGACGGGAGCTCGGGATCTAGGCGGCCATTCAGCTCCGGCTCCAAGCCATGCCCCCACAATAGTGTTCTTAATTGCAATAAGGACTCTGTTGTGCTTAGTGCTCGCATTGGCAAAAAAAAATATGTGGATATAGTTTGTGAGAAAACTTAGGAGGTTTGGCTGCTGAAAAATTTGTTTCTTGAATACTGAGAACATCTCCTTTTAATCTTTGAGCCTCTGCCCACATGAGCTTATGCTTAAAAGGGCTATTCAAACCCTTAACATTAAGAGACATAAACTTAATGGTCATTGTAGATTTTGAAGTCTGCTGTAGTAAGACTTGATAGATCTTTATTATAGCGAGAATTAGTTTCTGTCAAGGTAGCTTCATAAGCTGTAGTAGGCGGCCTATAATATAAAAAATCTCCTTTGGAGAGATAGGGCCAAGGACAATTGAAAAAATAGAGTAAAGCCGTCTTATTGAAAGAGGTAGCCCAAATTCCCAATGTTGAGTGACAATAACAAATGAGCAGCATCTGAGTATGAGTGGTGAGGAAAAAAATAGAAAAACATGGGAAAAACTAAGTAAAAAAAGAGTCCGGAGCCTGCCCCGGATTCCAGAAGCAGTATGAACTGCAAATAATCTGGAGGGACATATATGCATGCCATCTTGGCGTACCTAAGGAAACACATCACTGGAATCACAATATGGTATATGAATTAGGACCACGTATAATAGAGGTATGCAATGTGCTTAATCAGCAGATCTCCCAGAACATCATAACCGCTCATTTCTAAGCTTGGTCGGCCCACATCTCTCGTCTGCTGGAACATCAACAGGAAGGATTCCCTATTCTTTGAGGTAGCGGAGGATGGTTTAGGCAGTCTATGTACTCTGTCTATGATCAATTCCATATCACTAGCCCCAGGTACCAGCTTGTGGAGTAATTGGCACAGGAAACCATTCAGGTCATTCGCAGAAGGTGATTCAGGGATACCGCGGAATTTAATGTTATTCCTGCGGGCGCGATCTTCCATATCTGCCCATTCTGCCGCCATTCTTTGTAGGTCTGTCTGTTGCTCTTGATATGCATCTACAAGGTACATAATTATGGTGGCAAGGGGCACCCCTGTTTCTTAAGTCCATCGTTGAGTGGTCTGGAGAGCCGAAGCCTGTCTAGGAAGGAGCCGTCTCTGTTGCCGGCTGGACACTCCCCCCTTTGTTTAGCTTTTAATTAAGTGAGGATGTGTTCAAACCAAGGTTTTTTTTTATTACTGTCGGTGTCCACAATAGTGAGGTCTCCCCATTTATCATGTCACTATCTGGGAAATGTTTACGTATGTCACTAGAACAGGCTAGAGCTTATCTTTCAAGGAGACACATAATCTGACAATAACTAGCTTTCCCCTCATTTTGGAGACATTTTCATTTGTTTCCTGTTGTGTCGCCTTATTAGAAAGTTTAGGGAAATCTCTCCAATGAGACTCAGACATAAAAAAAAAATATATAAAAAGCTTATGGACAGCCTTGATGAGGATGTGGCAGTAGTTTGGAATTTTCATGCATAATCCCTAAGTTGGTAGAAGCAGTTAGATTCTACCAAATGATATTTGGGCAACTAAAACACAAGCTTCTTGGCCAAAATAATGTTTACTTTGTAAACAAGCTGTGACTGTGCAAAACATTTTGGTACCATGAGACTATTTTGTACATTTTGTGGTAATTTTGTACATCCTAATTTACTTAGATGGTGTCAGGAAATGGCTTTAGAAATACGGTGGAGCACTATTAAATGTGCTTGTTATGAAAGAATGCATGTTGTACCTTTTTTTTTCCTTGAACATTTTTTGTAACCAAATATAGCAGCTGCAGCTATGCTTCTGTATGTAGTTGTTACAAACCCCACTTTTCAATTAGAAGTCATCTGTACTGAGGGAAAAATTAAGACTGCAATTTTGGTGCAGTGTGCTATGCATGCCTCTTGCTGCCCTACCCACTACTCCCTGTTCCAACTCTATTTTCAGGTCTCTGATTAACAAAAAAGTTCCAAAGTGTACACATACACAGTATATATACTGTGTGTATATTAGAGATACACTGAAATTTCAGCCGCCGAAACATATCGGTTGAAAATGGCCTTTTCGGCAATTTGCCGAAAGAGAAATCACGCCGATAATGGCGCCAAAAGTGGGTCGGGTCCTATTATGGGGGTGTCGCCAGGGCCGATCCTAGGTGGGTGCAGTTCACCCAGGCGCCACAGAGGCAGCTCTCCCCACCGGTCACGGCCGCCGCTGTGTTTCCCAAGCCCGCCCCCCCTCCTCCTGTCAGAGGAGGAGAGCAAAGCAGCCAGAGATCGGAGTGGCTGTGTGGAGAGAGACTAGCCATGCAGTGATGTCACTGAGGGGGGCGGTCCATGCCTGCAGTGACATGTGTTCTCCTCCTCCTCCTCTCTGTGTCTTACCTCCTGCCTACTGCGATCTACTGCGATCTGTTCTTATGTACTGTAATGAAGGGGGGTTTGTCCAGGAGGTCTGTACTAATAGAGGGGGGATTTGTCCTGGGGGGGTGTCTGTACTAATGGAGGGGGCCGGGGGAGTTTGTCCTGGTGGGTCTGTACTAATGGAGGGGGATTGGTTTGTCCTGGGGGTATGTACTAATGGAGGGGGATTGGTTTGTCCTGGGGGATATTTACTAATGGAGGGGGATTGGTTTGTCCTGGGGGGTCTGTACTAATGGAGGGGGATTTGTTTGTCTTGGGGGGTCTGTACTAATTGAAGGGGATTGGTTTGTCCTGGGGGGTCTGTACTAATGGAGGGGGGTTTGTCCTGGGGGTCTGTACTAATGGAGGGGGGGGTTGTCCTGGGGGTGTCTGTACTAATGGAGGGAGATTGCTTTGTCCTGGGGGGTCTGTACTAATGGAGGGGTGTTTGTCCTGGGGGTCTGTACTAATGGAGGGGGGTTGGTTTGTCCTGGGGGGTCTGTACTAATGGAGGGGGTTGGTTTGTCCTGAGGGGGTCTTTACTAATGGAAGGGGGGTGGTTTGTCCTGGGGGGCTGTACTAATGGAGGGGAGTGGTTTGCCCTGGGGGGGTATCGCTGGGTCAGGTGAGAGGGCTGATTGGCCATTATCTAGTAACGTCCAGAGGAACTGCAGTCTCTGACCATCTCCTGTACCATGTCTGCAGTCTCTGACCAGCTCCTGTACCATATAAACAAGGCCTGGGGAATGCCCAGGAAAAAATTCCAAGTCTACTTACCACCAGCTCGCAGACAACCAAATTAACCTGTTTAACAGTATGCGTTAAAAACAGGAGTTTAGTCCGCATGCATTTGCAAACACATGCGTAAGCCACAGAGCCTCGTCACGGCACCCTGATGTCTGTGGTCCTAACACTAAAATATGAGTGTCCCCACAGTGGAGGCACATGCATTCTGATGGCTAAATGAGAGCAGGTGGACTGAAGGGCAGCCCATCCCTTCTTAAAGGTACAGGAGCACACCAGACACTCAGCAAATAGCACAATGGCTGCAAAGGTGCTGGTGCATTGCTGGACCAATACACACACCAAGGTGATCTCAAAATACTTGCCACCACCCTCATTTATAGCTGGCTATCGCAGTAAGTGGCATTGGAGGGCTACAAACAGATATAAACAAGGCCTGGGGAATGCCCAGGAAAAAATTCCAAGCCTACTTACCACCAGCTCGCAGAAAACTAAATTAACCTGTATAACAGTATGCATTAAAAACAGGAGTTTAGTCCACACGCATTTGCAAACGCATGCGTAAGCCACAGAGCCTCATCACGGCACCCTGATATCTGTGATTCTAACACTAAAATGAGTGTCCCCACAGTGGAGGCACATGCAAGCTAATTTCCTGTACCATGTCTGCAGTCTCTGACCATCTCCTGTACCGTGTCCGCAGTCTCTGACCATCTCCTGTACCATGTCTGCAGTCTCTGACCATCTCCTGTACCATGTCCCCAGTCTCTGAACATCTCCTGTACTATGTCCACAGTCTCTGACCATCTCCTGTACCATGTCCCCAGTCTCTGACCATCTCCTGTACCATGTCTGCAGTCTCTGACCATCTCCTGTACCATGTCCCCAGTCTCTGACCATCTCCTGTGCCATGTCTGCAGTCTCTGACCATCTCTTGTACCATGTCCCCAGTCACTTTCCATCTCTTGTATCATGTCTACAGTCTCTGACACTCTGTATAAAAATATTTTTTAAAACAGTCATTTTCGGTATCGGTCAGTTTCGGTATCAGTTTTCGGCCTAGTGTATTTTTCATTTTCGGTATCAGTTTTGGCACCAAAAAACCCATTCGATGCACCCCTAATATATATATATATACACACACACAGTATGTATGTGTGTGTGTTTGTAGCTGCAACCTCTAGTGGCACAGAGTGCATTCAGTACATTGATGTCAGAATAAATCATCCAAAAATGCATTGTTCTCAAGACTATATATGTAATCCAAACTAGCGGTTCTGCTGCTAGGTGTAAATTTTTTTTACTTGTTAATTTTTTTTAGTACTTCACATCCAGATGAAGGAAACAGTTTTTTTAAACAAGTGTTACCTTGCTTTGGCAGCAAATTTAGAACGATTGATTTCCATGATTACATTATCAAAACAATGGTTTATTTAACTTTATTACTGTTAACTAATAACAAATCCATACAAAGTCAAGAACAAATACTACAATGTTTTATAAACACAATTCTGAAAATAAAGTTTTGTTAATTTAATACAAATTTGTATACCAACAAATTGTTGTACAGGCTGTGCATAAAAATGACTATAAAAAGTTTACATGTAATTTTGGAGATATATATTAATCGATTTTTGTAGCTGGTTGCATTCTGATTTTATTTGGTCTACGTTTAGCTATAAAACTAAGAAAAGGAGCAGCTTAACAATTTTATATACTAAGCACTCCTGTAGGTGAGTGAGGTAAACTGAGCATTAGCTTAGAATCTTCATTAGTGCATGTGTTTCCACAACAAGCATCAATGTTCATTACAGTCATTGATGCATTGCAATAACATTTGTTTTGAATAGTACCCCAACACATATGCTCTATAGTTTTTGGGATGTTTTGAATTTGCGCAAATTGACAGTATTTGCAGTTTGGTGGATTGGCAAACTTAATAGGATGATTGACTGTTTACCAAAGCGAACCTCAGGCTGAAGCCGGAAGTCTAAATGACAACTTTCCAAAATGCAAACACAAGCATCTTTGGTTGCCAGAATGTAAGTGGCCACCTGCCTGCTGTCAACAAAAGTCTCTGTGTGGGCTGGCAGCCCATATCCCATCAACTGATAATGTGAATGGCTGCTGGGATACCATATGGTCATTGGTTTGCTATAGTACACCATAACAACATATGACAGCATTGAAAAGAAAAAACAAAGTGGAGTTCCCCCCAAAATTCCTATAAGACCCTTATCTGGTATATATTTTAAGGAGGAGCCTTATGAAAAATACAAGAAAATAAGAATGGAGATCCCCAAATCCATACAAGATTCTTGGCTGGTCAAGAAATTGAAAGCAGTGAACATGTGCCCCCTTTCTAAACCATATCAGGTCAGATACCCTTACCAACTGGAGGGTACTATACCTTGCCAGAGAGCAACTTGTTCCGATGTTGAAGTGAAAAAGGAATCTTCCACACAGGCTTAGCCCAGTGGGTATACTGGTCTGCATGGGGAAATTTGTCAGAATCTGGTGGACACCTTTAAATTAAGGATTTTCCCCAGATACCGCCCTTCGATGTGAATGAGTAAGGGTTACATGGTGCTCCTGAATACTCATTGACAAAAAAAATATATAGTGTATGTACTGTAGGTAAACCAAATGTTTGAAAAAAATATTTAGGGAAAAAAAAATGGTACAAACATATCTTCAAACATGTCATCCAGTGATGTGGATCCCACATTAATCATGATCATGATTGTTTTTTTTTTGGCAGGGTAGTCCTAGGATGCATGCTTGGATTGTGCTTTTCTTGTTGGACCCCCTTAAAATCCATACCAGACCTTCATCAGGATTAAGATTTTTTTTTAAATCAGTGCCCCATTACAATGCATAACAGACCCCCATCTAGAATAGGGGTCCTTTTTTTTTGTTGTTTTTTTTACAAACAGCTACGCTAGGAAATGTTGTTTAGTGGTCAGTAGGGATGAGCTTCGTGTTTGAGTCGAACCCATGTTCGACTCGAACATCGTCTGTTCGTCCGTTCGCTGAATTGCGAACGATATGGGCCGTTCGCGCCAAATTCGTGTGGCGCATCACGGCCCATAATTCACTGCGGCATCGCAGTGCATTGCTGGCTGATGATTGGCAAAGCATGCACTATGACCCACATGCTTGGCCAATCACAGCGCCGTCTGTAGAGAGAGCTGTAATTGGCCAAAGCCAGGGTGGCTCAGGGGGTTTAGTACACGCCCCACACTATATAAGGCCGCCTGCACGGTGGCCCTGTGTAGTGTGTTCCGGCGTTGAGAGACAGAGAGACAGTGTCATTTGATTTAAGTTAGATAGATTAGGCAGGACAGTCAGTCAGTTAGCTGCACTTACAGTGTATTGTGTATATATATATATATATATATATATATATATATATATATATATGCATCCCAGGTGTTGTGTGTGTGTGTGTGTGTATATATATATATATATATATATATATATATATATATATATACTGTATTCAGTTTAGCTAGATCCATTCCTGTTATTATCTTCCTACTGACAGGCAGACTTGTGTTGTTACAGTATTTACAGCTACCTGAAGAAAATTGCTGGTGTTCTTCTGATCCTATTAGTACCACAGTCAGGCAGCTAGACTATTTACAGTTAGTGTAGTGCATCCTCCTCACAGGGTTCAGCTAAAGCTACAAGTTAGTTTGGTGTGACCTCTCTCTGCACAGTGTTCAGCTAAAGCTACAAGTTAGTGTAGTGCGTCCTCTGAACAGTGTTCAGCTAAAGCTACAAGTTAGTGTAGTGCACAGTGTTCAGCTAAAACTACAAGTTAGTGTAGTGCGTCCTCCTCACAGTGTTCAGCTAAAGCTACAAGTTAGTGAAATGCGACCTCTGCACAGTGTTCAGCTAAAGCTACAAGTTAGTGTAGTGCGTCCTCCTCACAGTGTTCAGCTAAAGCTACAAGTTAGTATAGTGTACAGTGTTCAGCTAAAGCTACAAGTTAGTGTAGTGCGTTCTCCTCACAGTGTTCAGCTAAAGCTACAAGGTAGTGTAGTGCAACCTCTGCACAGTGTTCAGCTAAAGCTACAAGTTAGTGTAGTGTGTCCTCTGAACAGTGTTCAGCTAAAGCTACAAGTTAGTTTAGTGTGACCTCTGCACAGTGTTCAGCTAAAGCTATAAGTTAGTGTAGTGCAACCTCTGCACAGTGTTCAGCTAAAGCTACAAGTTAGTGTAGTGCGTCCTCTGAACAGTGTTCAGCTAAAGCTACAAGTTAGTGTAGTGCACAGTGTTCAGCTAAAGCAACACGTTAGTGTAATGCGCCCTCCTCACAGTTTTCAGCTAAAGCTACAAGTTAGTGTAGTGCACAGTGTTCAGCTAAAGCTACAAGTTATTGTAGTGCGTCCTCCTCACAGTGTTCAGCTAAAGCTACAAGTTAGTATAGTGCGTGCTATGAACAGTGTTTAGCTAAAGCTACCTGTAGAAGATTGGTGGTGTTTTCCTGATCCTATCACTACTGCAGGCAGCTACATTATTTTAACGTTAGTGTAGTGCGTCCTCTGCACAGTGTTCAGCTAAAGCTACCTGTAGAAGGTTGGTGGTGTTTTCCTGATCCTATCACTACTGCAGGCAGCTACATTATTTTAACGTTGGTGTAGTGCGACCTCTGCACAGTGTTCAGCTCTAAGCTATCTATAGACGGTTGGTCGTATTTTCATGACCCTATCACTACGGCAGGCAGCTACATTATTTTAACGTTGGTGTAGTGTGTCCTCTGCACAGTGTTCAGCTAAAGCTACAAGTTAGTGTAGTGCGACCTCTGCACAGTGTTTATCTAAAGCTACCTGTAGAAGATAGATAATATCTCTCTCTCTCTCTCTATATTTTATATATATACATATATATATATATATATATATATATATATATATATATATATATATATATATATATATATATATATATATATATCCCAGATTAGTGCAGCTGCATCTCACTGCAGGCCATTAGTATGTCTGGAAGGCCAACAAGGAGAGGCAGACAATCACAAGCCAATAAAAGAGGGCAAACAGGCTCTGTGTCTAGAAGCAACAGTGCTGGTCGTGGGGACGGTGCATCCTTATCAGCACGTGGCCGTGGGATGCGCTTGGCCTTTTTTTCGACAGCTAGCCATGTTGAACCGCAACATGCGGAAGACTTGGCTGCCAAAGCAGCTGCCAACGCGGCCTCTTCCCTTGGCTCAATGGCATCAGTGACTCCTTCCCTAGCCCCACCATGTCCTCCTGAGGAGTCCCTCAAAACTGTTTGACCACAATGTTGGGTACATGCTCCAGGAGGATGCCCAGCGTTTAGAAGGCTCTGATGATGATACTGAGCTAGATGAAGGCAGTAACGTGAGCATGGACAGAGGGAGTGCCCAAGAAGGACAGAAATCTGTCAGTCATGCTCCCCCTGCTGCAGCATACTGCCAGGTTTGCTCCAGTGATGAGGAGGGAGGGGATGATGAGGTCACTGACTCAACGTGGGTGCCTGATAGGAGAGGGGAGGAGGGGGAGGAGGAGGCACATCACCAACAAGGCAGGATGCCCTCCAGGGGCCAGCCTAAGGGCAGCACACTGACTGTATCACACTGCAAAGCTCCGCATGTGCAGGGCGCTGCTGTCTCTGCACGCCATTCCAAAAGTTCTTTGGTGTGGGCCTTTTTTGAGACGAGTGCATCAGATCGCACCGCTGCTATTTAAAACAAACATATGTCTCAAGCGTATCTCGCGTGGCCAAAACATCTCCCGCTTGGGCACCACATGTTTGACCAGACATATGTTGACCTGCCATGCAGTTCGTTGGCAAGCGTATCTAAAAGACCCACACCAAAGAACAAAGAGGACCTCTCCTTGTTCCTCATCAGCTGAGATCTCCAACCCCACTATACCTTCAGTCCTCTCTGAGACCTGCACTGAGAGGAATGAAGGTATAGAATTAGATGTGTCACAGCCAAGTACTTGTGGGAAATCTGCTTTCGGTACACCGACGTCAGATTGTACCAGGCAAATTTCCCTGCCCCAGCTGCTGCACTGCCGAAAGAAGTTCGCTCCCAGCGATCCACGTACCCAGCGGCTGAATGCTAGCTTGGCAAAATTGCTAGCACTTCAACTGCTACCTTTTCAGTTGGTAGACTCTGCCCCCTTCCGTGAGTTTGTGGAATGTGTGATTCCTCAGTGGCAGGTACCCAAACGCCACTTTTTCTCACGGAAGGCGATTCCGGCTCTCTACCGGCATGTGAAAGGCAATGTCCATGCCTCGCTGGACAGGGCGGTCAGCGGTAAGGTGCATAAGGTGCACTCATGGTCCAGCAGGCATGCACAGGGACATTACCTAAGTTTCATGGCACATTGGGTGACTCTGCTGGCAGCTGGGAGGATGCAGGACAAGGTGCCGTAATGCCACTACTAATGATTCTGACACACCTCTCTCCTCCACCCCCTCCTCTTCTTCTTCCTCCATGGCCTCTTCCTGTGCTGATTTGTCCTCGGAACCAGAGGTGCTCTGTAGGCGTTCAAGGGGCTACTCAAGCATGCAGGCAAAAAGATGCCATGATGTGCTTGAGCTGTGTGCTTGGGGGACCGGAGCCACACTGGGGCAGGTATTCTGTCAGCTCTGCAGGGGCAGGTTCAGAGGTGGTTGACGCCACGCCAGCTTAAGCCAGGTATGGTGGTTTGCGACAATGGCACCAACCTCCTCTCTGCCCTCCGACAGGGACAACTGACCCATGTGCCCTGTTTGGCTCAAGTCCTTAACTTGGTGGTGCAGCATTTCTTGGGCAGGTACCCGGGCTTACAGGATGTCCTGAGGCAGGCCAGGAAAGTCTGTGTGCATTTTCGCAGGTCGTATAATGCCAGTGCTCGGCTGGCTGACCTCCAAAAGGAATTTAACCTGCCCAAGAACAGCCTAATCTGTGACATGCCCACCAGGTGGAACTCAATGTTGGCCATGCTGCAGTGGCTGCACACGCAGCAGAGGGCCATCATTGAGAACCTATGTGACTATGGCACCAGGACAGGGTCAGGGGAGCTTGTTTTTTTCCCCACGCCAGTGGGCTATGATCAGGGATGCATGCACTGTCCTGTCACCATTTGAGCAGGGTAAGCAGTGACAGTGCATGCATCAGTGACACTTTCCACCTGTTGGAGCACACACTGCATCGAATAATGGATAGGGCACTTGAGGCAGAACAAAGGGAGGAAGAGGTGGACTTCCTTACCTTTCAAGGCCCCCTTTATCCAGACAGTGTTCCTGCATGCCCACCGATTACACAGGAAGAGGACGAGAAGGAGGAGGATTGTGTCAGCATGAGTTGGAGCCTGGCACTCAGCATCAGCAGCAGTCTTCAAGGGATCATTTACAGTCCGAAGAAACCCATGGACTTGTACGTGGCTGGGAGGAGGTAGCTGCAGATCATGTCATCCTTAGTGATGCAGAGGACTCTGGACCGAATGCCTCAGCAAACCTACGCTGCATGGCCTCCCTGATCCTGCAAAGCCTGCGGAAGGATCCTTGTATTTGTGGTATCAAGGAGAAGGAACAATACTGGCTGGCAACCCTCCTTGATCCACGTTACAAGGGTAAGGTTGCGGACCTTATCTTGCCATCGCAGAGGGAGCAGAGGATGAAACATCTTCGGGAGGCCTTGCAGAAAGGTCTGTGCAATGCATTCCCAGAGACTGGGAGGTTACAAACTCCTGTTTCTGGACAACGTGTTGCTGAGGCTTCGGTCAGTCAAAGAAGGAGCGGTGGAGAAGGTGGCTGTCTGACCGATGCGCTCAGACAGGTTTTTAGTCAGCAGCCCCAAGGTATGATCGGTTCCAGCAACCATCGCCAGCATCTGTTTTACATGGTGGAGGAATACCTAGGGGCAAGATCTGAATTGGACACCTTTCCCACCGAAAATCCTCTGGGTTACTGGGTCTTGAGGATGGATCACTGGCCAGAGCTTGCACAGTATGCAATTGAGCTACTGGCCTGTCCTGCATCCAGCATACTTTCAGAACACACATTCAGTGCTGCTGGAGGCTTTGTAACCGATCACAGGGTGCGTCTGTCCACCGACTCGGTCGATCGACTGACCTTCATAAAAATGAATCAGTCTTGGATCACCACCAGCTACCAAGCACCTGATGCTAATGTAACCGAATAATTTTTTTTGAAATGTCAGATCCCTTCAAAGACTGCCTATGCTGATGCTGAGTGACTATCCTGTTATTATCCTCTTCCTCCTCAATGATCATGATGATAGCTTGTAAGAACATTTTTGGTTCTGGGCGCCGCCAGTCCCACCACTAGTGCCTAAGGCCCAATTTTTCAGCCCCTGTTTAACAGGGGCATGTAATTACCATTTTTCATGCAATTCTTTGCAGCAGGGCTAGTTCCTGCACTCCAACTAGAGTATCTGTGAGGGGTTGCAGTGTTGTGGCACCAGCACCAGTGCCTAAGGCCCAATTTTTCAGCCCCTGTTCAACAGGGACATGTAATTAGAATTCTTGATCTAATATTTAACAGCAGGGTCCGTTTCTGCGCCCACCAAGAGTATCTGTGAGGACTTAGTGTTGTGGTACCAGCACCACCACCAAAGGCACAATTTTTCTGCCCCTGTTGAACAGGGGCATGTAATTACAATTCTTGATCTAATATTTCACAGCAGGGCCCTGTGAGGACTTAGTGTTGTGGCCACAACAACACCTAAGGCCCAAATTTCTGCTGAGTATATAGGGCAGGCCCCTACTTTCAAACATCCAACTTACAAATGACTCCTACTTGCAAACGGAAGGAGACAACAGGAAGTGAGATGAAATCTACACCTAGGAAGGGAAATACTCTCCTGTAAGAGTTAATATGGGAAAAAACTTTTCTCCTTTCCACTGATGCTTTATCACCAATCCTTGTTTCACAAAAAACCCAAATTTTCAAAAATCATTTGTCATTGGGACAAAAAGTGAGGTGAAATCTTCTGAAGAGGAGCACAGACAGCAAAACAAATGTCACAGGGGTGATAACCTTTCCCTAAGTTTTCCAAAAAGCTTGAAATAGATTTTTTGGCTGGAGGTAAACACGTTAAAAATGTACCAGTTCAAAATTACAAACAGATTCTACTTAACAACAAACCTACAGTCCCTGTCTTGTTTGCACTGCCTTTATACTGCTGTTCAGAGTATATAGGGCCTGGGGGCCCCACACCTTTCCTTTTTTAATTTGGGTGCAGGGTTCCCCTTAATATCCATACAAGACCCAAAGGGCTTGGTAATGGACTGGGGGGTACCAATGCCGTTTGTCTCACTGATTTTCATCCATATTGCCAGGACATTACATTAAAGCTTTAAGCAGTTTTAAATGACTTTTTTTCCTTTAAAAATGTCATTTTGTGCAGGGACTGTTCTAAGCACGGGAAACACACGCCACTTTACAGGCATACTACAGACACCCCCCAGGTACGATATTTAAAGGAATATTTCACTTTTTTTTTTTTTGCTTTAAGCATCATTAAAATCACTGCTCCCGAAAAAACTGCCGTTTTAAAAAGTTTTTTTTGCATTGATACATGTCCCCTGGGGCAGGACCCGGGTCCCCAAACCCTTTGTAGGACAACACCATGCAAATTACTTTTTGATTTTCACTTTTGATTTTGAATGTTCGAGTCCCATAGACGTCAATGGGGGTTCTAACGTTCGTGCAAAGTTTAGGTCCGTTCGCAGGTTCTGGTGCGAACCGAACGGGGGGGGGTGTTCAGCTCATCCCTAGTGGTCAGTAACTTAAATGCGATGTTGTCTTTTAGAAAATTTCACTTTTGCTTTAGCACATTGTTCAGATGTACCATTTCTTTGGTACATGTTCTCCATGGCAGTGTCCAGTTCCCTTTACCCCCTGTTTAAATTGGCCAGTCATTTTGGGCATGCAGTTTTTTGCAACAAGCAAACAAGGAAATCTTAATTAGCAGCAAATGGTATTTTTTCTTGCTAAATGACATTTATGCTGTGCATCCTAGAGATATGCTATGACCAAATTAAATGACTAAATTGCTTTTAAACAGAGCAAAAGTGGTATTGAGTTGGATGACTTTGCTAATCTAATCTAAAATTTGCAAGGGACTGGGTGGTAGGAAAGACAGGGAGTACCAAGCAGATTGCTTTTTGGTGAGACTTTAAAGACTCTGAGGACCACTGGGTTGGATGGTGTGATTGCTTAGCCTGGTGTGGCAGTGGTGCAAACGATAGGGGAGCTTTTAGGATGATAATCCCACGGAATGCAACTGCAAAGGGAGAAGGGCCAAGCACATCTTGGCACTGATGCAGGAGATTTCTGGATATTGCAGTGAGGGGGAGCAGGCTGGCAGAGGGATCCAATTTAGCTTATGGCTACAACTAAAGATCCAGTTGGCTTTTTTTCTTGAAAACAATGGCAGTGACACACACCCAAGGGGATAGAGAGATGGGAAACAAACAGTAAAATGAGGAAGATGAAGACTGGCCAGATGTGTCTTGGATTAACCAGCCATAGCTGGAAGGGAAAGGTGCTCACTGTCGTGCACTGTGATAGGACAAAGTGAGCTGCTGACCACAGGAAGATAAAGGTGGTGAAAAAGGGAGTACAATAATTTCTTGTGGATGTATTAAAAATTGCCTTTACATCATGCCAATTCAGGCCACACTACAATATTTGTTCTTTTAACAATTTACAGCAAACAAGCTTTTCAATGTAAGTTTCACCATGTTTTCTGCTTTTGACATACAGTATCTCACAAAAGTGAGTACACCCCTCACATTTTTGTACATATTTTATTATATCTTTTCATGTGACAACACTGAAGAAATGACACTTTGCTACTATGTAAAGTAGTGAGTGTACAGCTTGTATAACAGTGTAAATTTGCTGTCCCCTCAAAAAATAACAACACACAGTGATTAATGTCTAAACCACTGGCAACAAAAGTGAGTACACCCCCTAAGTTAAAATGTCCAAATTGGGCCAAAAGTGTCAATATCTTGTGTGGTCACCATTATTTTCCAGCACTGCCTTAACCCTCTTGGGCATGGAGTTCACCAGAGTTTCACAGGTTGCCACTGGAGTCCTCTTCCACTCTTCCATGATGACATCACGGAGCTGGTGGATGTTAGAGACCTTGCAGTTCTCAACCTTCCATTTGAGGATGCCCCACAGATGGTCATTAGATTTTAGGTCACATTACAAAAATGTGAGGGGTGTACTCACTGTTGTGAGATACTGTATAATACAGTATATTTACATACACAAGGCTCACTATTAGTGATGCATTTTGTGAGAATAGGTAAACTATTTATCTCTTTGACTCACATTTTTCATTAGGTATGATGGAGTACTTTGACGTACAATGACTTTTCATATGCAGAAAATTCCTTGTATAACCACTTCAATACCGGATACTTTTACCCCCCTCCTGCCCAAGCCAGTTTTCAGATTTAGGCACTGTCACACTTCGAATGCCAATTACTCAGTCATGCAACACTGTACTAAAACGAAAATTTGATGGGGGCGTGGCCTGGACTGGCATGGCGTGAGGAGTGAAAGTCGGGAGCTCCGCTAGCCGATTATCCGACTATACCTATCCTGGATTAGAAAAACCTTCCTGCCGTCTACTCCTGGGTCTCTTACCCTCTCCTACACAAGGGGAACATGTCACCGACAAAACCGAAGACAGATCCCGCCGCTAAACTGGCTAAATATCAGAATACAGACAAGGAGCCCAGGGGAGAAAATGGTGCCGGCTCGTCCTCTAACACTGACACAGCTACAGAGGACACCGCACGTGTATTGGAGGCAATCTCGGATTGCAAGAGCACACTGACAAGCGAAATTGAAGAGGTCAAGATCGATGTCTAATTGATTCGACAGGACCTGCAGAAGCTGAGGGACCGGGTGACAGAAACTGAAACCCGCATCAGCAATGTTGAGGACGAGTTACCGCCACTTCAAGTCCACACTGAGTGCCTGCAGCACCAACTTAACATGGTGCTTGCTAAGCAGGACGATATGGAAAAATGCTTGCGGAGGTGCAACCTACGTTTTGTTGGCCTGCCCGAAGGTTCTGAGGGCTCTGACCCCCCTTCCTTTTTGGAGAACTTGCTCATAAACACTTTCGGGAGAACGGAATTCTCCACCTCATTTGTGGTAGAGTGGGCACATAGGCTGGCGGCGAAGCCTCCTCCTCAAGGCGCGCCGCCGAGAACCTTCATCGCTAAAATGCTAAATTTCAGAGATCGTGACGCCGTCCTCAGACTCACAAGACTGAAAGGCAACATCCCCTTTCAAAACGTCGAAATCAAGGTATTCCCGGATTTCTCGGCGGACGTCCAAAAGAAGAGGGCCCTCTTCACCGAAGCGAAACGTCAATTGCGGATCCGCCATTACACGTATGCCATGCTTTTCCCCGCGAGACTGCGGGTGGCTGATGCAGACCGAGCTCACTTCTTTGACACTCCGGAGGCGGTGTTCACCTGGTTGGAGGACAAGGCGCCTCCAGGCCGTGAACCGGCCTGATAGCCACGGTTCCCCGCCACATTATACCTGACATGAAACGGACCTGGAGGATATTTTGTTCCTTGAACAGTTCGGCTTTATAATTATGCACAGGTACTGTACAATTACCATCGGTGGCTATTTCCTCCCCCTCTTTGTGTACTAACTACATGTGAATACTTTTCATATATGTGAGTGGTCTACCCCTCGATCAGTATTACATTTCTAACTGCCTTATCCCCCCTGAAGATCCTGACTCCCTGTGTTGCCCAAACTACCCGCGCTCCCAATGGGGGGCCTTGGATGAACACCCAGCTAGTAAACATGTGCCTTAGACTTAACTCTTTATATCCGAATGGCAAGCGGTCACCCGCTGTGACACTTGAAAAAGGGACTTTAGCACTATGCCCCCTGATTCATTGATCTCACTCTTTTTGCTAATGCTTGTTTTACAGCGACATGTCGCTCCCCTAGTTGCGGGTATCCCTATGGATCCCGCTGTTTTTCAATTACTTTGTAACGTTCATTATGATTATTGTTCATTACAAGTATGGTTTCCCTGGCATGCCCGGCTCCAGCAAACTGCATTTGACAACTATGGGATGCATTGTTCACCCGGGTACGTTAGAGTGTGGTTGCAGATCCAGTTGGACTGTTCTGACTGGCTTTATGTTTGGTACATATGTTGTATGCTGAAGAGTAACAAATTATGGTGTATGGCTGGACTTATGGAGGATTTGCACTGGGTTGGGCTGCAACCTAAACTGGACATGCAATGTGCTGCCGAGAGATGCCTGTCCTACCCCACCGGGCTCACGTTTGAAGGGTGGTGGGAGGTGGTACGGGCCCTCCTGATTATGGGACAGCCTGTACTACCTTGGGCGACATCTGTCTGGCACCTCAATACTCTGGATACTTGGCATGTTGGAGGTTAAATGTCTTACATGGAATGTGAGGGGTATCAGAGCAAGACCTAAACGGATAGCAGTCCTCTCATACCTTAAAGCACAGTGCGCAGACCTCATGGTACTAGTGGAGACCCACATTACAGGCCAGCTTCAACTGTCGCTCAAAAAGCCTAGGGTGGGATGGTTATACCAAGCGCCACATACTGCTAATTCCAGGGGTATTGCTATACTAGTGGCGAAAACAGTACAGTTTGTACTACTAACTATTAAATCTGATCCCCAGGGCAGATTTTTATTTTTGCACGCTAGGGTGAATGGTTTGGAATTGCTAATTATGGCCTTCTACATACCCCCTCATTTTCAATTTAAAGCTCTCCATGAGGGGTTGGCGTTTATGTCCCACTATCCCACTGTGCCCGCATTGTGGCTCGGTGATTTTAACAATATTATGAATGCTGAGCTGGATCGAATCTCGATGACACCCCGGGGGGATCCATCCCAAACATTCACTAGATTTGGAAGGACCATCAATGACCTGGCACTTATAGATACCTGGAGGTACCGCAATCCAACAAGCAAAACATACTCGTGTTTTTCCACATCACACAACACCATGTCGTGAATTGACCTTATTTTGATATCACGCACTCTCTCCCCCCTGCTAGGGGAGGTGGGTTTCAGTCCACGCATATTATCGGACCACGCCCCATACTGGATCAAACTGAAAATTGACTCACCCCCCACAAACTACAATTGGAAGCTTAACCCATTCTGGCTAAAGGTTATTCCTGATTTGGAGGAGGCCGCTTCAGAGTGGGACTTTTTCTTCCACACAAACAAAGGCACGGCACCCTTTGGCGTGGTCTGGGACTCTTTTAAATCCCATGCCCGCCTAATCTTTTCCCATCGTATCTCCCGATATCGCAAAACATCCTCGCAAATACTCAGACAAGCTGAGCAAGCTTTACTAGTAGCAGAAAAAAACTTCACAGACCATCCCTCCACACTCATGGCAGACCAACTAAAAATGCAGGCTAGACTAGTAAATAACCTTCACTTTGAGAAAGCGGACAGGAAAATCTACTATAACAAGCAAAGACAATACGAATGCGGCGAGAGGGCGGGTCGCCTACTGGCGTACCTAGCACATTTAGATCATAGACCACCCACGGTGGTATCTCTTCGGACTGCCACCGGCAGACTGGTGACAGACCCAGGGGTGGTAGCCGAGGAATTTCGGTCCTTCTTCACATCACTATATTCTTCCACTGCTAACAATCCCACAGAAGAAATAATATCCATGTTATCAAGTATAGAACTACCTTCACTCACTTTACCCCAAGTTGAAATACTTGAAGCCCCATCTCTGAACAGGAGATTACGAAGGCAATCTCACTGCTCAATCCATCCAAAGCTCCAGGAGCAGATGGATTACCACTGGAATTCTACACAACTTACAGTGAGACCCTTGTTCCCAAACTTCATGAGTTATTTGAGTACATATTCGAGTCTGAGACCCTCCCCTCCTCCATGTCAGAGGCAAATATAATATTAATTCCCAAAGCTGGGAAAAACTTGGAACTACCTGAGTCCTACCGCCCAATATCTCTTCTTCAGTTAGACATTAAGATACTGGCCAAGATCCTGGCGCTTCATCTTAACGTAGTCATCCACACACTGATTCACCCAGATCAAACTGGGTTTATGCCAGCTAAAAACACAGCGTTTAACCTACGTAGACTCTTCATGAATACCCAGGCTGAACATGATACTCTGGGTTCTAGAGTTGTGGTATCTCTAGACGCCGCAAAGGCGTTCGACTCAGTCGAGTGGGCATACCTTTGGAAATGCCTTAGAAAATTTGGCTTCGGGCCTAGATATATTAAGTGGATTAGACTGTTATACCAAAACCCTAGCGCTAGGGTCTTGGTCAATGGGAAAACTTCTGACTCGTTCCCTCTTTCCAGGGGCACGAGGCAGGGGTGTCCTCTCTCTCCCCTTTTGTATGCCCTAGCAGTAGAACCCCTTGCCTCGTCTCTCCGAACACACTCGGGGATAAGGGGGCTGAGCCATGGAAATTTGCGGGAAAAAATCAGCTTATACGCTGATGATATGTTACTGTACCTGGCGGATGCAGGTCCTTCCTTGCAGGTAGCTCTCGAGGTGATACAAAATTTTGGTAGATATTCAGGTCTAAAAATCAATTGAGAAAAATTCCAGATCCTCCCGTTAGATATCAGTGTCCCTACAGAGATGCAAGCCAGCTCACCGCTTCTCAGGGTTAGTGCCATGACTTATTTGGGCATTGTGGTGTCCCGGTCCCCAGAGGACTATGTTCGTCTTAACATAGAACCCTTAATAACCATTATGAAATCTAAAACACAGACGTGGGCCAAGTTGCCACTTGGAGTGATGGGCCGGGTAAACATGATCAAAATGGTCCTCCTCCCCAAGTTCTTATATGTCTTGTGGCATGCCCCTACGTATTTACCCTTGCGAATATTCAAATCTATTGAGGCTATCCTTAACTCCTTTGTGTGGGGAACAGGCCGCCACAAACTGTCATGGCAAGCACTGAAGAATCCATCGGAACTAGGAGGGGTGGCCATGCCCGACTTTAACCTATATTACCTGGCAGCGCAGTTATCCCATTATTTTCATTTAGACAAACAAGACAAAGAACGTTATCTATCCCTTGTAGGTTCCTCTTTTGGTCATAAATTCACGCACCCCTTTCAGATTATACTAAGAGGCACCAACGGGCTCAATGATAAAAAGGGAATGCTATATCATCATTGTAGAATCTGGGAAGTGGTTCAACGTAAGCTTAAGATGCCACCCACTCACTCCCACACTCCCTTATGGGACAACCCGGCCCTGGGGGAATTATTAAAAGTGCCAGATTATGAAATATGGCTTAGCCACGGAGTGAGGTTTTTGTCAGATGTTTACTGTAATACAACTTTAAAATCTTTTCAGCAACTCAAAATAGATTTTAATATCCCTAATACTATGCACTTCAGGTATCTCCAGCTTCGTCAAGCCCTTAGAGTACAGTTCGCTGAAACCCCCCCAAATGTAGAACAACTGGATATCTTATTCTTTTTGTTAGACTCGGATCATCGTAAGTTGATCTCGGGGCTGTACAACTCCTTACAACGACCCTTAGCGGTTAGCACCGCATACAAACTGAAAATCCCCTGGGCTGAGGATGTGGGAGAGTTGGATGATGATGAATGGGAAGACGCCTTAGATGCCTGCAAAAAGGTTTCCACCAAACTTTCAGACCGCCTAACTCAACTATATATAGTGCATAGAGCATACTTGACACCCCTTCGCCTAGCCAAGTTCAAACCTGACCAGAACCCACAATGCCCTAGATGCGATGATCCCTCCTGCACGTTCTTCCACCTCCTATTGTCATGCCCGGTAATACAGGAGTACTGGTCTCAAATAGTAAAATTCATCCATGATGAAATGGGATCCCCTCTGACATTGTGCCCTAAGCAGTGTCTACTGGGAATCTTCCCGGACCCTGACTCAGATAAATTTCATAAAATATTCCTCCAGGAGTCACTCTTCATGGCCAGATTGCTGGTAGCCAGGAAATGGCTACATCCCTTACCCCCGACGCTTCAAGAATGGATTTATGTTATTAATAACGTATTGTCATATAAGAAGGAAATATATGCTCATAGGGGCTGCCCCGCCAAATACGGGAAAATATGGGACACCTGGTTAAGTAATGCCTCTACATGCAATACAATACCTGATTGACATGCCTGATGCTGTCTGAATATTGAAAGGTATTAAACATTACAGTATAAGAAGATGAAATAATGCTGTAATATACCGTAGCTATCGCATGCCTGATGCATATATACCCTCTGTCTGACACCTCCTTTGTATAGTCTTTTTCGATGTACGCTTGACGCAGTGCAAATGTATTGATCTTATCTGTACACTGTATGTAATCTACTTTACTAATAAAACACCATGTTTATTGTAAAATGAAAATTTGATATATTTATATATTTTAGAGACAAATAGAGCTTTCATTTGTTGTTATTTCATCACCACAGTTTTTTTTTATTATATGTAAACTATAAAATACCGAACATTTTGAAAATAAAACAAGTTTTTCTTTGATTCTGTTTTAAAATTCTGCAAATAAATATTCTTTATTCATAAATATAGGTCAAAATGTATTCTGCTTCTTTTGTGAAAAATAACCCAAACCTGTATATATCAATTAGTCTGTGTGAAAGTTATAGAGTCTACAAACTATGGTATATAAATCAAATAAATTATCAGTTCTCACGTACTAATGGCCTATCTTATTTATGAGGTCCTAAACAGTCAGTATGGATAGTACAAATACTTCCAAATTACCTATTTTTGGAAAGTAGAGAATCCAAGATATTTAGTAAGAGGCATGGTTATTTTTTTGGCATAATTGTTTGGAAAATTAAGAAAATAAATATTCTTTTTACATACTGTCACCAGAGCAGTGCAGCATAATTATATGACTGGTGTGGTGGTGATCAGGGATACTGACTGGGGTGACAGTATGTAAAAAAAAAAAAAAATTTTTTTTTCTTTGTTTACATTTTTGCCATACCATAGTGAAACTGTACTACACTGAGGAGGTGATAAGGTTTCTTTTTTTTTTTTTTTTTTTTTACACAATGATTGCTTACAACAGTGATGAATATTGTTATAAGCAATTATTTTTATGAATGGCATCCATTCATGTGCCATTATGTATAATTGTGATAGTTGTGATTGGCCACAACTATCACATGGTACAGGTGTGCTGTGATTTGCCCTGTCTATACCATGTAATCATTTTGCCAATTACAGAGATCAGAATAATACACAGTGAATGGATTTTAAGGAAAGCCATTCATTGTGTGAATTTGACATGTGACCACTGTGAATGGTACAACAAGCTATTATCTGCTGTGTCTGGTGTACACAGTGGGGGACAGACTGAGCTGCAGCATGGCCTCTAGAGGGCACAGGAGGTGCACACCTGCAGGATGTTATAATCTACCAAGTATTAGGAAGCTCCCACCCGACTGTAATTTGACTATAGGCCGGGCAGAAAGTAGTTAAAGGAGAAGTATGGGCAAAAGTTCTTTAGCCATACTTATTCATGTGGGTCACAGGAATGCACTTAGTTCTACACTCCTGTGACCCATATTTAGCCAAAAGTGGGTTTAAGCCTGCTGTTGATTTGCTACTGAGAGCCTGAGCCAGCCACTCCAGTCCCCTGCACAACCCAGTGCCCCAGTGAGCATTGGAGGGGCAGAGCAAAGAGCTGGTAACTGACAGTCACCACTCCCTGCTCAGTGAAAATCAAGAACAGAGTGATCAGTGGTCATGTGCTTGCTCAGTTCTCAGTCTTAGCGCTGGCAAGAGACAAATAGGTAAGTATGACTTTTTTTTGTAGTCCAGCACTTTTTTAGTATCACTGTTTTTTTAGCATTTAGTATCACTGAGTTTTATAGCATACAGCAGTATACAACAGAGTACATGACAGTTATACATCAGGTACAAGTAGAATCTCTAAACATTTAGAAATTCTTATATTGAAATACAGGTAAGGGGGAGGGGGGTCAGAAATTCACATTCACCATCTTATCATCGTTATTGAGCAAAACAGTGCTAAAGAGACTGAAACTTTACACCTTAGTACCTTCAGGAGTGGAGGCAGCGTCTGAGCACAACTAGCTAGAGATGAGATACATTGGTCTAGGTAAAAACAGCAAAAGTAACTAGTACTACATAGAATGAGTAAAGGAGAATAGTAGATGTTAAAGAGCAGTATGGTCTTGTGGACATCTTACTGCGGCTTAAAGACGGATGGGTCAGAAGTGGGAGGTATTTTGAGATTGCCAAGGGGATTGGTGATATCCCTCCTTAGGTACCAATCCGTGAACTGGAATGGGTGCATTATATCTAGCATTATTTGTTAAATGAACGTGGCTTCCATGTACCTTCTCCATCTCTTAAAAAAGTGTGAGATAGAACGAAAGTTCAGTGTGATGGTATCTAGTCTCTCCAAATAGAAGAGTGAAGTCAAGGCTTTTTTAACCGCCGACAAAGTAGGTGGTGTTGCTGAGATCCAGTGAGACATAATAGTTCTGCGGGCAACTAGGAGACACAGATGAGCCCATTGTGGAATATTTTGTGAGTTCATCGCTGACGAGGAGGAAGATGGTGGTATACTGAAGAAGCATAAGAGACAATCCTTAGTTAACTGTGTTTTATGGATTTTGTCGATGTAGGCTATCACAGCGTTCCAGTAAGTAGTGATCTTAGTACAGTCCCAGAGACGGTGGAGCAGGGTGGGGCGAGGGAAGGCACATCAGGGACATTGCGCTTGAGTTGGGTCCGCTTTGTTGAAGCGAAATGGGAAGTAGGCCCTGTGGATAATTTTGAACTGCGTCTCCCTCCATATTTCAGAAGTGATAAGATTGCGGATATGTCTGTACCCCTCGAGGATTTTTTTCTGGTAAACCGTTATCACCCAGTAGGTGAGACCATTTTTGAAAAGGTTTAAGACAATACTTCCGTGCTTGGTGTTGTATGAGGCATGAATATATATTAGAGATGGAGTAATTATTGCTTTTAATAAGAGTGTCAATGCAGGATGTTTCAAGAGGATCAGACTCAGACCCACAGCAAGACTTCAAATAATCGGTTAGTTGATGATAAAAAAAACGTGAGTTGGTGGTAGTGAGAATTCCCGCATCAAGGTTTGAAAGGGTTTAAACTCGCCCGGCTTGTCGTGGTAGATGGATGTTACGTTGGTAAGTCCCCGGAATTTCCATTGACCAAAAGCTTTATGTAGAGTTGATGGGAGGAACATAGGGTTGCCTTGGATTTTCAGGTAGCGAGAGACATTGGAGTAATTTTCTGACCTCTCTCCAGGCAATGACCGTATCCCTAAGAAGTACACTGGATTTGAGGTGAGGAGGCAGAGTATTAGGGTTGGAATGAAGGATGGCTGAAAGGTCATATGGGTAGGCCATAGCGTCTTCAAGTGTGAAGTTGGAATATTTAGATCCTTCAGTTAACCAATCTAGGCCCTGCCTAAGTAAACAGGCTAAGTTATAGAAACGCATGTTGGGTAGTCCCGCCCCGCCCTCGCTCTTCGGGAGACATAATTTTTGCAGCGCTATGCGTGGTTTCTTGCGAGACCATATAAAAGCAGTTAAGGCTTTCTGGATTTTTTGAACATCAGAGTGTCTCAGTAGGAGAGGTATGGTCTGCATTGGATAAAGCGGGTGTGCAAAAGACACCATTTTAAAAAGATGACATCTCCCAAAAAGCGAGAGAGGAAGGGCCCCCCAAGCCTTCAACTCCTTCACAATTTTGGTTATTAATGGGGGATAATTAAGTAAATACAAGGAAGATGGTTCATGTCCTATTTGAATACCCAGGTGCGTGATATGTTGAGTGGCCATGGCGAGCGGAGATAGATGTCTCCATTTAGTGGAAAGGTGTGGGTGTAGTGCTAGGACCTCACTTTTGTCATAATTAATGGGGAATCCCGAGCAAAGTCGGAAGTCTGTAAAGAGTTGTTTGATTCTGTCAAAGTCTGATATGGGATTGGTAGAGAATAAGAGTATGTCGTCCGCAAACAGGGTGGAGCAAAAAGTTTGGTTGTCTAAGGTGATGCCACTGATCCAATTATCCGAGTTAAGTATTCTAGATAAGGGTTCAATCGCTAAGTTGAACAACAACGGGGATAAGGGGCAGCCCTGTCTTGTTCCCTTTGCTAGGGGGATTGTGTCAGAGACAAAGTCAGGGGTGACAAGACGCGCCATTGGGGAGGCATACATTTGCAATAAAAATCGCATAACTTGACCCGAAAAGCCGAATTGTTCCATCACTTTAAAAAGCCATGAGGAACTGATGTTGTCAAAGGCTTTTTCCTCGTCGAGGGGCATAATGGCAATGTCTTGGTCAGGGTGAGTTTTAGCGTATTCTAAAGCCAGTAAAACCTTGCGAATGTTTAGGGTAGCAGATCGCCCTGAAACAAAGCCAGATTGGGCTGGGTGTAATAGCGATGGAAGTAGGAGAGCTAAGCGTGATGCAATTATTTTAGACAGGATTTTTACATCCACGTTAATCAAAGAAATCGGACGGTATGATCCTGGTAATAGGGTATCCTTGCCTTTCTTGGAGATTAGTTTGATGTGAGCCTGCGTCCCTGTTGGAAGATAGGGCCTTCCGTCCCACATGGCTGCGTATACATGTTTCAGGGTATCGGGTATAAAGTCGCTTGTCAGTTTGTAAAATTCTGCAGTGTAGCCGTCGGGTCCTGGGGCTTTGGTTTTTGGATTTAATTGTGAGTCGGATGTCCTCTACGGAAATAGGGGCATTGAGTGCCTCTAATTGTGTATTTTGGTGTTTGGGCAGACGTATTGTGGCCAGCAGAGCTTCTGTTGTAGGTTGGTCATTTGGGTCAGCTTTATATAAATTAGTGTAATACTCTGCAAGTAGTTTACTGATTTCAGCAGGCGAGGTAACCAGGGAGCCAGCCGCATTTCTCAGGGTAGAGATGTGAGAAGGATGTCTAGGTCCTGAACATAATTTAGCCAGCAGCATGCCCACCTTGTTACCAAACCTGTGGAAATGTAGTGTAGAGTATGACGTTTTGGCCGCTTCATGTTCTTCTGCCCAAAGGTCAAAAGTATGTTTAGCCTGTCTCCATTCTTGTATGTTATCTAGTGAAAGGTTTAGTGTTAGCCGCTCATGAGCCAAGCTTAAAACTTCGCTGGACTGTCTGTATTGTTGTCTGGTCCATTTTTTAAAATTGGGCGGTATAAGAGATGATTTTACCCCGCAAAAGGCTTTGCCGGCTTCCCAAAAATGGTTCGGGTCAGAGATGTGAGCTCCGTTGGTGGAGATGTATGCCTCCCAGGCTTCGTATAGTGTATGACGGAAGTCTTCACTATCTGCCAGGTACGAAGGGAAGCGCCAGGTAGGAGAGGGAGATGAGAGGTTAGCTTGAGTTATGTGTACAGCAATAGGGCTGTGGTCTGATATTCTGGCGTCCTGTATGTCTGGGGTACTCATTGTGGAGATTAGAGAAGGGTAGGCAAAAAAGTAATCTATGAGAGAAAAAGAGTTATGTGGGGGCGAAAAAAAGGTATATTCTCGATCCGTAGGGTGCATTAGTCGCCAAACGTCGACGAATTGCATGGAAGCGATGGATTGCGCTAGGAGAGTAGTGTTCGGTGCAGGGGGGGTATAGGTACGCGGCCTATGCGACGAGTGGTACGTGCGATCTGCCAGCGTGGACATAACAGGATTAAAGTCCCCACCTACTAGGTGTAGCATTTCAGGGGCAGTTAGCACCCATTGCACCATATCCTGAAAGAAGGAAGCGTCAGGGGAGTTAGGAGCATAAATGTTGGTGAGTGCAATAGCTTTGTCACCTAAGGTCAAATGTAGGGTTATTTTCCGGCCTATCATGTCCATCCTAACATCTCTTACAGAGTGACGTAAGTTTTTGTGTAAGAGGATAGCGGCTCCCGCTCTTCGGCCTACTGCCGGAGAGCCATAGACAGAGCCCATCTGAGGCGTTTTAGATCATCTGCGGACAGGTGTGTCTCCTGGAGCAGAGCCACATCTGCCCGGAGACGCCGCAAGTGCCTAAGGATGGACATGCGTTTATTTGGGGAGCAAAGCCCCTTAACATTCCACGAAACAAACTCCCATCAGCAGATTGTGACATGACTGGAAATAAACAGTGTTTTGGGTTAGAGGCTTGCAAATGAGCCCCTTAGTAAGTAGAGTATCTACCAATTGGGAGTCATCAAAGCGCTGTAGAGCTCCTGAGAACATAGGTACTAGATAGGCAAACATGAATTTCAAATCATGTAGACAACAATAAAGGGGAAACATTAGCAAAGCAGAAATTCGGTTAAGGAAAGGCAAAACGAACATAGTGGACTTCTCTTTTTTCCACATGAGGTTTATCTACCTAACAAAACAAAGCTCCCGCCGGTCACTAGCTCCTCACGTAGGGGCAGGATGTGAGCTATGGGGGATGGAGGGAGGGAGGACAATACGGGAAAGACAAAGGAGGAAAGGGGGGGAGAGAGATGGGTAGAGGATAATCAGGGTAGTCAGAGGGGAGAAGTTCAGGGAAGGAGCATTTCAAATTTAAACATTGTAGTAGGCTTAGGAGAATGAAGGCCTATCTCTAGGGTCTAAACTACGCAGGTGTAATGACTGCGATTATTGCACGGGTCCCTAGAATGAAGTTCCAAACATATAGTATGCGGCCTTATGGGCTACTGGGGTGGAGAACCGTAGAGTATAAAAATAGAGAACATTAAGCAACAGGCTGATATAAATGCTGCGTCAAAAAGTTCAGTCATGACGAGCTGAAATAACATTAACAGTACCTATAACACAAAAGTAAAAAGAGAGATAAGGGGGGTAATATTACCCGTCTGTGCAAGCACATGTGATGAAAGTGGCGCTTTGAAGTCCTTTAGCGATTCCCAGAGCGGTCCTCTTGGTTGGTGAAGCGGCTGCGTTTATATGGAGGTTTTGGTCGGGCTTCGTGGATGTTTAGGCGGTGCAGATGAATAAGACGGGGATGTTGATGGTGAGCCCTCAGCAGAGGTGCTGTGTTCCATCTCGGTGCTTCGTGCAGTTAGGTAGTTTTCCGCCTCATCGGGCGTGTTGGAGGTGGGGTGTTCTCCTTCATGTGTCTGAATGCGGAGGATAGCTGGATTTGCCAAGGAGAACCGAATTTGGTTGTTATGTAGAGTTGAGCAGATCGGCGAAAACGCTTTACGTTGTTTCATCACCAATTTTGCGCCATCTACAGTTAATGACCGCGAGCGACAAAATTTTTGCATGATAGCATTCTTGTCAGCATAGTTTAAGTATTTCACTATAACATGACGAGGTTTGGAGCGGGTTTCTGAGTATTGACCCATGCAGAGGCCCAGTTGCTCTGGGATGGTTTTTGTACATATATTCGTGAGTTGGGAAGCTGGAATCGATTCCAGTAAGCCGATTATGCGCAAGTTGTTCCTTCTTGAACAATTTTCCAGATCATCGAGTTTATCCCATATGTCCCTGTTCGTGGCGGTGATGCGTGTTAGCACGGCAGATGAAGCTGTGCAGTCATCCTCAAGGGATGATATCCTCTCTTCCACATGTGTGATGCGCTGTGCCTGCGCCTGGATTTCTATGTGGAGCTGCTCCAATCCTCTGTGCACTGCTGCATCCACAGTAGCTGTTAGTGTGGGTCCCAGCAGCGTTATTACAGCCTGTGCAATGCCAGCGGGGGAGGCAGGATCCATACCTGTCATCTCATAAGCTGAGGGAGGCTGTGGCTGCATCTGCAACAGTTCTGTTGTGCCTGGGGCGGCTGCCATCTTGGCCGTGTCGGCCGTTGTTTCTCCCCCGCTGGGGGTATCGTGGAGGATACCGCCTGTGCATAGGATCGCTCCACAAATCGATCCATCTGTGCCCAGAGTGGAGCAGGGATAGAGGGGGGTCTCCCCAAAGCAGTGGCTGGATTAATATGCTGGGTAGGTGAGGAGCGGTGCGGGAGCTGAAGCTATTTACCTCCTCCTCATGTGGCGCAGGAACCAGAAGCCCTGTATCACTGGTTTTATTTCCAGCTTTTGTGTCAATATTTTAATTATTGCTGTTAAATTGTTGACTTATTTCTTTCTGCCCACGGAATGTAGGTATCACCTTTTTCTCTACACATTAAATAGTTAAAGAATTATATCAGAAAATAAATTACAGTAAAAACAGCATCCTAGTCTCACCTCTTATTAATAGGTTAACATTTTTGTTTTGCAAATTAAAGTTCAACACCCTTTACCATAGCATAATTTCTGTTCTAAATGTAAAAAGTTGCTGTTGTACAGTTTTGAAAATATATGTATTAAGATCTGTGTGCAACATAAGCACAGTTAATTTAACAGTAATACTAATTACTCTGTGTGGATTTCATAGCTGACAGAGACCTTTGTCAGAAAGACAGACCTGACACTAGCAATCAAATGTTTGCTAATGAAGATTACTGCACCCACTGTCATAGAATGCTTAATGGTGTCTTGTACACAACGCATTTTACTCTTGTAAAGTTTCCAAGGAAGTGTCAACATTCTGCATCTTCTTAACACATTATATTTCCCCTTATGGGAATGAAGGCAACTTTTAAATGAGGTGCTTTATTAGCATTTCATGCCAAGCTTGTTTAAATTGTTAAATATGCTAAATCCCAAGGTAAGTATTTTTATTTTTCATGAACCACTATGTGTATCATTTATATGTACTATAATATGTACTATCTACATAATATTTAGAAAAAAAAATAAGACCAACATTCAATATTACCACAAAATATTTTATGTCTCCATTTATATAATTGTCCCACTTAATTGCTTGGTCTCTTTTCCTCATACTCTTGGGAGAAGAGTAAATCCAACTTGGTAATGTTAGACTGGATCTTATTCAAGCCAATTTGAAGCTATACAGGAATTTCCAAGTAAGTTATGGGGTACAATGTGTGATGCGGTGTACAAAGTGTATGGAGATTTCTGTTTCTATCTTGGGATGAGCTGCAGGTTCAGTCATTGAATGTGAGGTTTGGTGAACAGCTGAATTAATTGGTGTTCAGATGAGTTGAACCTCCAGCTGTAGTGGGAGGGAAACATTTAACAGTGGAATGATGGAAACTAAATTTACAGGTGCTGCTCAAGGCTCCACCAGGTCCTCTTTTTTAGCAACTGCTTGGAGTGCAGACAAGGACAAAGCTCATCCCAGCTCTAGACATCTAATGAAAAATTGAAAAGCCATGGAAGTTGCACATCTCTGCAAAACCCCATAAGAAGGTGTATGACAGCACGTTTCACCCTGCCCACAGAGCTTAGTCATCATCCCTATGACTAAGCTCCATGGGTGGAGTGAAATGCATTGGGGGCATGGCCTGGTTGGAGCCAAGCTGAGGCTGTCATACACCTTCTTTTGGGGATTTTCAGAGATGTTTGACTTCCAGGACTTTTCCCTTTTCCATTAGTGGTATGTTGGAATTTGGTAGGGATTCAACACAACACCGTTTTTTTTTACACTACGCCTGCCTCTATGTTTACATTAGGGATGAGCCCGATGTTTGAGTGGAACATAAGTTTGACTTGAACATCGGGTGTTCGCCGAACAGTAAACATTATGCAGTGTTCGCGGCAAATTCGAAAGTCACGGATCACCATTAAAGTCTATGGGACATTAACATGAAAAACCAAAAGTGCTCATTCTAAAGGCTTATATGCAATTTATTGCCATAAAAAGTATTTTGGGACCCGGGTCCTGCCCCAGGGGATATATATCAATGCAAAAAAAAAGTTTTAAAAAAGTCAAATGTGAAAAAAGGGGAAGGATAGATATGGCGCTGCTCTTATTAAGAGGTAATTTGCAACCTCTAAATACTTGAGGGGTGTGTATACCATGGGTGCATATAGTGCAAAAAGTGAAAAAAAGTGCAAAAATTGAGAAATGTAAAGGATATCCTACTGTGTAAACTTCCTGATTGCTTATTTATAATGCATACTGTTAGAAGCTATGTGCATTCAAACAAAAATAAAATGAGAAATAAAAATGAAAAAACAAACAGAAAAGTGCTGACTTTTCCTGTGTGAAATCCACAATCCTGTGCAAAATTTGCAATTCAAAGTAACATTTCTGTGCCAAAAAAAATACAACATATATGACTGGTATATAGTATTGCTGTGAAACTGGGCTCAGAAACATGCATATACCGTTCTTAAACCCTGGGGTATAAAAAAAAGTCCAATAATAAAGTGACAATATGCTCCTTCAAATTGTACTGTGCTTCTTAGAAAACCATGCCCCATAAGAAACGCACTCATCGCTATTATTCACCCCATGAGGAGGTATTTCACTTTCACAGTATGAGCCACTGTGCAGCCTGTGGAGTAGGAAAACTTCCTGTCCTGTAACCTTAGGGTAAATTTATTGAAAGAGGCTTTAATTTTCATTTGTACCATACGCGTGGGAGTCAAATCTTTCATAATTTTAAAAAAGTCATTTTTTTCTGGAGCAGTGATTTTAATAATGCTTAAAGTGAAACAATAAAAATGAAATATTCCTTTAAATATCATGCCTGGGGGTGTCTATAGTATGCCTGTAAAGTGGCACAGTTTTTCCATGTTTAGAACAATACCACAGAAAAATTTAATTTCTAAAGGAAAAAGTCATTTAAAACTGATTGCTGCTGTAATGAATGGTCTCAGCTATATAGAAAATAGATTAAGGGGAACCCTGAACCAAAAAAAAAATGCATGGGGGTCCCCCCCAAAATCCATACCAGGCCCTTCAGGTCTGGTATGGATATTAAGAGGAAACCTGCACCAAATAAAACAAAAATGGCATGGGGTCCCCCCAAAATCCATATCAGACCCTTCAGGTCTGATATGGATTTTAAGGGGAACTCTGTGCAAAAATTAAAAAATGGTGTAGGAGTCCCCCCAAAATCCATACCAGACCCTTATCCAAGCACGCAACCTGTCAGGCCACAGGAAAAGAGGGGGGACGAGAGAGCGCCCCCCCTCCTGAACCATACCAGGCCACATGCCCTCAACATGGGGAGGGTGCTTTGGAGTAACCCCCAAAGCACCTTGTCCCCATGTTGATGGGGACAAAGGCCTCATCCCCACAACCCTTGCCTGGTGGTTGTGGGGGTCTACAGGCAGGGGGCTTATAAGAATCTTAAAGCCCCTTTAACATGGGACCCCCAGATCCAGATTCCGGCCTCCCCTCTATGTAAATTGGTAAGGGGTACGATGTACCCCTACCATTTCACTAAAAAAAGTATCAAAAATAGTAAAAAAGACAGGAGACACTTTGCGACAAGTCCTTTATAAAAGTATAAAAAAATAAAAATGTCCCATGATGTAAATCCATCTCACATCGCCTGGCAAGCTGAAAAAAGATGGATTTACATTTTTATTTTTTTATCTTTTAATAAAGGACTTGTCCCAAAGTGTCTCCTGTCTTTTTTACTATTTTTGACCCTTTTTTTCTGAAATGGTAGGGGTACAATGTACCATTACCAATTCATATAGGGGGAGGCTGGGATCTGGGGGTCCTCTTGTTAAAGGGGGCTTCCAGATTCTGATAAGCCCCCCCGCCCATAGACCCCCACAACCACCGGGCAAGGATTGTGGGGATGGGGACCATCAACATGGGGACAATGTGCTTTGGGGGCATGTGGCCTGGTACGGTTCAGGAGGGGGGAGCTCTCTCGATCCCCTGGCTCTTTTCCTGTGGTCTGCCAGGTTGCGTGCTCAGATAAGGGTCTGGTATGGAATTTGGGGGGACCCCATGCCATTTTTTTGGGGCGCAGGGTTCCCCTTAATTTCCATACCAGACCTGAAGGGTTTTTTTAATTTTTGGTTCAGGGTTCCCCTTAACCACTTCAGCCCTGGAAGATTTGGCTGCTGAATGACCAGGCCATTTTTTGTAATTCGGCACTGTGCCGCTTTAACTGATAATTGCATGGTCGTGCGATGCTGTACCCAAACAAAATTTATGTCCTGTTTTTCCCACAAATAAAGCTTTCTTTTGGTGATATTTGATCATCTCTGCGTTTTTTTTGCTATAAACAAAAAAAAGCGTCAATTTTGAAAAAAAACACAATATTTTGTACTTTTTGCTATAATAAATATCCCCCCCCCCCTTTTTTTTTAAAAAAGCAAATTTTTTCTCAGTTTAGGCCGATATGTATTTTTCTACATATTTTTGGTAATAAAATCACAATAAGCATATATTGATTGGTTTGCACAAAAGTTATAGCGTCTACAAAATTGGGGATAGATTTATAGCATTTTTATTATTATTTTTTTACTAGTAATGGTGGCGATCTGCAATTTTTACCATGACTGCAACATTATGGCGGACACATCAGACAATGTTGACACATTTTTGGGATCATTGGCATTTATACAGCGATTAGTGCTATAAAAATGCATTGATTACTGTAAAAATGTCACTGGCAGTGAAGGAGTTAACACTAGGGGTGATCAAGGTTAATTGTGTTCCCTGCTACGTGTTCTAACTGAAGGGGGATGGGACTTGCTAGGGGAAGGGATAGATTGGTGTTCATACTTTGTATGAACACACGATCAGTCTCTTCTCCCCTCAGAAAACCAGGATCTCTGTGTTTAGGATCGATCGCGGGAGCCTATCGGTCATTGTGGCGCCAGGCACTTGCATCGGCTCCGGGGCGAGCAGCAGTGGCGCGCCTCCGGCAGCGCGTACCCCTAATGGCCACAATAAGAGGTGACATAACATGACGGCGAATTCGTGCAGCCGTGCCATGTTGCCACAGTACAACTGCAGCGGCTGGTCGGCAAGCTGTTAATATTCATACCAGACCCAAAGGGCCTGGTAATGGACTGGGGGGAACCCAAGCTGTTTTTTCAATGAGTTTTATTTGTGTTGCTGAGACTCGACAATTCATTACAGCTGCGATCAGTTTTAAATTACTTTTTTCCTTTAAAAATGGCATTTTGCTGTGGTGCTGTTCGAAACACAGGAAAACTGTGCCACTTTACAGGCATATTATAGACACCCCCCAGGCACGATATTTAAAGGAATATATCAACGGCCGTTTTTAAAACTTTTTTTTGCATTGATCCCCTGGGGCAGGACCTGGGTCCCCAAACACTTTTTATGACAATAACTTGCATATAAGCCTTTAAAATTAGCACTTTTGATTTATTTTTCATGTTCGTCTCCCATAGACTTTAATGGTGTTCACATATTTGTCCAAATTTTTTGCCTGTTCCCATGTTCTGGTGGGAACCAAACCGGGAGGTGTTTGGCTCATCCTTAGTTTATATTAACCTGTCAGCCAGGAATCCCCAGCTGACAGATGAATGAGCCAGGTGGGGTTGAATCACTGGTTGTTAGGATATCAGCATGTGCCTGCTCTTTAGCAACCGGAAGTCCTGAGAAGGAAGCTTTCACATTTAGCAGCGGTATTAATATCACTGCTACATATTTCTTTCCAATATTTTTATTGAATATAGTGTATAAAAAATATACAATACATATTTCTCAAATATAAACAGCAATGTAGAAAAGGTTAGAAGAACAAAGTTCGGCCAACATGGCCTACACACAATACATATAGCAGAATACAACATTTTTATTGGTGAGTATATCAGTTCTACATCTGTCTGTCCTTATATTTTAGTGCCCTAGAATCATTACCTTATCACTTATGAATTCTTTGAATTCTTTGTAGAGAGGCTGCGGCGCCAGGAGCCCGCCCGCCCACCTCGTATGGGATCAATTCTGCGGACGAGAGGCTTCCGACCTCCCAGCCCCCCCTACTTACAAGCAGCAATGCTACTATCGCTTCTTGATGCTTTGCCAATGCTGCGAGGGCAGCAACACCAGACAGGAGAACCTACGTGAGCTAATAAATGTGGGGAGAAGGAGAGTTAAGGATCAAGGGAGCAGAAAAAGAAAAAAAAAAGAAGAAATAGGGGGAAAGTTTGGGGTTGAGTGCACCCCTAGGAATCTTTTCTTGAATCCATTAATTATCGAAGCCCACAGATAGGTATGTTAACCATGGTTCCCAAATCCTGTCGAAAACCCGTTGTTTATCCAATAGAATCGCCGACAGGCGTTCATTAATCATGATCCATGTCAGTTTAGCTTTTACCAGTTCAAATGGGATCAGAGGTTTTCTCCAGGATCTAGCAATCGCAATTCTAGCTGCTGTGAAGACAAAGGATATGAGTTTTTTCGTGAATCGAGGCACGCCTTCCACTGGACATCCCAGTAGAGCTTGTTGTGGGGATTTGGTTAGGTTAACTTGGGTCAATGAGTAAATAAAATTGTAGATGCGTATCCAATACCTTCTAACCTTTGGACAGGACCACCAAGTGTGATATATCGTGCCCTCCCCTCCACACCCCCTAAAGCACAATGGAGATGCACCGGGAATGTATGTAGTGATTCTCGCCGGGACCATATACCACCGTAATAAGACTTTATAATTCGCCTCTATTAGGGAGGTATTTATATAACCTTTTGAGGCCAATTGGGCCGTATTATACCACGTGTCCATTTCCATCGTTTCCTCTATATCTTGTTCCCACTTTTGCATGTAAAACAATTTTTCTGACTTGGAGGAAAAAATACCATAAATGTTAGATATGTGACATTTATATTTATCGAAGGACCTGCATAAATATTCCATTGGAGTGAACGTCATAATGTCAGCTTTGCGCTGTAGAGTTTTCAGGAAATGTACTATTTGGACGTAATGATAGAGTTCTGTGTTAGGTAATTGATATTTTTCTATAAGGAATTGCTTCGATAGTATACCTCTATGGTCACATAAGTCGGCTATACGAATCAAGCCCTTATTGGTCCACCATAATAATCTTTGAGGGTTAAGACCCGGGGTGAATTCTGGGTTGCCCGTTAATGGTGCTAGGGGAGCATGAGGTGAGCGGAAGGTAAAAGGTTTTTGTAATCTATCCCATAAACTTAATGAGAATGATAATGTGGGGCATAAAATGATCGGTCTGTCTTTCATATGGAGCCACATCAAGTGACTTATCGGTTTTGTGGGGTATGGAGATGATTCCAGCTTCATCCAAGATGGTTGAGGCAGTCCAGAGTGAGTGCGAATTAATTGGGCCAATTGGGCTGCTTCAAAATACCTGACCAAATTTGGTACTCCCAACCCTCCTTTAATTCTGGGGGCGTATAGGGTTCGTTGATTCACCCTGGGTCTTGTGTTTCCCCAAATGAACTGCATAATCTTTTTCTGAAAAACTTTAAGATCGTGTCTGTTAATTGCTATTGGAAGGGTTCTGAACAAATACAACAGTCTTGGTAAGATATTCATCTTGATGGAATACAGTCTGCCAAACCACGATGGAGGACTTTTAGCCCATGACAATAAGTCTGCTGATAGTTTCTTATAGAGAGGGGGGTAATTGGCCTGATACAGAGTCTGCAAATTGTTGGTTAGAAAGATTCCCAAATATGGGAGTTTATTTTGTTGCCATCTGAATTGAAATGATTTTTGGAGAAGTTGTACAGTCTGTGGTTCTAGGGTCAGATTTAGGGCTTCAGATTTGGAGTGGTTTATCGTGAGACCCGAGAATGCGGTGAAGCGCCTCAAGACTCGGTATAAATTAGGAAGGGACGTGATCGGGGAGGAAAGGAACATAAGGATATCATCGGCGAACAGAGAGCATTTCTGCTCCCCGTCTCCGCAGCATATGCCTTTTATGTCTTGATGATTCCTAAGCTTTATCGCTAGGGGTTCTAATGCTAAAATAAATAGAATAGGAGAGAGGGGGCACCCTTGTCTCGTTCCCCTGTGTATGTTAATTGTGTGGGATTTGTAGCCTTTGATCTGGATTTTGGCCGTGGGTGTTTTGTATAATACTTGTAGTATATTCAGGAAGTGGGGCCCAAATTCATATCTTCTCAATGCGTAGTAAATGTACTCCCACGTTACCGAGTCGAAAGCCTTACAAAGGTCTAACGACAAAATCATACCCCTCCGCGGCCCCAAATTGTCCCAGTTTCAATTAAGTGCTGCAATGATGTCTATCGCTCGTCGGGTCTGATCCGGGGCCTGTCTGTTTGGAACAAATCCCACTTGATCAGGGTGGATATATTTGGCCAGAAAAGAGTTCATTCTGGTTGCCAAGACTTTGGTCATTAGTTTAAGATCCACATTAATAAGTGATATCGGGCGATAATTTGCGGGATCCCCGTGATCCCTTCCTGGTTTAGGGATTACTTGAATGAGGGCCTCATTTTCATGTAAAGATAAGGAGTTGCCTTTCCGTATTGCATTAAAAAAGGAACACAAATGGGGAGTCAGTATGGCTGCAAACTTTCTGTAATAGTGGCCCGTAAAGCCATCTGGGCCAGGTGCCTTTGAGGGGTTCAAGCTCTTAATGGCAGCCAGAACTTCTCCTTCCGTGAACTCTGCCTCCATTAACTCAGTGTGTTCCTGTTCTAATGTTGACAACGGGATGTCTTTGAAAAATTCCTCTGCTCGGTCCTTGGGAAATGGGGTGGGCTTATTATATAGATCGGTAAAGAATTTTGAAAATTCTAGAAGTATTTCTTGGGGGTTTTGGGTGATTTTCCCATCTCGAGTACGTAGTCTAGGCATAGCTGAGTTAAATGGTCGCGGTGTAAGTTTTCTAGCTAAAAGTGTGGTAGGTTTGTCTCCCTTGGTGTAATAGCGATGTCTAGACCAGCGTAGAAATTTCTCAGCTTTGGTTGTTAAACTAAGATTTAGTGCCGTTCTAGCTGTGTCTATTTTATGTCGCAGGTCAAGATGGGGGTTAGATTTTTGTTCCTGTACCATTTTATTTAATTCATCTTCTTGTTGTTGGATTTTTTGTGCATCATCCCTTTTTTTCCTTTTTTTCCTGGAGGCCGCTTGAATCAGTGTGCCACGAATGGTGGCTTTATGTGCCGCCCAATTAATACTTGGGGACGTGTCATTAGCTCGATTAATAGTAAAGAATTGTTGTATGGCCTTCTCGATTTCAGTGTATATGATAGGGTCATTGAGTAGCGATGCGTTAAGTCGCCATATGGAGGGTTTTGGTTTTTGCCATAGGTCAGTCAATGCCATCAGTACTGATGAGTGATCTGACCAGGAGCTGGGTACTATTTTGACTGATTCAATTGAGGGTAAAAGTGAGGATTGTGTTAACAAATGGTCTATGCGCGAATACGTTTTATGGACCTGAGAATAATGAGTATAGTCTCTGGTGGTGGGGTGGGAGTCCCGCCACGTATCTATGAGATCATAGGAATGTAGGATTCGGGCCAGTTTGACACCCTGTTTGGGAATATGTTTCAGGATAGGTTTATGTATATTGGTCCTGTCTGCGGCTTGATCTAAGGAGACATTACTATCTCCTCCCATTATCACTTGGCCTTGTACATGTGGCATCAATGTTCGCAACATAGTGTCGAAAAAAGTCACCTGACCCGTGTTGGGGGCGTAATATGAAATGAGAGTGACAGCACTATCATTTACTTTCCCTGCTACCATGATATACCTCCCCTCTTTATCTCTAATGACTGTTGACGGGGTAAATGGTACCCTTTTTGCAATGCATATCGCTACTCCTCTTTTTTTATCCACTCCATTAGATAAGTAAATCAAGGGGAACCTAGCATTTAGATATTTGGGAGCTGAAGTGCGGGAAAAGTGCGTTTCCTGGAGGAGCAGAAAATCTACATCTAGTTTATGGTAATCAAGGAAGGCTTTAGCGCGTTTTGTAGGGGAATTCAGACCTTGCACATTATGTGTTAAAACTTTAGTGTATGAAAAAGACCCCTGTGACTTTATCATCGTGCTTTGGCAGACCGCACTTGCCTGTTGTAGATGGTCATCCTGATTTTCAAGAAGGAAGAGTTTCGGCAGGCCTCTCCAGTTGTCTGGCCCAGGGGTGCACTCAAGTATAAGGGGAAAACAGAAGAAAAGAGAAAAAAGGAATTAGTGTTAGGATAAGATGGACTGGACCAATGTCCACCTTTCACCTCAGAGATAAAGTACATGAAAAACTGAACCAACATCGTAAACATATTCTTAATGGTCCTTGAGACTATAGTCTCTACTAAGTATGGCGAGGTTGTTTCCATCTAAGCGATGAAGACAAGCTCGTCTGAGAGTGGCATGCGGTTTCGCCTCGACACTTTCCGTATAAGGCATTGCAGTGGTATAGAGGGGAGTCAGATGGAACCGTAAGGTTTGGACTATAGCATTTCCTCTATTCTAACCAAGCTAAGCAATATTAATCCAAAAAAATTTTTTTTAGCTTTAGATTGGAGGGTTCAGGGTGTGTTATATCTAGGGAAACATTCTGGAAAAGAGCAAATAAACATGAGTGAAACAGCTCTAAGCTAAACTCGCATTACCAAAAAGGGGGGTTTTACCCCTTCAGGGTGTAGGCAGTTTCTTTAGTGTCCTGAAGACAAATAAGACAAATTAAAGAAAGCTAATGTTAGCCAACAGGGCAAAATCTAAACTATTAAACTGTGAACAGGGGGGACCTGTACGGGTGTACTGTGGTACTCTACGTTGGGGTGTAGTGGATACTTCCCCTAATAAGGTAAGAATTAGAAGGGTAGACAAGCGGGTTTCCTCTACAACTTCATCCGTCCGGTCCGGTTGCTAGGTGTCGCCTTCTAGAGGAACGTCACTGGCGTTGCTGTTCCCAAAGGGGCGAGATTGGACGATCCATTTCCTGTTGTTGTGCTTTGAGGGCCAATGAGTCCCTGGATATCAGACCAAGTTCCAAAAGGATATCTTCTCCGTCCGGAAAATTTGCAAAGGAGTATGTTTTTCCCTTGAAGGAAAAGGATAATCGGAACGGAAATGACCACCGATATTTGATTTGGTGATTAGTGAGCTGTGCCAATAATGGTTTCAGGGCCCGTCTTTTTTGGATAGTCGTCTGTGATATGTCCGCAAAGATTTGTATTTGGTGTCCCAAAAGGTTTATTTCGCCCTTTGCCCGGGCTGCAGACATTATTTGTTCCTTGATTCTATAGAAGTGCGGATTGACTATGACATCTCTCGGTGGGCCGTCTTGTCTTGGTGCCGTCAGAGCCCGGTGTACCCTGTCAATTTCCATGTGCTGTGGGGAAATATCTGGAATCAGATCTTGCATAAGAGTATGCACTGCATCTTCTAGATCAGTAACTGCTTCTGGCAGACCGCGGATTCGAAAATTATATCGTCTGGATCTATTTTCCTGATCTTCAATTTTGGCGTTGGCTTGGTCTAATTGATCTTGCAGTGAGGTTATCATACTTGAGTTTTGATTTACCTTCCGCACTGTGCCATCCATTTTGGATTCAATGGTATCCAGTCTGTCCCCTATATCATTAAAGTCATTTTTCATTTCTGCTGTAATCAGTTGGCAGGCTTTTGTAAGCTCCTGCTGTAGTAATGCTGAAAAGCGAGCAAGGAGGACAGAATCCCCAGAATATGCTGCTGGAGGTGGAGGTTGTTGTTCACTGCCCATGCTGTTTTGGCTTAGTGCTAGCTCTGCTATCTCAGCCATGTTCCTCTCCATGGAAGAAGCAGGGGAATCTGCGCCATCTAGTGCCCCCTCCTGATAAGTTTGGGAGGGGGAGAGAGAGAACCTTGGGGATCCCTCTTTCTGTAGTCCTGTAATGTCCTTCTGTGACTGGGAGGAGAAGGGGTCTCGCTCTCTGTCTGTGCCTGCTGTCCCAGTGTTGTGGGGAGAGAATCTCTGTGCAGGGAGGCTTTGGTGTCTCTGGGTCCCGCTCACCTGCTTTGCTGTATCAGCCTCTGTCCTCCGTCCCGACGCCATCTTGGATGGGGGAGTCTCTACTGCAGTGTTCCCCGAACGGAACGAGTAGTTGGCAGTCGGGGGTTTCTTTTTGGCTGTCCCCCCTCCTCTCCGGTTCATAGTGTGGATCGCTCTATGGATGGCGAAATATGCGGCTCCCTTCTGGCTTTTTGTGGCTTGGAAAGGCCGGCGGAGTGCGGAGCAGGTCAGAACATGTCCGCTCCCGTGCCCGCGCGCATGCGCACTACTGCTACATATTTCAATTCCCACTGCAGCTGGAGGTTTGTTTGGCCAAACACCCATTAGCTCGACCATTCACTGAACAACCTGGACACTGGATGAACTTGCAGGTCATCCTTAGAGAGCACAGGAATCTTCATATAATTTATACACAGTGCAAAAGTTTCTCTCATGTTATTTCCCCTTCTGATCAAATATTTTTAGCTAAAGACTAGACTATTTTCTCTATTGATTGAATGTTCTTTACTCTTTTGCTCAAATGTTCTTTAGGCTATTTTCTCTTAGGATTGAGTTTTAGGAATGTTACATTCACCCCCTGAAATGCAACAAATAGAAATTAACATTTCACACCTAATATAAACATTACAGGTATTATTTGTTACTTTTCTGAAAATGCTAAGATATTCCTAAAGCAAATTTCTTAAGCAGTTGAAATTTTGGAGGATGTCTGTTTACAGTATAGTATTCATGGAAATATTTTAAGGCATACATGCAGGGTTTGACAAGTTATGCAGGAGCATGAGTAGGGTACCGACAAATGTACATCAGAAACAGTAGGGCAGTGGATGGTGTCAGTAAAGCAGAGGAGGGTGTCAGTAGAGCAGTGGGCAGTGTCAGTAGAGCAGTGGGCGGTGTCTGTAGAGCAGTGTGTAACCAACATTTTTATGTGCTACCATGCTCACTAATCAGTCTATACTTAATATTTCCTTAGCAACTGCTGCAAACACTAAAAGTGTGTGTTCCTCAGAATCCCCACTATGAAAGAATGAATTAAAATAACTGTACTGCACTGCTGCCCATGATAAAACTAAAAATATTCACACAAACTGTGTCAATACTGGATGCAAAAACATATAAAACACAAAATCATAAAATATTTGTGTGTATAATTAACATGCATTATTGTTCATATAAAGTCCCAAGTGTCTCAAATCCAGTCCCCAAATGTCTCTTCATGCAAAGCTTTCACCGTGGCGTGATGTCAAAATCCCAAGGCAGAACTATTCAACTTTGAATATTGATCTCACAATCCTGGTGCTGCAAGCAGATACTCTTCACGGTATGTGCATACACCCAACAGTGATAATAGTTGTCTATTCACCTTAACACCATGACCTATAGGGTTAACGTGGAATATACAAGTGGGTGAGTGGAGTACCTGTGAAAACATAAAGGGGCATTCTATATAATTCCCCAGAATGGGAGCAGCACACTTAGACCTATATTACCCTAAAGGTTATGGTGAGGCTTATCAAAATCAGTCCAAATGAGAAAAAGTAACCAAATTATCAGAAAAGTGTAAAAAACTTTAAGTCATCAAAAATGATATTAAACACGGTTTTATTTAAAGAAAAAGTTCCATTAAGCAGCACCTGTATTCACTGCACAGACTAACTTTAATTAGCATATATCCCATGACGTTACTCTTCATTCATCACCACAGTGTAAAATACCTCACACCAGGTTCCAATCTCACTCTCATAAATATGATTGGCAAAAATCACTCAGGGTCAAAACCAGAAAGGTTCCGCAGGAATGGTCCTCCGGGCCATGAGCTCCAGCATGTCACTTCTGGGATGGGTTCACCTCCTGGTTACCGTGTGGTCTAGCCTTGATGCGTTTTATTGTTACAACTTTATCACAGGCCAGGGGACCAGGTGAGATGCTGAGTGCCTAGCAGTGTGGCAGGGATGAGGCAGCTAATGGTTATAATGTTATGCTGATGCTTCGCGTTTATGATGAGCCATTTTTACCTTGTGTTTGTTAGTATTTTTAACTGGTTTGACATAAATAAAAAATGTTTTTAACGGTACTACACTATTGGAGGTCTTTTTATTTACTATTATGAGTGGATTGGAGTTAACTTAAAGGAGAACCATTCCTGGGGAACCTTTCTGGCTATGACCCTGAGCAATTTTTGGCAATCATATTTATGAGAGGCGATATTAGTGCGTGAGACTGGAACCTAGAGTGAGGGATTTTACGTTGCGCTGTTTGATAGAATGTTTGATGACTTGATGTTTTGTACACTTTTTTTTTTTTTTTTTTTTAATTCCATATTTTTATTAGATTTCGAAAGAATACACTGTACAATTAAACATTGTACGTCGTGCAACAACGTCTGTATAACAATCAAAGGTATGAACTTCTATCTACAAACAGGGATCTGATAGAAACAAGTTTACAAGTATTAATCGTGTCTTTTTGTGCTATGCTAACAGAAAGGAAACACTGAAAGAGCGTAGACGGTCCACTTCACTAGTGTGTCACCCCATGTGGGACCTTTAGTGGCACAGGAGCGAAGCGGACCCTTTTGTGATAGACACGAAAGTTGCATTTAGCGAAAAATTACCAGTTATATAGGTAGCATAAAATTCTTAATGAGTGATAGGTATTGCTCGGTCAAGAAGGAGGGTCAGTAGATCGGTTCGTTTGTACATGGGGTGCGCAGTCTCTAGTCCATTCGGTCCAAGGTTGCCATGCTTTGCGTATTTTTGTGGCTTGCCCAGAGAGTGTGGCTGTGATGGTCTCGTAACTGTAGTGTAGTGATACCAAGTCTGTGACTTGGGTAAGCGTCAGATGTGTGTCAGATTTCCAGTGTCTGGTTATATTTAGTCTGGCTGCCATGAGGATATGGGTGGTTATGAATTTGAAGGGGTGAGGAAAGTCCTCAATAGTGAGGTTAAGGATCGCTAGGGCTGGTGTTGGGGGGGTCGTGATTTGGGTGATGGTCGAGATTAAGTTGAAGGTGTCTTCCCAGTAATTTCGTAGTTTGGCACACGACCAAAAGACATGTAGTAGGTCGCTTGTGGAAGATTTATCTCCAGCAAGTGTTAGGGATTTGAGGGTTAAAGGATGTTATGCGGGCAGGGGTCAGATACCATCTTAGTGTAATCTTCTATGCGAGTTCCCATAGGGCCGAGCATTTGGTGGATTTGTAAATAGCCTTGAGGGCTTGTTGCCATTGTGTGTCCGTAAAATTTGTGGCAAGGTCTTTTTCCCAGGTGTGGTGGGGTGGCAGTTTGGTAAAGGTACGTTTTTGGTGGAGGTTATTATAAAAGTATAAGATCCCTTTAATTTTTGTGTCGGGGTTGGTGAGGTATTCCCAAGACTTGGGGTGGATATTGTAGATGGGGAGTGGTATAGTTTTCAGGCAGTGACGTATACGGAGATAGGTGAAGTATTCAGGTGCGGGTATGGCATATGTGGCTTGTAGTTGAGGGAATGTTGTGATGTGGTTGTCTTGTAATATGTCTTGTATGTAGTGTATGCCTTTAAGGATCCAAGGTGAAAGTGAGATTTCCGGCATTAGATGGAGTAAGGATTGTATGGGAATGTGGGATTGTGGAGTGTTAGGAGAGTATTGCATTAGGGATGACGCTTTTTTCCAAGCCTGTGCTGAGGCTTTCACGGTGGGAGATAGGGATTTTGGGATTGGAGTGCCTAGCGGAATGCTTAGTAACCATGTTTGCAGGCTTGGTCTTGTGAGTGAAGATTGTTCAATGTGGCCCCACAGAGTGGACGGGGATGGTTGAAACCAGCAGGGTAGTTGGGCCAGGATAGCCGCCAGGTGGTAGTCTTCGAAGTCTATTGAGCTCGAGCCACCCACCAGTCTGTGTTTGATCAGTTTTGTGTGGGCACATCTGGGTCGTTTGTCTTCCCAGTGGAATTTATTAAATAACGTCTGGAGGGATCTAAAGAATGTGGTGGGCAGGGGAATAGGTAGGGTTCGAAAGTAGTAGAGTATTTGGGGAAGGCAGATCATTTTAAAGGCCGCAAGCCTACCTGTCCAGGAGAGTTCGTGTTTCACTATATTTTGTGCAGTCGCTTGAATGTTTTGGAGGAGTGGAAGGTAGTTGCATGAATAGAGTTTTTTTGTCGTCCTCGGTAGTTGTATGCCTAGATATGATATGTCAGAATCTGCCCAAGCAAATTAATATTGTATTTGGAGGAGGTTCCTTATGGTAGCGTCTACATTGATGTCTAGTAGGAAGGATTTAGTCGTGTTGATTTTATAGTATGATACCGAGCTAAGCCAATCTAGCATCTTTTGTACTTCTGCCAGGGAAAGTCGGTTGGTGAGGATGAGGATAATATCATCCGCAAACAGGCTAATTTTGTGGTGATGAGGACCAATCTTTAGGCCCGAGATGTTGGCATTAGAGCGGATATGTTCTGCTAGGGGTTCCATAATCATGTTGAATATGAGGGGGGATAGGGGGCAACCTTGGCGGGTGCCGTTTGTGATTGGGAATGGTCGGGATAGCATGCCTTCTGTGTAAACCTGAGCTTCGGGGTTGGAATATAATGCCATAATGGCTCTGAGAATTTGGCCTTGGAACCCAAACTTCCGGAGGACCGACTCGAGGTAGGACCAGTGAACTCTATCGAACGCCTTCTCTGCATCCAGGGATAGGAGCAGAGAAGGCGTTCCGGTGGATTCAGCATGGTGAATAAGGTTAATCATCCTCCTGGTGGCATCTGAGGCTTGCCTGCCTTTTGTGAATCCTGTTTGGTCCTGGTTGTTAATAGTGGGCATAATTTTGAGTAGTCTTGTCGCTAAAGTTTTGGCGTATAATTTGAGGTCAAGGTTGAGTAAGGAAACGGGGCGGAAGTTTTTGGGGGCATTCGACTGTTTCCCTGGTTTCGGTATCGTAATAACCAACGCTTTTAAATATTCTGACGAAAAGGTAGAAGAGGAGGCAGCATGATTGAATAGATCACTAAGATGTGGGATCAACTGTGGGTGAAATTGTTTGTAGTATTCCCCGGTTATTCCGTCGGGGCCCGGTGCCTTACCACTAGGGAGGGAGTCTATGGTTTTTTTGATTTCTTGATCAGTGAATGGGGCATTTAAGGAGGTCAGTTGTTTCTCAGTCAGTTTGGGTAGATTTAGCTTGTGGAGGAAGTGATCTATTTCGTCTTGGGTGGGTTGTGGGGTATGGGGGTCCTGTTTCAGGTTGTAGAGGTCTTCATAGTATGTGCTGAAGGAATCGGCTATGTCTTGGGGGTTGCTTAAGGGGGTGTTCGTATGGGGGTGGATGAGTTGGGTTATTTTAGTTTTGATACGTCTACCTTTTAGTCCTTGGGAGAGTTTCTTGCCAGCTTTGTTAGAGGTGGAGTATGTAGACTCTTTAAATTTCCTGTGAAGGAACTCGTAGGAGTGGAGGAGTAGTGTTCTAAGTTCCTGTCTGAGGTTTAGTAATTGGTTGGCCTGCGGGTCTTGGGGGTACTTTTTGAGCCTGTCCTCTAGGGTCGCTATCTGGGTTGTCAGTTCGTCTATCTGCTGCGTCCTCTTCCTCTTATGCTGAAAGCTAAGTTTAATTAACATTCCCCGCATAAATGCGTGGGCGCTCCACACCACGGCAGGGTCGGGTACCAAGCCTTTGTTCAAGGAGAAGAATTCAGTAATGTGTTTTGATATTTCTGGGGTGTATGTGTCGTTTTGTATAATATAGTTATTAGCACGCCAGAGGAACGTATTTTGTTGTAAATTGGTATCTTGTATTGTAATTGATATGGGGGCATGGTCCGACCATGTCGTAGTGTGGATCTGTGAGTTAGATATTTTTTGCAAAATACATTTGTCAGAAAGGAACAGGTCTATTCTCAAATACGAGCGGTGTCTGGATGAAAAAAAAGTAAAGTCACGTTCAGAGCCGTGATGGCATCTCCAGACATCATATAGGTCCTGGGAGGCGATGAATTTTTTTAGAGGAGATTCACGACGTTTTGTCGGTGAGTTGGAGTCCATCAAAACGTCCGGGACCAGGTTGAAGTCGCCACAAAGTATCTTGTGGCCTTTTTGGATGGTGTTGGCAGAGCGAAGGACTTTGCGGAGGAATCTCATTTGGTGCGAGTTCGGGGCATAGATATTGATTAAGGAATAAGTCGCTTTGTTGATTGTGCAGATTAGGATAAGAAAACGACCTCCTGGGTCTGATATTACATCAAGGAGTTGGAAATCTAAAGTGTTCCGGAACGTTATCATGACCCCTCTTGTTTTAGTGGGGTGCGTGGCATGGAAGATATGTGAATATTGGTGGTTGTTGCATAAGGGTGTATTGGAATGCAGTAGGTGGGTTTCCTGGATACATAGCACATCGCTGTGGAGAGCCGCGGTGGTTTTCCACAATGAGTGATGTTTGGCGGGATGATTTAGCCCGTTGGCATTCAAGGAGAGAATGGTGATTGGCATCTTGCGGTGTGAGTTGTGCACAACACTTACAGTTAGTTGTTGGAGAGTTGGTCCGGAGGTACCTGGTGGTGGGATTCAGCAGATGTTAAGTGGAAGTACGAGACTTGAGTGTGGGTTGAAGCGGTAGTAGGCTGGTATTGGAGGTAGGTGCTGGAGGATCCTGGGTCAAGGGATTAGTGGTAGCTTCGTGGCAGTCTGGGCGTCTGAAAAAAGATAAGACTAGAATGCTGCGAATAGAGCAATGTGTTAGAATGCAAGTAATAAAAAAGAAAAAAAAAATCAATGCAATAACAGTAACGTGTATAATATAATACAGTTGGTGGAACTTGTTGAAGTGATCCAGTAGTGGGAAGTTCAGTTTGGTTGTTGGAGGTGGTGCTTCTAGTGGTAGAAGGAAATCTAGAGGGGGTGATGAACACCTTATAAGCCTCTATTAGGGGGTACAAAGAGTCAGTAATACCGGAAGGAGAAGGCAGGAGTAGCAGGTTGCCAGAGCTCAGGGGAGCTATAATAAATGTTATCGGCCAAGTGAAGTAATGATGTATGCATCCTTCAGTTGAGATTGCGATTTTGTGAGTTGCGGGACGTATTGGGTCCTCTGTCTGAAGGAGGTGGTTTGGGTAGCTCGGGGATTATCCGCCAGGAGTGGAGGAGCTTTAGGCCCTTTTCTAGATCCCCAATGGCGTGCGTTTGGCCATTGTGTACAATAAGGATGGTTGCGGGGTAGCGCCATTTATATTGCAGCTTGTGATTTTGCAGGCCTTTGGTTATCGGGTTAAGTTGTCGTCGCATTTGGAGGGTGTACTTGGACAGGTCGGGAAAGAGTTGGATGCCAGTGTAGGGAGCAGGCAAGGGTGATTTAGCTCTGAGTCCCATGAGGAGTTTCTCTTTGATGTGGTAGAAAGGGACCCTCATTAGGACATCTCTGGGGACCGAGGTTGCTAGGTGGGCAGGCTTGGTAATTCTGTGAATCCTATCTATGATTACATCACGCGGAGACGCTTCAGGAATCACAATGTGCATCAGTTCTTTTGCGTATCGTGGCAGGTCCGCGGGGAGTATGGTCTGGGGGACGCCCCTCAACTTTATGTTGTTCCTGCGTGACCTGTCTTCTAAGACGGCCAGCTTGGCCCGCATCCATGCCTGTTCTCCTTTAACTGTGTCATAGGCGTCAATGACTTCATTAACTGTGGGTGTGCAGGCATGTATCCCTCTCTCAGTGTTAGTCACCCTGTCATCCAGTAAATGAATATCAGAGGTGATTCTGTGGAACATGGATGAGAGGTCCGTCATGAGGGAGGTCTGGAGGGAGAGCAGCATGTCCTTCAGTGTGGTGTCCATATCTGGCTGGCCTGAGGTATGGAAGGATGCCATAGAGGAGTTCAGGGCCTGGTCTAGGGAGAAGGGAATAGGAGCCTGGGCCTCAATTTGCTGGCGCTGTGATTGGTGCGGCGGTGTGTCTAGCCGCATTTTAGCTTTGGCTGGGCTGCTGGGGAGGGAGTCACCCTCCAGTGCCTGGGATGGGTCAGCTACAGTACCTTGATCTGTGTAATCATCCGTGGCGGCATCCGGGAGGTCCGTGTAAGGCCCGCGCAGCGCGGCCTGGTCGGCGCCATCTTGGATATTCCATCCCGCTGGCTTGTAGGCAAACTCAGTCAGTTTCTGGGGCCTGTGGTCGGTAAATCTCTTTCTGGATGCCTGCATCGTCGTCTCCTGGAAGTGTGGAGCGAGGATGGGTGTGGATGGCGTCGTAGATGCGGCCGATTGCACTGGATTGTGTCCCCTGGCTGGCGAGCTGTGAGCTTAGGCGTCCATCTTCCTCTCTGGCCGGCCACGCCCCCTTGTACACCTTTTCTGATAACACTTTTGGTTTCTTTTTTCACATTTAGAGCGATTTTGATAGATCACTGCGCAGACCCACATTTTTATTTCATGATGGTGTAAGGATTTGTAATTTTTATAGGAAAAGGCAGCAGCAGTGAGATTTTGTAAAGCAATTTTTAAACATGTTTGATTAGAGAGATATATATATATATATATATATATATATATATATATATATATATATATATATATATATATATATATATATATATATATATATATATATATATATATATATATTTGGATTGTTCACTTGTTTTCAGCACTTATTCACGTGATTACGTGTGGCATGGTAAGTGCTGTAAATTTGTTAGGCTATTTGTAAGTTCAAAAACATTATCTGACACTTCTGGATTTTGCACGTTATTTTCAAAAAGGACAATTGTAGCTGGACATGAATGACATCTACAAAACAAAACAAAAAAAAAGTACCATATCCTGCTTTCAAAGCGACTTTGAGGCTGTCATAAGAAAAAAAAAAAAAAAAAAAAACATAGAGGGACGTGGTTTGCCTTTGAAGAAGATGGCTGCCTAAACCTTAAGCTCCACCAGACGACAGCCTTAATTCAACCATATCGATGAATACCACACCGAGCCGACCTCCAACAATGGGGACATCATCCCACGACAACTCTGCAACAAGATCCTGCTCTCCATGGAACCTTAACGGGCGCGTTAGCCAAAATATCCCGGAGATCTTCCGCACACAAGTGGCAAACATGGTGGCGCTGCCTTCAGTCTCAGCACCCGCGCCACACCACACCGACATCAACCTCACCCTTACTCAGCAGCCACCTGCTTCTCCTGAGGGAAACCTGCTAGCGAGCCAGCAGCCGAGTCTTCAAGACCTCCGCACAATAGTGGCTGACGCTATGCATGGCCATTACTGATCTCAAACATGAGATACAGTCGATAGCGGGCAGAGTACAGGAAGTTGAACATGCCGCTGCACACCACCGTACAGCGATCAAGAAGATCCACCATACAGTAAGCACACACACCCTGCAGCTCAGAGACCTCCAACAGCACTTAGAAGATCAAGACAATCGAGGGAGCCGACACAACTTGAGGGTGAGAGACCTCCTTGAGACAGTTGAGCCCGAACAGATCCTCCTTACAGTCACGGGCCTATTTAACCACCTTCTCGATAAGCCTCCACAGACACCCATCAACATAGAGTGTATACACAGGGCCGTTAGACCACGAGGCAGGGACACGGACCCACCACAGGACATTGTGTGCTGTTTGACTGAGTTCAGGCTGAAGGAGGAAATCCTCTGGAAAGCCCGCAACAAGCTGCAATTGTCACATGAGGGGCATGAAGTACACATTTATGAGGATCTATCCGCCATCACTCTGAAACACCGTAAGGACCTGCGCCCCCTTCTAGACATCCTCCATACCAAGGGAATCCACTATTGATGGAAGTTCCCATTTGGCCTATCAGCAACCCACCAGGGCCGCACAGCTGTACTGGACTCCGTCTGTCAAACACTTGACCTCCCTGTTGTCAAAGTCCCCAACTGGTATGCAGACTTCACCACTCCAAGCCTGAATCATTCAGTGACCAGAGAGGAACCGATGGATGCACAGGAGGTTCAGTACCGAAGACACCGTTCACCATCAGAAGACACAAGATCCATTCCAGCCCTGTTGGCTCAACGCCACAACCCGAGCCCTACAAAAGCTCCCCTGTCCCGCAGGGCATGTCGAGACCACTGAACTGACCTCTGCTGCATGCAGCCAAGACAGATAAGTAAACAGACCTATTCACTTTGCACCCTCTCCCTGCTCTGCCACCCTGTTATGCCTGACAGCCGTAGAACTCATGAACACAACACTTCCGGCTAGGATGAGCCTGAATTTCACCCACAACATCCTATGCTGCAGCTCACCATACTGAGCTATAACAACAAGTCGATTTTTGATCCCAGCGTAGCCCCCACTTAGATCCCCCCCAACCCCTAATCTCCCGGACATTCCATTCAGATGGGATAAGCTCCTCTTTGCCCCGGCGGCCATTCATCACTTTACTCTAGTGAAGAAATGGCTTACGTTCATCCTCCATGTCCCAGGATCATCCTCACTCAGTAGGCCATGCCTACATCCACCTTGCGGACCTCAAGCCCTTGAACAGTAAATTCCTCACCCGACCTGTCCTCGCATCCTAACAAAACTGCCCATATTGTGGAATATCAAAACTAGCAGGGGGAGAAATGTATATATATATTTTTTTTTTTCCTGATGTACCTCCCCACCCGAAGGAATTATCTGCTTTACCCTCAGAGAAGAAGCCAGATGCATACACCAAAACTTATCGGCTAGGGTCTAACGCTTTTATTTCCCACAGAGACCCACAACGTATACTTCCAAGAGAGACAAACACCATGGACACTATCCCAACATGCGCTGCTCTCTAAAGGACAGATGATCGCAAACATACACGTTCAGTGGACGATAGTCAGTTAACACTGCTACTAGTTGGTAAGACATCTTCTGTCACATGCATGTCTCCCACACCCACCACTGATTAAGGGATATGATAAAGGCATCCTCATTAATTCCATGCATATTAAGATCATTGCTTAAATTCTATTGCTTTAATGGAATATCTCATGTCTTGGTCAAAGCAGTCTCTGGATCACACCTCAAATCACACTGGTCTGGGTATAGCTCTAATCATACCTCAGCGGATACCCTGCAGCGCTACCTATACCCAATGTCTTCACCCCACTCAAACTTTTTAAAGCAGTACAAATATTTGTCTGTACAGGGCTGGAAACACCTGCCCACTAACAACAACGCAAACATGACACACCATGCATACCGCCCCATGGGCAACATATATCTTTGCAATATAAACACTAACAACCTGACCATCATGAGATTTTGGGGAGTGAACGGACACTGCTTTCTTAAGTATATATGGTTTAGCGACACACATCAGTAACCAAAGACCACTCCACAAGCGAATCCAATGCTCCTAAACCCTGGACTAGCTACCCTGACATCCTAAAGGATCCAATTGCAGCATTCTACCAATGAATCATCCCTTCCAATAGATTGACTCACCCCCTCATGAACCGATTGAATGCCTTGGGCACATGACCCCTCACCAACATATCTCAACAGGAATCTCCAGCTAGGAACTCCCCCTAACCACATTATGACATTGTGCACCAAACCCACCACAGGCTATAACAGAGTAATTAGCAAACCCTACATATTACCTTGTTCCTATTCAAGGTCTCAATTAAGGTCTTCTCTTACTGGGTGGCAAACATGCAAAGGACTAATAAGTTCTGCCTACCGAGGACATTTGTCCTAACCTGATAAGCTCTGGTTTCTTGTTTCTGTTTAAAACACCTCTAAATAGAGAAAAAACAATTCATAGAGAATGGTTATATAATAGGCATAAACATTACATCACAGCAAAGATAGTCTCTTGAACTACCCTCTGAGTTGTTAACCCCTCATATAGCAGGTCTTCCAAGATATTCACACCACTCTCGCAACACCGAGCCCCAAATCCGCCTACACGACACAACTAAACATACCCCTAAAAGCAACACCCTTCCTCACCAGCTTACATAATAAATCCTCAGGGCTGTCAATCTGCTGGAGTACCCAGATCAGTACTTCTCCCTTGACAGACCACCTCCCACACAGTGGAAACCTCCTGCACCACATTTGTATAGATAGCTCTAAATCCCACATAACGCTGACCTTCTCCGGCAATACCGCACAGACCGTACATCCCATACCTGGGCAAGTGAGCTAGATCTCACTTACCTCCAGACCACCTTCTCCTACACTTCTCATGTTACACCCAGACTCCCTATACCTGTCCTCTCCCATCCTCAGACCTACCCCCCAAACACCCTTCGCCCCCTCCCCCTCACTGGCAACCACCCAACCCTAAAAACCCCAACCCGATCCCTGTTCTCCCCTCCACCTCAGCTCTTGGGGCCCTACCAACTGCAACGTTGGGAGGTCTTATTTAACCGATCCAGATACCCACCGCAACCATGCCACTCTTGACGCCTACCCCCCCAACAATGACAAACTCCTTGTCAAAATTATCTCACTTAATGCTAGAGGTCTAAATATACCTGAAAGATGCTCCCAGCTCCTCCTCACGATGCAATGGAACAAAGCTGACATAATATTTCTACAAGAAATGCACTTCCACACAGACTCCATCCTGAAACTTGTGAATCAATACTATCCAAATGCATACCATGCATAACCTGGATGCCCAAATTAAAAGTAATATCCATACTCTTGGCAAAACACTGCCCCTTTCAACTCACGGACACACTAACCGATGTAGACATACAAAAAGGGTTACCCTGGGTGGACTTTTGAGGCACTTAGTAATGTCCTATGTAAAAATATACCAAAATATGCAACAATATAATAGTAAACAAATTTTATTTATGGATAAACAAAGTTTAAAAAATTGTAACTAAACATTGATATAGCTAAGCAATTAGTTTCTATCACCATACAAGGTAGATACATGAAAAGAACCAGCTCACTCCCAGTCTCTTCAACCCCTCTCTGCTAAGGTAATTTTGTCTCAATATACCTCTTTTCTTTGTTAATTAATATTATAATATTAACCCATGCAATTACTGGCTAGTTCTTTGTTCAAGTCTCTAATTGAAGACAAACCCAAAATGGTTCAGCCTATATAAGATTGAATACTGTTTTATATGACACCCTTACACTGTACTATAGAATGACCATATAATCTATATACATAGGCTTTGATATCTATTGGTTCCCAATACATTACCCTCTGACCTATATTGGTTGGTTGAGTGTCCAAACATCTTTCTTTGGTATCTGCTACCCCATAATGTAACCAATAATATTATCTATATTAATTCTTTGTCGGCCATCCCAATACCTGAATACATCTCCAGGCATTAGAGATTATGTCTTGAACTTTATTTAAACAGATCATTTATAGCAGTACTGTATTTCTATTTTCAGTTACCAGATTCACCCCCTTTTTCTGCCAGATCATCAATCTTACTAACTTACTATTATTAACAGGTATATATACATTGTACTGTTTAAATACTTAATTTCTTTATATATCCAGTAGTTTCAATCTGGATTTATACTTTGGCATACTTCTTTCTTACCCCCAGGGACTCCATTTGCCCCAGTATATTACTCTGGCTGCCATGGTGCCCCAGAGCGCTGGGGGAACCTCTTCCTCTTGAGGATGATATTATTCAGCTTATACTCACAGACCACTCTGATGCCCATCTTGTCTTAAGACAGCAATCCCACCAGCATAAATATCCGGTGCTATTTTGACTCCAAGCTTTTAATGTAATTTAACAGAGTAACATTGTAACAACGGTTTCATCATTTAACATTATGTAAGTGTTTGATCACAATACCTTAAGCATATATTTTTGTGCCTTTACATGTTATGGTAATCCATTGATTATATATTTCAATTATATCTTAGATGAACCCCTCTTTTTCTGCACCCCTGAAGAAGGACTAAACTATATCCCGAATTGCGTTGGGTGTGAGGAGAGTTCTTTTCATGTATCTACCTTGTATGGTGATAGAAACAAATTGCTTAGATATATCAATGTTTCGTTACAATTTTTTTAAACTTTGTTTATCCATAAATAAAATTTGTTTACTATTATATCGTTGCATATTTGGGTATATTTTTACATAGGACAATACTAAGTGCCTCAAAAGTCCACCCAGGGGAACCCTCTTTGTATGCATCTTGATTATTGGATGTGGCACTGCTTTAATAACCTAGGTCTGCCTCTCACCTTCTCTTTATAACTGACATAGACGGTAGATTTATCTTCCTGAAGGGAGCATACCTTGACAGAAAGATTGCCTTAGCTAACATCTACACAACAACCCACCGCCAAGTTACCCTCTTTTGCGACATAAATAGAGTGTTGACTACATTTCAAGAAGGCACCCTTATCTTAGGAGGCAATTTTAATATCCCCCTAAACCCTCTTCAAGACGTCCTCTCTCCCTTATGCCGCTCTACGATCCATCAAATCTAGATTTAGAGACCTGCTACTCCATGATTCTTGGCGCACAATAAATCCTAACAGCAGAGACTACACCTTCTTTTCAGCCCCACACAATAGATACTCCAGGATTGAATACCTATTCATCACACAGAATGACCTACCCCTCCTTAAGAGTACTTCCATCGATCCCATGTTCCTATCGGACCACCACCCTATCTCCATGACTATTACATTCCCAGAAGTACACAATCACCCACACTCTTGGAGACTAGACCCCTCTCTGCTCACAAACCTTCCCATTGCAAAAGAGGTTAAAAACTGCATTAAACAATATTTCACGGAAAACAAACCTACTGACACCTCCCCAGCCGCTACTTGGGAAGCTCACAAATGCCTGATACGGGGCATCCTTATAGCAGCAGCAAATGAAATAGAGAGAAAAATAAGCATATCCTAGAACTTACCACCCAAATTGAAAAACTTAAAGGTGCACATAAACGCACGCAAGCGACTGACACCCTACACACCTTAGTGAAAACCAGGAACATAGATGTACTATGAATACGGCAATAAAGCTGAAAAGTTTTATTAGCCAAGCCCTACAAGCTAAGAGAGCTGCCTCCACAATACATTCCTTGATGGATTCCTCAGGATGTACAGTCAATTCACCCCCTGACATAGCTAAGCAATTTGTAGACTATTACACACAACTATATAACTTACCCCCAACAGACCCATTAAATAGCACTGCATCAAGGACCCAGTTAATCATGGATTTCTAGACACAATACAGCCCCTCCCCAATATCCACCACCATTGCTCAAGTCCTAGACGGCCCTCTGACAGAAAAAGAAGCCGAATTGGCACTGAAACAAATGAAACTGGGCAAAAGCCCAGGCCCGGACGGACTAACAATGGGATATTACAGGACCTATGCGGAACTTCTCACCCTCCCTTTTATCTCAATGTTCAAGTCTTATGCCTCACCGACAGAACCCCCACGGGACTTACTGAACGCACACATAGCAGTTATTCTGAAACCAGGGGAAGACCCCTCTCTGGTCACCATTTATAGACCAATTTCACTGCTGAATGTGGACCATAAGTGGTTTGCCAAAATTCTAGCCAATCAAATTCTCCCCCTGCTTCCGCGACTGGTGAGTCTCGACCAAGTTGGTTTTATTCCAGGTAGGGAGGCAAGGGACAACACACTCAAGGCCATCAACATCCACCATTGGCTCACATCCAATCACCGCCAGTGGTTCCTTCTTTCCCTCGATGCAGAGAAGGCATTCGATAGAGTGGCCTGGGACTACATGATGCAAGCACTAAAATTCATAGGCCTCCTGCACCGAATGCTAAACTATATACTCACACTCTACTCCAATCACACGGTCAGAGTCCGCGTAAATGGCCACCTATCGGATGTCTTCTCCATATTGCATGGAACTCGCCAGGAATGTCCCCTATCCCCACTTATCTTTGTCCTTACCCTCGAACCACTATTGAGGCGCATCAGAGCAAACCCTGACATTAAAGGAATCGAAATAGGCCGACACACATATAAACTAGTCGCTTTTGCAGACGACATCCTGCTTTTCCTTACTGAACCACTTACAATAATCCCCAACTTACCTAAAGACTTTAACACCTTCAAAGATCTAACCAACAACTCAATTTTACAAAATCTAATGCCCTTAACTTCACTCTACCACGAGACACCTGCCAACAATGCATGGCAAACGTCCCGTTTAAATGGGAAAAACATGTCATAACTAGGAATGAGCTTCGAGTTCGAGTCAAACTCATGTTCAGCTCGAACACTCGCCTGTTCGACCATTCATCGAATTGCAAATGTTATGGGCCGTTCCTGCCGAATTCGAGTGGCGCGTCATGGCCCATAATTCACTGCGGCATCGCAGTGCATTGCTGGCTGATGATTGCCCAAGCATGCACTATGACCCGCATGCTTGGCCAATCACAGCGCCGTCTGTATAGAGAGCCATAATTGGCCAAAGCCAGGGTGGCTTTGGCCAAATATGGCTCAGGGGGTTTAGTACACGCCCCACACTATATAAGGCCGCCTGCTTGGCGACCTTGTGTAGTGTGTTGCGGCAGAGAGAGATAGACAGAGAGACAGTGTCATCTGATTTAAGTTAGAGTAGGCAGGCGAGTCAGTTAAATGCACTTACAGTGTATTGTGTATATATTATATTATATATATATATATATATATATATATATATATATATATATATATATATATATATATATACATACATACATACATACATACATAGTATTCATTTTAGCTAGATCCGTTCCTGTTATTCTCTTCCTACTGACAGGCAGGCGTTTTGACAGTATTTACAGTTAGTGTACTGTGTCCTCCAATGTGCACCTAAAGCTACCTGAAGAAAATTGCTGGTGTTCTTCTGATCCTATTAGTACCACAGGCAGGCAGCTACAGTATTTACAGTTAGTGTACTGTGTCCTCTGCACAGTGTGCACCTAAAGCTACCTGAAGAAAACTGGTGTTCTTCTGATCCTATTAGTACCACAGGCAGGCAGCTACAGTATTTACAGTTAGTGTACTGTGTCCTCTGCACAGTGTGCACCTAAAGCTACCTGAAGACAATTGCTGGTGTTCTCATACTAATAATACTACAGGCAGGCAGTTGATTCTGCTAGCTTCAGTATCAGTATATATATACATCCCAGCTTTGTGCAGCTACATCTCACTGCAGGCCATTAGTATGTCTGGAAAGCCAACAAGGAGAGGCAGACAGTCACAAGCCAATAAAAGAGGGCAAGCAGGCTCTGTGTCTAGAGGAAACAGTGCCGGTCAAGGAGACGGTGCATCCTCATCAGCACATGGCCGTAGGACACACTTGTCCTTTTTTTTCGGCAGCTGGCCGTGTTAAGCCACAACATGCAGAAGACATGGTTGAGTGGATGACCAAGCCATCCTCATCCTCCTCATCCTCTCTCACCCCAGCTCAGGGTACTTTGTCTGGCAAAGCAGCTGCCAACGCGGCCTCTTCCCTCGGCTCAATGGCATCAGTCACTCCTTCCCTAACCCCACCATGTCCTCCTGAGGAGCCACCTGAACTGTTTGACCACAGTGTTGGGTACATGCTCCAGGAGGATGCCCAGCGTTTTGAAGGCTCCGATGATGGTACCCAGCTAGAGGAAGGCAGTAACGTAAGCCCAGAGAGAGGGGGTGCCCAAGAAGGACAGGAATCTGGCAGTCATGTTCCCCCAGCTGCAGCATACTGCCAGCTTTGCTCCAGTGATGAGGAGGGAGGGGGTGATGAGGAAGCCACTGACTCCACGTGGGTGCCTGATAGGAGAGAGGAGGAGGCACATCTCCAACGAGGCAGGATGCCCTCCAGGGGCCAGCTTAAGGGCAGCACACTGACTGCATCAGGGCGCTGCTGTCTGCGCGTTATTCCAAAAGTTGTTTGGTGTGGGCCTTTTTTGAGACCAGTGCATCAGATCCCACCGCTGCTATTTGCAACATATGTGTCAAGCGTATCTCATGTGGCCAAAACATCACCCGCTTGGGCACCACATGCTTGACCAGACATATGTCAACCTACCATGCAGTTCATTGGCGTACCTAAAAGACCCACACCAAAGAACAAAGCGGACCTCTCCTTGCTCCTCATCAGCTGGGATCTCCAACCCCACTATATCTTCAGTCCTCTCTGAAACCTGCACTGTGGAATGAAGGTGTAGAATTAGGTGTGTCACAGCCAAGTACTTGCGGGCAATCTGCTTTCGGTACACCTACGTCAGATTGTACCAGGCAAATTTCCCTGCCTCAGCTGCTGCACCGCTGAAAGAAGTTCGCTCCCAGCCATCCACATGCCCAGCGGTTGAATGCTAGCTTGGCTAAATTGCTAGCACTTCAACTGCTGCCTTTTCATTTGGTAGACTCTGCCCCTTCCGTGAGTTTGTGGAATGTGCGGTTCCTCAGTGGCAGGTTCCCAAACGCCACTTTTTCTCACAGAAGGCGATTCCGGCTCTCTACCGGCATGTGCAGTCCAGCAGGCATGGACAGGGACGTTACCCATCTTTCACCGTGCACTGGGTGACTCTTCTGGTGGCTGGGAAGGATGCAGGACAAGGTGCAGTAGTTTTGGAGGTTGTTCCACCACCATGCCTCCAAAATTCTACTAGTGGTGATTCTGCCACACCTCTCTCCTCCATCCCCACCTTTACTTCTTCCTCCATGGCCTCTTCCTGTGCTGATTTGTCCTTGGAACCAGCGGGGCTCCATAGACGTTCAAGTGGCTACGCAAGCACGCAGGCAAAAAGTGTCATGCAGTGCTTGAGCTGGTGTGCTTGGGGGACAGGAGCCACACTGGGGCAGATATTCTGTCAGCTCTGCAGGGGCAGGTTCAGAGGTGGTTGATGCCACCCCAGCTTAAGCCAGGTATGGTGGTTTGCGACAATGGCACCAACCTCCTCTCCGCCCTCCGACAGGGACAACTGACCCATGTGCCCTGTTTGGCTCAAGTCCTTAACTTGGTGGTGCAGCGTTTCTTGGGCAGGTACCCGGGCTTACAGGATGTCCTGAGGCAGACCAGGAAAGTCTGTGTGCATTTTCGTAGGTCATATAATGCCAGTGCTCGGCTGGCTGACCTCCAAAAGGAATTTAACCTGCCCAAGAACCGCCTAATCTGTGACATGCCCACCAGGTGGAACTCAATGTTGGCCATGCTGCAGCGGCTGCACACGCAGCAGAGGGCCATCAATGAGAACCTATGTGACTATGGCACCAGGACAGGGTCAGGGGAGCTTGTTTTTTTTCCCCACGCCAGTGGGCTATGAGCAAGGATGCATGCACTGTCCTGTCACCATTTGAGGAGGGTGAACTGTGACAGTGCATGCATCAGTGACACTTTCCACCTGTTGGAGCACACACTGCATGGAATAATGGACAGGGCACTTGAGGCATAACAGAGGCAGGAAGAGGAGGACTTCCTTAGCTCTCAAGGCCCCCTTTATCCAGACAGTGTTCCTGCATGCCTGCCGATCACACAGGAAGAGGAGGAGGAGGATTGTGTCAGTATGGAGGTGGAGCCTGGCACTCAGCATCAGCAGCAGTCTTCAAGGGATCATTTACAGTCCGAAGAAACCCATGGACTTGTATGTGGCTGGGAGGAGGTGGCTGCGGATCATGTCGTCCTTAGTGACCCAGAGGACTGTGGACCGAATGCCTCAGCAAACCTACACTGCATGGCCTCCCTGATCCTGCAAAGCCTGCGGAAGGATCCTCGTATTCATGGTATCAAGGGGAGAGATGATTACTGGCTGGCAACCCTCCTTGATCCACGTTACAAGGGTAAAGTTGTGGACCTTATCTTGCCATCGCAGAGGGAGCAGAGGATGAAACATCTTCAGGAGGCCTTGCAGAAAGGTTTGTGCAATGCGTTTCCAGAGCCTGGGAGGTTACAATATCCTGGTCTCCTGGACAACGTGTTGCTGAGGCTTCAGTCAGTCACAGAATGAGCGGTGGAGAAGGTGGCCATCTGACCGATGCGTTCAGACAATTTTTTAGTCTGCAGCCCCAAGGTATGATCGGTTCCAGCAACCATCGCCAGCATCTGATTCACATGGTGCAGGATTACCTAGGGGCAAGATCAGACTTGGACACGTTTCCCACCGAAAATCCTCTGGGTTACTGGGTCTTGAGGATGGATCACTGGCCAGAGCTTGCACAGCATGCAATTGAGCTACTGGCCTGTCTTGCATCCAGCGTTCTTTCGGAACGCACATTCAGTGCTGCTGGAGGCTTTGTAACCGATCACAGTGTGCGCCTGTCCACCGAATCAGTCGATCGGCTGACTTTCATAAAAATGAATCAGTCTTGGATCACCAGCTACCAAGCACCTGATGCTGATGTAACCAATTGATTTTTTTTTAATGTGAGATCCCTTCAAGACTGCCTATGCTGATGTTGAGTGACTATCCTGTTATGCTGAGTGACAATCCTCTTCCTCCTCAATTTTCATGCTGATAGCTTGTAAGAACATTTTTGGTTCTGGGTACCGCCACCAATGGCCAAGGCCCAATTTTTCTGCCCCTGTTTAACAGGGGCGTGTAATTACAATTTTTGCTGCAATACTTTGCAGCAGGGCTCATTCCTGCGCTCCAACTATAGCATCTGTGAGGGGTTGCAGTGTTGTGGCACCAGTGCCTAAGGCCCAATTTTTCTGCCCCTGTTCAACAGGGATATGTAATTACAATTCTTGATCTAATATTTCATAGCAGGGCCCATTCCTGCACCCATCAAGATTAACTGTGAGTGCTTACAGTGTTGTGGAAACACCACCACCACCAAAAGGTCCAATTTTTCTGCCCGTGTTCAACGGGTACATGTAATTACAATTCTTGATCTAATATTTCACAGCAGGGCCCATTCCAGTGCCCACCAAGATTAACTGTGAGGACTTACAGTGTTGTGGCACCAGCACCACCACCAAAGGTCCAATTTTTTTACCACTGTTCAACAATGGCATGTAATTACAATTCTTGATCTAATATTTCACAGCAGGGCCCATTCCTGCGCCCACCAAGAGTAACTGTGAGGGCTTACAGTGTTGTGGCAACACCAATACCTAAGGCCCCAATTTCTGCAGAGTACATAGGGCAGGCCCCTACTTTCAAACATCCAACTTACAAATGACTCCTACTTGTAAATGGAAGGAGACAACAGGAAGTGAGATGAAATCTACCCCTAGGAAGGAAAATTCTCTCCTGTAAGAGTTAATATGGGAAAAACGTGTCCCCTTTCCACTGATGCTTTATTACCAATCCTTGTTTCACTAAAAACCCCAAATTTTCAAAAAACATTTGTCACTGGGACAAAAAGTGAGGTGAAATCTTCTGAAGAGGTGCACAGACAGCAAAACAAATGTTACAGGGGTGATAACCCTTCCCTATGTTTTCCAAAAAGCTTAAAAATAGATTTTTTGGCTGGAGCTACACTTTAAAATTGTACCAGTTCAAAATTACAAACAGATTCTACTTAACAACAAACAGTCCCTTTCTTGCTTGTACCGCCTGTATACTGCTGTTCAGAGTATATAGGGCCTGGGGGCCCCACGCCTTTCCTTTTTTTAATTTGGGTGTGGGGTCCCCCCTAATATCCATACAAGACCCAAAGGGCCTGGTAATGGACTGGGGGGTACCCATGCTTTTTGTCTCACTGATTTTCATCCATATTGCCGGGACCCAACAGTACATTAAAGCCTTTAAGCATTTTTAAATGACTTTTATTCCTTTAAAAATGTCATTTTGTGCAGGGACAGGGAAACACGCGTCACTTTACAGGCATACTATAGACACCCCCCAGGTATGATATTTAAAGGAATATTTCACTTTTTTTCACTTTAAGCATCATTAAAATCACTGCTCCCAAAAAAACGTCCATTTTTAAACTTTTTTTTGCATTGATACATGTCCCCTGGGGCAGGACCCGGGTCCCCAAACCCTTTTTACGACAATAACTTGCATATTAGCCTTTAAAATTAGCACTTTTGAACGTTCAAGCCTATAGACTTTAATGGGGTTCTAAAGTTTGCGCAAACTTTCGGTCCGTTCGCAGGTTCTGGTGCGAACCGAACCAGGGGGTATTCGGCTCATCCCTAGTCATAACGTATCTAGGAATTCAGCTACCAAACTTCCCTCTCAAATCTTTACTCCGCCGACTACACCCCGCTAATACACAACATTATAAAAGACCTGAAGGTGTGGCCTGCAGGACTTTTATCCTGGTTTGGAAGGGCCGCTATCATCAAAATTAACGTGCTACCCCAAATTTTATATTTACTACAAACCATCCCGATCAAACTTCCACCCTCGTTCTTCTCAAAATATCGGAAAGCATGTACGAACTTCATCTGGAACACTTCACGTCTGAAATTGAGCTACTTCAGACTTACCATCCTCAAGCTGAAAGGAGGTATAGGCCTCCCGGACCTAAGCAAATACCACAAAGCTTGCCATGTGTCCAGAATTATAGATTGGAATATCCACTCCAAGGTAAAAGCCTGGGTTCAACTGGAACATCATACATCCCCTGTCCTATTAAATCAAACTTCATGGATAGCCCCAAAACACATCCCTCTGCATTGCAAAACTCACCCACTTATTCAACCTACGCTAATTTCCTTCTGGGAAGCTTGTCACACAAACAAAATATCCTCACTACCAGGCCCCATGATGCCATTACACCACAACCCAGACTTCCCACTGGGTAACTCCTCGTCCTTTCTATCCAAATCATGGCCACACCATAGTATGCGAGCGGAACATTTCTTCGAAAAAGACCACCTCATCATCCAATCCAAACTAGCTGCTCTGATGACAAATGGCACATTTCCTTTCTGGACATACGTACAAATTAGACATTTTCTCACCAAACCCAAACTGAGACCTGATTGGTCGAGGCAACTCACCCCCTTTGAATTGTTGTGCTTAAAAACGGAACCCCAAAACCACTTAATCTCCTACACATACGCTTTACTATTCACAGTCACAGACCAAAACCCCAAATCTAACTGGGCCAGCCATAAATGGGAACTAGAGCTCTCAATCGACCTCTCAGATCAAGATTAGGAGAAAATATATACATGTATACACAAAAGGAACGGTTAACGTGTACACACAAGTGAATGCATTCAAAATATTCTCCAGATGGCACAAGACCCCCCTTAGATTGCACAACATTTATCCTTCACTTTCACAACACTGCTGGAGATGTGAGGAGGAGCTTGGAACCCTACTACATATTTGGTGGACGTGTCCCAAAATACAAACTTTCTGGAAAGAGGTTCACCAACTGACTAATCTGATAACCACTTACACGCTTGAATACTCTCCAGCGCCGTTCTTACTACACCACTCTTCATCCTCGAACACAGCTTACCCTTGCTTGCTCATCATGCATATGGTGAATGCAGTGAAGATGTGTATCCCAGCTAAATGGCATTCCCCAGAACCACCGTCCAGAGAAGACTGGTTCAGACACATTCAAAAGACAGCAGAAATGGAGAAACTGATTCACCAAGCAAAAGACACCCCCTCCAAATTTTGGAACCACTACAGACAAATACAAGCAGGTGTTGGCCTGAGGGGGCCTCAGATGCTGTGGTGGAGGAATGAACTGGGTTATATCCCCAGGCCCCCCCCCCTCCCCACCACTCTACCCAGCTTTCTACTAAACACAATCCAATATCCCTTGCTCACCCTTCACGATACTTTCCCCCCATCACTCTCTTGACCCTACTCCTAATCCCAATATCTCAGATCTCTACATCAGCAAATCAGCATAAGACCCACTATGAAAACACCTACACTTCAGACCACCCATCGATATGACACACCCACCTGAATTCTAGACCGATTGCCTATCACACAATGATTTATACAGTTATATCGGTTATGTTACTTTATGTACATTTTTTCTTGTTTTTCTTCCTCAATGGATATGTTACTCCCTCCATATGTTTAGCATGGTGGTTATACCCGCATGCACATACCTGTTCTATCTTTCATATTCTCAAATAAAACTTTGCATAATGAAAATGGGGTGTGTTGTTTCCTCTCCCCCCTGGCACAGCTTGTTCCCAGATGGGGTGTCTGGGGGTATGGAACAACACACTTTACAATATGCCTAATACTTAGTTTTGTTTATACGGTTCACCTATACCTGTTAACTTGCTATGTCACACGCCCTTACTCAAATGTTTACTCTTTTCGTGTCTTATTGTATGATGAACTTTGTTTCACTGTATTTTTTATGTTCTTGTGAAAAACTTCAATAAAAACAATATTTAAAAAAAGAAAAGAAAAAAAATACATATTCTAGGATAGCATACTGTATGTTAAACAGATTTTGTTTTTAATTTTTAAATTATTGTTTGGGTTAAATAGCAGCATCACAATCTGATTCATTACAACTTAAAAAAAAGACTATTTTAGGCAGTCTAGACTGCAACACCTATTTTTTTTCCTCTAGCAGCTATAGGCCTGAATTGAACAGTGGTAGTAGCAGCCACGACAAATCTAGAGGGAAGGGGGAATGGCCTGGTACAGCACAGAGTTAAATGTGTCTAACTGCAGCTATTATATTTCCCATTATCCTGTGAAATAATGTGGCTTTCATCCTGCTCCAAAAGCAGGATGAAAGCCACCTTGGATTATCATCTGCCTCTTCACCCTGCATGTCACCTCCAAAGCACGTCTCTGAGGTTTGTGGAGAGCTGGACAAGTATTGTCAGGTGGACAAATATTATGGTAAAAACATGCTGGATAGAGATCCTGGGACAAAGCACTGAAATCCAAATCTGTCACAATAAAAATGTAAATATTTATTTGATTCAGTTATGCACGGGGGGGGGGGGGGGGGGGTTGCCAGCAGCTGGGAAGATGGCCACTTGAGAGGAGAGCTCCAGGAGCACACCTCTCAACTACCTCTACAGTGATGTGGAAAAGCTTTTATTAGCTCAATGGGCATTGGAAAGCTATCCTGCCACCCACGTACACAATGGGAAAAGGAAAGCCAAAGAGGGACCTCGTAACCTAACCAACTTCTTCACCACCTATCTTCTGCAAGATGGCACCAAAACATGCAACCCCCTATGCATCCTTGTTTAAACATGAATCTACTGGAGTTGTGAATCTACCAATCTATTTACTACTACAGTATGCAGCCTTATTAGATCAGATGAAAGTCTGGTTTGAGATCCCTTCTGACAAACTACGGGTGTCAATAGAGAGAGCAATAGTCTCTGACAGAGATTTACCATCTTGATTGTTAGCTAAAATAATAAATGGTTATACTAATTCACCTCCCTACATTTCTTTCAATTCAGGCTTCACTTGAGGCATGGGAGGCTCTATCGAACAGTTCTCCACTAAAACAAGCTCAGGTATGCATGTATATACATTTACAAGTTTATTAATATCTTCCTTCATCAATATGAGTTTGGCCATGGATAAGCAGAGGACTCAACACTACTGTATAAAAGATTTAAAGAATTATTATAAATTTGTAATTTTCATCTTAGCACCCTTCCCAACAGCTTTCATTAGAATGGGAATTCCACAGCACTCAGATTTCAGCAAAGGGAGTTATATCCTGGTTCTACCACCACCGACAATACAATGCAAAATGCACTAAAATTATACAAATGATAAAATGGGAAAGAGAATTAGGAAAGGATATCTTACAAGTAGAGTGGCAACATACACTTTTAAATAACTGTGGCATAACACTTTGCGTAAACCACTGGGACAGTGGCCTCAAAATTTTATATAGAGAATACATGACACCTTTTAAACTTTCAAAGTTATTTTCAGATGCCTCCCCACTATGTTGGAGATATTAAGAGAGACTACTTCACATTTTGTGGAAGTGTAAACAAGTATTCAGCTTCTGGAGGGCAGTGTTCTCTCTTATATCTAGGGTGACGTGTATTTTCATTACTACATCACATTAAGCCTTACTAAGTCTGTCCATAAATACATACCTCTCTCTCTCTCTAATCTCTCATATTCTGCTATCAGCCTGCTTAATAGGGATGAGCTTCGTGTTCGAGTCGAACCCATGTTCGACTCGAACATCGGATGTTCGGTCGTTCGCCGAATTGCAAACGATATGGGCCGTTCGCGCCAAATTCTTGTGGCGCTTTACGGCCCATAATTCACTGCGGCATTGCAGTGCATTGCTTGCTGATGATTGGCCAAGCATGCACTATGACCCGCATGCTTGGCCAATCACAGCGCCGCCTTAACAGAGAGCCGTAATTGGCCAAAGCCAAGGAGGCTTTGGCCAATTATGGCTCAGGAGATTTAGTACATGCCCCACACTATATAAGGTCGCCTGGACGGCGGCCCTGTGCAGTGTGTTCCGGTGTACTGAGAAATAGAGAGAGAGAGAGAGAGACAGTGTCATTTTATTTGAGTTAGCTAGATTAGGCAGGACAGTCAGTCAGTTAGCTGCACTTAAAGTGTATTGTGTATATATATATGCATCCCAGGTGTTGCATATATATATATATATATATATATATATATATATATATATATATATATATATATATATATATATATATATATATATATATACACACACTGTATTCAGTTTAGCTAGATCCGTTCCTGTTATCTTCTAGACTATTTACATTTAGTGCAGTGCGTCCTGCTCACAGTGTTCAGCTAGATCCGTTCCTGTTATCTTCCTACTGACAGGCAGGCTTGTCTTGTTACAGTATATAAAGCTACCTGAAGAAAATTACTGGTGTTCTTTTGATCCTATTAGTAACACAGTCAGGCAGCTAGACTATTTACATTTAGTGCAGTGCGTCCTGCTCACAGTGTTCAGCTAGATCCGTTCCTGTTATCTTCCTACTGACAGGCAGGCTTGTCTTGTTACAGTATATAAAGCTACCTGAAGAAAATTACTGGTGTTCTTTTGATCCTATTAGTAACACAGTCAGGCAGCTAGACTATTTACATTTAGTGCAGTGCGTCCTGCTCACAGTGTTCAGCTAGATCCGTTCCTGTTATCTTCCTACTGACAGGCAGGCTTGTCTTGTTACAGTATATAAAGCTACCTGAAGAAAATTACTGGTGTTTTTTTGATCCTATTAGTACCACAGTCAGGCAGCTACACTATTTACATTTAGTGCAGTGGGTCCTGCTCACAGTGTTCAGCTAGATCAGCTAGATGTTTTCTTCCTACTGACAGGCAGGCTTGTCTTGTTACAGTATATAAAGCTACCTGAAGAAAATTACTGGTGTTCTTTTGATCCTATTAGTACCACAGTCAGGCAGCTAGACTATTTACATTTAGTGCAGTGCGTCCTGCTCACAGTGTTCAGCTAGATCTGTTCCTGTTATCTTCTTATTGACAGGCAGGCTTGTCTTGTTACAGTATTTTGAAGAAAATTACTGGTGTTCTTTTGATCCTATTAGTACCACAGTCAGACAGCTAGACTATTTACATTTAGTGCAGTGCGTCCTGCTCACAGTGTTCAGCTAGATCCGTTCCTGTTATCTTCCTACTGACAGGCAGGCTTGTCTTGTTACAGTATATAAAGCTACCTGAAGAAAATTACTGGTGTTCTTTTGATCCTATTAGTACCACAGTCAGGCAGCTAGACTATTTACAGTTAGTGCAGTGCGTGCTGCTCACAGTGTTCTGCTAAACCTACAAGTTAGTGGGGTGCGTCCTGCTCACAGTGTTCAGCTAAACCTACAAGTTAGTGGGGTGCATCCACCTCACAGTGTTCAGCTAAACCTACAAGCTAGTGGGGTGCGTCCTGCTCACAGTGTTCAGCTAGATCCGTTTCTGTTATCTTCTTACTGACAGGCAGGCTTGTCTTGTTACAGTAAATACAGCTACCTGAAGAAAATTGCTGGGGTTCTTTTGATCCTATTAGTACCACAGTCAGGCAGCTAGACTATTTACAGTTAGTGCAGTGCGTCCTGCTCACAGTGTTCTGCTAAACCTACAAGTTAGTGGGGTGCATCCTGCTCACAGTGTTCAGCTAAACCTACAAGTTAGTGGGGTGCGTCCACCTCACAGTGTTCAGCTAAACCTACAAGCTAGTGGGGTGCGTCCTGCTCACAGTGTTCAGCTAGATCCGTTTCTGTTATCTTCTTACTGACAGGCAGGCTTGTCTTGTTACAGTAAATACAGCTACCTGAAGAAAATTGCTGGTGTTCTTTTGATCCTATTAGTACCACAGTCAGGCAGCTAGACTATTTACAGTTAGTGCAGTGCGTCCTGCTCACAGTGTTCAGCTAAACCTACAAGTTAGTGGGGTGCGTCCTGCTCACAGTGTTCAGCTAAAGCTACCTGTAGAAGGTTGGTGGTGTTCTCATACTACAGGCAGGCAGTTGATTTTGCTAGCTGCAGTATCAGTACATTATATATATATATCCCAGCTTAGTGCAGCTACAGGACATTAGTATGTCTGGAAGGCCAAGAAGGAGAGGCAGACAGTCACAAGCCAATAAGAGAGGGCAAGCAGGCTCTGTGTCTAGTGCTGGTCGTGGAGACGGTGCATGCTCATCAGCACGTGGCCATGGGACACGCTTGGCCTTTTTTTCGGCAGCTGGCCATGTTGAGCCGCAACATGCGGAAGACTTGGTCGAGTGTTCTCATCCTCCTCATCCTCTCTCACCCATGCCCAGGGTACTTTGGCAAAGCAGCGGCCTCTTCCTTCGGCTCAATGTCATCAGTGACTCCTTCCCTAGCCCCACCATGTCCTCCTGAGGAGTCCCTTGAACTGTTTGACCACAGTGTTGGGTACATGCTCCAGGAGGATGCCCAGCGTTTGGAAGGCTCTGATGATGATACTGAGCTCGATGAAGGCAGTAACATGAGCACGGAGAGAGGGGGTGCCCAAGAAGGACAGCAATCTGGCAGTCATGCTCCCCCTGCTGCAGCATACTGCCAGGTTTGCTCCAGTGATGAGGAGGGAGGGGATGATGAGGTCACTGACTCAACGTGGGTGCCTGATAGGAGAGAGGAGGAGGAGGAGGAGGAGGAGGAGGCGGCACATCACCAACGAGGCAGGATGCCCTCCAGGGGCCAGCCTAAGGGCAGCACATTGACTGCATCACACCCCAAAGCTCCACATGTGCAGGGCGCTGCAGTCTCTGCGCGTTATTCAAAAAGTTCTTTGGTGTGGGCCTTTGAGACGAGTGCATCAGATCGCACCGCTGCTATTTGCAACATATGTCTCAAGCGTATCTCACGTGGCCAAAACATCTCCCGCTTGGGTACCACATGCTTGACCAGACATATGTTGACCTGCCATGCAGTTCGTTGGCAAGCCTATCTAAAAGACCCACACCAAAGAACAAAGAGGACCTCTCCTTGCTCCTCATCAGCTGAGATTTCCAACCCCACTAGACCTTCAGTCCTCTCTGAGACCTGCACTGAGAGGAATGAAGGTGTAGAATTAGGTGTGTCACAGCCAAGTACTTGTGGGCAATCTGCTTTTGGTACACCGACGTCAGATTGTACCAGGCAAATTTCCCTGCCCCAGCTGCTGCACCGCCGAAAGAAGTTTGCTCCCAGCCATCCACATGCCCAGCGGTTGAATGCTAGCTTGGCAAAATTGCTAGCACTTCAACTGCTGCCTTTTCAGTTGGTAGACTCTGCCCCCTTCTGTGAGTTTGTGGAATGTGCGGTTCCTCAGTGGCAGGTACCCAAACGCCACTTTTTCTCACGGAAGGCGATTCCGGCTCTCTACCAGCATGTGGAAGGCAATGTCCATGCCTCGCTGGACAGGGCGGTCAGCGGTAAGGTGCATATTACCGCTGACTCATGGTCCAGCAGGCATGGACAGGGATGTTACCTAAGTTTCACGGCGAATTGGGTGACTCTGCTGGCAGCTGGGAAGGATGCAGGACAAGGTGCAGTAGTGTTGGAGGTTGTTCCGCCACCACGCCTCCAAAATGCTAATAATTGTGACACACCTCTCTCCTCCACTCCCCTCCTCTTCTTCTTCCTCCATGGCCTCTTCCTCGGAACCAGCGGTGCTCCGTAGTCGTTCAAGGGGCTACGCAAGTACGCAGGCCAAAAGATGCCATGCGGTGCTTGAGCTGGTGTGCTTGGGGGACAGGAGCCACACTGGGGCAGAGGTTCTGTCAGCTCTGCAGGGGCAGGTTCAGAGGTGGTTGACGCCACGCCAACTTAAGGCAGGAATGGTGGTTTGCGACAATGGCACCAACCTCCTCTCTGCCCTCCGACAGGGACAAATGACCCATGTGCCCTGTTTGGCTCATGTCCTTAACTTGGTGGTGCAGCGGTTCTTGGGCAGGTACCCGGGCTTACAGGATGTCCTGAGGCAGGCCAGGAAAGTCTGTGTGCATTTCCGCCGCTCATATAATGCCAGTGCTCGGCTGACGGACCTCCAAAAAAGGAGTTTAACCTGCCCAAGAACCGCCTAATCTGTGACATACCCACCAGGTGGAACGCAACGTTGGCCATGCTGCAGCGGCTGCACACGCAGCAGAGGGCCATCAATGAGTACCTGTGCGACTATGGCACCAGGACAGGGTCAGGGGAGCTTGTTTTTTTTTCCCCACGCCAGTGGGCCATGATCAGGGATGCATGCACTGTCCTGTCACCATTTGAGGAGGCCACGAGGATGGTGAGCAGTGACAGTGCATGCATCAGTGACACTGTCCCCCTTGTCCACCTGTTGGAGCACACGCTGCGTGGAATAATGGACAGGGCACTTGAGGCAGAACAGAGGCAGGAAGAGGAGGACTTCCTTAGCTCTCAAGGCCCCCTTTATCCAGACAGTGTTCCTGCGTGCCTGCCGATCACACAGGAAGAGGACGAGGAGGAGGAGGAGGAGGAGGAGGAGGAGGAGGAGGAAGAGGAAGAGGAGGAAGATTGTGTCATTATGGAGGTGGAGCCTGGCACTCAGCATCAGCAGCAGTCTTTAAGGGATCAGTCCCAAGAAACACATGGACTTGTACGTGGCTGGGAGGAGGTGGCTGCGGACCATGTCGTCCTTAGTGACCCAGAGGACTCCGGACTGAATGCCTCAGCAAACCTACGCTGCATGGCCTCCCTGATCCTGCAAAGCCTGCGTAAGGATCCTCGTATTCGTGGTATCAAGGAGAAGGACCAATACTGGCTGGCAACCCTCCTTGATCCACGTTACAAGGGTAAGGTTGCGGACCTTATCTTGCCATCGCAGAGGGAGCAGAGGATGAAACATCTTTGGGAGGCCTTGCAGAAAGGTCTGTGCAACGCGTTCCCAGAGACTGGGAGGTTACAAACTCCTGTTTCTGGACAACGTGTTGCTGAGGCTTCGGTCAGTCAAAGAAGGAGCGGTGGAGAAGGTGGCCGTCTGACTGATGCGTTTAGACAATTTTTTGGTCCGCAGCCCCAAGGTATGATCGGTTCCAGCAACCATCGCCAGCGTCTGTTTTACATGGTGCAGGAATACCTAGGGGCAAGATCAGACTTGGACACCTTTCCCACCGAAAATCCTCTGGGTTACTGGGTCTTGAGGATGGATCACTGGCCAGAGCTTGCACAGTATGCAATTGAGCTACTGGCCTGTCCTGCATCCAGCGTTCTTTCGGAACGCACATTCAGTGCTGCTGGAGGCGTGGTAACCGATCACAGGGTGCGTCTGTCCACTGACTCGGTCAATCGACTGACCTTCATAAAAATGAATCAGTCTTGGATCACCACCAGCTACCAAGCACCTGATGCTGATGTAACCGAATAATTTTTTTTGAAATCTCAGATCCCTTCAAAGACTGCCTATGCTGATGCTGAGTGACTATCCCTGAGTAATTATCCTCTTCCTCCTCAATCATCACGCTGATAGCTTGTAAGAACATTTTTGGTTCTGGGCGCCACCACCAGTGCCTAAGGCACAATTTTTCAGCCCCTGTTTAACAGGGGCGTGTAATTACAATTTTTGATGTAATACTTTGCAGCAGGGCTCGTTCCTGCGTTCCAACTAGAGTGTCTGTGAGGGGTTGCAGTGTTGTGGCACCAGCACCAGTGCCTAAGGCCTAATTTTTCAGCTCCTGTTCAACAGGGGCATGTAATTACAATTCTTGATCTAATATTTCACAGCAGGGCCCTGTGAGGGCTTACAGTGTTGTGGCCACAGCAACACCTAGGGCCCAAATTTCTGCTGAGTATATAGGGCAGGACCCTACTTTCAAACAACTAACTTACAAACGACTCCTACTTGCAAACGGAAGGAGACAACAGGAAGTGAGATGAAATCTACCCCTAGGAAGGGAAATTCTCTCCTGTAAGAGTTAATATGGGAAAAACATTTCTCCTTTCCACTGATGCTTTCCAATCCTTGTTCCACAAAAAAACCCAAATTTTCAAAAAACATTTTTCATTGGGACAAAAAGTGAGGTGAAATCTTCTGAAGAGGAGGAAAGACAGCAAAACAAATGTCACAGGGGTGATAACCCTTCCCTATGTTTTCCAAAAAGCTTAAAAAAGATTTTTTGGCTGGAGCTAAACACGTTAAAAATGTACCCGTTCAAAATTACAAAGAGATTCTACTTAACAACAAACCTACAGTCCCGGTCTTGTTTGCACCGCCTGTATACTGCTGTTCAGAGTATATAGGGCCTGGTGGCCCCACACCTTTCCTTATTTTAATTTGGGTGCGGGGTTCCCCTTAATATCCATACAAGACCCAAAGGGCCTGGTAATGGACTGGGGGGTACCCATGCCGTTTGTCTCACTGATTTTCATCCATATTGCCAGGACCCGAAATTACATTAAACCCGCAAGCAGTTTTAAATGAGATTTTTCCTTTAAAAATGACATTTGGTGCAGGGACTGTTCTAAACACGGGAAACACGCGTCACTTTACAGGCATACTATAGACACCCCTCAGGTACGATATTTAAAGGAATATTTCACTTTTTTTTTTTTTTACTTTAAGCATCATTAAAATCACTGCTCCCGAAAAAACGTCCGTTTTTAAAAGTTTTTTTTACATTGATACATGTCCCCTGGGGTAGGACCCGGGTCCCCAAACCCTTTTTAGGACAATACCATGCAAATTAGCCTTTAAAATGAGCACTTTTGATTTAGAACGTTCGAGTCCCATAGACGTCAATGGGGTTCTAATGTTCGTGCGAACTTTCGGTCCGTTCGCAGGTTCTGGTGCGAACTGAACCGGGGGGTGTTCGGCTCATCCCTACTGCTTAACAATTACAAATAATTGGTAAACAATTAAAACTCCCAAAGTTTTGAAGGTGATCCATAAAGTTAATGTTCATTTTACCTACGAAAAAATGTTGGTGCATAATGCCCAAGACTTTAAGATCTTCTATGCTAAATGATCAACTTGGGACAAGGTATTTCAAGTTTCTAGATTGTGAAAGTGGATATGGACTCCCTACACTGTTCCATGGGCAGAATGCACATTGCCAAATGGTGCGGGTTAACAACATGTTTCTTTTTTCTTTTGTTAATTTACTTCCTTTTCTCTGGTAAAATTCAGAAGGCAGGACATATCTGAGAAATCTCATGCAACCTAAAAAAAAAAACACTGTTATGTAATTTTTGTGTTACTTTGCTATAATTGAATGGTTGATGGAAAATGCTGTATGTATTTCTATTTAAAAAAATGATTTGAAAGCAAGGGGAGCATGGCAATCATGCTATAAGATGGCCAAGAGCCCCGCTCCACCACCAGAGATACCAGTGCTGCACCCGCTTCATACTCAGTGGAGATGTCCTGCAAAAAAAAAAAAAGACTGGGCTTAGCCGCAAAAATGTCCTGCTTTCTTTACTGTAGCTGGCCACAATAAAATGGTGCTGGACTACACCAACATGGTGGTGGCAAGTAATTTACCAGCAATTTAAAGCTCTTTATTCCTTTGTAAATGTCAGTGCTAAAAAATCACTGCTCTTGGTTCCATGGAATTAAAAAAACAAAAACAGTTTTGTATTTGTACATGTTCCCAGGGCAGTGTCCACCCTCAGTGCTATTTTATGACACTCCCTTGCCTATTAGCCCAGAAAATGGGCATTTTTAGTTGGAAAGATTTAGCTCCCATTGATTTCAATGTGGTTCGGTTTCGACATACAAACTTCTTTGAAGTTCACCAAACCCTGTTCGAACCCAAGACATCACTAGTGCTGAAACTATGTATTTTAAACATTTTGAGCACTAAGAAGGTTAAATGTTTAAAACTAAAATCAGCCCTTTACACAAGTGCACGCCATCATCAATAATACTACTTCCTTAAATGGGTATATTTAAAAAGCAACAAAAGTGTCTTTAGCAATAATTCACTTGTGGTGAATCAATCACTTTCATTTAAAACAAATACACCAGGAAGATTTGCCTCCAGTGAGTGTTTGGCAAAGGTCAGATTAACTGCTCCAAAAGTATATAGTATATTCCTTAGTATGTGGTATTACTGTTTATGACAATGGTGGGTCACACATGCACAATGTGTTGGCAAAACCACCAGAGGTTCATGTGATAATCTGACAAGGTGCAGGAAAAAATTGGAAAATGGTAGAGAACTTATAAAGAAAATGCCTGAATTAGCCTTCAAGGCTGCATAAACATGTATATCTTTAATGAAATATCAATATTTAAAATAACTTTTGAAATTACATTGTCAAAGCATATATGAGATTTTAGTCTCTGGGTTTAGATCAATTTTAACCAGTTAAAAGAGAGGAACGGGTTTCCTTTTTTTTGCTTACATCTATTCTATGTGATCTGCTGATATCTAAAAATCTTCCAACTCCCTCAGAAGTGCCCCCATTCTGTTAAAATCAAGCTAAATACCTGTGGGAGGGTCTACAGACTTTCATACAGTGTAATACCGACAATGGTCTGGCTCTGGAGTCTGGATTCACAAGCGGCCGATGACTGCATGTAAGGTGACTGGCCTTATGCTCTGCCTACCCTCCTCCGCATGGTTGAGGAGGAGGAGGAGGGCCAGGACAGCAGGTAAAATTGAATAAATTATATCACTATTACTTTTGTAATGTGAGTGTGTCAATCACATAAAAAGTGCTCATTATCTGGTTCTAGACCAGCCACTGCAGTTTACTGTGGCAAAATGGCATGGGTGGGCGAAACGACGTTACCTTACGTTGGGTGCACGGCCGCCTAGTCGCCAATGATTTCTGACCTGGACCTGCTGATCGATTCTGACGAATGAAATGCTTCCCCTGCCTGTAAGTGTAAACACAAGCAGGGGAAGTGATGTCATCTCCTTCTCTGCAATTCTTTTCCATTCCAGAGAGAGGAGAGAGGACATCCAAACATGAGTTGCACTAACAATACACTGACACAGTACACATAGGCACAGATTTCACCCCTCGATCACCCAGTTAACCCCTTCACTCCCTGTCACTGTGTCACCCAGTGCAGTGTTCATATTTTTCTTTGATCACTGTACTGGTGTCATTTGTGATAGTAATCAGCGTTAGGGTACTTAGTAGTAGGCCCAGATAGGTCTAGGGACCCCCTAAACCCCCTAATAAAGGTTTAACCCCTTGATCACCCCCTGTCACCAGTGATCACCATATAAGTGTCAAGGGTGATGCTGGTTAGTTTTTTTATAGCGTCAGGGCACCCGCCATACATTACCTAATAACAGGGTTAACCCCCTGATCACCCGGAGGGTGATAGCAGTTTTTATTTATTTTTATTTTTTTTTCAGGTTTTAGCATCAGTTAGGGTCAGCGTCTGCCCCAGGCAGCGTCAGATTAGTGCCAGCAGCGCTAACACCCACACATACACCATACACCTCCCTTAGTAGTATAGTGT